>NC_090269.1:145968011-146622011 GCF_040414725.1 Anabrus simplex | reverse complement strand
GGTGGTTGTCCAGTTGTACTTCCTTTTAAAACAAGTATCACCACCACCATCTGTGGCTATTATCACGATATCAGCAGTCACTTGCTTGCTTTTGGGGAAAATAAGAACGTATGATATACGGTTAGCTGGTATGATGGTGTAACATTTGTGGGGAGAACGTTGGATCTGTCCTTAAATCACACACGCACACACGTCCTTATTTTCGCTCCCCTTTGGACAATCTTGTTCTCTACCGACTTCGACGCCTTTACGCGGTGGCGACCGGTTGAAACATATGTGGGGTGGCGGGTGCGAACTGTGCAGCACATGAAGATTTGGCCTTGTTTTACGGGCGATTGCCCTTCCTGGCGCCAACCCTACAGAGGGATGTAATCAATGTTGCATGTGTCTGTGGTGGTTGGTGTGTTGTCTGAATATGAAGAGGAGTGTGTTGGGACAAACACCCAGTCCCCGAGCTTGAAGAGTTAATAAGAAGCTATTAAAATCCCTTACCCGGCAGGGAATTCAATGCGGGACCCTCTGAACTGAAGGCCTCAACGCTGACCATTCAGCGAAAGAGTCGGGCAATAACAATTTCAAATATTTATTTCTTCCAAACTACAAAAGTTAGAAACACATTTCCAACGTTCCTGGAAAGATAGAGTTCAGTTTTCACTTTTGTAAGGTTTCAATGTCAATACCATGTGTTACCCGTCAAATATCGGAACAGTGGCTCATTTCTTGTCACATACGAATCAGGTGGTCTGTAGTTATCGAATTCACACCTTAAACAATTCGATGTCGCAAACTTTCAAGTGTCAGGCATAGGGGGATTAACACACGGTCTTTTACGTAATCTCAGGTAAATATCACAAGGAGCGAAGTCTGAAGACCTGGGAGGCCACAGGCGATGAAGGTTATCTTCTACTCGTCCTCTTCCAATCCACCTTTCTGGAATGGTGTCATTTAGGTAACGTCGAACGTGCTGAGAGAAACGAGGCAGGTCACCATCTTGCAAGAAGATGAAGTCATCGGAATCATCTTCCATTTGAGGAAATAACCAGTTTCTAAGCATGCATAGATAAGTTAGTCCTGTCACAATTTTCTCCATGAAGAAGAAATGTCCATAAATTTTCCTTACAGATATGATACACAAGACGTTCACCTTCGGTGAATCTCTTTCATGTTCAATAACTGCCGTAGGATTTTCACGTGCCCAAATTCTAACGTTATGCCGATTAACTTAACCGGAAAGATGAAAAGTGCATTCAATTGAAAAAAATAATCGTTCAGAAAATTTGCCTTCTTCCATATCTTCTAGCATGCTGATGCAAAAGTTTGTCGTTTTGTTTTAGTCGTCTGGATGTAATTTCTGCGATAACTGCAGTTAGTACGCCTTCAGGTGCAGACGGTATTTCAGAACTCTCCATACCGTTGATTGAGGAATGTTAAACTCCTTGCTTCCTCGTGTAGTGGATTTCTTTGGGTTCCTTCGTAAACTGCACGAATACGATCGACATTTTCATTCGATGTGCGTGGACGTCCCGTGCTTTTCCCTTTTGAGGTGCAACCATCTTCAGCGAACTTTCGATGCCATTGGTAAATCTACTTATGCTGAGGCGGTTGTTTATTAAACTGACGGCGAAAAGCATTTGAACTCCAGTAATGTACTCTAGTTTTGTGAATTGCAGCACACAAAATGTTTTTTCCTGTTGTGTCGCCATTTGCTTATACTCTGACAAGCAACAGCGCTAATGCGGCCGGGATTTGAACTTGCAACAGGGGCGCTTCTACATGGATTGTTCAAATTTTAAACCTTTGTCTGTCCAGGAACGCTGGAATTATGGTTCTACCTTTAGTAGTTTGGAAGAAATAAATGTTTGAAATTTGTTCCTTCTTTTTGAATAACCCAGTATATCATCGCTGGGCAAAGAGAACCTCGTAACTGCTTCGGAGAAAAGTTTACAGAAGCCCAAAACTGAGCGGTGAGTAATGACCAGAGAACTGTTATTCAACCATTGGAGTATTCTGCTCCCTTCTCAGACAACGCGACAAGCCTTCACAAGGCAGTTGAGGAAACGTAATTGTTTCGTGAGTGGAATTACGAGGTTTTCGTTGCTTAGCAACGATAACTATACGATTACCGGTATTGTTAATGCAACAATTACTACTGTACTATATACACCCTTACTGAAAAACTGAAGTGAATGAGTACATTTCGAAACAAAACATGTAAAAAAAGAGCAATACAGCGTAAGTAATCATCTTCGCACACCAAGTCAATCGGAGGTACAAGCTGACACTTATTTTACAATGAATAGTTCAGAAAGCAAACTCTGTGTAGTGGAAGACAAAAACACTGACAAGGGGAGGGTATGGCGCATGGGTGACCGATTCGGTCCATCTTTGGTACACGTGTAGGGCATGGCCTGGAGAATAACAGGTGCAAGTAGTAAGGCGCAATTCAATTCTCAGCCGTTTATGAGAAATTAATCAATGAAAAATTCCAGTGCGCGTATATGCAAGTTATGTCTGCGAAAAGGACAACGAGCTGGAGAACTCCGCTTCGTAAGCGCGGTATCGCTGGATCGAATCTCGCCGATGGACGTTTGATTTATTTATTTCAAATATTTCACACCTGTCGCAAATTAAGTTGTCTTCAATAATGCTCATTTTCGAAATTCCAATAAAATAATTTTGTCGTGAAAAGAGTTCTGACAAAATCGTAGAGGAGTAAATGTTTCCTTTCAATCGCATACGTTCTACGTCATCTACATTACAAATAAATTATTGTTAAAAAAGTTTGTCCGTCTTTGTGGTGCAGTGCTTAGCGTGATTATCTGCCACCTCCGGAGGCCCGGGTTGGATTCCCGGCTCTGTCACGAAATTTGAAGAAGTGGTATGAGGGCTGGAACGCTCAGCCTCGTGAGGTCAACTGAGTAGAGGAGTGTTCGATTCCCACTTCAGCCATCCTCGAAGTGGTTTTCCGACGTTTCCCACTTCTCCTCCAGGCAAATGCCGGGATGGTACCTAACTTAGGTCACGGCCGCTTCCTTCCCTCTTCCTTGTCTATCCCCTCCACAAGGACCCTATTCAGCATAGCAGGTGAGGACATCTGGGCGAGGTACTGGTCCTCCTCCTTGAGTTGTATCCCCCGACCCAACGTCTCGCGCTCCTGGGCAGTGTCCTTGAGGTGGTAGAGGTGGGATTCCTTGCTGAGTCTGGGGGAAAAGCCAACGCTGGAGGGTAAGCTGATTAAGAAAGAGAAGAAGAAAGATTACACAAGATTTGTGCGTATTTGTGTGTATATTTGAAAACACTGGCCACTGATGTTCCCTCTTGCTGGCTGTCCTCGAACATTGAAGCTCAAGTCATTCAGTTTGAGATATTGAATGTTTGAAGCGAGTATACATTTCCCTCTCGTTCACTGCGCACCCATTATAACTGGAAGTGGAAACTCGCCGTTCCTACATGAAATCTTCCTGTTCTCAGAATATGTAAGCAGTAGGCCCATTAGTAACGTCCTTGGTCTTGAGGCCTCACGTGTCCGCGGCTCCTCAGCACGATGGTGAAGCTGTAACTCCAGATTTTCGAAATGATACAGTCGGCACTGCAGAGTTAATTCCTTCGATGCAATGTGTGGACACTCGGAAGCATTAGCACAAGGAGTCTTTCACGATGGCGCCTCATAACAAAGTCCTCTTCACAAAAATATGTCTGGTCGTCTGTTCACATTGTCTACTTATCCTCCACCATATACCACGCGTACAGAACTCTTGCATTCGATATGCCTTTGTGTTCCGACATGATGCACATATAACACCACACTACAAAGCGTTGGGATGGTTACGTTTAAAATACCCACCAAATGACCCTCGTCTGTCAGTTGCTTTCTACAAACAGCCCCACCTATCGTCCAATGTTAGGGTTATTTTTTTCATTCCACGACATTAATACTCGTTCCGCATCACTACTTGAAATAACACCGCATCAAACAAATACTTACAGCCATTAATTCCAGGTCACTGCTTCGAGGTTATGGGATACGATCCCAGTAGATATTAAAGTGTTGCTCGTCTAGGACGTTTGAAACAGCCTACCGTAAATTCCTCCGGAGTACAAACAGTTGACTCGAATGAATGACGTGTGAATGAAACGAAAAGTTTTGTATTAGATTTAAGTAGCTTAGGTATCTCATTTACGTTTTTACTCTTCTCATAACATAGTACCATGATTTTTAGTGAACTCAGGTTGTAACATAGTAATATTCAGATCATTTCTTTTTGCCTCGTATTAGAATAGGTTTTCCTTTACGCTAGTTAGTAGACATGTTATAGTGGAAGTAGATGATTACATGTATACAATAACTAAAATGCTCAGTGAAAGCTTACCATAAAATGAATAAAACACGTCCACTAGTGAAGGTGGCCTCGGTTAGTGGATGTGTACAGTAGCAGATTTTAATGAACATGACCTACTAGCGTCCAACAAAGGTACCTGGCATCGGCATGAATGTAATTGTCGTCAGTTGGTTATTGTTGCGTTATACAGCAGTGCAGCTATGGTCGAATCAGTGAAGTTCTACGAACATCTTAGAGTGGAACGGAGAAACCCCAAATATAATTGTCTTCGTGGACAGAGAAAATGACGAGGAAGGCTAAATCATTCAAGTCTGGACGAAAGAGGGACGGCAGCGACTACACGTTTGTTGAGTGATACGTAGTGCTGGAGGTGTATTGAATAACGAAATTAATACAACCTGTTACTGAAGAAGGGAAGATTAATTGATGCAATAAATGAATGTTCAATTGTGGTGGTTTTAAAAAATCTAAAATGCAACTTTCAGTGCAGCAAATTATTTTTTCTGTTCATATTTTATACTCTTCATGCTATTTTATATAATATGACTAGGTTTTCAAATTGCAGCTCATACAATGCAACTTTCGAAATATGACTATGTTTGGTTATTGAAGCACCATGGTTCGCATTTCTTACATCTTGCCAGTGAAGGTGCACGATCCCTAGTGAATGTGCATTATTTGGTGACATTGGTATCAATACTCCACTTTCACTAAAGGGGTCAGTGATGGTATTCCTTAACTGATACTTCCACTTCCAATATAACAGATGCATTCTTTAGTTATTAATTTAATATATTTCTGTTATTATCCACTCCCTATTTATCCCGTAACTTTTTCATCGATAGTATTCTTAATTACAGGTATTATTGTTACTCCTTATATGATTTACTTGTCTTACCTCATAAACTGTAATTGATTACCATGATACTTTAAACTAATGCTGTAAAAGCTTAAAAATTGTATGTGGTTTAGTGTAAGAGAGGGCCAAGAGCCTCAACTTAGCCACTTTATACACAGGCATATTAATTAACAAATATCCTTGACGGTAAAAGCTCTCCTCGGGGTGCTAAAGAAAGTAATTAATAACCTCCAGTTATCAACACATAGCGACATAGCTGATATCCATCTGAATCGTCTGTATCAGAGGTGCTCAGCTGGGCGCACATTGAGGCTAGCCCAGTGCGGCCGGGCTGGCGTGACGTAAATGCGGGCAGCTTACGTAGCAAGCATACATGACTGTGAGGCGAGAGAGCGAACACACTTGGCAGGGAAGCGAGAAAGCATTGACGTTCGCTTGTGATTACGAAGCTGTCCTCCACCACTCAGCAAAGTGCTGATTGGAATATTATCGGCACACTTTTTAGCGATAGATTTACACCCTAGTGCTGAATCGGTAGATCTCGGCAATCCTCGAGATTCATATTGGCAACCTTTGAACACAAACTATGAATCAATTGTGCATCGCCGTGCGACATCTGGCGTACATTTTACGTACTAGTACTGTTGTTTACACAGCAAAGCCGAACTATACAGTAGAATTCATCCTAGGAACAAGATTTGCATTCGAGAAATGTTATATAATGTGTGTGTGTGACACAGTTGTTGGCTTAAGATAATAAAGGTTTAGAAAACTCATATCGATCGATCGATCATACTATCGATTGAATTCAGCTTTCATTTCCATTCAGTTGGCAGTACTACCGGAACCGGGAGATCTCACCCCCGTATACAGGGTGCCGATAATACATTATTTAAAATAAAACTCTATAATCGCAACAACAAAAACTGACCTCTTCAAGATATTCCCGTTTTACGTTCAATATAAACAGTCAGTTTTATTTTCTTATATTTATTCATTCAAGGAAAACTGATACATTATAATTTTTGTTTTACAAGCTACGTACAAAGATATTGGGTTTAGGGCCGGTATTATAATGAAGGTTTAAACTGAAGATTGAGTTAAACTGTAACTAGAGTTTAAACCGATGTTGAGTCTTATAATGACCGGTCTAAGTTAAACTGAGGTGAAGAAGGAAATACACGATCTTGGTAGCAGTGACTTGCGAGAAAAGATGACTATCGATAATGTTTTGATTACTTCTTGTAGGGAAAATGGCGGATAAAAACAATAAACGATATCCTAATTTTACTTGTAAGGAAATAGAATTGCTTGTACCATTAGTACAGAAATACAGTGGCTTCATTGAGTGCAAAAAGACAGACGCTACGACATGGAAAGAATAAGAATTTGCCTGGGAGAAACTTGCAGAGGAATTAAGTTCTTATAGTGGCGGCTACAATATTCTTGATATTCAGATTTGCGTCAGCTACACCTGCACGTTTAATGAAAAGAACCCCTTCCTGTTTCAGTATTGCTCTGCAGAATCCCCTCCAGCGGACTGTATTCTGTACAGTCAATGGTACCAATCACTCTGGGAAACTCAGCAGTTTTGTAAAACTGATTGTTACTGACTGACATGTCTTTTTCCTGTGGTGGTAATTTTATTCGCTGTGGAGCAATAGAAGCTATAACATCTGTCACACGCAATATAGTCCGTGAAACAGTGGCCTTATGAATTCCTCCGAAATCTCCCATTGTAATAAACATACTACCGGGGGCATAAAACCGCAATGCTATCAGTAGCTGACTGAGGTGTTCTACAGCATGATTTCTGAAACAGAAGGAAGTTACTTTATTTCCTAAAATTTACACTTTTGACATTCAAACAGTTCAAAAAGTCATTTTTACATTCTTACCTTTTCGTTGCATGTTTTATTCTAGCACCAATTTGCTGTAATAGGGTTATGACAGCCTGTTTTGTAAGCCTAAACCTATTTAAAAATTCTGTTTCATTCCATATACGAAAGTGACGTGCCCTTACTCGAAAAACTCGTGGTGCCCGTGGTCGTTCAATAATTTGAACCACTTCTTCATCATCGCTTAGTATTTCTTCAAACACCTCAAAAATGTCTTCGAGATCCATTCGTTCTGCCATGTTGTGAGGTCATGTATTCTTAAACTTCAGTTTAAATCGTAGAGGCGTGGCAGTAAAATTAATCTCTAGTTAAACTTAAGATTAAGTTTTATAATACGCGACTAACAGATAAACCAAAGTTTAAACTGAATCAACCGGGCGAGTTAGCCGTGCGCGTAGAGGCGCGCGGCTGTGAGCTTGCATCCGGGAGATAGTAGGCTCGAATCCCACTATCGGCAGCCCTGAAGATGGTTTTCCGTGGTTTCCCATTTTCACACCAGGCAAATGCTGGGGCTGTACCTTAATTAAGGCTACGGTCGCTTCCTTCCAACTCCTAGGCCTTTCCTATCCCATCGTCGCCATAAGACCTATCTGTGTCGGTGCGACGTAAAGCCCCTAGAAAAAAAAAACTGAATCAACAGTTTAAACCTCTATTATAATACCGGTCCCTAAGCGTACAAGCTACGATTTACAATTCCTTGGATGGGGATGACAGTATTTCCATTGAAGAAAAAGGTAAATTCCTGTTATTCATTAAGCAAAACTAGTATAATTACATAATTCAAAATGATTTTGCACCGTGTTGTAGTGTTGTGTGACTTTCCCTGTTAACTGAATTTCTGAAAATAGTATTTAAAATTTAACAGGCATCCGGTGTTAATAGCTAGCCAGCCGTTAAATGGGGATAGGGAATGTCATCACGAGTGAGGGCATAGATATTTATTATCCAAGATTAAAGTACAACAACAGTGTAAATGTATCTATCAGATAGATGAATAGTATGCCTTCAAATAACTAATCTCACTGATTTTATTCCTGGTACACATGATTGGATTGTTGGTGAGTTTTTCAGATATTTTAAACTCAAGCAACCACAAGCCACAGCTTATCCAACTTATCTCCGAATTATATTAGAATTGTTGCTAAAGCACCTCTTAAAATATAATATTGAAAATTGTAAATCATTACGTACGGATTTCTGCCCTCTCTCTTTCATTATGTTCTGCCTCCATTTCAAACTCGGGTACCGCAGCAGTAATTGAGAATGACTGGAAGAACTTTGCACAAGCTTTGCGTCCTGTGGCGTAACCACAACTTCACTGTGACGAATAGCATACGCTCATCGCCTGCCTTCCTGCCCGCCCACTTACAATGCTGTGTGTGCCCGGGGGACGGAACGCCCAGAGTGAGCACCTCTGGTCTACGATCTCGAAATTCATCAATAAGAACTGCGATAGAATTGGAGAATGCCAACTTCAATAAAACTAAAGAATGGCAGGGAAGACAAGAAGCCTGAGTCAACTCTATCACGCATTAGTTCGCCGCTGCGACTTGGTGTGATCTTAACAGGATACGATCCGGCTATGGTAACTGTGCATATTTCCACTGCAAGTGGAAAGTAAAGTAATTTCTAAACTTAACTGCGATTGTGGTGCCTCGAAGCAGACCATCCACCATACTACCACCGCGTGTCCAAAAAAAGTTCAATGGCGACATAAGTGACTTTGCTCATGTATTTCGAGAGACATTTACATAAACAACCAGGATGTAAAGGTAGTTTGTTTTCCAAAATAATATGCTGTATGTATTGTACCTGTAAAGCCATACCAGGAACCTACTACGTTCGGCGTAGCAGGGGGGAAGGTGATAACTGCCACGTGGCGCGCCCCAGGTGACGAATATGGGGTCGTAATCGGCTTGCCGGCGGACTTGAGGGAAATAAGATAGCTCTCGCGGACCAAACACACAACCTCCTATGGGTGGGAGACGCAGACGAAGTATCCCCTGCCCGTCGTAAGAGGTGACTAAAAGAGGCGACCAAGAGATGATCGAATTACAACCATGAGACTTCTTGTAATTCGTACCATCACGCGGGGAACAACACCGTGGATCGCCTTTACTTGCAACTAATACCACTATGTTAGGTACACAATAGGTTTGTGATTAGTACCACAACATGCGGAACACCACGGGCTTACGTTACCTGTAATTAGTACCATTATGTGAGAAACATCACGTGATCAGTACACCTATGTGAGGAACAGCACAGGTCTGCGTTACATTACCCTTGAGTAATGTATGGAACATCGCGATTCTACGCTACCGCAACATCACAGATACCAAGGTTCTACTTTCCTAGCGATAAGTACCATTATGAGGGGTCGATGACCTGGATATTGGACCACAGGCATCATCGATTCAGGATTGTGCTTTAGAAGAAGTAATACAATTGTGTTACGCTAATGTTGGGCATTGCGGGCCGGATGCAATGATTGTTTTAAATTCATATTCGTCTATTCATTCTTCATCACGTTTTGAATTCTGGTCAGTGGATGATTTTGGACTTTCAAATTGTCATTACATTTCGTCTCATTTCGTACCATTAGGGGTGGATGACCTAGATGTTAGGTCCCTTTAAACAACAAGCATCATCATCATCATATAAAGCCATAGTTAAATAAATAAATAAATAAATAAATACATTTTTACAGAACAATAAAATGCACAATTACGCACGTGAAATATTTAATGAACAAATGTACGAAATAGAGTATGAAAAATAAATGGATTACATATAAAACAGGTCGTAGGAGCGTATAACAATAAACCACGTTTAGTTTTTTCGCTGAGCGCTTGCACTTCTACCAAAAGAGTCTAGTTATAGATTTAAAATTTAAAGAACTAATTTGAAGACTGAAATGAGATACCGTATCATTTAGAGCCGACTGTAAGCTATTTTATTAATTAAGTGCCCTTTTTGTGTAACACATCCTTCACGGTGTTCATTTGTAGTTTTAGTTTTGGTTCGGAATATGAAGCGTCTAGCAACGAGTATCGACTCATCTTGAGAATTGCACAGGGGCTATTTCTAACTGAACTAAACTACCTCACTTTTTCAAAGTATCGAAGTCGCTAAAATGTACGGAAGGACATGAGTTTATGTTCGCGCGACAGGACAAAGAACTGTTTCGAAGCACACTGATGGTCGTATTAGATAGCAGTCTTTTCGCGGGGTGCACGAATCCATTACTGTTTCCTTGTTTGTTCTTTAGATAAAGAACATGTGTTCACAGTAAGGTCACCGGACAAAAAATTAGTCACCCGTAGAGAAATCATTAAAAGCAATCGCCTGAATTCAGTTAGGAAGTGAGCTCACTAGATTGTGTAGGTACATCGCATCAAGATTAAGCCAGTCGCTGAGGATTTGATCGCACAATTCCACTAAATTACGGGGATACTGATGTCGGCGTTTTACCCGCTGTTCCAACATGTTCCACAGATTTTCAATAGGGTTCAATCAGGTGATTTTGCAGGCCATTCGAGATGTAATAGGGTGGAGGAGTGTTCACAAAACCAGTCACATATGCTTCTAGCCCGAAGAACTTTGCTGTTGCCATCTTGAAAATCGGGGTATCAGTAGCATACTTATCATCCTGATGTTGACTGAAAGGGAACACTTGATCATCCAGAATGTGTAAATAAACATACTGGTTAATGTTAGTGGTCATCTCCGTGAGCGGGCCCAATCCGTGATAGGAAAATGACCCCCAAAATCATCAGACCCACTTGTGGCTTGAACCTGACCTCGCCAAGCTGAGTAGCTCAGAAGGCTGAGCCGCTGGCCTTCTGATTCCAACTTGGCAGGTTCGATCCTGGCTCAGTCCGATGGTACTTGAAGGTGCTCAAACACGTCAGCCTCGTGTCGGTAGATTTACCGGCATGTAACAGAACAAAATTCCGGCACCTCGGCGTCTCCGAAAACCGTAAAAGTAATTAGTGGGACGTAAAGCAAATAACATTATGATTATGAACCTGACTTTGCACACACAGATGATGAAATGCTTCACTTGGCCCTGGTGCCCTCGACGACGTGCGTCATTGGAATACAGGCAAACACGTGATTCGTCAGACCACATTACGTTCCTCCAGTCAGCTGACGTCCACGTTCGATGATTGCTAGCCCATTGAAGACGCGCAGCTTTATGGTGCCTGTGTGAGCAGTGGCCGCTTGCGAGGTGACCGACTCCAAATGTTCATTGCATGGAGTTCCCGTTGCAGGTTGTGATGGACCTTGATTCACTGACTGCAGCAATTCCTGTCTGATTTGGGAGCGATTTTGATTCACAAGTCGTGAATCTCGTCTCGGGTACCTTTCCTTCAGGGTCTTTTTCCGACCACAATTTTGACGTCGTGTTTCATTGGCACGTGTAGCACACCACTGCTTGTAGACACGTTAAACAGTCCGCTGACCCAGCAACTTCACGCACCGTATCGCCATATGCACGACCAAACACGATTGACACTTCTTGCCACTCTGTCGCATCCTTAGATCTACCCATGTTGAGGTACACGGTGCGCTTGAAACATCAATATCTCACTGATCGCGACTGCCTTGTGCTGACGTAGAGGCAGTGCGCGTGCCTTCGTTGCGCCATCTGTACAGGCTCTGTGCGTACGCACTAGAGTGACTAATTTCTTGTCCGGTGAGCTTATTTCCCAGGCTTGTGAGAAATCTTTAAAGAAAAGTTATAGTCTACCAAAATTATTTTCTTGCTAGACATTTAACGTCAACACATTCAAGATTTTAGAGGATTCAAGGATTGGAAAGGATTAGGAGTTTGAAGGTGACAGTATGGTATAGCCCGAGCATTTTGGGGTATGAAGATGATAATCCACAGAAATCATCTTGAGGTCTCGACCATGTCTCTAATGCAAGCTCACAGCTACGTGAACTGAACCACGCAGCCAGTGCGTTGCCAGTCATAGATACACGTAGCTTTAGCCACTGTAGTCTGTGCCAAATGGGAAACTTTTCGGTCTTGAGAACTGCTACTGCAAGCGGCTGCTACGTGCTTAGCGCTCCGCTGAAAATTTCGCTATACGGTGGGACCTCATTAATCCGGACTTCGCTTAAAAATAATACATAAATGCAACTACGGTATAAAGCTGAGTTACGAGCACACTGTTCTAAACCACGCAGAGGGAAGATCGTTGAAAGTGTGGTCGCTGCAGGAAACTCTGAAACATATCTGCACATTACGAACATTGGTCAACAAAAAATGAACCATTTTTCTTTTTTTCTTGTTTTTCTTTCACAATAATAAACATACGAGATTCTAGAAGTATTTTTCATGCTGAATTCAAATATCATGTCAGTTTTTCCCATCGTGTGATATTCATTTGTTTTTGAATTTCGTTGGGTAAGACTGGCCCCATTGCAGATGGCAAATTCGGATACGTAAATGTACATTTTGATTTATATGTGATTCCTTTAATATTTCTTAAACAAAAATAACAGTCACTTCGATGACCCTTCGGTTCCCTCCAAATCATGGGAAGTGCAAGTGGCATATGATGTGTACCATTTTTCCACCCAGTCAGCAATCTAACACACGAACAACAGCATATATTTGGGGCCCAGCTCTTATCAAAATCACCCACTCGGCAGTCAAAGTAAAGTTCGTAACACTCTATCACAAGTCGCGTGAAATGTCGTCTTTGAGACTTGGTCAGCTCACCACAAATATTGCAGAAAATGTCTGGACCATTTACACACTTTCTTGGCATGATGGAAAAGCAAAACACTAAAACGGACCATGTACAATACACTGCAAACAGAAAGGAAGGAAATATTTCGCTAGTGATATTTGTGCTAAGTCGCTCACAGTCTGCTCAATACTGACACATCACAATGCCAGATTAACACGTCTGCGCGTATGAAAACAGGAATAAACCTGACCATTCGTGTCTTTTTGTCCTTCAGCATGATATTGCATGTAATTTACTTAAATGAAGCTTGAATGAAATCGATACATATAAGGTAAAGAAGAATGCTAAAATCAAATTTTTAAAAGTTGCTTTCACGAAAAGACTGTGCCTGATGGAAAAATTCTGACCACATATAAAAATGCACTAGATCCACTAATCAGATTTCTTGTGAAGAAAATTTTGTCGACCAAAGAAATCAATGTGAAAGGAAGGCAAGAAAAGATCAGCAGTTTCTTCAAGTGTGGTCAGTGTGCTGTGCCTTGATTTCCATGTTCTAATTCTGTACTGTACTAGTTATTATGTGTTTCGTAGGCTAAAACTGTATTTCATTATACGTTTAAAATACTGTACTGTACATCTTGTTTTTACTGAACATAGTGCTTAAATATGTATCATGGCCTGTTTCATAACTTATTTTGTATAATTTCGACTTTCATTAATACGGAGAGCCTCAGTTAGTCCGAATTAATGAGGATCTACTGCAATAAATATCACTTGCTCCAGGCTGAAATATTTGAATTTCGGGCGCAGAGAGAACAGTTCCCTGTTTGACAGTGGAACCTCGATATCTCGAATCACCTCGGGAGCTAAATTCTATTTCGAGTTATCGAAATTTCAAAATATAGAGAATACCATTTTTGAGCATAACACATAATTAAATCATATGTATCTCCGGGTTTATACTGACTACATTATTTTCAACATTATTTAAACATATACAAGCACTATTCTACAGCATCACGTTAATTATAACACTTATTATAGTAACTTTTAGAAGACAGGATACAGTAGTGAAACAAGAAACATACCTCAGTGAACACCTTTGGAAAAAATCCGTTAGTCTCTTCTGTTTGTTGCTGTTAACCTTCACGTTGAGACTTCTCGTCAATACCACGCAGCCGAGATTCGTAAATGGAGGTTGTCGTCCGCGACTTCAGGGGTTGTTTTCGTACGCGACCACTAATTAATTCACATCCTAGAAACAGCGAGGCGAGGCTTCGCAGATTCATCCGATCACTAGAAATTTTAATTTTTCTATTCCCGTCATGTTAGCTCGCTGCATCACTGTAAGTCTTGCTTTACTTGTTAACTGTTCCTCACAAACTACAAATGCCGCATTGCACAGTTAATGTTGCACAAAATTCGAGTTTTGCTTCAAGGGAGGAAATGTTTGCTTCGAGAAATCGCGAAAAGCGTGTAAACGAATTTCGAGTATTAGACAAATAAATAAACGCGAAGAATAGGACAAACGACGGGAAATTTAATTTACTTCGAGATACTGAAAATTCGAGTAATGGAGGTTCGACTGAAATTTTACGAACGTCGTAATAATCAGTAAAACTTCCTTTTAGGTACGATGAGACTCAATTGAATGATATTTTTACATACATTTTAATGCTTGGCTCTTCTTGTTTCTTTCCTTCCAACTTGTCCACACGTTGCCAATTCTACCAACCTCATGCCCTTAGTAACAAAGTAACAAGTCATTGTTGACCTTCGTGCAAACTACAAGAGACGGCTCAGTCCGTTACTCTTTCCTTCCAAAATAGAATGAGTACAATTAATTTATTACGTATATTCCCTTTTTAGAAAATCTCAAGAACAAAATCTTAGATAAGCGTACAGCGTCTCTCATAGAAATTAAGACCGTCGCAACGGCGTTCTCACTCTCCGATCCGTACGCTGCAGTATGGGAGGCACGCGCATAGTTCTTGACCATGCAGCCTGGAAGTGTTCGACTACGCAAGCACCAGTCTGAATCTCAGCTGTTAACATTGCAACGCCGTATTTTCGTATGTAAAAGTTCAGGTTTCATCTTAGCAGTCATAACTCGTGCTAATGGTGTGCAGAAAGTCCTAATGGTGTTTATGAAATCCCTCATTATGATAGGAATATTGGTGATTGGTGTGCTGTTAGTGCAAAACGATTTTTTTCGAGACAACAGTTACGGGGAGAAGAAAAATTGCGTGGATGGTTTCAACAAGATTTACCCCTGCTCATACAGCAGAAGATTCCCTTGTTATAATCTCGGAAGTGTTTGCAGACGGAGTGATCAGTGCTGGTCTGTTTCTTCCTAGTTCTCCAGATCTAATAGTGTGTTATTTTTACTTGTGGGCTAAACTAAAGAAAAGTGTATCTAAAAGACCCTAACAGATTGGAGGAATTGAAAGAAAACATTGATGATGATGATGATGCTTGTTGTTTAAAGGGGCCTAACATCGAAGGTCATCGGCCCCAAAGAAAACATTAGGAATGAAATCAGAAACATTACAGAGGCAAAACTCACTTACGTCAGCCAGAATCTGGTTGCCGGATACAATGCCTGTATAACCTAGGAAGGACGACACTTCCAGCATTTTTTTATAAGGTAAAATTCAATTACAAGATTGTATACGCGCTAAAGTGGGGCGGCCGCGCGCAAAATAAGTTCGGCTGAGGCAGCTGGCGTAGAGCAGTCTACAGACACCTTGCGTTTGGTCTTAGTTTATATGGGAGACCCCTTGGTGGCGATTTCAAGTACCTAGAAAGCAATTTCTACCTTGTTGTAACTCCTATGTACTTCCAACCTGCAAAAATACCACTGGATTTGAGCTTCAATTATTGATTTATTTATTTAACGCTTGATTTTTGGCCTGTTCCAAATTTAAGACATATTTTCACTAATTAATATCAAAATTCAATCCTAAAAAGGCCCGTTTGTTACGAAGCTTAGCTTCCCTTCCCCCTCCCCGCTCTCCTTTCTGTTATTAATTTTATCAGTGCTATTTGAATTTCAAAATTGTTAGCGATGAGGGAGTTTCTTCTTTCTCTTTTTTACAATTGGCCTTACGTCGCGGTTTCTTCTGACATGGGGTATTTACCGCTTCCATGACAGATCTCTTCATACCTCGCCAGTGCAGTACAGTGGAGATGTTCCGACTCATCGGGTATTCTCGGACACAGATGAGTAAAAGAGCACTCATGTGCTCGCTTTCCAGAAAATAAAAGTACAGTCCCGCGGTATAACGTGCTCCGAATTTTTCTACTGTTTTATGGATTCTACGTTTACTATGCTGCATATGCCGCTACTAATCTGCCTGTGCTCTCTTCGCCCGTCCAGTTTCAACTGCTCGTGCTGCTTACCCTCCCTCTTTCCTTCCCCTACCGCTTCGCTGCGCATTGGGTACTGTATGCTCTCGTCCTTTCTGGACGCTTCTACCTCAATATAAATTGGCCTGCTCTGGGCTTGAGCAGCGAGTTCGGATGTACACGACGAGTTGTGTGGAGGGAGGACTTGGTTTTATTTTGCTACCAGCTGGACTGTGTGCAATGTTTCTTTTAAAATGTGCTTTTGTATACCATTGAAAAGCTACGACTGCTGGACGGGTGAGCGAAAACTTTTAATTTATTTCATTTCCATGTTGTTCTTTGAACTTTCTTCTAATGCTGCACTTCCTTAATTTTCAAATTGCCGTTACTGGCTACCAATGACAGTTCATGTTGATAATAAGCTAACTGCAGCTATTGATAGCGGTACCTTACTTTGGAATTACATTACCATCTTACTCCGAAGTTGGACTTTGTGATACGTCAAGTAATTGCTGCGATATGAACCATTGAAATTCAACTGTTTTCCCGAGCAAACGCATGAATAGAATCAATTGAAATATCACCTAGCTTCTGTTTGCTATTTTGGAATTTCATCGATACTGACTGATCCTATTTTTCCAAATCCCTGTTGGCAGCCATTGGTACTGTTTTCTTTCACGTCCCTCCCCTTTCCCCACCTTCCTATTCCGCATCCCTTCCGCGCTTTTTTTCTTCTACATGTATTATTGTACAGTGGCCCATATGTCTTTCAAATTTTAATGTTTTTTTCGTGTCCATAAGTAAATT
This sequence comes from Anabrus simplex, assembly GCF_040414725.1. Lineage (NCBI taxonomy): Eukaryota > Metazoa > Arthropoda > Insecta > Orthoptera > Tettigoniidae > Anabrus > Anabrus simplex. The sequence goes on along the minus strand of NC_090269.1, from coordinate 146,605,051 downwards.
TCTGTTTTCCTTGTGTAGGACACTCCTCATGTAAAAGAGGTTGTATTATTATTGAAGGTTTCGAGTCTAGCTGTTCTCTTTGAAAAACAATCAGAAAATTAATATGGTCGTCCCATCTCTTTTTTTTTCTTTTTTGGAAGTCAGAACTAATTGGCCTTTGGATGATTGTTGTTTTCTTTGTTTTGTATAAATGTTTCTTCTGGGTGTTTTTTGTTAATATATTGTTATTATGAAAAAACTATTTCTTCTTTGCCCTTTTTTTGTTGTCGTACGCCTTTCCTTGCCCTCAAAATTTGGTACCTACCCGGTTCCTCTGAATATATGGGCTCAGTGAAAATGCTTCCATTATGCGCTCTGCTGAAAACCTTTCACCTTGAAAATTGAAAAACTACCTGTGAACTTGTGCACGGACGGACTTATATTTTTTTTTGGAGTGTTGTTACACCCCTTTTGCTACCCCATCACGTGCGTTGATTGATACTGCGTCACTTGGTTTAGTATCCTGGTTTATGCCTTGTGTTTTTCTTGGTGCATTGTCTTACCATTCCCATTCTGGTGCATGGCGAGATCATATTCTGAGCGTACATACTTTACCTAAAATACGACCCAGACCCACCCTGTCACCGTCACGTCACACACTCAGTTGTTCACCACAAATGGTAGCAGACCTTTTTCTCTCATTACTCCATTTCTTTTAGTAAATTTTCCATTATGGCATGCTTCTCTGATAATTTCCCTTTGGGTGACGACAATTCTTCTCCCCCTCCTACTTATCATAATCTTTCTTTGCCTAACCCTCCCGTCAATGACTTGATTTCTTTTTCTATTTCTACTCCTCCGAGTTCCTTCTCTTATCCTTCGACTCCTTCATCCACTAACCCGTTTTCTGATCACAAATCTTTCCCGTTTTCTCACCATCACAACATGGCTCCGGATCTAGGCCCCCATTCTTCTCCATCCACTCCCCACCTTAGTGCTGTTGACAGTTCCTTGAATGTTCATATTATCAAACAATCTTTACTTCAGGTTCCGCAGTTAATAGCGACTGATCCTCGTAACCTTACTATGTGGCTTTTCTCTGTTCGTAAATTTCTCAATCTCAATTTAGCCTCCTTTCCTCAAATGCTTGGTTTGTTATCCGCTAAGACCACGGGTTTTTTTTCTAAATTTTGGTTGGATAACATGTCTCATTTTTCCACCTGGTATGAGTTATGTAATGTTATTCATAATTATTTTTTGCCTTATGAGATACGTTTTAAACTCAGTACCGAGTTCATTCGTCGTCACCAACTTCCGACTGAATCCGCACATGATTATTTAGATTCTATCACTACTTATAGTGATGTACTAAATATTGCCCACAATGTTGCTGAATTAATTTCGATTGTTCAGTTTTATGCTACTCCCTCCTTTCGACAACTTTTTAATGCACTGAACCCTCCAACTTCTATGCTTCAATTATATAATCTGGCTCAATCTCATGCTTTGTCTGCGTTAAGCGATACTTCTTATTATTCTTCCGTTCCACCACCGCCTATTCCGTCTTCCTTTTCCTCCACATCATCTTCTGCTCTGCGTCCTTCTAATGTTCGTTCCCCCATTGTCTGTTTTCGCTGTAAAGGACCGGGTCATATTTCTAAGTTTTGCACCACTCTGCCTGTGGGAAACGCCTTTCCCCCTCGCCGCTAGGCAGTCGGCGTATTCATGGGGAAAATCTGCCTTCCCACACTCTTCAGACACCTCGTCCTACCTCTGTGATTTCACCCATTCCCTTCACCTCTTCTTCCTTTTCGCCTTGTTCTACCTCTTTCCTACCTCCGACCTCTCATATTCTTGTCACCGTTAATAACCTACCCTCTCTTGCCTTGTTAGATTCTGGTGCTGCTGTTTCTCTTATTAGTTTGTCATTTTTTCAATCTTTGCAATCTTTATGTCCCCAGCTCTCCTATTCTCCCTCTACTGTACGTTGTCTTTCTGCCTGCAATCAACCTTTAGAAATCGTTGGTGCTATTTCTTTGAATATTAAGATGCAAGATTTTTCTTGGCCTTTTACCTTTTTGGTTGTTCAGACCTTATCATCACCTATTATTTTAGGTTTTGATTTTTTTTCCCATACTGGACTCATATTGGATTCGGTCAACTCTACGGTCTCCTTTCATTTTTCCTCTAAGTCTATTCCATTGGTTCATAGTTTTGACTTCCCTCTTTCTCATCCCTCTACATGTTTACCTATAAATTCTGTTCATTCTGACCGCGTTCAGTCCTTACTTGAAGAGTTTTCCGATGTCATTACCCCCACTTTGGGCACCGTTAAAAATTTTTCTGCTCACATTGATCTTACTGATCCTACCCCGGTTCGTTCTTCTCCTTATTTTTTGAGTCCCCCTCCCATGAAAATTTTGAATTCCTTAGTTGATCAAATGCTTCAAACTGAGACTATTATTCCATCATCTTCTAATTATGCCTCTCCCGCTTTCATCGTCGATAAACCCGATGGATCCTCTCGTTTTATAGTGGACTATAGAAAATTAAATTCTCGCATCCTCTATGATGCCTATCCCATGCCAAAATTGCAATCTGCTTTTCAACATTTTTCAAATGCTCAGTTTTTTACCATCTTTGATTTAAATTCGGCTTATAATCAAATTCCTTTAGATGACGTTAGTTCTCGCTATACGGCTTTTATTACCCCGAATGGACTATATCAATTCAAAAAAGTCCCTTTCGGTTTGAATCTTGGCTCACAAATTATGCAGCGGTTTGTGGATTCCTTGTTTGCTGATATAAAATATAAATACTTATTTCCTTTTATTGATGATATTCTTATTTATTCTTCAGATTTTGAAACCCATTTACTCCATGTTCGTGAAGTGTTGACTCGCCTCCGCTCAGTCGGCTTAACTGTCAACCCTTCTAAGGTGCTTATCGCCCAGACATCTATTAAATTTTTGGGTCACATCTTAAGTTCACAGGGAGTGGCTGTCGACCCTGAAAGAGTTTGTGCCATTCACAAAATACCTCCTCCCTCTAATCTTAAGCGATTACGTTCCTTTCTTGGGATGATTGGTTTTTATGCCAAATATATTCCCAATTTTTCTTTACTTTCCGAACCCCTCAATCTGCTTAAACGTAAAGGTATCAAATTTCATTGGTCTTCTCTTCAACAAACCGCCTTTGATACGTTAAAATCTAAACTCTCTCAGGCCCCTCTTTTGCAAATCCCTGATTTTGATTTTAAATTTGAACTTTCCACTGACGCCTCCGATGTTGCCATAGGTGCTGTTCTCCAGCAGACGAAGAACGATCAAACTTTACCTGTTGCTTATTTCAGTCGTCTTCTTACCCCCGTTGAACGTAAATATTCTGTGTATGAAAGGGAGGCTTTAGCTCTCATTCTTTCCATTGAGCATTTTGCGGAGTACTTAGACCATCGCGAATTTTTAGTTAGTACTGATAACCAGGCCCTTTCTTGGTTATTACATAATGCCCCCAAAATTGGACGTACCGGTAGATGGTTGCTTCGCCTATCCCGTTTCAAATTTTCTCTTAAGTTCGTTTCCGGGTATCATAATTCTGTTGCTGACGCGCTATCTCGGCTTTTTGATGATACTTTATCTCATTTTTCTGAGCTTAATCAACTTCCTATCAACTCTGTTACTTCTATTTCTTCCCTTATCAATTTTCCCCTTTCATTTCAATCATGTCTTGATCATCAAAAACTTGATCCTTATTGTCAACAACTTTGTCAAGATCTTTCTTCTCCCGATTATTCTGGCCCCTTTCGTCTACACAATCAGCTTTTAATTTTCAAACCGCGCGCCACTCCTCGTCTCGTTCTCCCTTCCAGTCTCCGACAAATGGTTTTTCAGTATTTCCATGGATCCCCTGTTGGGGGTCACTTTGGCATGTCTAAAACTTATGCTCGTCTTGCTTCTCAGTTCTTTTGGCCTCAGATGCGGAAAGAGGTATATTCGTGGGTCCGCTTATGTGACTTGTGTCAGAAACATAAGCCCCCCAATCATCAGCCCTATGGTAATTATGCTGCCTCCCCCCCTACTTACCCTGCTGAGAAATTCTATGTTGATATTGTGGGACCTCTTGTAAAATCTTCGAAATCTAACTCTTATATTTTCACCTTACTCGATGGTTTTTCTAAATTTATTGTTCTTCGTCCTTTACGAACTATTTCTTCCCAGATAATTATTAACTTACTTTCTACCCAAATTTTCCCCATCACTGAAATTCCTAAAATGTTGGTCTCTGATAATGCTACTGTTTTCACTTCTAAACTCTTCTATAATTTTTGTTTTTCTCATGGGATTAAGAAAATCAATATTTCCCCCTACCACCCTCAAGCTAACATCGTTGAGCGTTATCATCGTAATCTAAAAGCCCTTCTATCTATTTTTCATTCACATGATCACCGGACTTGGGATGCCGAATTGCCTTATTTTGCCTTGGCATCAAACGCTACTGTTCATAATTCAACCTCTTATACTCCGGCTAAATTATTTTTAGGCCGTGAATTACACACCCCTCTCTCTTTGACATGGGATTTGTCCTCTTTGTTGACCACACCACCTCATCTTCTCACCCCTGATCATTTGCAAGATGCTCTCAAAAAGTTGTTTCAAGCCAGAGACCTCCATAAAAAAAAACTTACAATTCTCGGGTTCGCTCTCCCACCTTCAAACCTTTGGATTTAGTTCTCTTCAAAAACCATCCCATCAGTTCTTCCTCTCAACACTTATCTGCTAAGCTTTCTCCCCGTTGGCTTGGGCCCTTTCGCATTCTTTCCTTCCTGTCCCCTGTTACAGCTTTGTTGCAATCCTTGGACAATCCTAATGATATTCGTAAGGCTCATTTTTCCCTCTTAAAAAAGTTCTCCGCTTAACCCCTTGGCTTGCCGCAGGGATGGACAATTCATACTTCATTTCATCTTTTTTTTCCTACTGTACTATTGTTTTTTCTTTACTTGCGTTTGTTCACCCATGTCCCCCCCCCTTTTCTTTCCCTTTTTTCTGTGGTTCATATCTTTGTTTTTTTCTTTCGCTCACCCGGTCATGCTCCCTCCACACACTTCGTCACTTCCTCCGGCTCCCCCATCGATCATTTCCCCTGATGGGTTTATTTTTTTATGGGACACCATCTTATTAAATACTCCTTTGTCATTGTACTTTCATTTACTTAACTTTTTGTAAAATTTGTGTACGGCCACTTATATATACATATTGTAACTTTTATTGTAAAACCTTTTTTTGTAACTCCTCTCCTTTTCTTGTCTCATCCCTCCCTTTTTTTTCAATCCGGATCGTTCTTTCACTTTTATTCCCCTCCCCTCTGCGCCTCCCTTTTTTTTCTCTTCTCTTCTTACTTGTGACTCATGCCTGTTCTTGCTTTTTGTTTTTGCCTCCTCGACGACGACACTCTCTTCGTGTTCCTGAGTTCGGCGCCCCTCTGGAGCATCAATGGACTTTCGTCGCTTCTACACCCAATCCTTCGGATTTCTCCGGCTGCTGGGAGTATATAACGTGCTCCGAATTTTTCTACTGTTTTATGGATTCTACGTTTACTACGCTGCATATGCCGCTACTAACCTGCCTGTGCTCTCTTCGCCCGTCCAGTTTCAACTGCTCGTGCTGCTTACCCTCCCTCTTTCCTTCCCCTACCGCTTCGCTGCGCATTGGGTACTGTATGCTCTCGTCCTTTCTGGACGCTTCTACCTCAATATAAATTGGCCTGCTCTGGGCTTGAGCAGCGAGTTCGGATGTACACGACGAGTTGTGTGGAGGGAGGACTTGGTTTTATTTTGCTACCAGCTGGACTGTGTGCAATGTTTCTTTTAAAATGTGCTTTTGTATACCATTGAAAGCTACGACTGCTGGACGGGTGAGCGAAAACTTTAATTTATTTCATTTCCATGTTGTTCTTTGAACTTTCTTCTAATGCTGCACTTCCTTAATTTTCAAATTGCCGTTACTGGCTACCAATGACAGTTCATGTTGATAATAAGCTAACTGCAGCTATTGATAGCGGTACCTTACTTTGGAATTACATTACCATCTTACTCCGAAGTTGGACTTTGTGATACGTCAAGTAATTGCTGCGATATGAACCATTGAAATTCAACTGTTTTCCCGAGCAAACGCATGAATAGAATCAATTGAAATATCACCTAGCTTCTGTTTGCTATTTTGGAATTTCATCGATACTGACTGATCCTATTTTTCCAAATCCCTGTTGGCAGCCATTGGTACTGTTTTCTTTCACGTCCCTCCCCTTTCCCCACCTTCCTATTCCGCATCCCTTCCGCGCTTTTTTTCTTCTACATGTATTATTGTACAGTGGCCCATATGTCTTTCAAATTTTAATGTTTTTTTTCGTGTCCATAAGTAAATTTCTGTTTTCCTTGTGTAGGACACTCCTCATGTAAAAGAGGTTGTATTATTATTGAAGGTTTCGAGTCTAGCTGTTCTCTTTGAAAAACAATCAGAAAATTAATATGGTCGTCCCATCTCTTTTTTTTTCTTTTTTGGAAGTCAGAACTAATTGGCCTTTGGATGATTGTTGTTTTCTTTGTTTTGTATAAATGTTTCTTCTGGGTGTTTTTTGTTAATATATTGTTATTATGAAAAAACTATTTCTTCTTTGCCCTTTTTTTGTTGTCGTACGCCTTTCCTTGCCCTCAAAATTTGGTACCTACCCGGTTCCTCTGAATATATGGGCTCAGTGAAAATGCTTCCATTATGCGCTCTGCTGAAAACCTTTCACCTTGAAAATTGAAAAACTACCTGTGAACTTGTGCACGGACGGACTTATATTTTTTTTTGGAGTGTTGTTACACCCCTTTTGCTACCCCATCACGTGCGTTGATTGATACTGCGTCACTTGGTTTAGTATCCTGGTTTATGCCTTGTGTTTTTCTTGGTGCATTGTCTTACCATTCCCATTCTGGTGCATGGCGAGATCATATTCTGAGCGTACATACTTTACCTAAAATACGACCCAGACCCACCCTGTCACCGTCACGTCACACACTCAGTTGTTCACCACAGCGGGTATCCGAGGACATATTCGGCCCCCCGGTGTAGTTCTTCCTAGTTGACGCCCATGCGCGACCTGTGCGTCTGGGTGAAATGATGATGAGACAAGGAGAGAGTGAAATCCAGTATCAGCACAGCATACTCGTATCGAACAACACCAAGGGGTCTGCTCAAGGCTTAATATCCCCATTCGACGGACGCAACAACATTACATGCCGTCACTCTATAGGGACTTTGTGAAAAGGTTTGGAATTTAATCCAGGTTTTTGGCTTCTCAATCTAGTGATTAGGAATTGTATACCACCACTTCGCCTACCTTCCCGGCCTACTAACCACGGTGTAAGACCGTACGATCATGGCCACCTAAAGTAGATTTATCAACTGTAATCTGTATTTGCCTAACAAACAGCAACTGTCCTCCATCTAGCGGTCTGTTCGCTGGCTTCGTCCAGAAATCTATAAATATAAAATAATAACTTTGCCTGTACATCTATATATATAAAATAAGAGTTTTGTCTGTACATGGCTCAGAATTTGAAAAGAATGGTATTTCTGTATCGGTCATGTCCACAGTAATCAGAAAATGCACTTTTTACTTTTCCGTAATTATGTCTGTCTGTCTGTCTGTCTGTCTGTCTGTCTGTCTGTCTGTCTGTCTGTCTGTCTGTCTGTCTGTCTGTCTATCTGTCTGTACACGCATCACTAGAAAACGGCCAAAGATAATTTAATGAAAAACGGTATGCAAAGTCGGGTAATAAGTCGCTACAATCTAGGCTATAAATAATTTTATTCCCGCTGATAGGAATAGTAGTTTAGGGGAAGGCCTAAAATTTAATTTTTAAATATTTATGTTTTTAGTAGTCCTATCTTCATAACATTTGGTATGAAAAGTCGAGAAATACGTCGCTACAATCTAGCCTGTGAATAACTTTATTCACTCTGAGTGAAATGGTAGTTTAGGGGAAGGCCTAAAATTTAATTTTTAGATATTTACGTTATTAGTGGTCATATTTAATTGAAAATTGTATGCAAAGTCGGACAATGAGCCACTACAATTTAAGCTATAAGTAATTTTATTTACGCTGAGTGAAATGGTAGTTTAGGGAAAGGCCTAAATGTAATTCTCCTAATAAAATATTTATATTATTAGTTGTCGTATCGATAAATAACACATAACCAAAGTTATAGAGAATTAAATTTACGACCATTTATGTCTTATACATTTTTACCGTACCGGCTATGATAACACAGATATTCATGAATTTGTATATTTGTTGCTAAGTCCATATCAACGCCGAGCCACGAGAAAATTGGTTAACAGAATTTAATGAAAATCGGTATATGGAGTCGGGGAATAAGAAACTACACTCTAAGCTATAAACAATTTTATTCATCCTGGATGAAATTGTAGTTTTGGGGGAAGGTGCCTAAAATGTAATTTTTAAATACCTGTGTTATTGGTCCTATCGAAAAGTACTGTATAAAAAAGTTATAGAGAATACAATTTCCGATCATTTATCTTTTATTCAGTTTTACCGTACCGACTATGATAAGACTGGTATTTCAGAGTCGGAAGAAAACGAAATGTGAAGGCCTATAATATCGAAAGTGCATAACATTGATCAACAATAACATTACATTGACCATTGTTTATTGTGATGTTCTTTGTCTCTGATGCTGCCTCTCAACTCCGATAGATGGGATTACTGCTGCGTACCGAGTATAACAGCCTGACTGAATATTGGCGGGAAATAGCCGGGGAGTTAGAAAACTCTCTTCTTTAGCATGCCATTCCTCTGGTTCATACATTTTATGATACAGCGGGTACGTAACACACTGGATCATCATAGTATTTCAGCTATTCGATCCCTACTCTGACGCGCTGTTGTTGCTACTCCGACCACTACTCTTATACCTTCATATCTTCCACATAATATAAATAACATTTGTTTGAGCGCCAGTTGCTTTTTTAAGAAAAACAACAAAATTCGGTAGAGCATACCTCTTATATCAATTATCTCAAGGCGTGAGGTGATAAACTCACATATCTGGCAATATACAGGGATATGGATCAGGACAATATTAAATTACTGTTGCATTTCCACAATTGAGGATTGTACATGGAACTGGAATCACTTATTATAATTAAAATAAAACTGAGTTTATGACTATAATTTACGTCACAATGAACAATCATTTACGTCTTTTAATTTAACAAAAGAAATATATCGTGAGATTTGCGGTACAAAGAAAAGGAAAATTTAATCTAAATAAAAAAAGCTATTGGCATGAACTTGAAGTGAGATGTGATATCGCCGCTGATTACACTCTTCTTCATGTTATGAATGCATAACATGTCTGATGCTTTAATTACCTGTTGTCTGCATACACCGCTGTTGAACTTGAAATTCTTGGGAAAACCTGTGAGCTGAAGTCGGGAGCCGTCTGTTGTAATCTTCTTATATAACAAGGAGTTGGCCTACATACCATGTACGCGTGTAGGGAGCTCCAATGTAATTACGTCCACTCAATATATTTTAAATAATTGGAAAATATTATTGAAACATCTTGTGAAGTCCATCCTCACAAGAAGATGATGTTTCTTTATCAGCATAGTACCCGTCTCTGCTCGGATACAAGCACCACTTGTAGACTTCCTCGATGATTACCTCTTCAAACACAACTCGTAGCTCTGACCATCACACTAAGACCACTTCTTCCATTTGATACATCTGACTGTTACATATGATCTCCACGATATCAACTGCTTATGAACTGAGTAAGAACAGAAAACTGTGAACTGAGTGATATCATCTGCATCTCTCACTACCGTTGCCTCGACTTATATCACCTCGCGATGACGACTCATCTCCCCACTCACTGTTCATCCCTTCCACTTCCACATACAGTAGCTGGCGAATACTGACACTTGGTCGCAATCACGTGTCCACGCACTGATGTCATCAGTCATGTGTCGTCTAAGCGTACCCAAGCGGTCCGAGAATGACTATACCGAATGCGTCACCGGGAAATCTCCTTGCACAGTTAAACTTAGCCTCGATTGCAAAATACTATGCCAGCTCATCTAGCCAAAGTTACAAGCCACAGCATGACAATATGAAACCAACAAATCTCACTTACTACCATACAGAATAATTACAAACATATTCACTTAACCTATGATGAAATACAATAATATACGTGATACCTAATTATTACAGTCTAATTGATGAGAAACAGAATATATAAAATCTAATGAATCAGGTTAATAATAATAATAATAATAATAATAATAATAATAATAATAATAAATACAGAATGGAGTCTGTAACCCTGTTGTACGGTTACAGAACGCCTCCCTCATGAAATAATCGATTAAATGAATCGATTGATTCATGAAATATCTACACAATCACCTGAAATCGAGTACACCATAGACACAAGTATAAAAATGCCCTTTACAAATTTGGTACATAGTATCATCCATCTGGATGTTCGTTGTTACACATATAAAACATTTATCAATTATCATTTTCACTTTGATTATACAGTATTATTTACATATAGATTACATTTCTTTCTCACTTCTGTCGTTTCAAACGTTCATTGAGTGTTCAAAAGTAATTCTCGAAGACATTTCATTATATACACTGTCTCCAAGCACTGGAGTTTATTGCACTGCCGTGCCTCACTTAATATCACAACACACGCTAATTTCACTGAAGTCCTGTTCGCAATGCCAGCTTCATAAAACATGGTGAATTAACATAATAATGAAAATTAATCAACAAACTCACATGATATATTTCTTAAGATGTCTTATATTGTATGTGCCTACGATATTTCCTTCCTTGTCTTCTAATGAATAAGCACATTTCCCAATCCGTTTCACTACGGTGAAGTATCCCTGATATAACAAGAAAAACTTAGAAAATTGACCAGCTTCTGCTGATGACGGGAGTGGCACTCTGAGTAAAACCTTGTCACCAAGCTCAAATTCATCCAATATAATCCTAGAAAAGTTATCATGAACATAAATTTGTGTTCGTAAAGATGTGTTCTACTAGGCCGATCACTAAAAACATCACTATGTGATATCAACAATTCACACAATTCGTCCTTCTGACTTTCCGCTAAATTACATTTTTCCACTGTCTCATACAATTCATCACTAGAATCTCTCTGTATAGACACATGGCAGACATCAATATTTTTCATCTGAGAAACAGGGAAGCCACTCGCAAGTTAAAGATAGTATGGTCAGGAGTCGAACTGGAACACTGCGAGTCTCCAAAATATCTAGGAGTGACACTTGATAGATCTCTTACTTTCAAGAAGCACTGCATGAACTGCAAATCAAAAGTCTCCACCAGGAACAATCTTTTACGGAAACTGGCCGGATCACAGTGGGGTAGCCAACCTGAAACCATCCGAACTTCTGCAATGGCACTATGCTATTCTGCAGCAGAGTATGCGTGTCCTGTCTGGTATAATTCAACATATGCCAAACAGGTGGATATAGCTCTCAATGAAACTTGCAGAATTATAACAGGTTGTTTGAAATCCACTCCAGTTGAATGGCTCTACCACCTTGCAGGAATAGCACCTCCTTCTGTTCGAAGAGAAATAGCTGCGAACAAGGAAAGAAAGACAGTGGAACAGGAAAGGACCCACCCTCTATATGGGCATGCACCGCATCTGCAACGTTTAAAGTCAAGGAAGAGTTTTCTCAGAACTTCAAAGGAACTTAGAACCACTACTGAAAAAGCCAGGTTGCAATTATGGAGGGCTACATCCTACCTTCCTCCTGGCTGGATAAGATTTTCTGAAACTCTACCTCCTGGCTACAATGAAGAATGGATGACCTGGAAGTCCCTGAATAGACTGAGATCTGGAGTTGGCAGATCCAAAGTTAATTTGGCAAGATGGGGCTATATAGATCAAGAAAAAATCCAATGTGACTGCGGAGAAGACCAGACAGTCCAACATATGCTCCAGTGTCGTCTATATCCAGCCTCCTGCACAGAAGATGAACTATATCAAGCATCAAAAAATGCTTTGGAAGTGGCCAAGTTTTGGGCAAATGTAATATAGTAATTATAACTGTGTACAACATGTATGTTTCTGATACGAGAATAATAATAATAATATTAGGAATTTCACAAGATCCTTCCGTACTAGAACACACTTTATTCGCACTAATTTCTGACAAAACATCATATGGTAAACTGACTTCCCTGCTACTCTTTCCCCAAATAAGATTGACATTACACAGATCAAAATTTAATTTAGCCTTGTGACACGTTAACCAGTCGGTACCTAAAATAACGGCATAAACTAAATTAGGCACAACTAAGCATGGTTGGAAAATACATTCTCCACTTATGGTAATGGGGACAGCTATTTGTTTATTCACTCTTTGAGACTTGTTTCCAACAGCTGTTACGATGAACGTATTCCTCACTGGAATTTCCGCTACCTCATACTTCTCTCTTAAAACTTCCTCGTACAGCTTGGAATTTACACATGACTTCTCACTACCAGAGTCCAACAAAATCTTAACTTTTCTGCCCCATATCAGCAGTTCAATCGTCGGTGTAACAGTAACACTACTTAAATTATCCTCATTACATAATATAAGATCACTTAACAAATCTTGCCTTATATCTAAATTTAAATTACACTTACAAAATTTATTGTCTACGATTAAGTCGTCACTTAAAACATTTGAATTATTGCTACTTAGGTCACAATCATGTTCACTTATAACTATAGGCTGATCGACATTAACATACTTATCTACCTTATACGTGAACTCATCATTTACGGACTGTTTCAGTGACCTGTTTATATTTATTTATTTATTTATTTATTGACTTGTGGCGTGGCTCAGGCTATGAAGCCTGCTGTTATGCCAAACCATCTCATATGTACTACATTGTACAAACTACAAAGTATTAGGATTTCTAGTTACATATAATTAATTATAAAATTAAACTTAAATAATAGTTATAAACAAAAGGAAAATTTCTGAGAGTTACTTTAAAAAAAACATTAAATACTAATTTCTTAAGTCTATGTACCATTTATAACATGTTTTTTTAAATACATTTCTATTATGTATGTCTCTAATTACAGCCGGAAGGGAATTCCAAGAGCGTATGGTTGCAGGTATGAATGAGTTGCCGTACCCGGTCGTGCGGTAAATTGGGAAGCTCAGCAGGGAAGAGGTTTCTGACCTTGTAGGTATGCTGTTGGGAGATGACAAGTATTTAAGATCCATTCTCAGATAACTTGGTGTGTCTGTACGGAGAATGTTGTGAACAAGCGAAACAGAGTGAAGGTTTCTTCTCTCCGCCAAATATAACCACGACAGCTGTTCAAGACAAGGTGATATATGGCAATACCTGGGCATATTTAATACAAAACGGATGCATGTATTATAAGCCCGCTGAAGTTTAGTGTTAAGTGTGGTGTTTAGGTTGTTGTATATTACGTCACCATAATCGAAGATGGGTAGAATTAAGCTTTGAATAAGTAACTTTCTCGTATTTAGAGGGAGGAGATCCCGTAAACGTTTAAGAGAGTGCAAAGAAAAGAATACTCGTTGGCATATTTTCGTCGTGTGCTCCGTCCAGTTTAAGTACTTGTCAAAAATGAGGCCAAGGTTTTTTACTGTTTCGTTTATTTGTATTGGTGTTGCGTGGAATAGGATTGGGGGAATTTTAACACTTTTCAGTTTGGTATGATTACTTTTGGATCCAATTATGATTGCTTGCGATTTGAATGGATTGACTTTAAGAGAATTATTTTTAGTCCAGTCTTTTATATTTTCCAGGTCATCGTTTAGTTTGTCAATGTCTAGTTGGATGTCTTTCGGGTTTGTTTGTATATAAAGTTGAATATCGTCTGCGAAGAAATGGTATTTACACGTTTTTATATGTTCTGGTAGGTCATTTAAGTACAGTGAAAATAGCAGTGGCGCTAGAACACTGCCCTGAACTACGCCAACTTCAGTTTGTTGCCAGTGTGACACTTTCGTACCTGCTGAAACGCACTGCTGCCGCCCAATTAAATAAGAGTGCAGCCACGTCAGTGCGCTTGAAGAAAATTTTTGCGCTTGTAGCTTAGCTAATAATATTTCTCTGTCTACACAGTCAAATGCTTTACTTAGGTCTAAAAGTACAAGGATAGTCATTTGTCCGTTGTCCATGCCTGCTTGAATGTCATTTGTAACTTTTAGTAGTGCTGTGGTTGTGCTGTGGTTAGGTCTAAATCCTGACTGGTATTTGTCGAGTAAATTGTGTTTGTTAATGTAATTTGTTATCTGCTTGTGAACGACCTTTTCTAATATTTTACTAAGACAAGGAAGTATGCAAATTGGTCGAAAGTCTTCGGGTTTTGTTGGATTATCGATTTTTCTTATCGGTCGTATTATGGCACTTTTCCATATATTGGGAAAGATTCCTGTCATGAGTGAGGTATTTATTATGTGTGTAATTGTTGGGAGAACAATTTCAGTGAGTCTTTTAATTAATGTCAAATTTATTCCGTCACATCCTGTAGCCTCTGACTTTATTTCATGAATTGCGTCTCTGGCGTCATTAAGAGTTACATGTGAAAAATAAAATTCTTCTCCATCGTATTTTGTTTTCGTATGTAGTCTGTCGATTGTTTCCCTTTTAGTTCGTTCGTCTGTATGTGAATTTTGTGAGCAGAAAAATTGATTTAATTCGTCTAACGGCAAGTCAGTGTTGTTTTCGTCGGTTTTATTTTTTGTCAAACCAATGTTCCGAAGAATTTTCCAAACATTGCCAGAACTGTTATTTTTTAGGATTTCATGTGTGTGGCGTATCTTAGCATTCCTGATGGTCTGAGTTGTTGTGTTACGCAATTTTTTGTACTTTTCGAAATTTTCTGCGGTTGGATTTTTTCTATAATATTTGTAAGCTGCATTTCTTTCCTCCATTTTTAACCTTATGTCTTGCGTCAGCCAAGGTGATGGTTTTCGTTTCACTCGTGCAGTCCGTATGGGGGCGTGTTTGTCATACAGTCCTAAAAGTAGTTTGTTAAACAAGGTTATTTTATCGTTAATGTCTTGTACGAGTTGTATGTTGTGCCACGGTGTTTTGAGTGCGTCCTCAATGAACGCCTCTTCGTTTAGGCTTTTGAAGTCTCGATAGGAAATTAATTTAGGCTCATATTTGGGACATTTCAGTGAGTAAGTTGCGTAAATAAAGTCATGTTGGGAAAGTCCGGGAGCTGGCTGTTGTCCGTAAGTCTGTATTCTATCAGTATTGTTTGTAATAATTAAATCCAGTAGTGTATGGGAAGTAGCTGTGTGGTGTGTAGGATTTAGGGGAAGGATCGTCATATTGAGTGAGGTAAGCATGCTTTTGAGTTGTCTAGATTCAGCAGAGTCACATTTTATCATGTCAGAATTAAAGTCGCCCATTAAAATAGCATGCTCATACCTGGGTAATAGGTCCTGTAGTGCTTCCTCCATGTCTTCGATATATCTCGTCTTCGGTGCACGATACACAACACCCAGTAAACACTTAACACTGCGAATTTGTAATTCAATAAATACAGTCCGTTGCGCGTTTAAAGTAGTTTGTTCGGTTACGACTTGTTGGTTACACACCTCAGTCGGCCTCCCCTGTTGCCTATTTCCTCTAGCGTCATTATTATTATTATGGCCTGTATTCTCTCGCCTCCCAGCTTCTGGTTGATTACCATAATCACGCCTACCAGCCCTGAAATTTTCCGAACTATATTGATAATTTCTCTCCCTGTGGAAATTATTATTAGGTCTCTCCTGATGTCCTCTTCTGTAGTTACGATTATTCATAGTCCTGTCCTGATTATTAGATTGGTTACCCCTTCCTTCTACATTCCTATTTAGTGTCCTATTATTATTCAAGCTACTACCTAAAGCATCAAAACTTTCCAACAAAATCTCCATTTCCTTAATAGTCTCCACTCTTTGCATACAAACAGCTGCTCTTATTCTATCGGGATAGTGCTTAGCCATAAGTCTAACTATATCAGCCTCAGGTCCAATACATTCTAAATTTCTCCACACCAAAACATGAGCCAAAAAGTATTCAGTCATTCTAACACCCTCGTTAGAATTATACCTGCCAAACATTACTCTCTCTCTCTCTCTACTCTGAACACCTTCACTCCAAAATTTAGCCATGAATTTCTCCTTAAATTCAGTTAGACTAGACATCGAGCTTTTATATACTTGAAACCAAGACTTAGTCTCTCCTACGAAAGCATTAGATAAGATCTCCAATACAGTTTCCCAGCTAATAATATTGTCTCTTAATTGAACAGCAAATTTCTTCTCTACTACTCTCATAAATTCCATCGGGTTAAATTCTTTCCCAGAAAACTTAGGTAAATCATGATCTCTAGTGATTAAACCATTATTTACAATTATCTCACGTACATTCTTACTATTACGCACTTCTTGCTGGAGTACTCTCTGGCAACTCAGAAATTTTTCTTCCACTGTTTCCTCAGTCTTTTCTTGAATTTTTCTTAATTCCTCCAACTTTTTTTTCCGATTCTCTCACCTTCTGTGATAATGATTTCTGCTCACTCCCTAGATCACCTACTTCTCCAAGTTTTCTTTCCACAAGTTCTACCCTACTAATACATTTCCTAGTTTCTTGCCCCACTGTATTGGTTATCTTTTCAAACCTTTCTTCTACTAACTCATTGATTTCTCCTTTATTGGACTCGATCTTGGCGCCTAATTCATCAATCTGTTTGATGCATGTCTCACTAATTTGCTCTATTTCCGTATGGAGATTGCTCCGACCCAATTCCATCTCAACTCTGATGTCACTACACTCCCTATTTACCTTACTTTCTAAATTATTAATTTGCTTACTTATTTCTAACACCTTATGATCTATCTTATTACTAACATCATCAATCTTCTTATTAATACTATTTATGACATTACTCTGAGCTTCAATTTTCCCACTCATAATATTATTCTGAGATTCAATTTTCTCACTCATAATATTATTCTGAGATTCAATTTTCTCACTAATGACCGCTTCAATTTTCTCACTCATAATATTATTCTGAGATTCAATTTTCTCACTAATGGCATTATTCTGAGATTCAATTTTCTCACTAATGATATTATTCTGCTCAGTCATTTTGGACATCAGCAAATTAAATAAACCCAGGTCAATCACCCCTTTACTTTGATCTTGCGTGACAGCGTTTTCCTCACTTTCTACTATTTTCTGACTTTCAGCAGGTCCCAACTTAGTCACCAACTTCCTATTTATGTTACCACCTTGGATTTCCTTGGACACAATAACCTCAGCCTCATCACCTGACTGCATATTGCTATCCTTGTCCATCTTCGGTTTCCTACTAATTTTTCGCGATCTCAAAGCTATTTCCCCTTGCACTTCCTCTGACATTACCCCTTAAATACAAACTTCAACAAAATGACCTTCCTAACATTACTCGGTGAATTTAACATGTGCGTACTCATTAAAAGAACTGATCCATGTATATTGCCATTCAGAAACACTTTTTCTGAACCTTTCGAGTCCCACGTTGCTGGCGACACGTTGTTGCTACTCCGACCACTACTCTTATACCTTCATATCTTCCACATAATATAAATAACATTTGTTTGAGCGCCAGTTGCTTTTTTAAGAAAAACAACAAAATTCGGTAGAGCATACCTCTTATATCAATTATCTCAAGGCGTGAGGTGATAAACTCACATATCTGGCAATATACAGGGATATGGATCAGGACAATATTAAATTACTGTTGCATTTCCACAATTGAGGATTGTACATGGAACTGGAATCACTTATTATAATTAAAATAAAACTGAGTTTATGACTATAATTTACGTCACAATGAACAATCATTTACGTCTTTTAATTTAACAAAAGAAATATATCGTGAGATTTGCGGTACAAAGAAAAGGAAAATTTAATCTAAATAAAAAAAGCTATTGGCATGAACTTGAAGTGAGATGTGATATCGCCGCTGATTACACTCTTCTTCATGTTATGAATGCATAACATGTCTGATGCTTTAATTACCTGTTGTCTGCATACACCGCTGTTGAACTTGAAATTCTTGGGAAAACCTGTGAGCTGAAGTCGGGAGCCGTCTGTTGTAATCTTCTTATATAACAAGGAGTTGGCCTACATACCATGTACGCGTGTAGGGAGCTCCAATGTAATTACGTCCACTCAATATATTTTAAATAATTGGAAAATATTATTGAAACATCTTGTGAAGTCCATCCTCACAAGAAGATGATGTTTCTTTATCAGCATAGTACCCGTCTCTGCTCGGATACAAGCACCACTTGTAGACTTCCTCGATGATTACCTCTTCAAACACAACTCGTAGCTCTGACCATCACACTAAGACCACTTCTTCCATTTGATACATCTGACTGTTACATATGATCTCCACGATATCAACTGCTTATGAACTGAGTAAGAACAGAAAACTGTGAACTGAGTGATATCATCTGCATCTCTCACTACCGTTGCCTCGACTTATATCACCTCGCGATGACGACTCATCTCCCCACTCACTGTTCATCCCTTCCACTTCCACATACAGTAGCTGGCGAATACTGACACTTGGTCGCAATCACGTGTCCACGCACTGATGTCATCAGTCATGTGTCGTCTAAGCGTACCCAAGCGGTCCGAGAATGACTATACCGAATGCGTCACCGGGAAATCTCCTTGCACAGTTAAACTTAGCCTCGATTGCAAAATACTATGCCAGCTCATCTAGCCAAAGTTACAAGCCACAGCATGACAATATGAAACCAACAAATCTCACTTACTACCATACAGAATAATTACAAACATATTCACTTAACCTATGATGAAATACAATAATATACGTGATACCTAATTATTACAGTCTAATTGATGAGAAACAGAATATATAAAATCTAATGAATCAGGTTAATAATAATAATAATAATAATAATAATAATAATAATAATAAATACAGAATGGAGTCTGTAACCCTGTTGTACGGTTACACTGTTTTGAATGAGCAGTGTGCATATTTAAGGCAGAGACTCACTTAGTCGTAGTAGTAGTATGGCCTGGTCTAGAATAAAAATTTAGGCCTTTTCCAAGTTATAGCACCACAATATTCACTAAATAACTCAAAATTCAACTCTGAAAAGAGCCGTTTCTTAGGAAAAGCTTCTTTCTCTTCACTTTTATTAAATTCTACATTCAATTTATTCCAAACTAGCAGTGAAGAGGGGTTTCTCTTCTGGCTTGGAGGAAAAATTTGCCTTCAGTTCAGATAGATTTTTCCGCCGCCAGTGTAGTGAATTGATATTTTCCGACTCATCGGGTACTCCTAGGAAACAGAATAGTTTTTGCCCTGGAGCTCCACTATTCGACCCTCTCCCCGCCGGAGTGTTCATGGATCACGGCTGTCTGCGGTTTGGTCATTCCAGGTCTGGAACTTTGGACTGTTAGATAGGCAGCGTAGTCCTCTTCGTTAAAAGTGAGAAAATGTGTGCTGTTTCATTTGAACGAGTATTTCGTAATATGAAAGCATTGCTTTTACTCGCGCCATTGTATGTTCATTTCAGTTGGGAAAATCACTAAGACAGTCTTTCTGAGAATGGAAAAAGGCATTGTAATGTAAACTTCCCAACCTGATTGTGACTGATGGTATGAAACTGGGTCTACCATTACAGTGAAAATTCCCTCAGTCTCCATATGAGAAAAGATGTTTGGTGACCTCCCGTCGCGTTTCTAGGGTAACGTTAAGAGCTATACAATTTAAGACAACCTTGCTTACAACGTGTACACTACCTAACCTAGAATTCTGCATACAGTGTAGAATTCCGTAGCGAAGCACGGGTACATCAGCTAGTTGCTCATAATTAAAGAAGAATAGTGTTTCTGTATCGGCCATGCCCACAGTAACAAGGAAGTTTATGTATGGACACGCATCACCAGAAAATGGGTGAAAAGAATTTGATGGAAATCAGTAGGTAAAGTCATTACAATCTGCGGTATAAATAATTGTATTCGTGGTGGGTGAAATGGTACTTAAAATTTAATTCTCAAATATGTATATTATTAATGGTCCTATCAATAAATACTATATAAATAAAGGTATATAAGTTAAATTTCTGATCATTTATGGCTTATACATTTTTACCGTACTGGCTATGACAACACACATTGTAACGGTTCAAATCCCGTTACATATATCTGTATTTTTATTATTTTAGGATTTTATTTGTATTATTATTATTATTATTGTTACCGTGTTTTGGTGGTAGTTATGCATGAAAGAAGGTGCTGGGTGGTGAAGGGGTCTCAAGCTACTAAAGTGAAATTAATTTTAAAATTTAACAAGGTTATATTTTCTTTTCAAAATTAGGTAACAACAAATTGAACAGGTACTTAGTAGCCGAAACACGATTGACAATTACATTTACATAGGTACCCCATTTGGGGCTTCAAAAAGTCAGAAACATCATTCTTGAGCCATGAGCCCAACCTTACAATGAACACCATACAACAAAGGGGCCGAAAACCCCCAAACATGCCAGAAACACCGGCTTCCAATTACATCCAAAAGCCTCCTTGAGGCAGAAACACAATTTTCAAAAAGGGCAACTTCCCCTTAAAATACAAGCCTATCATAGGCCACTCCGAACTCCACCTTTAAGCCGTCCTCAAAGGACATATACACAGGAGCAAAATACCCAATCTACTGAGGTCTGTTAAATGACAAGAAAGTTAATACATGACCTCTAAAATCACAATTTGAGAGGAGGCGAACTTGCACTCCTAATACACTTTGTCTTTAAGACCTATTTTGGCTCTAAGGCCACTGATGCAAGGGCTAATCCCATACTACAGAGGTGACTTAAGAAACTACTAACTTACATTACTGAAGAATAGGTTGCGAAAAATAAGTTCACCTCAAACAATGTGAGTGGGAGCTCGAGAGGGTTAACACTCTCTATCCCAGTATGTCGCTTTACAAGAGAATAGAAGAAAAGAGAAGTCACATTTTAGGAAAAGGTTACATAGGGGAACGCTTAGAACCTGCCCCGAAAGTTAAACTGCTGAGCTGGCAAAGAAAAAATTTATTAATCGGCCATTACCTTATTGTTGACCGCTGCCGAGGAACGAGGCGCTTCCCGCCTCCTGCTATGTACTTAATACACTGAAAGATGGAACAGAAGTGGCTCGGAGACCCTAAAATCAGCAGTTTAAATACTCTCGCAGAAAGTTCTAGGCGTTAGGGGAAAGAAAACACCCTCCCACAAAGATTTTATTGGGTAGGACCCCGCACAGATTCAAGTTGGGGAAAGATACACCAGATTGGTCAGAAATTAATTGAAAAAATTCGTGATTGGATACATTCAAAACAAGGGGAAGAAAGGGGTAAATATTGCCAACTTAAACAATGACAGAAAGAAATTTAACAAAGAACAAACTCCTGAAATTAAATTTTCTCCAACAAAATAGTTCTTTGACTCCGCACTAGGGTGCACTATTGTTGATCTTCAGTAGTGTCCTCTAGAAGAGAAAGTTCACACTTCTTAATACAAGCAAGACAAAAGTACGTCGAAAATGACACAGTTCACAAACTCAAAAATTTCCAGGTAGTGACATCTTCTGAGAAATTTGGAAATTAAGACCGTAGATAAAGTTCAGACTTCCTCCAGAAGAGGAGTTTCAACTGGCGCAACTTTTAAATAAACGGTGTGGAGGTGTACCGCCCGGTACAGACCTCCCCCCCCCCCAAAAGTTCCTCCACGGGGTAACACAGAAGAACATAAACTTTAGTTTGAAAATAAGTTCCAAGTTTTGATGTTGATATTAAGATAACTTGCAGAAGTATTTGAGAAATTTCTTAATTCGGTTCCAAAATTTTGTTGTTGGAGGTGAAGTGAAGTCTTTAGGTTTATAGAAGTTGAATTTCTGAAGATAAGCTTTTACTACTTAAAAGTGAAGGAAAAATTTGCAATGTCCATCAGATATTGCGGTTGAATTCCCAAATGTAGTTATCTCTTATAGTAACTGTCCATGTAGTTGATGTTGATGAAGTTGGATGGCCGGACCGGCCGTTGCAGCTTGCGTCCAAAAGGAGGCCGCTCGGACCCCTTAAGTACCCTGAGATACCGCTCGCCCGCACTATGAGGGGAGCAGAGTGTTGAAACACGCCGCGCCCGCGGTGAACATATACAGGCTGCGGGCCAGTAGCAGGTCGTGCGCCGCACATCAGCCTTGGCCGGGAGGAGAGCTCCGGCTCGCCGTGCACATGTCGTCCTCGCTGGAGAGGAGGGGGCCCATCCCCCTCCCCAGTTGCTGCACGGCGCTGCGCGGCTGCGGGGGCACTGAAACATTAAGGCTAGGCGGCAGAATTGTGTTGGACCATCGTCTTTTTGAAGGCACAGGCATTATGGAGAGGTTGAGGGGCCAGCGGCGTGTAGATATCCGTGGCATTTAATCTTATTAAGCCACAGTGTAAGGTGGAGCAGGAGACGGGAGCGTGGTAATGGCCGTGGCAAGAACAGGATGGCAGTTTAACGGATCGGGGCGGGTTTTACAAAAGGCTTACATCTAAAACCAAAATATTATAGAAGGGGCAGAATGCCATAAAAGTAAAACTCAAAAAAAAAATAACCTTCATATCCTTTCAAAATAATATGAAGCAAGTTAACACAAAATTACACCGGTTTCACCTGGGACAGGTGAACCCTAAATATCCTCTCGGTGGCTGGATTACTTAACAATAAGGTAACCGGCGTAAGAAAATCGAGAATGATACAAGGCCCATGAAATCTGGGGGCAAGCTTGCCCGCGGGGACAAAATTTTTGACCATAACCTGGTCACCTACCTTCAAAGGGGTGGGTCTCCGTCCACGATCATACCTTTCCCTAACCTTTTCATGAGACACTTTAAGATTGGCTTTAGCCTTTTTCCAAAGATCTTTAATGTTGTCCGGATCTATTATCTCGGGTAGAATGTCATTCAGAGACCAGAGGTTAGAGAGCGGCGAGTTGGGAACAAACTTGAACATTAAAGAAGCTGGAGTGAACTTGTGAGATTCATGAACCGCTGAATTCAAAGCAAAAGCTATCCAATGCAGGGACGTGTCCCACCTGGAAGGATCTTCATGATGATAGGCAATGAGTGCGGACCTGAGATTACGGTTAACCCGTTCAGCCAGAGATGGTTGAGGGTAATAAGCAGAAGTAGTTACATGAGAGATGGATAAGTCAAAACAGAATTTACGAAATAAATTAGATGTAAAAGCCTTAGCATTATCGGAAACTATGTATTGACAAGGACCAAAAGAAGCAAAGATAGTATTAAGACAAGAAATGGTGGACTGAGCGGTAGCCAGCTTAGTCGGAAATAACCAGGAAAATTTAGTAAAACCATCTACACATACAAAGATGAACTTGTTGGCATTCCCCTTTGACTGGGGGAAGGGTCCCACATAATCAATATACAGGCGCTCCATGGGGCGCGACGCTTGATGAGAAGACAAAAGACCTACCTTAGTGGACATGGTCGGTTTACTAAGCAAACAGGATTTACATGCCTTTACTAATTCACGGATTTCACCGCCCATACCCTTCCAGATGAGCATATCACGAATCTTTTCACGAGTTTTAAAGGTACCAAGATGCCCTCCTAATGGGGTCTCATGATAATACTTGAAGATCATAGGTACAAGAACCGCTGGAACAACAACTTTCATCATCTTATCATGCCTCGAAGGGCAACATAGAACTCCATTCCTCAGAACATAAGGGACAACATGTTCCCCAGAAGAAAGGGTTTCCATTATCGGAGCCAGCGTCGGATCTTCACGTTGGTATTTCTCGATATCCCTAAACAGCATGGGAACATCTGTTAGGATGGCATTAACCTCAGATAGCATGGACTCGGGAGGTGATGGACTGTCGACCTGTTCATGGTTCTCAACGTCGCCTGAAACATACGGCTGAGTCCATCAGCGACAACATTTTCGGTACCTCGGATATGCCTGACATTAAATTGGAAGGCAGAAATACGGATGGCCCAACGGGCTATACGACCAGTACGACGCGGCCTACCTAAGACCCAGCTTAATGCTTGATTATCTGTCTCCAGGTCGAATTTGACATGTTCCAGATAGAGACGGAACTTTTCTAAGGCAAATAAGACTGCCAACCCTTCGAGCTCATAGATGGAATACTTGGCTTCTTGAGCCGATAGAGTCCTAGATGCATAGGCGATGGGTCGCCTCCCTAGTTCAGTCTCTTGAAGAAGGACTGCCGCTACCGCCGACGACGACGCGTCCGTTTGGACGATGAATTTCTTTGAGAAATCAGGCATAGCAAGGATAGGGGCATTACAGAGAGCTAATTTCAGATCTTCAAAAGCGGCTTGTTGAGAAGGTCCCCACTCGAATTTGATGCCTTTCCTACGAAGAAGG
Organism: Anabrus simplex; assembly: GCF_040414725.1. Classification (NCBI taxonomy): domain Eukaryota; kingdom Metazoa; phylum Arthropoda; class Insecta; order Orthoptera; family Tettigoniidae; genus Anabrus; species Anabrus simplex. The sequence continues at coordinate 146,580,502 of NC_090269.1, read as the reverse complement.
TTCAATGGCGCCGCTCTATTAGCAAGGTTAGGAATGAACTTTCTGAAGAAATTCACCATACCAATGAACCTGGCGATACCTTTAATGTCCTTGGGAGTTTTAAAATCACGGATGGCCTGTGTTCTAGAATGATCGACTGCTACACCATCAGGTGACACAATATGCCCTAGGAATGACATAGAGGGCTTAGCAAAAGCGACCTTGGACAACTTGACAGTTAACCCAGCCTTACGAAGGCGATTCAGAACTTCTCGCAGATGATCTAGATGTTCTTCGAAGGTCTCCGAAAACACGACGACATCATCCAAGTAGTGATATAAGTACTCGAATTTGATGTCGGAGAAGACCCTATCTAGTAGCCTAGTGAGCACAGCTGCCCCCGTGGGGAGCCCGAAAGGCACGCGGTTGTATTCGTATAAATTCCAGTACGTGGCAAACGCTGTAAGGTGTTTAGACTATTCAGCAAGTGGAATTTGATTATAGGCCTGATTCAAGTCCAAGATAGTAAAGAACTTGGCCTTACGAAACCATGAAAAGCAAGAATGAAGGTCGGGAAGGGGCACAGATTGTAACACCACCTTCCGATTGAGAGCCCTGTAGTCAATTACAGGCCTGAAGCCCCCTTGGGGTTTCGGGACTAGAAAAATAGGCGAAGAATACGCTGACTTAGAGGGCCTAATAATACCATCCTTCAACATCTGATCGATGATTTCTTTCAGAGCCTTCATTTTAGGTGGAGATAGCCTATACGGTGGAAAACGGACAGGAATCGAATCCGTGACCTCAATTTTGTATTCGATCAGGTCAGTAACGCCAAGAGTATCAGAGAATACCTCGGGAAACGACTGACACAGTTTGCGAATACTATCAGCCTGCTCCTCAGGTAGATGTCTAAGGTCTAACAACATCTCATCCTGGGTAGGCGAAATAGAAGAACATGACACAGAATTACACTTTAATAGTGGAATTTTACAACTAGAAGCAAATTTGAATGTGCACGACCTAGACTGGAGATCGAGCACAAGACCAGTGTGAGAAATAAAGTCAGCTCCCAATATAATGGGGCAAGACAATTGCTTGGCCACAAACAATATAATTTTCCATGTAAATTTAAAAATATGAATTTTGACCAGTAAGGAACCTAGAATTTCTAATGGAGATGTATTAGCAGAAACACATTTCACAGGAGAAGAGTCATAGACAGGTAGGTTACAAACAGACTTCAATTTCGAGTACCATTCAGCCGAAATAATGGAACAAACACTGCCTGAATCTAATAGAGCTGTTATAGGTTCGTTATTTACCTCAATCTTAAGGAAAGGAACAGGTGCGGGGGTATCCGCCGCAATCTTAAGACACTCTTTGGGGCATTCAAAGGACAGATTAGCAGATTGAACGTTCCCAGAATTTTCGATCTGCTTACCAGGGGCTGAGCCTCGGGAAGATGAATTAGTTGACTCAGCCGAAGCCACTAGTCACTTTTGATTGTTGTTGGAAGTTACCCCAGAAGTTGAGCAGGAGGGGGTGCTATTCGAATTGGGACAATTCTTGGCGATATGTGAGAAAGCCCCACATTTAAAACAGCCTTGTGATGAACCAGCTTCATTATTTGCCCTACTAGACTTGATCAGAGGACACTTACTGCGCAGATGGTCAGGCGCCCCGCACGCATAACATTTACGGGGATTGACTGGTCGGCGAGGTGGAGGCCGAGTGTTACTAAAGGAAGGCGGGGGTTCTTTCGCGACACGCAAAGAATCGGCGTATCTAACTCCTTCCGCCGAGACGGCCAACGCTTCAAGTTCCGAGAAGGTTTGCGGGCACGCCGCGAAACACAAATATGACCTATAGGGAGGTGAAATTCCCTCTACAATAGCCTGCACAATCTGATCTTCAGGAAAATGAAGGGCAAACACCCTAGTATAAAACTTAATGTCCTGTATGAAATCAGCCAAGTTTTCATCCAAGCGCTGTACCCGATAATAGTATTTCTGAATCAGAGATGACCTCGCGCGGGCAGGAATGAAATTTGCAAGCAAGTGTGCGTGAAAATCTTCAATAGATGACTGTTCAGCAATAGCTCTTACTATCATATCTGAGAGAACACCAATAGCATAAGGATAGATTATTTGTAAAATTTGACAAGGGGAAAGAGAAAACACAAGGGCGTGATCCTGAAATTCAACTAAAAATCTTAAAAATGAAATAACTTCACTGGTGGTGTTGACAGAAAACTTAGAGATACCTCTTAGCAACATTGCCAATGGATGAGGCAAGCTGCTAAACCCGGGTGACATAGTAGGTAGAGGTTTCAGGGGCAAAGAAGTTAATTCAGAACGGATGTTACTCAACGATGCACGGCGTTCAGGCTCGTTGTCCAATGGGGCAGAGATAGTTTGAGCAGTGGGGGTTTTCCTATTTACTTCTCCCTTAGGAGACTCTTCCTCGCTACCTATATTCACTATGGTGGGTTGATCAGATTTGGGAGGAATTTCCCCAGTTAACAATTGAGTGACTTTACTAGACAATTCAGAAATAGTTTCAAGGAGCGTATTAGCTTCCTTCCTCTGAACGTCATTCACCTTTAGAGACAACAGATCATTAACTCTATTTGAAAAATGATATAGCCTGCCTTGCACACGCTTAATTTGATTAGGAGACGGATCATTTTCATCAAAAAAACTAACGACCGATGCTAGCCCAGTAATGTTCTCGACGATCGTGGAAAGAGAGTCATCAATTTCTTTCTCTCCCAAATTGGGGATGGAAATGGGCAAATCAAGGGAGTCTCTAAGCTTGTTAGTATCGATAGCAACCGTGCCTCCAGATTGCACGTTTCTAATAGTTAATTCGTAGATCAACTCCTCTTTGCGCAAGTAGTTAAGGAGGAGAACATCGCGAGGGCCGGGCATGATAACAGAAAAATTTTGAAAAACCTCAATAAAAAATTTCCAGCAACTGAGAAAATGGTTAGAGTTCGGATCAAAACAGAGTTTAGCCGTCAAAAGGGGCTAAATTGAGACCCATTCAACCACGCTCTGCTACCACTTGTTACCGTGTTTTGGTGGTAGTTATGCATGAAAGAAGGTGCTGGGTGGTGAAGGGGTCTCAAGCTACTAAAGTGAAATTAATTTTAAAATTTAACAAGGTTATATTTTCTTTTCAAAATTAGGTAACAACAAATTGAACAGGTACTTAGTAGCCGAAACACGATTGACAATTACATTTACATAGGTACCCCATTTGGGGCTTCAAAAAGTCAGAAACATCATTCTTGAGCCATGAACCCAACCTTACAATGAACACCATACAACAAAGGGGCCGAAAACCCCCAAACATGCCAGAAACACCGGCTTCCAATTACATCCAAAAGCCTCCTTGAGGCAGAAACACAATTTTCAAAAAGGGCAACTTCCCCTTAAAATACAAGCCTATCATAGGCCACTCCGAACTCCACCTTTAAGCCGTCCTCAAAGGACATATACACAGGAGCAAAATACCCAATCTACTGAGGTCTGTTAAATGACAAGAAAGTTAATACATGACCTCTAAAATCACAATTTGAGAGGAGGCGAACTTGCACTCCTAATACACTTTGTCTTTAAGACCTATTTTGGCTCTAAGGCCACTGATGCAAGGGCTAATCCCATACTACAGAGGTGACTTAAGAAACTACTAACTTACATTACTGAAGAATAGGTTGCGAAAAATAAGTTCACCTCAAACAATGTGAGTGGGAGCTCGAGAGGGTTAACACTCTCTATCCCAGTATGTCGCTTTACAAGAGAATAGAAGAAAAGAGAAGTCACATTTTAGGAAAAGGTTACATAGGGGAACGCTTAGAACCTGCCCCGAAAGTTAAACTGCTGAGCTGGCAAAGAAAAAAATTTATTAATCGGCCATTACCTTATTGTTGACCGCTGCCGAGGAAAGAGGCGCTTCCCGCCTCCTGCTATGTACTTAATACACTGAAAGATGGAACAGAAGTGGCTCGGAGACCCTAAAATCAGCAGTTTAAATACTCTCGCAGAAAGTTCTAGGCGTTAGGGGAAAGAAAACACCCTCCCACAAAGATTTTATTGGGTAGGACCCCGCACAGATTCAAGTTGGGGAAAGATACACCAGATTGGTCAGAAATTAATTGAAAAAATTCGTGATTGGATACATTCAAAACAAGGGGAAGAAAGGGGTAAATATTGCCAACTTAAACAATGACAGAAAGAAATTTAACAAAGAACAAACTCCTGAAATTAAATTTTCTCCAACAAAATAGTTCTTTGACTCCGCACTAGGGTGCACTATTGTTGATCTTCAGTAGTGTCCTCTAGAAGAGAAAGTTCACACTTCTTAATACAAGCAAGACAAAAGTACGTCGAAAATGACACAGTTCACAAACTCAAAAATTTCCAGGTAGTGACATCTTCTGAGAAATTTGGAAATTAAGACCGTAGATAAAGTTCAGACTTCCTCCAGAAGAGGAGTTTCAACTGGCGCAACTTTTAAATAAACGGTGTGGAGGTGTACCGCCCGGTACAATTATTATTATTATGTCCGTATTATTATTATTATTATTATTATTATTTTATCTGTGAGATTATTATTATTTTGTTATAATTATTATTCAATTCCATTACGCCATGCTTGTCGCATGCGTATGTGTAATTGAGTGTATGCATATATACGTATATGTAAATTAACATTAAATACCTGTACAGTGAGAGTTTCTGTATATCAGATGTGGATGTGACGTTGTGATATTGCTATACTACTGGCGATTCTGCCAAGTCATTGCTACGTCATGGCTACGTCATCGTATTTAGTTAGCACTGAGCTCACTTTCTTTGAGAAACCCAGCGAGCCGGCGGCGGTTTCACAACTGTATGTAATATTTGCCGCGTTGTGGGAGTATGTCATTGTTATTTCTGGAGATTACGTAGCTGTGTCAACCAACGTCTATAAAAGGTGGATGCATATTGTAGCGTCAGTCATTATTTAAACGGAAGCAGTACAGTGAAGAAGTCTACTAGATGAAGAGGCCTCAGTCGGTCAGTCAACGAGTGTGAACGAGAGATGGAGAAGACTCAGTGAGCCATTAATCATTGGTCATTGAGAGAGTGAGGCCAAAGTTGGTCCGTCACTTAGTTGAAGACACGGACGCAAGGGCTTACCATGGAGTCAGAGAGGGACACCACCTGCCATGAGGTAATACCATATTGACTTACAAAGAAGTCAGATGATATGGAGAAGAAGCAGTCACAAAGATGTATCTCAAGTTAGGCGTGACACATCTACAGTAAACACCAGATCAAAGGAATACGTCGTAATTACACTCAAAGTGTTGAAGGTACAGTCAAGTGAATCAGTGAGGGAAATATTTCGTATAAATTGTTAAATGTCCGGTCAAGAAGAATTCAAATGCATGCCTAGTTTCTTTCAGTTGCAATGTCATAATTTCGTATTCTCATCTGTTTTATCGCAACAAGACTCACTATTTTTTATATATTATTTAAAGAATATATTTTGTTCTATCAAACGAATTCATAGTTTTATTTCAATGACAGTAAAATATCTTAACCTCAAAATTAATGAGGAAACCAAACGCCAATCTCCTTTTCCCAGAACTTATATGGTATGTTGTCAAAAGTAAGCTTATTACCCCACACCCTAGAGATAGTCAAACCGGGCGAGTTGGCCGTGCGCGTAGAGGCGCGCGGCTGTGAGCTTGCATCCGGGAGATAGTAGGTTCGAATCCCACTATCGGCAGCCCTGAAAATGGTTTTCCGTGGTTTCCCGTTTTCACACCAGGCAAATGCTGGGGCTGTACCTTAAATAAGGCCACGGCCGCTTCCTTCCAACTCCTAGGCCTTTCCTATCCCATCGTCGCCATGAGACCTATCTGTGTCGGTGCGACGTAAAATCCCTAGCAAAAAAAAAAGAGATAGTCAAGATTCTCGTTCTATTATTGCTGCACTGAGTGGTAGCTGGCGCCCTTCAAATAACGTATGTGTAAGTAAGCAGGTAACAAGTAAGTGTGAGTACAGGGTCCGACGAGTGTGTATTTTGTTTAATGAATATTAATTTTCAGATTTTCAATTTTAAATGCAGATATTTCAGATTTTTTAATATAAATGCAGATTTATATGTTTGTAAAATAAGTCAGACAGTTAGGAAAGTTTCAACATGTTCATGAATTTCGATTTTTGTTACTAAGTCCACATCAACACCGAACGACGAGAAAATGGGTGAATAGTATTTAATGAAGATCGGTATGTGAAGTCAAGGAATGAGGCGCTACACTCTAGGCTATAAATAATTTTATTCACGCTGGATTAGATTGTAGTTGAGCGGAAGGCTCATAAGATGTAATTTTTAAATACGTATCTTGCTGGTCCTATTGAAAACTACTACATAAGAAAAGTGATAGAGAATATAATTTCCGATCATTAATGTCTCATTCCGTTTTAGTGTACCGACTCCGGTAATGGAATTCATGAATTTCGACTTTTCTTGCTTATTCCTTGTCAACGCTGAGCATTGCTGTATGTATGTTGGGTATTCAGCCCAAAGGCTGGTTGGATCCTCAACTAGGTTCACCATTAGCTGTCCTAGATGGCCTAGGTGTCACTGAAGAGGCGTACTAGGGAAATGAGGAGTGAGGTAGTTTCCCGTTGCTTTTCTCACTGAGCCAGAAGTTGCTGTTGTACATCAGTCTGCCAAGCCCACTGAAAAGCGTGCATCAAGCGACCCTATGAACGACATTTTCACATCATTCATACCAGAGACTGGCTGCATAAGGATGGCATTACTAGCGCCACTCGTACCTCAGCCACTTTCATATTGTCAAAGCCAAGGTTAAGACGGGGACAGGTTAATGAAAGTAACAATTTTATTCTAGCCCATACCATGAGACATAGTGCACTGTAAGCACTACATCTTGCCAGCAAAGGACTAGACCATTGCTATCATCGAAGTATTTTTCTATCGTGTTAACTGGCAGTTTTTGTCACGATTGTCCGTGGTTTCCCATTTCAACACCAGGTAATTAAAACCACGGCCGCTTCCTTCCAACTCCTAGGCCTTTCCTATCCCATCGTCGCCATACGATATACCTGTGTCGGTGCGGCGTAAAGCCACTAGCAAAAGAAAAAGCCACGATTTCTTAAGATGTAATTGTCATTGTAATATGTCTTTGGTCCATATCGGCCAGGAAAATTGTGAAGATGATCATAAAAAAGATCGTAAAAGAACAATCGCTTGAAGAATACAAGAAGAGGGAGGCCCGTAATATCACAGAGTCGGAACAAAACTATATGTGAAGGACTAAAATATCGAAAACTCATAAAACTGATCATAAGTAACATTATATTGACCATTGCTGTGATGTGATTTGTCTCTTCTACTGCCACTAATATCCGATAGATAGGATTACTATATGGTTGAATATTGGCGGAAAGTAGCTGGGAAGTAAATACCACATTCGGCCTGTCAGAATGGGGAATGTCGCCTTCGGACCTGAATAAGACAAAGCGACTCATTTCTTTTGAACTAGACATTCATTGATTGATGCAATAGTAATGATTGCGGGCTCGTTACCTTCCCCTTGCCTTTCATTGTTCCTGACTTTCTGGCTCTCTGTTTCACATTCCAATTTCCGGCCTGCCTCTTCAGTTAACGATTTCCCTTTCTGCTCCACATCGTAACAATACGGCCAAACCGAGATCGCCATTCAATACTGCCTCTCCTCTCCGGTCAGAAATACACTGTCTGTCTTCTCCAGTTAGAAAATAACTGTACGATGTACAAGTCTAATAGGCTCCGATTTGCGTAGTAAAGTTGAATTAACCCTAATACCACACACTTTCAAAGTACAAACGACATCCGCTTAAAAACATAATGTAAGCAACTATTAAAAATGATAGTGAAATTTTGCATGTTTTTGTATTGATCCGTCGGTTGTCCTGTCAATAGTTTTCTGTGCTTTCCAATTTTCACTTAAGTCAAATGCTGGTAAAGTTCCTATTCACAGACCACAGCCGATTCCTCCTATCCTCTTACTCAGTTTCATTCGCCTCATCTTCGTTTGCTTCTCAAATGTTGGTGACAAGAAAGGACATCAGGCTGTAAGATCACGTCATACAATATCTCGTCTCATGCTCGACCCTGTATGTGGAAACAGGACTAAGAGGTATACAGGCGGTGAGTTGGCCGCAATTAACACACAACCGGCCTAAGAACCTTACAGAATTGTTTAACGGAAATTTTCCAAGTCTCCTTTCTTTTAACTTCTGCCAGTTAGTTACAGTGTTCACTTCATTTCTCTGTGAGTTGCGTGACGGCGTTTAGCGGTAATTGGCCACAGTTCTCGTGACGAACACGTGTTGTGAGCTGCGCATTGCCCTACACTACGTACTGACGGGGAGTGCAGAATTTCTCTAACTACTGATACAAGTCAGAGGTTGCGACCAGCAAGGAGACAGTTCCGTCTTGTTTTGGTCTGGCATTACGTATGGACGCCGGACTGCGCTCACCGTCATTGAGGGCATTAAGACTAGACGGCGGCTTTTTAGGCAGTAATAGTTTAGTTTTTTATGAAGTGTCGACCAGCCCGCTCTTCTCTAATGTAGCGAGAGTAACACAAATTCTAGGGGTTCTGATGGGCCGTACCCCTACTTTTATTGCAAATCTCATAACGTAACCGTTGTGCACTCTAGCCTATACTTGTTATTCGTTTCGCTAAGTTTGCATTCTAACCTGTTACTTTTTCCCTAATCTTTATGCAAAACTGATAACACAACCATTGTGCAGTCTCGTCGAAACTTGTTATTCGTTTCGCCAAGTTTGCATTCTAACCTGTTTCTTTTTCCCTAATGTTTATGCAAAACTCGTAACATAACCATTGTACACTGACTTAGCAAATGTCACTTAATAGCGTGTGGGGCCTCCTCTGGCCCTGCGAACTGCAGTGAGACACCGTGGAAGTGAGTCGACAAGTCCATGGTAGTCCTCTGGACGCAGCTGACACCAAATCGTTTGCAGAGTGGCCGCCAATCCTGGTCTGTTCGTGGGTGCAGGATGGCAGGGATCCAGGGTTCCAGGACATCCCAGATATGCTCGATAGGTTTCATATCGGGGCTCCTGGGTGGCCATGGCAGTCGTTGGACCTCCGCTGCATGTTCCTGGAACCATTCCCGGGTGACGTGGGAGCAATGTGGCAGCGCGTTATCATCTTGAAACACCGCAGAACCGTCTGGGCGCTGGAAGGCCAAAAATGGGTGGAGATGGTCTCCGAACGGCTCAACATACCTCGTACCATTCAAAGTTTCTTCCAGAACAACTAGGGGGCCCATTCCATACCAGGAAAATGCACCCCAGACCATAACAGACAGCAGTGCCCTGGACCACACCCTCGAGGTAGGCGGGATCCATCGCTTCATGTGGTCTGCGCCATACACGGTGCCTCCCACCGGCATGGTGCAGTTGAGATCGTGATTCGTCCGACCATATGACGTTACGCCATTGTTCCAGTGTCCATCCCTGGTGACTGGCGACAAATGCGCGTCGTTGTGCCCGATGACGTTGGGTCCACTGGGAGACGTGTCTAGCACGGCCTGTGTTGAACTGAGCCGTGATTTGTTGCACGGTTGCCCGTCTGTCACTATTGACGATCCGTCTCAGATGTCGCCGGTCACGGTCATCGAGGGTGGCTGGACGGCCGGTCGTTCGTCTGTTATGGACGGTGACACCCGCATTCAACCATTCACGATACACCCTGGACACGGTTGATCGTGAGAAGCCGAATTCCCGCACCACTTCTGAAATCGCACTTCCCATCTGTCGGGCACCGACCACCATACCCCGTTCGAACGGTGTCAGCTCACGACGACGTACCATGTTACACTTGTTACATGCACAGCCGCTGCTCACAAGGTCTCCTATACAACTGCCGCTGGCACAGGGGGCGTGTGGTGCACAGACAACACACCTGCCCATCAGTGATCCGCTGTCCCATGACATTTGCTTAGTCAGTGTACAGTCTAGTCTCAACTTGTTATTCGTTTAGGTAAGTTTGCATTCTAACCTGTTACCACCTAGAAATCCGTTCTCTGATTATCACTTTAGCGGCTGTTATGCACAACATTTTATTTCATATTGTATTTAATTAACTTATATTAAATTAGATATTTAATTATAAATAATTTTGGCATGTCATCACGTAAATCGTCCATATTTTACTCATGCAGTGGCACATTTTGTTTCTTTTAGAGTATCTTGCTAGGAACGGTATAAGATGTGTGTACATGAAGTTATGTGGTAATAAAGCACCAAAATGAGCAGCCCACTAAGCTAACAGAGTCGCAGACATGGTCATCCGGTCCCGGATTAATGAAGGTAATATGAACGTTATGATACACTGTAATATATGTGACATTTACCTGTCGAAAATGGATCAACCTGTACATTAGTCTGTATTGTGATGGCGGCAGATTACTTGAGTTGGAAATTGCTGAGACGCCATTTTTTCTGTAGATCGCTACAGAGCCACAGTGCTGCAATCAGGTGAGAAATAATTCAACAAGGTTAAGTTCGGTGTTCTCTAATTTACCGTGTTTACATTGCTGTGAAGCGGAGTTCAACCAAACAACAGTGTAGAAAGTGATTACAGTATGGTGAAGTGCCATTTTCCGCACTCGTTTGAGTACAGAAAAGAGGCAATTACGTCATAGTTATTTCATACAGATCTGAACGTTTAAATAGATTAGCAGACGTAGAGAGGACTGTACTGATTCCCGGCCTCGTCGGGGAATTTAATCGTATTTGATTAATTCTTCTGTCTCGGGGACTGGGTATTTGTGTTTGTTCCAACCCTTCCCTCTTTATATTCAGGCAAAACACTACACTACCAACCACCACTGAAACACGCAATAGTGATTACATCCTCCCATAGAAGGTTGGCGTCAGGAAGGGCATCCGTCCGTAAAACAGGGCCAAAATCCACATTTGCTACACACTTCGCACCCGCGACCCCACAGGTGTGGGATGAGCGGTAGAAGAAGAAGAGTGACAACTGTTGTTTTAACTATGGAACTCGGCTGTTTTACAGTCGCAGTGTTTTGTACCTTAGAATTGCAGTAAAGTTATTTTACAATCCTTTTTGTTTTGTAATAAAGGTATTTGTTTGCTTCTCGGATAATGAGACCTTTTTTTGAGTACTGACCCTGTCCCCATCTGCTGTACTTGAGCAATTTATTTCATGAAAAGCTTTTTGAGGTATGGCACGCGTTGATTATCCATAGACGTAATAATACTTTCGTCATTTCGCTAAGTACAAAGGCGCTTCAGAGAAGAGCTACCACGGGAAACTTTATGTTGCAGGCAGATAAGGATACACCCATGTTGATAAAAGCAAGAACAACCTGAAAGACTACAGACAGGAAGTTCATACTTACAGGACATGTGCATTAGTTTGTTCTGAAGAAATGATTAGCATTTGATCCATGTCGGCCCTCAGGTTCAAGGTCCACATGGATATTTTGGCGCATCACCGCCGACTGGTAAAATGAGCCTGTGGCTCTCGTTGTCGCTATAAACTGTAGGTAATGGATCAGTGTGACTTGAGCAGACGTGCAGGATGCCTCGCAGACGTATGCGAGAAGCGTACCATCAAATGAGTGAGTCTGAAAGAGGGCGCATTATTGGTATGAGAGAACGTGATGCATCCATCCGGGAAATTGCTGCTCGTGTGGGACGAAGTGTGTCGTCAGTGTAACGGGTGTGTACTGAATGGTTCACAGAAGGCGGTAGAACACGACGAGATGGGTCTGGTCGCACCACCCAGACCATCCCCCGAGAAGGTCGACACCTCATCCGAATGGCATTGCAGGACAGATCTGCGTCCTTCTCGACTCTGGCGCAACAGTGGAACAGTGTAACACATCGTACACTATCAGGAGTGACAGTCTGTCGCCGTTTATTACGGTCTGGGTTACCGGCGCGTCGTCCACTTCTCCGCATACATTTGACTAACGTGCATAAACATGCTAGACTGCAATGGTGTATGGAACGACAACACTGGGAACAGGAATGGCAGCAGATAGTGTTTTCGGACGGATCCGGTTTTTTTATTTGTAAATGATGGCCGCATTTTGATTCGCTACCGACAGGGTGAGAGACATCACATTGACTGCACTCGCACAAGACATACAACGCCAACTCACGCCTTATGGTATGTGGTGCTAATGGGTACAACCACAAATCACAGTCGGTGCGTGTCCAGGACAGGGTGACCAGTTTGATCTACGTGCGACCCGTAACCATACCCTTTCTGAACGACACCCCAGAGGTCATATTTCAGCAGGTCAATGCGTGACCACATGTTGCTACGCTAACACGTGCCTTCTTGTTGTCACAGGATGTCAGAATTTTGCCCTGGCCCCTCCGGTCACCGGACTTGTCGCCAAACGAAAATGTGTGGGATATGGTGAATGGGTGCGGCGCTATGCCCCAATGCCAACCACCAAAGATGAACTGTAGAACCGGGTGAACGCAGCATGGATGGCCATACCACAGGACGCCATTTGTGCCTTATATGCGTCGATGCCATCACGCATGGAACAAGTTATCAGTGCTCATGGAGGACCCAGTGCCTACTCGGCAACAGGACACATGCCTAAGCTTGGTGACAGAAATGCTAACCGTTTCTCCAGAACATAGTAATGTGAATATGAACTTCCTATCTCTAGTCTTTCAAGGTGATAAAAATTTTAATAATTTAAACATACATTTCAGATGTTGGTTCTAGTGTGGAGAGTTTACAGGAGAAGGAGAAGAGGAAAGGTATGCACTTTTTGTCTTAAATTTCTATTTTTATATTCCTGGTGTCTTGTGTTGTTCAACATTTTATAATACTGGGGAAATAATCAGTTTTGTTGTACCTACATTCCAACTCAACTTACGATCCGCCATTTTTTATTTATCAAGTCAAATCTTTTGCAAAAGGTAGCACGATGCCCACACCATTTATCAAAGAAATGTAATAAAAGGGCAGTTTATAATATACTCCTGCGTTACACTGTCATATATTTGATTCCTTCCTTTCTTTCTTTCTTTCTTTCTTTCTTTCTTTCTTTCTTTCTTTCTTCCAAGATCCCATGATCTAATGCTCGTATTGGGACAGTACATTGAAGAATTGATACAGTTACTATATTAAAGACAAATATAATTATTGATAATAACAGAGGTGATACATATGTATAATAATTTAAACCTAAAACACAACATTTTTCAAGAATGTAATTGTTGTTCAAAAGTTTACGTTAACGAGCCATATGGCTCGAAATGATACCAGATAATTAGTTCATCTATATAGACTAAATCCAAGAGTATTAAATTTTGTTTCTTAATAGTTCATTTGAATTTACTGAACTTCTGACAAGTTTGTATCGAGTATGTAATGGAATTAAATACTATTATATCCCCATACAAGCAGCCTCCGTAGGTCAGGCGGCAGCGTGCTGGCTCTCACCGCTGGGTTCCGTGGTTAGAATCCCGGTCACTCCATGTGAGATTTGTGTTGGACAAAGCGAAGGAGGGAGAGGTTTTTCTCAGGGTACTCGGGTTTTCCTGTCATATTTCATTCAAGTAACACTCTCAAATAACATTTCATTTCATCTGTCATTCATTAATCATTGTCCCAGAGGAGTGCACAGGCTTCGGCAGCCGGCACAATTCCTATCCTCGCCGCTAGATGGCGGCTTCATTCATTCCATTCCTGACCCTGTCAAATGAATGGAAACAGGCTGTGAGAAGAAAATATCCCCACACAATATACCATTAGTTCCATGTATCACTGCATTCGTTCTGGGGACATGTACATTTCCAGATTACCGTATTGCATGATCATGAATAGATGAATTACTGATGAATTTGAGTTTTATTTTTGCCCGAGCCAAACTATGTTTAATCTGAAGGCAAGTGTTAGCAAAGAGTATGCAGTAGATAACCTAACTGGAGGAATGCCTGTTGATGAGTATATTATTTGTCTGTACATTAAGAATGGAAAGATATAAAGGGCTCTGAGTGGTTTATTTTGAAGAATTTGAAGTTCAGCTATTCGAACTTGGGTGCAGCAACTCCATTAATATTGTGTAGTTGGCTATGAATTAAGGCGTAATACACAGGAATTATTCCATATAGTCTGTTCAGTACACCTATAGTAGGTACTATTTTACTGTTAATAAATTGCAGTTGATGGCCCCAGTCTAGTGTGGAGGTAATAAAAACATCTAAATATTTTATACAATCAACTTGTTTTACGTAATCAACGTTAAGGGTTTCTAGGATACGGAGAAGAGAAAAGGTAATAACATCCGGACACAAGACAGGAGAAAACGACATAGTGAATGGATGGAGAACTATTGGAAGTCAAGAAAAGAAGAGACAAGAGGAATGCACAGAGTTACTTTCCGTGGCCCTTAGAAAGCCGAAATCGAAAGGAATGATGAAGTCTTGTAATTTAACTATCGAGTTTTGGTGAGGTGCGAGTTAAAATTCCATTTCCATGCACCCTTTGTTTTCCATCTCATGATTTATAGCTTTTAAGATCGCAGTAAATTCCTCGGCCTGCAGAAAATAATATCACTTTTAGCTATTTTAATAACGAACTGCATTGGAAGTTCCTTCTCAAGAAGGCCTTCATCACGGGAATTAGTCCTGTAATTAATTTCTGCTTCCGAGTCACGTGGCCTCGGTTAGGGTTTTGTTCGCATAAATTAACCCCTAATGAGCCGTGTCGTGATTATGTCGATCTTAATGGATAAATAAATGAGGAGAATGTCGATAACGGTGTTTGACGGGGCGACGCCTCCCCCATGAGCGCACAGTAGTTCACTTTCTCTAAGTCAGGGGTCTTCAGTATACGGCTCGCGGAGGAGTTCAATCAGGCCCCCGGTTTGTAAAATATTTATAATATTTAATACCGATAACACTTTTTGACATTAATATGTTTTATGGTTGGGGGTTATCCGAAATTTTGTAGCGCAGTACGACTAAATGAATGATGAAAGTGTCGTCACTTTAGTCGTTATCGTAGGCGCTGGTCGCCAAAAATGCTGCGGCTGTGGATTTGTATAAATAGTGTGTGTTGAAATAGAAAGTGTACCGTCAGTGACGTCACATTAGTCGTTACCGTAGGCCTTGGTCGCCAAAAATGCTGCGGCTGTGGATTTGTATAAATAGGCTAGAGTGTGTTGAAATAGAAAGTGTACCGTCAGTGACGTCACATTAGTCGTTACCGTAGGCCTTGGTCGCCAAGGATGCTGCGGCTACAAATTACGCAAATAAACCGTTCGTTATCAATATTTGATTTTCATTTAGTGAAAGACGTATGCATGATATTAGCTTTTCGCAAAGGGAGACGTTTCTTTATTTTTCAAGAAATCAGGATTTATATTAGGGACTTCCAGAATTGTTGATGACCATCCAGAAAGCCTTGCCGACATGTTTGTAGGTAAGAAATAGGTCGCCAGTAGCCTAGTGACTGGATGTCTTACTCTATTTGCTAGTTTTCGATAATGCATTGTCCATTTGTTGCGACATTTTACAAAATAAATTTGCCATGTTTCTTCTCACCACAATGTTGATTTATTTTTGTCGTATACTTGTAGAACTCACTGATTCGAGCTACAGGATGCCATTATTGCATCACAAGATAACGTCATCGTGTTTGCGTCTTGTCTAGAACTGTCAGTTCACGGCCTTAATTAGCACGGCTAGAAAACTACATGAAATGCTGCCAGACTTTGCGTTTGAAACACGAAAATTTATATTGTATAAAGTACCTATTCACGTGATCTAGGGCATGTTCACCAACATCCTTCGCTCACTTTAACACTGGACGTTTTTCACCCTAGAACTGGCTGTTAAATCTCGTGATGGCAGCTTTTATTTGTCTAAATAAAATACAAAATATCCAATAAATCTGCGAAGTTTTATATATGTACGTAAAGCTTATACACAGCCACGAAATTGCATAAATGCTTTGACTAGAAATGTGTACAGTCTATTAAAATGTGTAGTTCCTAAATTCGAAAAATAATAATAAAACTTTTGATCGTATACATACAAAACTGGAACATTTCACAAACGAACAAACTGTCAATAATGTATCTGTAATGCACTAGCGAACCTTTCACCAGTCTGAGAGCTATGTTCTTGAAAATATTAGGGAAAATGTATTGGCATGCAATCATTTGGAGGCGTGGCCAGGTTACTTTATGGGAGATTCATTATAACTTTCACTTTCCAATATTTGATGCCAAGGTTCTGAATCTTACTCTGAATCTGTTGGTTCATTCCCAATTTCCTCGAATTCATATTTGTCACTTTCATCTTACAACAAATTTCTTACTGCTTTTTCACTAATTTTCCATAATGTAGCGAAGATGCCATAATTACTAAATATGTATATAATCAATCACGTGACAATATATATTATCTAACCGTGATGATGGTGGGAGACGGAAAATGGATCAGTTTGAGATGAGGAACTGGAAATGATCGAGTCAAACGTTATTAATAATCCGAGTGTCCGACTCCATAGCTAAATGGTTGGCGTGCTGGCCTTTGGTCACAGGGGTTCTGACACTGGGCCTGGGTGTATGTGTCATCTTTATCCTCATCACGACGCGCAGGTCGCCCACGGGTGTCATATCAGAAGACCTGCACCTGGCGAGGCGAACTTGTCCTCGGACACTAAAAGCCATACGCTAATTATTTCAATAATCCAAGTTGTTTAATGTCCGTCCATTCTTAACAGACGCCGGGGTGTCAGAATGTCGTCCCTCAGTAGTTCTTTAACGTGCTGGGACCATGTGAAAAGCCATATCTATGAGACGTCTGTTGAGACCGAAGAGGATCTCTTGGGAAGAATTACGCTGCCTGCGACCCTGTTCAAGCGACACGGGGGATATTCGAACTTGTACGATAGAACTTAGTGTGACGATGCCATGTTTCGCATAGCTGCCAACTTTTAGAAATCCGAAATAGGAAGAATTTTTTTAAATTCTTGTATTTCATCACACATATATTGCGCCACGGTCTAAGTAAAAATAGGACAGGATAGAAGGCATGCATACCTACAGTTACAATGCGAATTGACCATTAAATTTAAAATATTAAACTAAAAATCATAAAAATGGTAAGAAGAGAATGTACCTAATCAGTCTCATTAATGACACACATACGACTAGTAGTTCCCTTTATTAGACTGTAAAATGAACAGAAATTTAATTCTATAGGTATCTTTGAACACTTGGAAATAACGTTGGTTATGTTTTTTGGCCGTAACGTGGAGAGAAAATACTAGAAACTGTCACCGACACAACTCCCTGAAATACATTCAACTCATTAAAATTATTGAGTAAGAATGAACAGAAATGCACTGAAGTACGCATGTCTCATACATTATTAACATACGACTGTGACGGGGGGAAAAGCACACAACCGCTAGAAAGAACACGTGTTCTACAACTCCAACGAAATTACGATGTTAATAGTGCGCGAACCACACAATAAGAAACTCATTCTTGGTCCCTATTAACCTAGTCGCTAGCGCTCGCTAGCCTCTCTTGCTTGTACAGTAGGACGATTGCCGTCCCGAATCCCCAGCCGTAAAGCACACATGATCTTATAGCAGGAAACACGATATTATACACGGAGGCGACGGACGATACACTCGCGAAATAAAGCATCAAATAAAAACGCTTGAAACGGCGACTGTACTGGAGGTTATATTGGTCAAAAATAGGAAGAATTAAAAATAAATCGGAAAATCGGAAGCCGAGTTAAAAAACGGAAAGTGTCCGGGTAAATCGGAAGGGTTGGCAGGTATGTGCTTGTCGGTCAGAGATCGTAAAAAACGTATCATTTAGTAGCTTTTTCTTCACGTTTTGATGGATATACCCCCGTCCCACATATCCCACAAACGCGCGTATTTTCTCTTGTCCCTACAGTTTTTTACGCCCCCAACCCAATCGCCGCTGCTGTACTTTGTAAGTTCTATTTCAACATTCAATATGAGGTTAAACCGTAATCACCTATTGTCTAGGAACATGCATGCATTATGCAGCTACCATGTAGTCGGGCTACAAATGATATTGAACAGTGTTTTACTGAAAGCAAAGCCCCGTGAACGGCACATAATAACCAGTTGATATATTATTTATTGGGAACAGAAAGAGTGAAATCCAGCCCAACTGCGGTAAACTGGACGTATTATTCGGAGAAACCGATTTCTGCGAGGGGTTTGCTCAAGTGGAGCGCGTTTTGTTCCGCCGCAGTGCATTCACCACGATAACCTGGGCTGGTCTATTCATGGCGCTGTGCTGGAGCAACGAGTCCAGCTTCTCGTTTATTAATTGTGTTAGTTTACATTTGTATTAACATCGAATGTGACTAACTTATTTTATTTAGCATTAAAACTATAACATAATGTAACATTTACATAACTATTCTGTAGCATGTATCAAAATTCAATACTTAGACTTGCAGCGATGATAGCAGAGACCGAAACCAAGTTTTTGATGGTTTATTATTCTTGTTATTATTATTATTATTACATCTATTTATTTTGTTCCGGGGATTATGTGGAACGCAGAGGTGTAAGAAGGTGCGGGCAAGAATGGGTGCACAGAGAAAAGACCAAACTATAATTATTTAAAACTCTAAAATTCGAAATTTTATTTATGTCCTTGTTTTCCCCTTTCAGATTTTAAACTTTGTTAAACAATAACAAATAACCATAAGATAGATAAATGTTATCTCGTGAGTTCGAGTAACAATTTTAGAAAAGTCTAGAACAATCAGAAAACAACAATTTGACAGAAAGAGTTTGAAGCTCCCAAGTTAAAAATTTTCTTGGAGCACCACTGCTCCATTCAATACTCCTCCAAAATTTACTGCATTCAAAGAGCGGCTTTGCTGTACACACTTAATTAAGAGACTACTTTTAACGTCTCTCCAAGGCACAATCTAACTTTTACAAAAAACAAACATAGACACACTCGTATCCGCTCAACAGCCCAGGTTACATTCTACATGGCCTTAGTGAAGAACAAAAGGTTAAATTTATTGGCCGAAAATCAAAATGTTAGGAGGCGAACATTTGCGCTTCATTGGAATTCACTTGGAAATACTCAAACTCTATGTGGGATTATAGTCCGAAGTTTCAGAAGCTACGCCTATCCTACGAAGGTGACTAGATGGAGAGAAAGTTTTAAATTACAAAGAGAAGAGAGAAGTTTACCTCAATACCAAGTTGAAAGGGAAGAAAAGAGGGTTCACACTTTTTATTTCCTAAGTTATACTGAGGTCTGTACACTTGGTAGAAACTTTACATTGAGAAAGGATTTTGAAACCTTCCCCTCAAATCAGTTTTCAGAAACTGCCATTACCTTGAGCTGGAGGGCCTTCCGATGGTGGTTGAGGCGTGCCCCTGCCTCCTCTATGAACACACTCTACTTCTTGACTCGAGTGATCGAAAGACAACATGGCCCAAAAGGTCCCAGCTTTTATAGCGGAGAGGAAGGTCCCAGAATTCTCTGCACCGAAACCCTGCACACACCCACAATTTCGATTGGTTGATTAAATAAATATTAAAAAATTCTTGATTGGCTAAACTTTTAATGAGGCGAGAAGAGATAGAAGTGCCAGCAATCTTAGAACACCAAAATAAGTCTACAAACAATTGAGTTTAGGAAACCAATGAATACAAAAATTATCTTGAAATTTAATTGGCCGTCCTCTCACCAGAGGGAGCACATAAATCGACAGTATAATTATCTGGAGATAAAGTTAGAAACTTCTTCAGAAATGAGTTTCACTGTTCATATTATAGATGGTCTTCAAAAGACGCTTAGTTTGAATGTACGAAGTTGGTGTACCTGTGGTACAATTTAATTTATTTTATTCGTTTCGATCCTTTGGATCTCAAGTGACGTGTTCAGCACGTCTTCGTTCTTCCCAGTACCTATACATTCTTTCACTGTTCCTATTTCTCTCCGCTTCTGTGATTTCGATCTTGATCATGGTATCGGTCCATTTGTGACTTTCGACGAGCTTTTTGTAAACTGATCTATCCTGCAAAGTCGTTAGTGAATATCCTCCATAACTTCATTCATACCGTTAGTCATATCTTCTTGTTAACCTGTTGCCATCCATACTCACCAAATGTCCTATGAAACTCAACCTTATTTTCCGTATTACTCTTGAAATTGATTATAGTTTCTCCTGCCTTGATCTATGCACCGATATTTCACCCTGCTTTTTGCTACCCCGTATATCTCTCAGGGTCTTTCTTTCCTCCTTTTCCAATCGAATACTTCCTCGTTTGCCCAGTGCCATGGTCTCAGTAGCGTGCAATGCAGCGTTCGATATGGACATCGTCCTCGTCCTCGATAGGTTCTTCTTCGTAGTCGGCCTGGCCATGAATTATCATTATTATTGAACCGGAGGTACACCGGCTCCGTACATTTAAATTGAGCGCCATTTAGGAGGCCATCTGTAATATGAACCTTGAACTGTGTATTGGAAGAAGTTTGACCTTTAATCTTCAGATGGTTTTCCGTGGTTTCCCATTTTCACACCAGGCAAATGCTGCGGCTGTACCTTAATTAAGGCCACGGCCGCTTCCTTCCAACTCCTAGGCCTTTCCTATCCCATCGTCACCATAAGACCTATCTGTGTCGGTGCGACGTAAAGCCCCTAGCAAAAAAAAATCTTCAGATGTCTTGTACTATCGACGTATGTGCCCCCTCTGGTGGGAGGATGAACAATTTAATTTTCAAAGATATTTGTAGTTTCTAAGTTTAATAACCTGAATTGTTTGTAGAATTTTAGTGTTCTAAGGTTACTAGCACTTCTACCTCTTTCTTCTTCGTGAAATTATTAGCCAGTCAGAAATTTTGGTGCATATATTAAGTAGTCAATCAAAATTGAGGGTGTGTTCAGACCATCGGCCTAGATAGTTCTGGAAGCTCCCCCTCTGCTATAAAAGCTGGGAGCTTTTCGGCCGTGTTGTATTATTCATCCCACCATTCAAGAGGTTTAGAGTGCATGCGTAGTAGAGGCGGGGAAAAGCCTTGCCCGCCGTCGGAAGACCCACCAGCTCAAGGTAATGGCAGAAATCTCTTAATTATATGATCGTTTCAGAAAGTTTACTTGAGAGGAAGGTTTCAAAATTAATTCTTAATGTAAATTTCTAAAGTTCAGTATCATCTTTTGAATGTAAATTCTCCATCAAGTCTAAGGACTTTATTCTAACTTTGTTCATCCTCTTCTGTGTATTTCTGTGGTGCTTGATAGTGTACTGTGTTGTTTCAACATGAAGAGGAAAGTGTGGGAACAAACACGAACGCCAAACCTCGGCCCAGAAGAATTAATCAGACACGATTAAAATCCCCGACCCGGCCGAGAATCGAACTCGGGACCTTCTGAGCTGAAAGGCTCAACGCTGACCATTCAGCCAATGATTCCGACAAAACCCTCTTAAATATTATTTAATAATAACCTTACAATAACGTTAATCCCTCTATTTATATAACTTGTCAATATATTACTTCTACCTGCTGTAATTAAATATATTAAGTTACTCATAGGTTTTATATTTTATTTGAGGGGGCCTGAATTACATTCATTACGCTCCTGCATTTGACTTCCTGAATCCAAGGTACCAAATGTTCTAATACTGGTCAATGTAGGGGACACAGTCAGTGAAAGACGTATTCATACATACATGTATAGTTTCAAACGGTACACAAACGGGAATCATCGGTAAGCGATTTATACTAACACTACGCATGCACTACAGTACTGTTTGACGTAATTAACTGTAACATACATTGGCCTACACAGTACATTCCCTGGTTTATAACAAAGTATTATTTAATGGCACACAAAAAAAGTTTTCATATAATTAGATCGCAGTCATGTATAGTATGTAAACGTCGCCGACTGACGGCTGAATACCAACAAACAAGATCTACGGCGAAGGTGCGAAAGTCTGGACGTCCTAGTACTCGCGATATGTAGTACAAGAAACGTGCAAGACCTCAGTCGTGAGCTTGCCGAAGACATCGCAACAGCAACAGACAAGGAAGTGACACCTCAAACCATCAGGAATTACATTCACGAAGCTGGCTTAAAAGGGAGAGCGCCAAGAAAGGACCCATTCATTAACAAGCGCAGTAGGGCGAAAAGACTGGTTTTGCTCACACACATCTCAGCAAAACCATGTAATACTGGAAGGAGCTTGTATTCCCGGTTAAGAGCAAGTTGAAGGCTTTTGGATCTAGTGGGAGAAGGCATGTGTGGTATGAACCAAATTAAGAATTTGACCCTAAGAACATTATACCAACTGTCAAGCATGGTTTGTGGATGCATGAGCTACGCTAGGGTGGGGGAACTGGTCGTTCTTGTTGAGGGTAATATGATTGCCGGTGGCGTGCCAGATGCGACCGTGCCGCATGCGACCCGTGCCACTAGCGACCGCATAATCTGTAACCGTGCCTGATGCGACGGGCGTAGACAAGTAAATTGTCATTTGATAAGTTGTGTCATCGCCCAAGATAAGGTAAACTAAACGAAGTGCAATGCCATTTCAATAAGTCCTATAAGCAGCTACTGCCCCTACTTACATAACACTTCGGAGGAAAACTCGTTTTACAACACGAAACATGGTGATGCGTTTACGTCTTTTCTCACCGGGCGAGTTGGCCATGCGGTTAGAGGCGCGCGACCCTGAGCTTGCATCCGGGAGATAGTGGGTTCGATCCCACTGTCGGCAGCCCTGAAGATGGTTTTCCGTGGTTTCCCATTTTCAGCCAGGCAAATGCTGGAGCTGTACTTTAATTCAGACCAGGGCCGCTTCTTTCCCATTCCTAACCCTTTCCTGTCCCATCGTCGCCTTAAGACCTGTCTTTGTCGGTGCGATGTAATGCCACTAGCAAAAAAAAAAAAAGATCCTAATTCTCTGAAATTATTTACGACTTAGGCCTACTTACTTATCGTGTCCTATTAGTAGTATACTTTTTTTTTTTTTTTTTTGCTAGTTGCTTTACGTCGCACCGACACAGGTAGGTCTTATGACGACGATGGGACAGGATAGGGCTAGGAGTGGGAAGGAAGCGTCCGTGGCCTTAATTAAGGTACAGCCCAAACATTTGCCTGGTGTAAAAATGGGAAACCACGGAAAAAATCTTGAGGGCTGCCGACAGTGGAGTTCGAACCCACTATCTCCCGAATACTGGATACTGGCCACACTTAAGCGACTGCAGCTATCGAGCTCGGTCCTATTAGTACCAGGAGTGTCAGAGGACGTGTTCGACTTGCCTGGTGCAGGTCTTTCTACCTGACACCCGTGGGCGGCCTGCGCGTCTGGATGTGGGATTATGATAATGAAGTAGGGAGAGATGAAACCCGGGTTCGGCACGTAGCCTACTCCTCTCGAATAATACCAAGGGGTCTGCTCAATGCTTTATATCGCCATCCGACGGCCGAATCACCATCAACAGCATCATATCCCCTCACTCCATTTGAACACTGCGAAAAGGGTTGGATTTGAATCCAGGCTTTTGGCATGCAATCTAGTGATTAGAAACTGTCTACCACCAACTTTCCTACCCTGCCGGCCAACATTTGTAACTATTTTTGTTGATAATAAATAAAATCATAAATAAAAATATATAAATAAAATCACTAAAAATCTTAATAAAATTAATAAGCATAATTAATTGAAATGTCCGTGGTATGGGCGCCAGAGTTCACCAGAATGGATCCCTCGAATTTAAATAAGAGCATGATAAACTTTATATCCCAGGGCGTGTACATAATGCTGCGTACTGGTACATCTGCTGCAGGCCTTACCTAACCTCCTGAAAACGACTAATTAAGTAGGAACTGCACCTAGGTTCATCAATAACACTGATTCTAAAATAGCTAACTATATTCTTAACAAATTCCGTGCATGAGCACCTCATCAACATACAACATTATACATATAATACACACATAAAATATTGCTGGAAGACTCCATATTTACAACAACAACAATAATAATGAAAATCGTGGGAAAACGAAAGCGAGAACTAAGCTACCATTTGTAGATAGTCCAATGAACAATGTACATGTATGAAGATAAATACCCTTCACTGTCTCTATATCAATTCGACTTACCGATTCTCATAATCGGCAGTAATCACATCACACAGATACTGTACCTTGTACTACTGTGTTCACATATTTTAACACTTGTTGTAAAGATATATACACACGTCTGTCGATCCTCAACATAAATTATGGAAAGTCTGAGATAGCTTTCACTAACATATAATGCTAGGCCGCCACAAGTGCTACAATACTTAATGCGCAAGCACTCTCCACAATCATCCACTTTCCACGAACATAACAAGACTACGCTCCACGAACGTTTGAAGTCCAGTCCATTGCAGCCGTGTCACTCCAGTACCGTGTATCAGCACCACTTCCTTCCCGTACAGTGTGCCAGTTGTCGTTCCTTCATACAGTGTTACTGCTTGTAGTTGTCTTCCTTCTCGTTCCTTTACAATCACCTCTACAATCACCCTTACAATGTTCTTGGTTGCCGCCGTATGATCAACCTTTATAGACATAAACATCCCCCTCCTCTCAGATGATACGTCTGGATTGGTGCTTGCCAGCCAATCATGGGTGGTCCTCTTCTCAAGCCCAAGCCCTGAACTACTTCTTCCTCCCAAGACAATAACAAACTCTGGGGTATATTCCATAATAATAATAATAATAATAATAATAATAATAATAATAATAATAATAATAATAATAATAATAATAATAATAATAATAATAATAATAATAAATCGAATACTGACAATAATATCTCTAACTTCTACATATAATTCGGGGGTGTGATATATGTACTATCACACATTCTGATGGTGATTTTTTTTCATCCAGGCTAAGTGGCTCAGACGGCTCAGACGGTTGAGATGCTGGTCTTCCGACTCCAACTTGGCAGGTTCGATCCTGGCTCAGTCCGGTGGTATTTGAACGTGCTTAAATATGTCATCTTTGTGTCGGTGGATTTACTGGCAGGTAAAATAAGTCCTTCGGGAGTAAATTCCGGCACCTCGGCGTCTCCTTAAACCATAAAAGTAGTTACTGGGACGTAAAGCCAGCAACATTATTATATTTTCCTTTCGACCAGCTGCACTCGAACTTGCTAACCACGGTGTCAGACCTATATTTTAGAAAAGACCAAGTTAGCTACTTATAAGCTATCTGCTACTTGGTGACAGCCCTTAATGCAGATCAATTGTAAGTGATTGATGGGTCGCATGTGGCACGATGCTTATCTACTCGGTCACTATTGGCACGATAATGGCCTGGTCGCATCCGGCACGGTCGCATGTGGCACGTAACCATGATTGCCACAGCGTATGTGAACATACTGCGTGATAATTTACTGCCTAATGTTGCGAAATTAACTCCCGAGGACTCGTTTGTTTTCTCAATAAGACAACGATCACAAGCATACGGCTCGCATAACAAGAGAATGGCTGCTTTATATGTTCGTAAGCAACTTCCAACGCTTCCACCATCCCAAGACATCAATTCCATTGAAAATACGTGGGCATTATTGGAGTGGAGAGCAAGGAAACGGACATACTCGATCATCTGAAGTAGAAATGGTCGAAAACTGATGTCAAAAGCACATCAAACCTTGTAAGCTCCCTGCCCCGAAGGCATCCAGGAGTTATCGATGCCTAGGGAATGCATACGAAATGATGATTGTCAAACTGAGTGTATTTGAGGACATTGCTTCAACATGTATGAATATTAACTTTGCGAACAGAAAATTATATTCATTTTGTTTTGTTGTAAAGACTGCATAATTTCTATCCGTAGGTGGTTCTTCACACTTAATTAAGAAGTATAATTCACAAACTAGGGCATAGCGTATTTGAGTTTTTATTAAAGATGTGTGACAAGCCGCACATGCAGGCTATGAAGATTTATTTTACTCTCTGCATATGTGGCACATCTTGTTCTAGTGTCGCTACATCTGATCGCTCGTTACGTCATGCGTTGAGGCGTGGTGTTGTACCCGACGTTCTGTGATTCCTGTCTCCTAACAGACACTTTGCCCAAAGAGCTACGTTACAATTGATTTTCCTACAGCTCCCTCTTGTGTTGCCAGATGTAGGGGAATTTCCCTCATCGTGTTGGACACATTTACCAAAAAAAAACGGGAGAAAAGGGAATTTTTCTTTAAATACGGTTAAACATAGCAAAAATTGTGTCTGAATATGTTTTAATATTTAATTGACAGATTATTTCCTGTACCGGGAACTTAAAAAGCGAACAGTGATGAAGTGTAACACGTATTAACGATATTTCACTATATTTTGTTATAAAAAGATAGTGAAATGGTGATATTTTGTAATATTTACGCATAAGGAGACAAGGCTTCAGTACTGAACGAGCATCGTAAGAAAGCTAAGGACTGACGTTGAAGGCGAGATTCCACTTTATCTTTACATGGACTTATTTCTGACTGTCGTCTTGATATACAGTCCGGCCATTAATATTAATTCTTATAAATTTACGTAATTTTAGAGCTATTACTACATTTACAACAGAATCGCATTTGGGAGATGGTGGGTTCAAACTCCACTGTCGGCAGCCCTGAAGATGGTTTCCCGTTATTTTCCATTTTGTCAGCAGACAAAATTGTACCTCAATTAAGGCCACGGCCGCTTCCTTCCCATTCGTAACCATTTCCACTCCCATCGTCGCCATAAGACCTATCTGTGTCGCCGGGCTGAGTGGCTCAGACGGTTGGGGCTCTGGCCTTCTGACCCCAACTTGGCAGGTTCGATCCTGGCTCAGTTCGGTGATTTTTGAAGATGCTCAGATACGTCAGCCTCGTGTCGGTAGATTTACTGGCACATAAAAGAACTCCTGCGGGACTAAATGGGTCAAAGGATTGATTAAAATGTTAAAATTAGCGTTATATTTCTTTTGTCGGTTATCTTTTTTTTTTTGTCGAAGACGTTTATAATTCTTGTACAGAAGTTCAGAAGATAGGGTAACAATATTAGAATACCAACTTGGAGCTTGCAACTCCCTAATTATACGGTACATTCTCCGCGAGCTCTGCGGCTCCTTCAAAATACAGTCAAGGAGACGAAATTCCCAACTTCTCCTACAGAGTATACAAAATTCCCAATGTTTCAAGAGCGTCCTTTTGCTTCACAAAATTATCTAAGAGACTAGTCACCAAACCCTATACTACACTGGCCTATCAAAGGCACCAAATAACCATTAGAAAGAAGGTGAGTCTTTGCTCTATTAAAATTTTACTTGGAAACCTAGGCACAAACTACATTTTACAATTCTAACAGTATTCACTGTCTGAACAGTCTAACCTCTTAACATTTTACAGGGGTATCGAATACCTACTCTACCGGGCCTTTGTGGAAAACAGCAGTTTAAAGTTACTGGCCACAAAACCAAAAATGATATGGACGCGGACACTTCCACTTCTTAAAATTTTCAATTAAAAGATTAAAACCCTATTTGAGTTTTGGGCCCGAAAATACAGAGGCCCTAATCCTATGCTACTGAGATGACTAGATAGAGGAGTGTTAAGTTACAAAGTCATAGTCACCTAAAAATCAAGTTGAGAGGGAATACGAGAGGGTATCACACTCTCTATTCCCTAATTTGAGCTTAGTGCTTTTCGGCTTGTTTGAAATTTAAATTAGAAGTAGAAATTTACATTTTTGAAAATTTAAGGTTACATTATAAAGATTGGAAACCTTCCTCTCGAGCTATCTTTCAGAGGCTATCAGTTATATAATGGCTGCCATTACCTTAAGCTGATGGAATACTCGATGATGGGCGAGACGTCCCCGCCTCCTCTATTAACACATACTCAGTAGACCGGGCGATCAACAAGACAACCTGGTCGAAAAATATGCCAGCTTTTATACCCGAGAAGAAGGTTCTAGAAAGCTCTGGGCTAAAGCCCAATACACCGCCAATTTCCATTGGATAATTAAATAGTTACAAGATAAAAGTAATTGGCTAAAAATAAATACACAAAAATCTTCTATCGGCCACGATCTTAAGTTGGCGGGAATAGATCGACGTATTGACAACTTTAACATACCAAAACCAAAGAATAATCAACTCAGTATCGTAAACCTTAAAATTAAAAAAAACTTTAGGATTTTAATAGTTCCTCTTCACACTAGGCGGCATAACATAAGTTTTTTAGTAGAGACATCTATAGAGAAAAGTCCAAACTTCTTGCACCAGTTGTTGCAAACTTCATATATAAGATGGCATTCTTCAAGGCGCGTCATTTGAATAAACGGGGCGGGTGTACCTCCCGGTACAATTATTATTATTATTACCGGTAATTTATTATTATTATTATTATTATTATTATTATTATTATTATTATTATTATTATTGATTCGTTGTGCCCAACTGTGCAGCGTGTTTGAACTTATTTTGCACAATGTTTCTTCTTTTCTTCCCAATATCTCTTCATTTTTTCGCTGTGTTCCTTTGTGCATGTTTCTGTCCAGCCTATATTTTTTCTTGTTGGTCTCTCTGCAAATTTATGTTTGTTTACTAAACTTCTAAATTTCATTCTATCTTGAATGGTTTCGTCCTCAGTACCCATTTCTTGTAGATCTTCATGAATTTCTACTAACCAATTGTTGCGGATTTTCAGGGTTAGAGCTAGATTTAGAATTTTCTTTGTCAGCCTGTTATTATCCATTCTGTGTAGGTGTCCGTAGAATTTTAGTTGTCTCTTTCTGATGGTATCTGTGATTTTTTCTGTGAATTGAAAAAATTCGTGTGGTTTCTTTTTCATCCAAATTCTGTTTTCGAAATTTGGTCCTAGGATTTTTCCGAGAATTTTCCTCTCTTGTTTCTCAATGCTTTTCATTTGTGACCTGTCGCCAATGATCAGTGTTTCAGATGTATAAAGTGCCTCTGGTTTGATGACTGTATTGTAGTGTCGTAATTTTGCATTTTTTGATATACATCTTTTGTTGTATCTGTTCCATGTGATTTTGTAAGCCCTTTTTAGTTTAGCAGTTCTTTCTTTGTTAGCTTCCTGATTTAACCCTGCTGGCTGAATAATTTCACCTAGATACTTGAATTTGTCTACTTGGGAAATTATTCCACATTTGGTGATTAATGGTTGATGTCGAATCTTGATTTAGTTCCTTCCATAAACTGCGTCTTTTCAAATGAAATTTGAAGTCCTGTTTTTGCGGCTATTTCATGCAATTTTTCTATGGAGTGGGTTTCTTCTTGTCTGTTGTTGGAAAGGATCGCACGGTCATCTGCGAAAGCTAAGCAATCAAGGGGAATTTTGTCTTTAAGAAGTCTGCCAATGCTTATACCTTTAGTTTCTTTTCTCCATTCACGAATCACTTTTTCCAAAACTAAATTGAATAGTAGTGGGGATAGTCCATCTCCCTGTCGGACACCAGTTCTGATTTCGAACGGTTCCGAAATTTCTTCCAAGAACTTAACTTTTGATGTTGTGTTGGTCACAGTTTGTTTAATCAATTCCCTCGTTTTCCTGTCGACTTGAAATTCCTCTAGTATGTTGAACAGGGTCTGCCGATCTTTGGAATCATACGCCTTTTTGAAGTCAACAAAGGTGATTACTGTTTGTTTGGTTTTGCGAATCTGTAGTATGGTTTTTAGGTTTAGGATTTGTTCTGCGCAGGATCTCCCTTTTTGGAATCCAGCCTGATAATCTCCGATCAGGTGGTCTGTTTGTTTCTCTAATCTGTTAAGTAGAGCTTTAGAGAAGATTTTATATACGAGTGAGAGGAGAGAAATTCCGCTGTAGTTATTAATATCTGATTTGTCTCCTTTCTTGTGAAGTGGGTGAATCAATGCACATTTCCAATCCTCCGGAATTTCCTCAGAAAACCAGATGTCCTGTAAGATATTTCGAATGCTCTGGGCCAGTTTGTCACCACCAATTTTCAACATTTCAGCGATTATTCCATCTTCTCCTGGTGCTTTGTTGTCTTTTAAATCTCTGATTATTTGTTTGACATCTTGTAATGTGGGGGTTCTGAATCTGGATTAGGTGGTGGTTTTTCATAGGTGAATTGTTCTTTCGGAGATTCACAGTTTAAAAGGTCCATGAAATGGTTTGCTAGGAGTTCACAATTTCCCATATTACTTGTTTCCAAAGTCCCATCTGTACGTTTGAAATAGAGACTAGGTGCCTGGTAATTGGATAATTCTTCTCTGAATGTTCAGTAGAAGTTCCGTGTATTGTTTTTCTTGAAATCTTCTTCGATTTCTGCCAGTCTGTTTTGACCATATTTTCGTTTTTCAGATCTGATGATTTATGAGGTTTGTTTCTGTGTTTTGAAGAATTCGTCACGATTTTGATCAGTTGTATGGGAACTCCAGTTTAGCCAGGACCTAATTCTGACTTCTATGGCCTTGTCACAGGTGTTCATTCCACCCACCACCTGTGTTTGCGTTTCCTTGGGGTGTTGCTGACGTTTTGTGAAGCTTTCAAGAGTGTGTCCTTGAGTTCTAGCCAGTTTGAAGGAGCATCGTTGGAGATATTCGCAAGGAAATTGTCTGAGTTCTGTCTCAGAAATTCAGGGTCGATTCTTGGGTTTCTGATTGTTTTGGTTTTCTTCCTGTTGGGTTGAAACTTTACTTTAACAAGAGATAGGTGGTGGTCGGAGTCAATAATTCCCTTTTTGACTTTAACGTTCATAATTTCTTTTTTGGTTTTTCTTGGAAATAGCCACATGGTCTAGTTGAAATTCTCCTAACTGCATGTTCGGGGATCTCCATGTCATTTTCTTTTGTGCAAGTGCCATGAAATGGGTTGACATCAATTTTAGATCGAAATTCTCGCAGAAGCCAATTAAACGTTCTCCATTTTTATTGGTTCTTTTGTGAGCAGGATGAAGTCCTACAGTGATCCTAAATTTCTTCTCTTTGACAATTTGTGCATTGAAGTCCCCCAGCAGAATTTTGACATAATGTTTTGGAATTTTGGCTGTAGTTTCTTCTAGTAATTCCCAGAAGTCATCTACCTTCTGTGGGTCTTTTTGATTGTAATTGTTTGTAGGCTCATGTGCATTGATTAGTGAATAAGCTTTGTTTCCTGATTTGATTATCATTAGCGAAATTCTTTCAGAAGGAGATGTAAAGTATAATATCGAATTTGTGATATTTTTTCTCACTGCAAAACCAGTGCCAAATTGTAATATTTCTCACCAATCACCAACGTAGTCAACCAACTCGCCCAGAACATGAGAACTCTCACCGATCATTTTTTAGAAGACACTCAGCAGCTCGACGACTCCCGAGGAGAGATGGAGGAACCCGAACAACCGTGGCCCTTTCGGAGTCTTCGCCCAACTACCTACAGCAAAGGCCTCGACACTCCCAACGACCAGAAAGTCTACCAGATTGCGACCGCATTGGAGGGCATGCTTCACACGCTACCAGCGGGCCGGGACCATCACGATGTCACCACCATCCTATGGTTCCTATCAGGCTGGTACGTCCTCGACCCGGCCCAAAAGAAGTATGCCTTCAATCGGGCCAATCTCCTCTACATTGCCCTATCCCGGGGCTGGAATTCTGCAATACAAGTCGACCAAGCCACGGGCGACGAGGTGGCGATGTTACCAGCGGGATTCCAGTTCCAACCCCCGCCCGCCAGAGCGGTCAGCCGTCCCTTACCGACAAGAGGCAGAGGGCGCGGCACTCGCCGCGGACGAGGGCAAGGAGCAGCAGCAGCTCAACCAGCTCCTGCTCCACAGTGATGGCGGTTACACCGCCGGGCTCCAACGTTGTGCTTCCTCCAGCGTCGCGCAGCCCACTACGAGGACCGACCGACCACGACAGGCAACACCCAGTCAAGCGCCTCAAGCGCATGAGGACACTCCGGCGCAGCCCTCGACGCAAGAAGCCACCAGATCGTTTCCGATAAGTTATTGTTGTATTTACAGTGTACTCTTCCTTGTATGTATGTTTTCCTTTGTTGCCTTTGTTCTATTTGTATAATTTATATTAAAGCACGGTGGCACCCACTCCTTCAGAGGGGTGTCACGGTTCATAGCCTCTTGCCCTGCACGGCTGCGCCAGTGTTATCGACCCCTCTACACGTGCAAGCCAATCGGCTATAAAAGCGCGAGGGGTGGATGGCTCTGGGCAGTCGTTCAGCGGGGCAGGAGGCAGAACCAATCCTATGTAAATTGGACGTGCGTATTAGAAACTGAGGTCTCTGAGAGGCTGGACGATGATAGTTGGAGCGCAGACTCCCCTGTTGTATGAAGTATAGGAGCAGTTGGTCTGAAAGAATTCCCACTTAACGTGCACGTGTCTGCGCTCCCTGCAGCTGGGCAGTGGGGCCTGATTGCGACCATGAGAACGCCGCCCAGACCAGAACTGAGCCACCTCCCGTCTGGGCACAACCTTGTTGACACGCAGGATCCATAGCTTCATGGGGCATACGCCACACTCTCACGCGCCCATCAGTTCTATACAATTGGAACCGGGATTCATCGGACCATACCACACGCCGCCAATGTTCCACGGTCCATTGCCAATGTTCGCTGGTGTATACACGTCGTTGAGCTCTGTGTCGAGGTGTCAGCAAAGGGACACGAGTTGGTCGTCGGCTGGTCAAGCCTATGCGGTGCAGTTGCCTCGTTACAGTCCTGGTAGAAATGGGTTACTGACTCCCAACGTTCAACTGAGCGGTGATCTGACTCACAGTAGACCGTCGAGCGCCCAGTATGGTTCTGCGGAGGTGATGTGAGGTCCGTTCGTTAAACACGTGTGGTCTTCCCGTGCGGCGGTTTACGCGGGTGGTAACATTCTCTCTGCGATATTGAAGATCCACCCTCGACACT
Organism: Anabrus simplex; assembly: GCF_040414725.1. Classification (NCBI taxonomy): domain Eukaryota; kingdom Metazoa; phylum Arthropoda; class Insecta; order Orthoptera; family Tettigoniidae; genus Anabrus; species Anabrus simplex. The sequence goes on along the minus strand of NC_090269.1, from coordinate 146,547,515 downwards.
GTTGACCTCGGAAACCCGAATTCGCGTGTAATCGTCGCAGTGCTATGACCCGTGTGCCCTGCGCCGATGATCATCCTACGTTCAAAGTCGATTAACTCGCGACTTGTTGCCATCTTTACGACACTGAAGTCTGTGACAGAGTGCTCAGCTACGCCGCAGCTAGCCGCCATGCCCAAGGGTCTTTTTCTACTGGGACACACCTTCCCGTGACTTTTGGCTTCTGAGCCTTACAGTGAACTCGAAAGAATGCCCGAGATAAGTGACTATGTTTTAATGTGCATTCAGGTCCGAAAAGGTAGAGATGGTTGGGAGATTATGTAGAGCAGCTAAATAGTGTTCTTTGTAAGTGTGAAGTGCTCGAAGTGCCAAGGGTAATTTTAAAAAAATAATCAAGATAGACTGTATAAAAGTGTGATAGTCGTTTGTGTGATTCATTCATTTGTTATTTATTAATTCTTGTCATCTACAGATGGGCTTTATTGTGATATTCTGAGACTTTAAGTAATTCATGAACATTAGGCAACAAGAAGTTGTAAAGACGGTTTCTGTTTGTGTTTTTCTCTATCTATAGTGAGTTAATTTGTTAAACAGTTGAAATAGTTTTATGTATTAACTATTATATGTAAATAAAGAAGATGTTAAAAAAGTGTACCTTTGGAATGAGCTACCGTCACCCAACTTGCACTCACGTATTACAGGCTTCGCCCAACGGATCGCAGGTGTCGCTACATGTTACAGATTAAGAATTATCGCAGGCTGACGACTTACCTTTTTGTGGTAACGGTCACCGTCTGAACTGGGAAGGGAATGTCTAAAAAATACAGATAAACGACCTTCTGATACTTTCTTTTTTCGTATTTTACGGAAATATAACCCTATTGGATAGGTATTCAGAAAAAAAAAATAAGTAGCCGTAATACCTGATATGGTTTAATGAACTGGATGGCCTTTACGCCCAAATGTTCCCACTTTTATAGGTTTAAAAGGATTCAAAAAGTGTAACTCATAAACTTCATTCGACATTTCAACTGTTCTTTTTCATAAGTTGTATATCTCAACATGAATAAGCCGCAGTCCCTGAGAAGAAAACACATTCAGTCACTTTTGTTTCCAATTCTCGGATACTGTGATACAGTTTTTATTTATCTCAGTTATGAGCAAGGCAACGTGCCCAAAATGCATGCATCAAGTATGCGTTCGACACATCCATATGCCCAATATCTTGGTTACTACTGAATGTACTCCCCGATGACAACAGGGAAGCTACATCTAAGATAAAGTTTAAAATCCTTTGTCAGCGTCATCGTATAAGCACTTCCAGTCTTTCTGGAGTGTGAATGGGATGCATGAATGAGAGTAAATATGGTTGTTCATTGTAACGTGGTGCAGTTCATACTTTATACTTTAGTTAGACTTTAGTTACTTTAGTTAGTGGTACGTTAGTTCGTTTAATTTATACTTTATGTTGTAAATATTTAATATGTTTTAATTCGGTATTTTATTTTTTATACTGTTAGTATATATTGAAATGTAAATGGTTCAATTTCATACATCGTAAAATTGTAAAAGTGATATTGTAAATTAGTATTCAATTGAATGAAAACCTGTAACTTATTTTCTAGTCAGTGGCTGTATCAGGGACGAAATGAATGAAGCCCCCATCTTGCGGCGAGGATAGGAATTGTGCCGGCTGGCGAAGCCTGTCACAGTAGGGTTGGGCAGGCCGGAACATTCAGTTGTTCCGCAACATTAGGAGATTGAGGTGGAGTGTTTCGGTACAGAGTGCCGACACACGGGACACGGGACTGTAACTGCGTCAGCTGGAATGTGCCTGTACCGAACGTGCTGTGTCAAAGCCGCACTAGATAGATTAGTTGGTCGTGGCTGTGTCTGGCTGTCGATACCGGCTGTGTGCCGCCCTGTGCTGGAGTGTAAAGATTTTTCATCCAGTTACATCTTTAATTCCAAAGCGATGACCTATATTTTTCTTTGGCTTCAAACTTTCCTTAAAGTCCAAATTAATTTTTAATGTCAATGCCCGAAAAAGTGTTGAGGGAAATTTTCGAGATATTAAAGAAGGTAAAAGGAATGTGAGAGGGAAGAAATTCGAAATGCAAAGAACATAACAGCACGAAAGTAATTAAACCGTACGAAAGACGGTAAACTTTACATAATGTCGCATCGAGGTCCTATTCAGGACTTTTTTTACTAGAAGAAAACCGGACAGAGTGGAATGCAGTTTATGTTCTTCTATTTTGTCTGCAAAGGGATCCTCAACCGGCACAATGACAAGACATTTAAAACTTTAACATCCCACAGTTTTCATTTTTGTGCTATGCATGTATATTGTGTTTTAAGTTTTATTTTCATGTTCTGCTTGTATAGTTTTATTTTATTGTATATAGTGTTTAATTTTTATCTTCGTGTTCCGCTTGTATGGGTTAATTATTATTTTCGTGTTCCGCTTGTATATTGTGTACGTGAATAGAGTACTGACGAATGTTTCTTCAACTGTGCGAGTATACTTTTAATTGGTGAAAATAACATTGTGACATTTGTAAACATATGTACTGCCAGTGTAATATGACAGGTGTATTTCAGAATGAATGAAAACATTCTTATCCCAAAAGGAAAACTTAGACATGATTGTTTTGGGTGAGTATTTCATTCAGTGTTCCGACTGCTTTCTCGCGTGCCGTGAAGTTTTATCCTGGCTCTAATTACTCACAATACAGGCCAATTCATTCAACTAGTGAAAATATTATTGAATTAGTTACTTTTCAACACCTGCACTGCCATTGTAACCGTGTTATGTGTATTTCATATTGACCGGAAAAATCTTAACCTAAAAGCAGCCTTTAAACGTGATTATTGGGAGCGAATTTCAGTGTTCCGACTGTTCGTTCACGTTCCGTGCAGCTTTATGCTGGATATGGCCATAACTACACACAGCCACGCACCACACAGCACGTTCGGTACAGGCATATTCCCGCTGGTGCGGAGCATGTAATGTTGCCACTCGAAGTTCTCTCTACTGCGAAGTTACAGTCCCGTGTCCCGTGCGCCCACTGCACAGTTCAGCTAGTAGGCGAAGGGCAGTGCATAGTGGCTGTCAGTGTCTCCGTCTCGCTTGAGAATGTTTCGGAACAATTGACACTCGGTGTTCTGGAACACCGGAACATAACTGTGCACCGGCAGAGTGTGCCGAAACAGGGACATAGTGCCCAACCCTATGTCACACTCCTCTGGGGCAATGATTAATGACTGACATATGAAATGAAATGATGTTTGAGAGTGCTGCTTGAATTAAAGATGACAGGAAAAACCGGCGTACCCGGAGAAAAACATGTACCGCCTCCGCTTTGTCCAATACAAATCTAACATGAAGTGACCGGGATTTGAACCATGGAACACACAGGTGAGAGGCCGACGCGCTGCCGTCTGAGCCACGGAGGCGCATTAGTATTCATTTATATACATAAATATGTTAAGTGTAACAAAGGGCCCGCAGCCCTAACTTCGCCACAATAAAGTCGCTTAAATAATAATAATAATAATAATAATAATAATAATAATAATAATAATAATAATAATAATAATAATAATAATACTTGCAGGACAATTCGTACCATAAATGTAGGACCATTGGTTCATTAACTGATTTTCGCTGGTTGTTAATTTTTGTCAGTTATTGTAGGTATGTACCTATGCGCATCACGAGATTACGGCTGAACAGAACGCAATCAAAATCGGCATGTAACGTCGGGGAACAAGGCACTACAATATGGGCTCTGGAACCTTTGTAATCGTCACACTGGACAAAGCCGAATACGACATGTAATATTTAACAATGAAAGGAGGTATACAAAGTTTGAAGCTGATCTGCTGTGGTTTTGGGTTCGAAAGCGTACAAGCGGCTGACTGGGGTTGCCGCGTTCCTGACGGTCAGAGCGTGGTCAGTTGTCATAGTGACAGACCCTTGCCGGTCGCTGATATTCAATATTGTTTTCTCGACCAAGGCGGCGGCCCCACGTCCCATCGCGTTGCACAAAGCACGCCGTAACCTGGTTACAGGGACCCGCATGTCGACTTTCTATGCGGGTAACCAACGAGTGCTGGACTGGAATTTAATTCTAGCTAATGATCTTCGGGTTTGAAGCACGGGGCGTGTACCTCCGGCAGGCAGAAAATGCCAAATTCCCTTTCTTATTTACTACATACACAACAATAACAATTTGTCTTACGTCGCAGCAACACAGGTAGGTCTTATGGCGACGATGGGATAGGAAAGGACTGGGAGTTGGAAGGAAGCGGCCGAGGCTTTAATTGAGGTACAGCCCCCGTATTTGCCTGGTGTGAAAATGGGAAACCACGCAAAACCATCTTCAGGGCTCCCGACAGTAGGACTCGAACCCACTATCTCCCGAATGCAAGCTCACAGCTGCGCGACCCTAACCGCACGGCCAACTCGCTCGGTGCTATTACATACATACATACATACATACATACATACATACATACATTCATACATACATACATGTTCATTATAGACTGTTATGCCTTTCAGCGTTCAGTCTGCAAGCCTCTGTGAATCTGCTAACCGCCACCACAATCCTCTTTTTGTAACTAGTTCTGTGGCCTCGTTTGGTTCTAAACCTCTTATCTTTCAATCGTTAGAAACTGAGTATAACCATCGTCGTCTAGGTCTCCCTCTACTTCTCTTACCCTCCATAACAGATTCCATTATTCTCCTTGGTAATGTATCTTCCGCAATTCACCTCACATGGCCCCACCACGGAAGCCGGTTTATGGGTACAGCTTCATGCATAGAGTTTATTCCTAACTTAGCCTTTATTTTCTTGTTCCGAATGCCTTCCTGCCATTGTTCCCACCTGTTTGTACCAGCAATCATTCTCGCTACTTTCATGTCTATTACTTCTAACTTATGAATAAGATATCCTGAGCCCACCCAGCTTTCACTCCCGTAACTGACTTCCTTCTTACAGCAGTAGCTGTGTTGCACCTTGAATCACACATACATGACATTGTCTACCTGTTCCAGCTTTCTACCCTTAATCTGATATTCAGTTCTATTGGATTTATTACGTACTGACATAATTTTAGTGTTGGAAAGGTTGATTTTCATACCATACTCATTGCACCTATTTTCAAGTTCCAATATATTAGCCTGCCGGCTTTCCGTACAATCTGCCATTGAGACCAAGTCGTCAGCTTAGGCCATATTGAATCCCTCCCTGACAGTTAATACCTTTCAGTTGATAATGCATGAACAACGAAGGTGAAAGATTACAGCCTTGCCTAACCCCTGTAAGTACATTGAACCAGGAACTCATTCTACCATCAATTCTCACTGAAGCCCAATTGTCCACATAAATGCCTTTGATTGATTTTAATAATTTACCCCTAATCCTATAGTCCCCCAGTACGGCGAAATTCTTTTCCCTCCATAGTCTGCCATATGCTTTCTTTACATCTACGTCTACTCCTCTCGTAGCACTTTTCACTTACCTGGTGCATACTGAAAATCTGATCCTGACAGCCCTTCTGTGGTCTGAAACCACACTGGTTTCCAACCAACTAACTCCCAACCACTGATTTCACCCTTCCTTCTAAAATCCCAGCGAACACCTTGTTCAGTAATAAAACATGCACTTTGGAAATAAGGGTGCGATCACTTGTGGAAAGTAAATTAGGATGAAAACGAATGATATTTTAGACCACAGAGGGGCTGTCAGGATAAATTTTCAGTATGCCTCAAGTAAATGAAGAATGCTACGAGAGGAATAGAAGTTATGTTTACATGAAATGGAGCCCTATGACAGATTACCGAGGGACAAGATGTTCGCCATACTGGAGCCTCTTGGTACTGGAGGTAGGCAATCAAGACTGAGCTGAAGTAGTTCTAAGTGAAGGGCTCTTCATAGTCTACATGAATCACGTTCTGAAAGATATACAATGGCGGGGAGGAATTCAGTTAGCAGCTAGGCCTATACCGCCGACTTTGTGCTGGAGGCCTGCGGTTTTGAAAAGAGGAGTACGGAAGAAATCTACGAAGATTGAATGGCAGATAGGAAATTCAAAAATGGAACATGTAGAACATTTCAAGTATTTAGGATGTATTATCCCAGAATAGTAGCATATAGAATGAAATTGAATCAAGGCGCAGCAAAGCTAACGTTGTGGGCTGGCAGTTACTTTGTTATCTAGAGAAGAATTCAGCTACCGGACCAAAGCATCTGTACGCCGGCATGTTTCGCTGTGCGGGGGAGATAGCTGAGTGAACTCAGGATATTGCTGGTGGGAATAATGGCAGGAGAGTACTCATAATGAGGAGATAAATCGGCACTGGTGGTGGGGTCATGTGAAACGAATGGAGGAGAGTAGGTTACGTAGGAGAATAATGGACAATAATCACTATGAAAATGTCGCGACAACGTCCACGATGCCTTATATATCAGCTGCGTGGACAAATATTGATATCTTATCAACATATTTACACGTTAATTCCGAAAAGAAAGAAAACCATTAATATGAGTCGCACTACTGACACATTCCCTTTTTACAAAGTTTTTCTTCACGAAAATAAATTCAGCCGGGATGGGAACACTTCGTTATGCGCCAGTTCCCTAGAGCACATGAGTTATCTTGTCACTCGCGAGATATAACTCCAGGGATATTTAGACTAGTTATATTTAAGAAGAGTGGACAAACGTCCCGATATTGAGGAGTATTGATCCACAAAATCGTCCCTTCATATTACAGGTTATGGACCAGACAATTATGGTGATTCCAGCAGACATCATCATTTTTTCATTTACAGGGTAATCACAATCGGATGAAAGACTAGTGATCATGCGTGAAAATATGTTAACGAACAGGCCCTATAATTTTTGCATTAATATTTAAAATAGTGATTATAACTGAAGTTACGGTATTTCGAATGTTATGCAGCCTAAGAATTGAAGCCTTGAACGGCCTGAACGAGCAAAGAAACCTCTAATTTCCCGGCAAGAGTGGTACAGGACACACCGCTTTGTTCTTGCGGACGGAGCTGTAGGATAAGGAGCATCTAGAGCAGTGGTTCCCAACCTGGGGGGCGATCGCCCCCAAGTGGGCGATTTGGGTTATCAGGGGGGCAATAAATAAGTGGGGGGCGATGAGTATTCAAAGAGGGGGAAAATTAAAATAGTACTGTACAGTAGAAGTTGCCGGGTAGCACGAGTCACTGCCTGTTCTCAGTCGGCGAGTTCACTGCACTCTCCCCGCCTGTTGTTGCTCAGTGCGGCCGACTGGTGACTCAACTCCCTCCCCCTCCTGCCATCAAAACACACTTGCCAATGATCTACATTCGTTTTCGGTATTAACTAGCCTTTGTGTGCCTCAACACCAGTTTTTGTGCGTGTCTTTTCTCTTTTTGTGCGTTTGTTTTGAAGTGTGGAAGTTCATGCACAATGGATTCAAAAAAGAAGTGTCGTCAATACTCAGCTAAGTATTTCAAATTCGGTTTTATCGCGTCACCGCAAAATGTGCACTTTCCACATTGTATTTTGTGCGATAAAGTATTTACTAGTAATGAAGCCATGAAGTCTTTGCGAATGAAAGATCATTTATCAAGAATACACAGTGAAAAAGTGAGTAAAGAAAGTTATTTTCAACGCATCAAAGCTAAAGCTGATAAACAGCCCATGTGAGTGAATTATTTTAAAAAAACGAGCAACCGACCATGAGAAAGGTCTTCTTGCTTCTTACAAGGTGTCTTTATTGATCGCTAAATGTGGTAAACCTCACACAATTGGCGAAACTCTTGTTTTACCGGCTGCCAAAAAAAGGTTGAAATCATGCTAGGCGAGGGCCTTAGTAATAATTCAATCGGTTCCTTTGAGCAACAATTCTGTTTACAGATGAATTGACGAAATGACCACGGACGTTGAATCCAAACTCGCCAGTTTGTTGAAAAAACATTTGCATTGCATATTGATGAATCAGTTGATAACAAAGCAATTGTATTTAATTATCTTACGTGAGGTTTATCAATGAACAAAAGGAAATTACCGAGGAAATGTTGTTTGCTTGAACTTTGATCACTGATACGAAGGGATCGCTGATATTTGAAGTGGTGCAAGATTATTTTGAGGAAAAAGAGATTTCCCGTAACAAACGTGAGCGCTTGCGCAATAGACGGTGCTCCTGCCATGTCAGGTTGCCATGCTGGGTTTCTAGCCCACCTTACGGAGGAAGTGCCAGAAGTCATCATCACTATTCACTGTGTGATTCATCGTCAACACTTATCTGTGAAAAAATTGAGTGATGTCCTGCATGAAACCCTACAACTGGTTATTACTGGTGTCAACAATATCAAAGCTAATTCTCTCAGTGACCGTCTGTTCCGACAACTTTGCCGTGAAAATGACGAGGAATTCGAACTCTTGCTTCTACATACGGCCGTGAGGTGGCTTTCCAAAGGAAACAGTTTGCGCTGTTTCTTCGAATTGTTTGACACGGTTACTCAGTTTCCCGATACGTCTGATCTTGTTTTAGGCGAGAATGTGAAGCAACGCAAGTTGGAACTTGCGTACTTTACATACATTTTTGAAAAAATGAACGAAGTCAATATAAGGCTTCAAGGAAACAAGATGAAACTTATCAAGCTCAAAGGAATTATTTCATCATTCATCGCCAAGTTTGATTCAATTTCCGACCCTTAGAAGGCGTTCATTGTCGGATAACGAGACTCCTGAACTCCCAGAAGACAAAATCCTAACTTTTACTGATCACCTTGACCAGTTAAAAACTGGCATGGAATCAAGATATGAAGATTTGACCAAGTTACAAATTCCGGATTGGATTCTAGATCCATTCTCGTTTAAAGCTTTGGATAAGCTTGATAACTCTCTTCAGACGGAGTTTCTAGATCTGAAGTATGACGGTGAGGCGAAATCATTTTTCAGGCAGAGCGGTTACGAGTTAGCTTGGGTGAAGCTTATAGACACTTATCCACAACTGTGGGGAAAATTGGACCACTTCTCATCTTGTTCCCGTCAACATTCCTAGCTGAAAAAGAATTTATTTCTGTTGTCCAGCTCCTCACAAAACTAAGAAATAAGTCGGACATTTGCCTCAAAGGAGACTTGCACCTGAACTTGACGAACATAAAGCCGGATATCAAGCTTTATCTGAAATCTACCAATAAAATAAAACAAAAACAATGTTTTCAAACTTTCATTTACTTTTTCAAATTTAACTGTCAACTTTCTCAATTTTTTCCAGATTCCAATTTAAAAATGAAAACATATACTCCTGTTTTTAAATGTAGGCTACGTCAATCTTAGTTAATTATTTCACTTCTTTGTTCTTAAAAATCTGTAAAAAATCTACATTTTAATATTTTTCTATTTTATTTAAGAGTGACCGGATAAAAATGCTTTGTTTGTTTTCATATATGGTAGTAAAATTGTCTAAAATTATAAAACTGCTGTATTATTTACACTTTACTTCAAATTAAAATTAGGCATACAATGAAAGGGGGGCGATAGGTGTTAGTCAACCTCCAGAAAGGGGAGATGGGCTACAAAAGGTTGGGAACCACTGATCTAGAGAATGGTGAAATGCTCCCCTGAGGGACTTGTGCAAGACGGTGATGTCTCTTTGTTTACACAAGGAGGTGATTGACGGAAGGAAAGGCAGACAGGTGTTCTTGATAATTAGTCGTTCGGCGTGACGTTGGATTCCTTGTTTGTGAAGGACAAAGTATGCTGTAGGTGAGATGGAAGGGTCGAATCACGAATGAAGAGATACTGAATCGAATTGATGAGAGATCAATTTGGCTAAATGTGACGAAAAGAAGAGATAGAATAATAAAGGACATATCTAAAGACACCCGGGACTTGTTCAGTTGGTCGTTTAGCGAAGTGTAGGTGGCGAGAACATGAGAGGTAGACCAAGGTGTAAATATGACAGTTAGAGCACATGCAGGATGTAGTATTTACGAAGAATTGAAAAGATTAGCACAGGATAGGGTGGCATGGAGAGCTGCATCAAACCAATTTATGGACTGATGACTCAAACAACAATAACAGCTGCAGTGGTAGGGTGCCAGTCAGGCAGACCATAGGTTTTTTTCTTTGCGTCGCACCGACACAGATAGGTCTTACGGCGACGATTGGGCAGGAAAGGCCTAGGAATGGGAAGGAAGCGGCTGTGGCCTAAATTAACGTACAGCCCCAGCATTTTTCTGGTGTGAAAATTGGAAACCACGAAAAACCATCTTTAGGGCTGCTGACAGTGGGGTTCCAACCCACTATCTCCCGGATGCGAGCTCACAGGTGCGCGCTCCTAACCGCACGGCCAATTCGCCCGGTTGGCTAATTAATTGTGCAGAAATTGTTATTTCTGGCAAATATATGGTTTTGACTTGCTCTATATGTACATTGTGATTTTTATACATACTCGATTCAAAACGTTTCCGGAATACAATATACATACAAACACTATTGCACAGGATCCCCTTCAAAATATTTCCCTTTAGCAACAACACACTTTTGCCAACGTATCTAAAGTACCTGAAAGCCATTTTGTGAAACCAGTTTTAGTGCTTCTGTCGCGCTGACAGTAACCTCATCTCCGTCCCTTCAGATGTTTTTTCAGGCGCGGGGACAGAAGTAATCAGGTGGCGAGAGATCAGTGGGCGCTCTAGAGCAGTTATGCTGTGTCTGCTCGATGTCCAGGTGCATTGTGATGCAAAATGAACCAATTGTTTTGCTCTTATTTTTCAGTACTTCCATTTCACTGTGTCCCTCTGGCGATGAAAGAGATCTACATACAGTTCTTTCGTTACAGTAAGATCGTTTGGAATAAACTCATAATGGATGAAACCCTGAGAGTCAAGATGTAACTTTCACTTTGCAAGAATCCCTAGGAAGCTTTGATTCCAAGTAGCCGGGCTAAGAGACGCTGGCATTCTGGCCCCTACTTGTCAGGTTCGATCCTGGCTCAGTCCGATGGTATTTAAAGGTGCTCAAATACGTCAGCCTCGTGTCTGTAGATTTACTGGCACGTAAAAGAACTCCCGACGGACAAAATTCCGGCACCTCGGTGTCTCCGAAAACCGTAAAAGTAGTTATGGGACGTAAAGTAAATAACATTATTATTATTATTATTATTATTATTATTATTATTATTATTATTATTATTATTATTATTATTATTATTATTATTATTTCCGAGGAGATGATTCCGATTTCACTCACGTGACTCTCGTACAAATAACATGAAGTTTCATCACCAGCAATCTTCATCAGACATAGTGTTCAAGTCCCCACCAAGAGTCACTCCTGTTTCTTTGTGTTCAGGCGACAACATTTTTGAAACCAACTTCCGAGAAACATGATGCACGTTTAGATATTTGTGAAGAATTTCTCGGACACTTCCTTCTGAAATTCCGACCTCTGTCGGTAACTGACCTACACTTTCCGTCCGTCGTTCCTCACAGCATTACGCACACGCTGAACGTTTTCTTTATTTCTTCCATTTGAGCGGACCCCCTGTGGGTGAGGGACGCAGACGAAGAATACAACCTCGGTATCCCCTGCCTTCCGTAAGAGGCTACTAAAAGGGGCGACCAAGGGATGATCGAATTACAACCATGAGACTACTTGTAATTAGTACCATCACGCGGCAAAAACCATGGTCGCCTTTACTTGCGAGCAGTACCACTATGTTAGGTACAACAGACTATGAACCAGGGTGGGTTTTATAGTACCCGTAATTAGTACCACTAGACTATATGTCCGACACCGTGGGTCTGCGTTGCCTATGATTAGTACCCACCATGTGAGGAACACCCCGGGATAGTACGTGTCCCTGTGATTAGTACACCTATGTGAGGAACACCATAGGTTTGCGTTGCCTTCAAGTGGTGCCGCCATGTGAGAAAGGCCATGGATCTGCGTTACCTGTGTGACTTAACAGTATTCGGTTTTTGTCATTCTTTTTTTTTCTGTCCGCCTTTTCAAGGTGCGATGTTGAATGCCGTACTCTTGAGAAGCTCGGAACCAGTTCATGCCACAAGGTTCAATATGTTTCATTGCACTCCACTGACCTCTGTTTGTGTTCTTACATAATTTATAGGCATTGTCTACAAAATAAATATATATATGTTAGGTCATTAAGAGTGTCCATCTTACCCCGAAGAAAATGTGGCGTCTTTCCCAGGGATAAGGGTGAGATGCCAGTTGAAATATGTGATCTGATATGGCAGCAAGCAGGTAGTAACTTGACACACATACACTTCAAGATATACGGTATATGATATACACATAGTTACAACTGGTACAGGGATATAGAAATTACTATGATTGTTTTGAAATACATCTGCAAATATTTTACAGCGATTTTAGCCTCAATTGTCTGAACCACTCAGCCCGCCTATAAAATAACATATAATATTGTATATTAATATTCAAATCGGTACACCAATGCCAAGGAATGAATTTGTAAAAGTTCCGTTCTCCGCCGGTAGCCTATACAATGACAGTCGACAGTAACAAGAGCTTGACGAAATTTTTTTGTTAGTTTGGTGTTCGGTTCGGATATTGGAATCATAGAAAAATGTTTTACGAAGAGAAATGATCCTTCCACCATGCTTGGCAGGGTCCGACCTGCCCGCCCCAAAAAGTATTCGTAATTAAATAGAAGAATTAAAACAGAGAGGGTCGCATTTTCTTTTTTCGTCTGGTCTTGTCACTAGCAAGTCACTAGACCAATAGTTTGTAGCTCTAACTTATCTTTACCGTTCGTCTTTCATGTTAGTACCTGTGGATAATGCGGCGACGTTGGCAAGCCTGTTTAGTGCATTGCGAGCTCGCTTTATTGTATCTATAACCTATACTTTCATTTCTTCATTGTGTGAAGACCAGAGATCATGCCTAAAGAAGAAGCAATTAAAACTGTTCTGCTTCAGCAGTTTGATATTTGGGGAACCAACCTAAGGCTTCGATCACATTGGAGGCACGCTTGTGCAAGTAATTTGGTGGCGCGCGCGTGCGCAAGCTGGCGTGAACAGCAGTGTGCTCACACTAAATGCAAGCAGGTGCAAGTTAATTATTATGAACAGGTCAGTCGAAATGGAGATGTCAGACGATGAGGACATTGTTTTGGAAAATGGTGTTTTAATTTTTTTTTTTATTTTTGGATGAGAAGGAAATCAGGGAAGAGTGGGTGAACGAGTATTTTTTGGACGGAGAAGAAGATGGAGAGTATGCACGAATATTCAACGATTTGCTTAGACAGCCTGATAAGTTTTTTAAATACTTTAGAATGATACCAGGCACTTTCTACTATATACCGGACAAAATCATAGCTAGAATAATCCGAAAGTGTGTATCTCCTGAAGAGCTCCAAAACACTACTGTCACTGCTTCGATGGTCAGAAATGAACTGAGATGACGCACGCTTGCAACTACAAAACAAATATTTTTGTTTCGAAGTTGGGTCGGATCAAGCTTGCGCAAGCGTGCACTTGCTTTTGGCGGGCAGTGTGAGCGGCGATGGATAAGTCACCACTTGTTTCTGTCGCTCTCCTGCAGATTTTGATTATGTGTGTACTCTTGCGCACGCGCGCGCTACCAAATTACTTGCACAAGCGTGCCTCCAATGTGATCGAAGCCTTATACGTAGAGGAAAAGCAATATATTTTGACGAATATACAATAGTGCATATATTGCTGCTTTTTAGTGCACAAGAATCCGCCGTCTATTTACAAGTCACAGAGAGTACTTTGCGACAAGTCAGTGAGAGCTTTATTGCCGTGTAGTGGATATTTATGAGATTAGTATTACGATTTCGTGTCAGAGCGTTGATACAATGCAAATATACATAAATACAAACAAGAGGACCCGTGGTTATAAATAGTTCAGATTACTCATCTTGATATACCTGTCGTAGTTATATTGTTTTGCCTCCACTTTTCGATGATTTTAGCAGCATTTAATAAGAAGCGCCTTATGTTATGCCGCAGTTCGCAGTCAGAATTCATCCATGTCGTCTGTTTGGTAAGAATCTATCCATATATTCGCTTTTTCTTATCCTGCAGTTCTTGAACTAAAGCTTGGTATTGTGTCGTAGAAGGCAATGGTATTTTAATCGCACTTCTTCTATTTAAAAAGGTTGTCTTGTGAGCTCATAGGTTAGCTGGGTGTTCCCAGATAATGTCTAAGGCGTTGCTTGAACGAGGTCTCGAAGTGTACAGAGGAAAGGGCATGTTTGTACGTACGCGTTTTTTTTTTTCTCTTAGCAGAACGTAAGTTATTAGGAACGCTCTGCCATCTGTTGAATATATTTGGAAGCAAGGGAAGGTTAGAGAATCAAAGAGTATCTAGCAGGGAAGAGTATTCTTCCCTGATCAGAGGAAGTGTATACTCTGTCGCTTGACAGGTAGTAATCAAACATGGCTGCATGCAATGGCATTACTGAGGATGAAAATCACATATCAGAATATTAGTAAAAGTGTTAGTCGCTTAGCAACTTACTAAGTAAGCCTTCGCCTGCAATTACTGGAGCGGTCATTTAATGATTTGTTTATATGATTACTCAGAGTTGTTTGAACTTGGAGACCTATCAATAACTCATCATTCACCGGCAGGTAATTTCGGAAATAACAAAACAAAAGTGAAGCAAATCGGTCCAGTAGAACGGTCGGGCAGATTTGCTAAACTGTTTTTAATTCCTTTAATGTATGGATATACATAAAAATAACATACACGTTCCAATTTCAGAAAATTCACGGCACTTCACAGATATGTGCGGCCACACTGGGTCCATCCAATAATCAGCGGTAGCAATTCCCTGTTTGGTAGCTTCTACGAGGTCTCCAAGTGTGTAATGGACAGTGTGGGGTAGTTGTATGTCTCCGTAAACACGAAGTTCTGTCTGTTTTTTAAATACTCCCACGTCTTTATATTGTCCCTAGATTCCCAGTACGATTCCTCAAACGATTAAGTGACCTCCAAGTAGCGCAGCTGAGCTGATGTCCAGGAGGTAGAGATTCATAAGGTACCATTCTACAGGGTCTCGCATATAAATTAAGATCGTCGAAGCGACGTTTGTACCCTGAGCTACGGAACCTGCAGTATGGGAGGGGCGCGCATACTTCTTGACCTTGCAAGCAGCCTGCACGTGTTCGACCTGGCAAGCATGAGTCGCCAGTATGAATATCAGCTGTTAACATAGTGAGACAGTTATCATTGCAACACCGTATTTTCGTGTGTAAAAGTTCTGGTTTCATCTTAATGGTCGAGGAGACAGTCATAACTGTCGCTATTGGTGTGCGGTAAATCCAGATGGTGTTTATGATCGGAAGATTGGTGTTTGGTATGCTGTTAGTGCAAGACGACATACCAAGATGACATTTAGACGCCGTTCTTCCATCAGTTAACGGTAGAAGAAAAATCGCGTGGATGGTTTCAACAAGATTCAACCTCTGCTCATACAGCAGAAGATTCCCTTCTTACAATCTCGTAAGTGTTTGCAGACAGAGTGATCAGTGCTGGTCTGTTTTCCCCCTCGTTTTCCAGATCTAACAGTGTGTGACTTTTACTTTGGGGTAATCTGAAAGAAAAAGTAAATCGAACAAATCCTCACACATTGAAGGAACTGACGGAAAACATTAGGAATGAAATCAGAAACATTACAGTGGTAGAACTCACTCGCACCGCCCAGAATGTGATTACCAGATACAGTGCCTGTATAATCCAGGAAGGACGACACTTGCAGCATGTTTTATAAGATAAGATTTCATAAAGATTGTATACACGCTAAAGCAGGGCGACTGAGGCAGCTGCCGTAGCGCAGAGTGGAAACACTGTGCGTTCGGTCTTAGTATTTCGTCACAGGTCTCAGCTCCCTCTTGTTGGTGATTTGTCTAAAGTGGTAGATATTGAGGAAGCTATTTCTTGATTTTAATATTTCAGGAGGCGGTCGAAGACCAAATAGCGGGTGACTCATATTGTCCTCCGCTTTTGTCCTCTCATATCTTGCCGCCACTTCCCTCAGAATATTAGGGGGAGCGATTCTAGCCAGGCAGTAAAGTTTCTCAGTAGGAGTTACTTTCAGACACCCTGTAGCAGGTTTCATTAAAAGCTACATCCAAATAAATGAATAATGAGATGAATACCTGTCAGGAACTTCATGAATGATCCTTGTTAGCATCGCGGTTATGGATAGTGAAGTCTGTACTCCGGTCTTGACAAGGTCCACGAAGAACATGAAAATGAAAAACTCCTTAGGATTCGAAAACCTAATGCCGTCGGAGGTGAAACAGCTGATCAAGAGAACTTGGATAGAATAGATGAAAGTGAGGAGACTCGCAAAGTAAGTCGAAGCAATACTAGGACTCAGCTTAGTGCCCCGTGTTCGCCAACCCACGCTGCCAAGTTATAAGCCTCTGAGTCCCCATTTAGTTGCCTCTTGTGACAGGATGTCACTCTGCTCCGGCCATCAACTTGCGGGGCGGGGGGGGGGGGGGAGTCGTATTGAATGAGGGCACATGACGTTGTTGATGGTGATTCGTCTGTTGGATGGAGAAGTTAAGCCTGGAAGCTGGTCGACAGGAGTAGGCTGTGGGCGAACACCCTGCCTCATCACCATTACCTCATTCCCAGACGTGCAAGGGAGTGCCAACTGGAAGGACCTGTTCCACCGAATCAAATTATTCACTGTTAAGATTTCAGTCTGCAAGCTGGTGTCAATTAACTAAGCACCTCCTCGTCTGAGTCGACACTTCGCTCCTTCATTCGCCTCACATGACCTCCAACACTGCATCCCTCGAGTTCACTCCTAACTTGGCCTTTATCTTCTCGCTGTGATATAACGTACTGATGTAAATACCTAAACCCGAAGATTACTCGCTGGCAGTAGCGGAATGGACCTTCGTGGAAGTGGTGGCATGTAGCGGGCCAGACAGAAAGACCGCGCGCACATTATGAACTGTTTAGTGATGTTCGTTCCTCAGTCTAGTCGTTGTGGAATATTATTGAGAGAAAGCCAGCAAGTCTGAGTGGAACATTAATTAAAGTGTTGTCTCCGCTAAGCCACAAACCTCTGCTTCTGCACTGTTAATCAAGAAGTTAGCTACTATTAGATTCCTCTCAGGGCATTTGCCTTCTGCCTTTCGCTGTGCACCAGACTAACATCTTGTACAGGCAGTGCATGATAGAGATGTACACGCGTCTGGCAATTGGACGGTGTTATGTATCTACCGGTTAAGCAACAATGTTCAAACAACGGAATACTGGTACGATGTATCGCCTAAACAGTCCACTAACTGCTCGAATACTCACGGAGCTCTGTTTGAATATATACAGCTGTAACGGAAAAAATCCACACTTCTCGCCCTTCTGGCAGGCAACTCAATGTTGAAAACATCCTAGCAATATGAGCTACTAGCAAAGTACCCGTTCTTCGTACGGGTTATTAGAAACTGGCTTTAGTTATTCATACTGTCGGTATGACTGACTTCATTAGATTTTATATCACTGGTGTATTTACTTAAGTACGTAGGAATTATTTGTCATATTTGGAATTATAGTGTATCTTCTTCTTCTTTTCTTCATGGGGCCTCTAAATATTAGTTTCTAGTTAGCGTCGACCTCTTACAATCTCTTACAATCTCTTTCTTAATCATAGTTATTCGGTCGATTACATTGGTAGTTTACCTTTTTCTACCATTACGAGCTTTAATGTGAGTCCCAGTGTTTCAGTGAAGCATCGTTACGAGCGCTAATGTGAGTCCCAGTGTTTCAGTTAAGCATCGCTTCGAGCGCTAATGTTAGTCAATGCATTGTTTCAATTAAGCACCACTACGAGCGCTAATGTTAGTCCCAGTGTTTCACTTAAGCACCACTACGAGCGCTAATTTAGTCCCAGTGTTTCACTTAAGCACCACTACGAGCGCTAATTTAGTCCCAGTGTTTCACTTAAGCACCACTACGAGCGCTAATGTTAGTCCCAGTGTTTCACTTAAGCACCACTACGAGCGAACGAGGGAACAGGGAACTGGAAATCAAGTAGGGATGACATAAAATTGTTAGTGTTGAACTGTAGAAATATTGTAAGGAAAGGAATAGAATTATGTAATTTAATAGATATATATTTACCAGATATTGTAATAGGAGTTGAATCATGGCTGAGAAATGATATAATGGATGCAGAAATTTTTCCACGGCACTGGAGTGTGTATCGTAGAGATAGGATAGGAAGGGTGGGAGGGGGAGTGTTCATTCTGGTGAAAGAAGAATTTGTAAGCTACGAAAAAGTTAAAGATGAGACAGATGAAATTCTAGGTGTAAGGCTCATTTCTCAAGATAATAGGCAACTTGATATATTTGGAGTGTACAGATCGGGAAAGGGTAGCACTGACGCGGATTCGTAATTATTTGATAGAATAGTTAGCTATGTGGGAAACGACATGGAAAGAAATGTGATTGTAGCGGGAGATCTGAATTTGCCAGATGTCAATTGGGAAGGAAATGCGAACGACAGGAAGCATGACCAACAAATGGCAAATAAGTTAATATGGGAAGGGCAGCTGATTCAGAAAGTGATGGAACCAACCAGAGGGAAAAATATCCTGGATGTGGTGCTGGTAAAACCAGATGAGCTCTATAGGGAAACTGAAGTAATAGATGGTATTAGTGATCATGAAGCTGTTTTTTGTGGTAGTTAAAAATAAATGTGATAGAAAGGAAGGTTTTAAAAGTAGGACTGTTAGGCAGTACCATATGGCTGATAAAGCAGGCATGAGGCAGTTTCTAAAAAGTAACTATGATCGGTGGAAAACGGTAAATAAAAATGTAAACAGACTCTGGGATGGGTTTAAAGAAATTGTTGAGGAATGCGAAAACAGGTTTGTACCATTAAGGGTGGTAAGGAATGGTAAAGACCCGCCTTATTATAATAGAGAAATAAAGAGACTAAGAAGGAGGTGCAGACTGGAAAGAAATAGAAATTGTTGTGGAAGTAAGGAGAAATTGAAGGAACTTACTAGAAAATTGAATCTAGCAAAGAAGGCAGCTAAGGATAACATGATGGCAAGCATAATTGGCAGTCATACGAATTTTAGTGAAAAATGGAAGGGTATGTATAGGTATTTTAAGGCAGAAACAGGTTCCAAGAAGGACATTCCAGGAATAATTAATGAACAAGGGGAGTGTGTATGTGAGGATCTTCAAAAGGCAGAAGTATTTAGTCAGCAGTATGTAAAGATTGTTGGTTACAAGGATAATGTCGAGATAGAGGAGGAGACTAAGGCCAAAGAAATAATAAAATTTACATATGATAACAATGACATTTACAATAAGATACAAAAGTTGAAAACTAGAAAAGCGGCTGGAATTGACCAGATTTCTGGGGATATACTAAAGACAGTGGGTTGGGATATAGTACCATATCTGAAGTACTTATTTGATTATTGTTTGGTTGGAGGAGCTATGCCAGATGAATGGAGAGTTGCTATAGTAGCCCCTGTGTATAAAGGAAAGGGTGATAGACATAAAGTTGAAAATTACAGGCCAGTAAGTTTGACATGCATTGTATGTAAGCTTTGGGAAAGCATTCTTTCTGATTATATTAGACATGTTTGTGAAATTAATAACTGGTTCGATAGAAGGCAATTCGGTTTTAGGAAAGGTTATTCCACTGAAGCTCAACTTGTAGGATTCCAGCAAGATATAGCAGATATCTTGGATTCTGGAGGTCAAATGGACTGTATCGCGATTGACCTGTCTAAAGCATTTGATAGGGTGGATCATGGGAGACTACTGGCAAAAATGAGTGCAATTGGACTAGACAAAAGAGTGACTGAATGGGTTGCTATATTTCTAGAAAATAGATCTCAGAGAATTAGAGTAGGTGAAGCTTTATCTGACCCTGTAATAATTAAGAGGGGAATTCCTCAAGGCAGTATTATCGGACCTTTATATTATCTTATATATATATAAATGATATGAGTAAAGGAGTGGAATCGGAGGTAAGGCTTTTTGCGGATGATGATATTCTCTATAGAGTGATAAATAAGTTACAAGATTGTGAGCAACTGCAACGTGACCTCGAAAATGTTGTGAGATGGACAGCAGACAATGGTATGTTGATAAACGGGGTTAAAAGTCAGGTTGTGAGTTTCACAAATAGGAAAAGTCCTCTCAGTTTTAATTACTGCGTTGATGGGGTGAAAGTTCCTTTTGGGGATCATTGTAAGTATCTAGGTGTTAATATAACGAAAGATCTTCCTTGGAGTAATCACATAAATGGGATTGTAAATAAAGGGTACAGATCTCTGCACATGGTTATGAGGGTGTTTAGGGGTTGTGGTAAGAATGTAAAGGAGAGTGCATATAAGTCTCTGGTAAGACCCCAACTAGAGTATGGCTCCAGTGTATGGGACCCTCACCAGGATTACCTGATTCAAAAACTGGAAGAAATCCAAAGAAAAGCAGCTCGATTTGTTCTGGGTGATTTCCGACAAAAGAGTAGCGTTACAAAAATGTTGCAAAGTTTGGGTTGGGAAGAATTGAGAGAAAGATGAAGAGCTGCTCGACTAAGTGGTATGTTCCGAGCTGTCAGCGGAGAGGTGGCGTGGAATGACAATAGTAGACGAATAAGTTTGAATGGCGTTTATAAAAGTAGGAAAGATCACAGTATGAAGATAAAGTTGGAATTCAAGAGGACAAACTGGGGCAAATATTCATTTATAGGAAGGGGAGTTAGGGATTGGAATAAATTACCAAGGGAGATGTTCAATAAATTTCCAATTTCTTTGAAATCATTTAGGAAAAGGCTAGGAAAGCAACAGATAGGGTATCTGCCACCTGGGCGACTGCCCTAAATGCAGATCAGTATTGATTGATTGATTGATTGATTGATTGATTGATTGATTGATTGATTGATTGATTGATTGATTGATTGATTGATTGATTGATTGATAATGTGAGTCAATACACTGTTTCACTTAAGCATCACTACGAGCGCTAATGTGAGTCAATGCAGAGTTTCACTTAAGCCTTTATAACTACATTCAGAAGCAGAAGGCAAATGCCCTGAGAGCATTTTACAGAAAATTAAAAATATGCCTGAGGGTGTTGAGCCAAGGAACACATTACAGATAGAATTACGTAAATAAGTTCTATTTGGCTAGGATTTGAATCAGAAAGAAAACGAGTGAAGAAACGAGGGACCGAGCTCGATAGCTGCAGTCGCTTAAGTGCGGCCAGTATCCAGTATTCGGGATATAGTAGGTTCGAACCCCACTGTCGGCAGCCCTGAAAATGGTTTTCCGTGGTTTCCCATTTTCCCACCACGCAAATGCTGGGGCTGTACCTTAATTAAGGCCACGGCCGCTTCCTTCCCACTCCTAGCCCTTTCCTGTCCCATCGTCACCGTAAGACCTATCTGTGTCGGTGCGACGTAAAACAACTAGCAAAAGAAACGAGGGATTTTAGGCTGTTTATCCGGAACTATATTTAGACCGGAAGTGATTTTCAAATATTCTTTTTTTAGTTTGATTGGGCTATCCAAGACTCACAACTTGAAAACTTTCCGGGCTGTTTAGCACTTCAAGTTTCGGCAGAATTGAGGAAATTGCTTAATTTTGCGTTTTTCGTAGTGTGGGAACCCACCTACTTTGTGTGGTAAGAAATGATTTTATCATGAACAAACCTAAGCACCACTATAATAATGCACGGTTATGCATCGACCGTCTATCCCCCTTATTCAAAGAATCGATTAGCTAAGTTGCATATGGCGTTCTGTAACATCGGGCTAAGCGACATCGTGCACCGTTTTACTGTCCCTGAATATTAGCTGGCAAGCTGATTGCACTGTTTGCGGCGTGGTGTGCTGTGCTCGGCACTCCTAATCTAGCATGATGTCAACGAGAACGCATCATTGTCGGTGGAACAGCTGGAGGGGATAGAAAGTACAACTGAAAAGGACATGTCTAATATATCACAGGTAGGTACTGTAGTGTGAGTTATTGCTATACGGTCTACAATGCATTATCATTAGTGCGTGCTTGCGTTTTACTGTATCACAATACAAGCGTACGGTTGGTTGCCTGTTTGGTTTTCATGATCAAAATATTCTAAAGGCTAAGGCTTGTCGCCGCAACCATAGATGTCTAACGTGAGCCAGTCTTTTCAACTCGGCGTAGGTCTTGCAGTTCATCCTCAGAATCACGTTCTTGAAGTATGACACTGTGGGTCGTCCTCTTCCTTTTTTGCCGACAATGCTTCATTCAATGATGTTACAAAGGAACTCCTCATGCCGCAGAATGTGATCATTAATTTTATGTTCCGTTTTCCAGGTTCAGTTGCGAGACTCCGTTTTTCTCCAGTCTCTCTGAGGAGTTCGGTATTGCCCTTCATTTCAGTCCAACTTATCCTCTGCATTCTTCTCCAGAAGCACATTTCAGTTTCCTCTAGTCTTTTCTTTTCCTGCTCTCCGTATATCCAGCTTTTCGAAACACGCTCCATACAAAGGACTTTCCAGTTTGAATCTCTATATGTTTGTTGGCCAGGAGATGCTTCTTATCTTGGAGACTCTCTTTGTTATTGCTATCCTTTTTGTGATTTCTGATATGCTCCGATTGTGATTCGTGATTAGGGTTCCTAGGTAACAAAATAGTTTCACTTTTTCTATTTTATCAGGGCCAATTTGGAAGTGTGTTATAGGCGTTTTCTTGGATTTATAATACACCTTGTCATGGTTTTTGTTTTCCTTGCGTTAATTTTGCGGTTCCATTTGCTAGTATGTTGATCATTCTCTGCAGACTTTTGCGTGTTTCTGCTAGGATGGTAATATCATCAGAAAATCTTACATAATTGACTTGTTTACCATTAATTTTGATCCCAGCTGTTTTCTCTTTCACTACTGCGATGGCTTCTTCGATGAACATATTTGGATTTAAGTAACTTAATTTCATCAAGCTATTTGGGGTATCCCGGCACGGAAAGCCATACGACATTTCATTACCAAGCGATTTATTACTAAATAGCCGGCTCCGTGGTGTAGGGGTAGCGTGCTTGCCTCTTACCCGGATGCCCCGGGTTTTGACCTGGACCTGAGGGCTGGTTCGAGGTCCAATCAGCCTACGTGATTAGAATTCAGGAGCTATCTGACGGTGAGATAGCGGCCCCGGTCTAGAAAGCCAAGAATATCGGCCGAGGGGATTCGTCGTGCTGACCACACGACAGCTCGTAATCTGCAGGCCTTCGGGCTGAGCGGCGGTCGCTTGGTAGGCCAAGGCCCTTCAAGGGCTGTAGTGCCATGGAGTTTGGTTTGGTTTAGTACTAAATACACCAAGGTCATAAGATTTCATTAAGTTAATGGTTAAGTTTATTAAGTTATGGTTTCCCACTAAGGCCCACTAAGGTGTGCTAGCAGAGGTAGTAAAAGTGTACCTGGAAGGATGTCGGTTCAATTCCTACAACTTCCTGCTTTTTCTCTTATTTGTTTTACGAGTTCCAAACTTACTTGTCTGTATGTTTTTGTGAAATTATTATACAGTATAATAAACTAGTAATAGGTACTGATAATATAATATTCTGTTGCGGGTTCTTGGTTATTAACAACATCTCACATAGTGGCGCTTAACTTCTTGTTGCATGACTAAATTTTCCGTAGTTGAGAGCATCAAGAAGTTAAAAGACACAGTCTGACGCTTAGCCGCTTGATGCGTATCTTCGGTCTCCAAACTGCAAGTACGCCTAAGTTAAATTTGAAGAAAACAAGGAAAATATTGCACTGAATGTGTTTTCTTCTGAATAATCGCATTAGGTGCACCACATTACGTCACTGTACTAAATATTGATGTATTTTGACTAAAATGTCTTTTCAAGGATAGTCGCTTGATGCATAACACCGTCGAATTGAAAGGGGTAAATAATAATATTTTCGGCAATTAGACATTACAGATGACGAGTTGCTCTGAAATCAAATGGGCTGAAAAAGAAGAGGAAGTACGTGTCGTGGAATGTCGAGGACCACACTATACTATTTTCTTGGATGCCAAACCAGTAACGATGACAGATAAATTCAAATATCTAGGATTGTTGGTCATAACTGATGCTCCATCAGATGCTGATGTTGGTTGAAATGGCGTGCGCTAAGTGAAGTCCCGTCAAATTGAAGGGCAAGGCGTATCATCTGTTCTATGTGCCTCTGAATGTCGGACTAGGAAAAAGAACAACTGCGTATGCTACGGTGGTCTGCTGGTATCGGCTCCGGAATGAACGTGTACGGTCACCTCCATCACGGAGAAGCAGTCAGGGCTGATAGCGAGTCTTTGAAGTGAGTGGCGTGTATGGCGGGCACAACAAAATGAACCTGTACTTTTTTCTGCATTTAGGACGACACCTGACGAGCAACATCGGACAAATATAAGCTCGTTCTACTCGCATTCAGTTCTCGTAGCTATTTGACCAACATTTCTTACTTCTAGTCACATTCCAGTTGGAGAGTTTTCATTGTAATGGCAGACCCCTTTCCTACTGTCGTTATGAAATATTTAATTGGATATTTTCTGAACGATTGTCGAATTGTTTAAGGCAGAGGTTCTCAAACTATTATGTGATTGGACCGCTCACTCATGCCTAAAAATTTAATGTACCCCCACGAAATACCCTAAATGATTGGCTAAAAAATATGAATACCTGGCTAAATATTTAGGCACTATAAATATAAAACATTCCTTTAAATACAATAAAATACATATATATAACATATTAAAAGAAATTTAAGAGTTTTTGCCTGTATCAAGTATAATGCAATGATAATAAAGTACACTAACACGGGATACCCTGTTTGTTTGAAAGTTTCAGAAAACGCTAGAGTTTAGCCTCAGTATCAAATTAATAAATAAGCTGAAAAATTTTCGATCTTAAATGTGGAATTCAGACATCAGCATTTCAACGGGTGGATGATATAGTTTTCTGAAGTCTCGTAGTTCAGGCGAAACGTTCAAGCGAAGTGAAATGGCGTTTGGTCTTTAGTGCCGGGAGTTTCCGAGGACAAGTTCGGCTCGCCAGGTGCAGGTCTTTTGATTTGACGCCCGTGGCCAACCTGCACGTCGTGATGAAGATGAAATGATGATTTCAAGCTTAGCGTGGCTCCATATATACATTGTTACGGGGATACCCGTGGAGCAGAAAGAGGTTAAAGAAGGCGCATGGGTGAATGGGTCTGTCTACAACACCAAAGTTGAGTTAAAACATTAAAAGGTTATATTTCTTTTCCAAAAACAAATTTAACAATATTTTTCACTGAGTGAACATCACAATATATCAGGTACAAAAGCAATCTTGAAACAAGACCAGGAAAATCCAAAATTCAGAACCTTAACAATTTTGGGCTTCAAGCCCCTATTTTACAATGTCAGAGATACCGGATTCAGTTTACCAAAACTTTAATTCAAACTAAGGAATCATTTATCCAAGGGCAGAAATCCCCTTAATTCAAGAGCACTTGCTCCCTCAATTACAATGTCAAGCCTTCCAGAGGCATCCTTCACAATTACAAAACTTTGAAAAAGAGCAAACAAGCTCTCAGTTCCTTACTGCCCACTCAAGGCAACATTACATCAAAATTTACAATCTCTGGCCTCTCAAGCCACCATTTACAAAATGACCTTACTTTTACAGAGGTATTTTTTTTTTGCTAGGGGCTTTACGTCGCACCGACACAGATAGGTCTTATGGCGACGATGGGATAGGAAAGGCCTAGGAGTTGGAAGGAAGCGGCCGTGGCCTTAATCAAGGTACAGCCCCAGCATTTGCCTGGTGTGAAAATGGGAAACCACGGAAAACCATCTTCAGGGCTGCCGATAGTGGGATTCGAACCTACTATCTCCCGGATGCAAGCTCACAGCCGCGCGCCTCTACGCGCACGGCCAACTCGCCCGGTACAGGGGTATTTAATACCCAACCTACTGGGCCTTCACGGAAAAAGAACAGGTTAGATAACTGGTCCAAACACAAAATAAATGAAGGCGTACACTTGCTAAGATACCAGCACAATCTACCTGAAGAAGTTCAGTACGAGATTCGATACATGCAAAATCGATAATTGATGCGTACACGCTTTGAAACATGACTATTCATTGTACTTTAAGGTCATGCGTATAGGTTATGCTAAGATAGCAGCACGATCTAGCGGAAGAAGTTTAGTACGAGAGTCGATGCATGTAAAATCGATAGGTGATGTCTACACGCTTTAAAACATGGCTATTCATACTGCTGCTCTGTTCCTAAGTTTTTTACCATAGCTAATCCTAATGCTGCTCTTAACGACGTAGAGCTAAGGATTGATTACGTGACCATGACGTCACGACCACGTGCTCTTGTTTGGTAAACATAGCCACGTGCTTTTTTGACAGCTGTCTTCTTGACGAACCCTAACCTCACTTTGAAGGACAATAGAGCGTCGCTAACCTCACTGCTGCCACCTTTACGGCATTAAACCTCAAGGCTGCCACCTTATGCATGTTATAGCGCGGAATTTAAAATCCAACAGCAGAACGTCGCTAACCTCACTCTTGCCATCTTGATGGGCTTAAACCTTACTGTTGCTACCTTGGTTATACGTTTTTGTGTTAGTTTACTGTTGATCGCTAAGCTGTTCGCATCATCGAAGTAGAGAGTAACAAATGTCGAGTAGATTTAAAGAAGAATCTGTTAGCAGAAGATAAAAGTCCGTCATGGAAAAACCTATTTCTAGGTATATTTGCGAAGAGTGTGGAAAAGCATTTTCCCGAAGCTATCACAGGAGACGTCATGAGATATCATGTAGGACGATTTTTCAATGCAAACATTGTAGAAGAGAGTTCAAGAACGCATACAACGCTCAACGTCATGAAGCCGCGTGTAATGTAGCTTCATCGGGAACAAAATACAAAGAGCTCAACCATATTCCAGCGAACACTGATTTATGTTTAAAAAGTACACCTCTGCGAGAGATTTTTAATTCTCCCTTGTTGTCTAGGCCTGCTGCAAGTTCTGTTACTGTTCACAAACTTCAAGATAAAGAGAGGCAAGATCATGATTATGATAATAAGGATAATGATGTTGATCAAAACAGTAGTAAAGGGAAAGTAGAAGAAGAAGAAAATTCATTGCCATTACAGCTTGATGATTTTACTTCATTTCCTAAGCCTACTACACGTTCTGTCGAAGTGCAAACATCTCAAGAAGAGATGCAAGGTAAAGGAGGAAATTTCAACGCTTCATCGCTATCGAAACAAGTTATGTTTGTACCTAGAAACGCTACTTTTGAAGCACGTATTACATCAAAACTAGTCCCTGCACATCAACTGTCTGCATATAGACTCAAAGTAGTTCACAACAAGCCTCTGTTACCCTATGTAGATATAAGCTACTGTAAAGACCCCAACGTACTCGTAAAACGTTTACAACTGCTAAGAGCCTATCATGATGCTGGTTACACACAGTACAAAGAAGATATTTTTGAAATAGAGTATGAATTACGTCGTGTAGGTATTATTAAGTAAGCGCTTACCCTCACCTAAGTCATCCATCTGTAGTATATAGTCGATCGAGTAGCTATATTCGTATAGATTATTTCCCAACATTCTCCCTTCCTTAGGGTGTTAACTCCGCCTCTAGTTGTAGAGCCGGTCTCAAGCCCGGATAAAGAGAGGAGAGGCGCCCTAGCCCTTTAGCCCATTAGCCCTTTAGCCCATTAGCCCATTAGCCCTTTAGCCTATTAGCCCTACAAGGAATGTGCAGTAACCTAATCTTCTTAGAACAAAGGTATCCCCTGACATGTTCTAAACACATGTTGTATCGAGTACAGTGTTCGGTTCTACTTATTTAGCGTTCTAAACACTTCAATCAATGTTCCGATCACATGATAAAGTTAACGGCATAGAGTGCGGTGTTCGATTCTAGTCTTGTTATGTTTCTTTAGTGATTTACAAGTCTAAACATGTATAATGACGTCATCACTGCAGCACGTGCTTACTCTAGCTATCCCGATGCAGGTTTAAACTTGTTCGATAGAGCTATGCCTTGACATAAGAGGAGGCCTTAACAGCTTATGTATAGCCGTTATTGTTTAAAGATAGCTGCTGTGAAGAAAAAGCACGTCGAATTTTTCAAATTGCCCGCCACCACATTTCAAAGGTATGAGGTTTAGTGCTGTAAAGATACCTGCACGATGCAAAGCTAGCTTTCTTCATCAGAGCAGCCACCATCTTGTGTAAGCACCTCTAGACCGTATCATAAGCAGCTGTGTATAGTCATCGTCTTGTCGCTGCTACCTCCCGCAAGCACCCCTAGGGCGTCTCATAAGAGCAGCAGCCATCTTGTGCAAGCGCTCTTAAGCTGCCTCATAAGAAGCTATGTATAGCCCCCATCTTGTAGAATTAGATAGCTGCCAATGCCAAAGGGCCTAAGTAGGGATCGAACCGTCGATCTCATCATTAGACTATGTTTTTCTTATGCTATCATGTTCCTGATACTGCAAACCTAGGTATCAGGTAGAAAAATTTTGTCCGTTTTCGAGATATTTAACATTTTGCATTTAAGCCCCAAATTTAATGAATCGAACCTGCACGGCACGTTATACTCTCTACCTTAGCTAAACCTGATCATGTTACGAAGACTTGCTTCAATACAAGCTAAAACAGAGCGAATGCTAAAGGGCCTAAGTAGGAACCGAACCGTTGATCTCATCATTAGACTATGTTTTTCTTGTTCCTCGTACTGCGAACCGAGGTACTGGGTAGAAAATTTTTTGTCCGTTTTGCTCTACGATGCATCGCTTTCGAGGTATTTAACATTTTGCATTTAAGCCCCAAATTTAATGAATCGAACTAGCACGACGCGTTAGCCTCTAAGCTAAGAGCAGCAGCCATCTTGCGCAAGCACCCTTAAGGCGTCTCATAAGGAGACGTGTATAGCCGCCAATTTGTGTCCGCCATCTTGCGCAAGCATCCTTAGGGCGTCTCTAGCCATCTTGTGCAAGGACCCTTAAGCCGCCTCATAAGAGCAACCGCCATCTTGCGCAAGCATCACTAGGGCGTCTCATAAGGAGCCTTGTATAACCGCCATCTTGCGCAAGCATCCCAAGGGAGTCTCATAAGAACCTGTGTATAGCAGTCATCTTGCGTAAGCACCCTTAAGGAGTCATGTATAGCCGCCATCTTATGCAATTAGCGTCGAGAGAGGACTGCTGTAGAATTTTTCTTTTTAAATTATCCACCACCACATTTCAAAGGTATCTAGCTAAAGATGGCAGCACTGCGTATGACAGGTGACGAATTTAAATCTACTACGATAAAGAGGGCAGCACGGTGCTCTCTGGATTAAAGATGGCGGATGACAGCTGTCAAAAAAGCATGTGGCTATGTTTACCAAACAAGAGCACGTGGAATTTGCCGCCACCACATTTCAAACTAAAGAGTGCAGCACTATGCTCTGTTGATTAAAGATGGCGGATGGTAGCTGACAAAAAAGCACGTGAGTTTGTTTCCAAACAAGAGCACGTGGAATTTTTCAATTTGCCGCCACCACATTTCAAAGGTATCTAGCTAAAGATGGCAGCACGGTGCTCTCTTGATTAAAGATGGTGGATGATAGCTAGCAGAACTTTTCAAATTGCCCGCTACTACGTGCTTAAGGTAGTAGCCATAAAGAGGGCAGCACGGTGTTCTGTGGATAAAAGATGGCGGATGACAGGTGATGAAATTGCCCGCATGATAGCAGCACGGTGCTCTGTTGATTAAAGATGGCGGATGACAGCTGTCAAAAAAGCACATGGCTTTGTTTCCAAACAAGAGCACGTGGAATTTGCCGCCACCACATTTCAAACTAAAGAGGGCAACACTGTACTCTATAGATTAAAGATGGCAGATGACAGCTGTCAAAAAAGCACGTGAGTTTGTTTCCAAACAAGAGCACGTGGAATTTGCCGCCACCACATAGAGGACAGCACGGTGCTCTCTTGATTAAAGATGGCTGCTGTCATGTGGAATTGTCTACCACCACAGGTATCTAGCTAAAGAGGGCAGCACGGTGCTCAAAGATGGCTGCTGTCAAAAAGCATTTTTCAAATTATCCGCCACCACATTTCAAAGGTAAGTAGCTAAAGAGGGCAGCACTGTGCTCTATAGATTAAAGATGGCGGATGACAGCTGCACGTAGATTTGTTTATCTCACGCTAGTGAGGTTAAGTTGGTGGCACTAAGGTTTAGGCCCGCCTAGATGGCAGCACTGCCGCTGACAGGTGAAGAATTTACATCTAAAGAGGGCAGCACAGTGCTCTGTAGTTTAAAGATGGCGGATGACAGCTGTCAAAAAAGCACGTGGCTTTGTTTACCACGCACTAGATAGGTTAAGTTGGTAGCACTATGGTTTAGGCCCGCCAAGATGGCAGCACTACCGATGACAGGTGATGAAAGAGGGCAGCACAGTGCTCTGTGGTTTAAAGATGGCGGATGACAGCTGCACGTGGCTGTCAAAAAGCACGTGGCTTTGTTTACCACGCGCTAGTTAGGTTAAGTTGGTACCACTAAGGTTTAGGCCCGTCAAGATGGCAGTACTGAGGTTAGCGATGCGTTGTTGTCTGTCAAAAAGCACGTGGTTTTCAAAAAACACATGGCTTTGTTTATCTCGCGCTAGTTAGGTTAAGTTGGCACTACTGAGGTTTAGGCCCGTCAAGTTGGCAGTACTGAGGTTAGCGATGCGTTGTTGTCGATGACAGCTGTCAATAAGCACGTGGCTTTGTTTACAAATCTGTCAAAAAGCACGTGGCTGTCAAAAAGCACGTAGATTTGTTTATCTCGCGCTAGTTAGGTTAAGTTGGCACTACTGAGGTTTAGGCCCGTTAAGATGGCAGTACTGAGGTTAGCGATGCGTTGTTGTCTGTCAAAAAGCACGTGGCTGTCAAAAAACACGTGGCTTTGTTTACCTCATGCTAGTTAGGTTAAGTTGGTACTACTGAGGTTTAGGCCCGTCAAGATGGCAGCAGTGAGGTTAGCGATGCGTTGTTGTCGATGACAGTTGTCAAAAAGCACGTGGCTTTGTTTACAAATTCAAATCTCCCGCCAAAATTCAAATCACCCGCCAAAATTCAAATTTCCCGCCAGAATTCAAATTTCCCGCGCCGCGGGCGGAGGAGGAGGCCGCCGAACTCTCCCATTATACTACTTACGTCATTGCAGAGCCTACATCGGCGGTGCTGAGTCTCACGCACATGACCCAATACGTGCGATTGTCTTTGAAGAATTTCAGTCGCTTTGTGGACTCGAGCAATAAGGTCCTCCGCTGATGTTACAGGAGTGGCATACACCATGCTCTTCATACTACATACGTGGAACTGTCCGGCTTCTCTTAGTCGTCTCTCGATATCCACGAACGTGGAATGATATGCGGTACGTCTGTTTGGAAAACGTTCCGCATACGATCTTGCAGCAGCTCTACCACTGCAATCCGCTTTGCCGTATGCAAGCAACATCTCTGTCATTACCGCAGCTGTGAACTGGTACATGTCGCACTGCTGTTAACAACGTTACTGCACCAGCAGACTACAGTACACAAGTAACGCAGTAGGATGCGCACCAAGGAATGTGTGGAGGAATGTAGCGCATGCGCAGGAATGTTATTAGGCTGCAATTGTCCCTCGGCAGTCCACATATTGTTAAAGGGTTGCATACCTTCCGTATCGGAACACATTGTCACAACCATGCTCAGACTTCGACGCTCTCCAGCGCCCAAACCGTGTATTTCCGGACAGGAGCTCCTGCTTGAAAACCGATCAGTCCGCAATCCCGCGCAACATACTAAGCCTTGTCGGTGTTTTTGGAGACACCCTGTATTTCATGCTCGAAATTTATAATAAATAAGTATGAATTAGTGTATGCATTTTCTTTTCATAATCCTTGATCAGTTATAAAGAAAACTTGGCAATGATTCCGAGCGAATCGGTCAACCAGGTACTACAAACGTAACTCCCATTCACGGAATCTGTGAAGTGGCAGCGAGGAAACAAGCTGATCTAATGAGCAGACTGAGGATTTGCAGGCTGTAATAGGATAGAGTGCGAACATACTGACGACTGCAACTATACACAACTGCCTGCACAACGATTATGCTATGAGCTTTGCATAAACATTAGGGGTTCGGCCCGCTCGGAACCCCTCGAATTTATGTTACCCTCGCTACATCGCGGAAGAACGGGCTGGACGCCACTTCCTAGTAACCAAAACAGTTTGCATTCTAACCTATTACAGCGTTTGCTAATGAGTACTCAGCGCGAAAGGGAGCATGCGCAGCCTGGCTCCGCCCTCTTCTGCGCGACCTTACTCAGTAGATTCCGTGAATACAGTGACTACATGGGAAGTTCGGCCACGTTAGTGTGAATATCACAGTCCTTTTGTTAGGTTGGCCAGTTTTTTTCTTTTCCGGTAGGCAACAGTACATGGACTGGCAATGTAAATGGTGACTAAGTGAAAATTTGCTTAACTTTGGAGATCCCATTGGATCCCGTGTTTTAAGATGGCATGATCCTTCTCAATTTTATTATTGTTATTGTACAGTAAATCTGTTGTTGGTGAATAGCTCGACCCTGGCAGCTTCGTTCTTCTTTCCTCGTTATCCGGCAGTGAATCTATACTGGAGTGAAGACCCTGTTTAGCTGCCTCACGTGTCATAGCTCTTTCCGGTGCCTCGATTCCTTGATTTGTTGGACCTCTTCGTTATTAGTGTGAAGCGGGAATGATTCTCAAGTAGATCACCACATATTATTAATATTTCTACTTTGTTAAATCAGGAACTCTATTCTAACGGTATGTTTCTTTCATTTCAGGTGAGTACAGCCTCCAGTTGACCTGAAACGAACTCCTTCCTCCAGATATATCGAGCCTCGCTTCATAGGCACTGGTAAATACGTTTAGTTGTAGTCTAGATCAGTCTAGATGGTATGCCATTTCTTTCCGTGTGATATGCAGGCATCTTTCTCACAAGTAAACTTTCTCTCCGTGGATTCAGATTTGCCGGAAAGCCATACATATTCTGAAAGCTTATGTCACAAGTAGAAGAACTATGGAATCTTAGGGGCAGAGGGCAAGCGGTTAAGAGCTATAGGACTCACAACGTATCAGTAAAGTGTTGGTTTGTACAAAAAAGAGCAATATCCTTGAACGTCAAGTTCAGATTATTACCGCACCGTCATTCGTCCGGAGGCCGTCTATGCAACCGAGTGGCCTGCAAGGAACAAGAAAGGCCTTATTGAGAAACTTGAGATAAATGAAAGAAAGATTTTGAGGAAAATCTTCGGCCCCACCAAAGATAAATGTGGATATAGAGGACGGCACAAGCACGATCTCTATTTCCACGTAGAAAAGATAACCGATACGATGCGGAAGAGAAGGACTGCTTTTAGAGCATCCAGAGTTAAGAAGAGACTACAGGCCTTATGGGCCTGCTGCCTTCCACTGTTGCCATACTCGCTCACTCACCGCGGCTCGGACACTGCTTGTGAAATACAGTGATGACATAAAATTATACATCGCTTGGTACAGCTGTTGCAAGACTAATAATAATATAAATGCCAGATTATCTCCAGTCATTAACGAAATTACAGTCATGAAATTTCGTTTTGCCATAACGTTTCTAAGGATAATAGCCCACTGACTGTAACATTCGAAATAGAGTAAGAGTTTGAACATGCAGGGATGCGGACAACATGTGCATGTCCAGAAACCGAAATGATTGTCTTGTTTCTTATATCTGAGAAAGTTTCACGATCGTTGTTGCTTTACGGGAGCCCCCAGAAACATTTTATTATTAAGGCAAATACTGTGGGGTTACAACACAGGAAGCTGACGGCGAGATATCTCTATCTCGGTGATGTATCCTTCAGGTCATTTCAGATAATTTTACACATAAGTGACAACAGATGCAAGGGCTTCATGTTTCTCACAAAATACGATAACTTAAATATTCTTCCGCAACATAAAATACAGAATGCTGAATGACCTATTCGTATGATTTCTTTAAATCAGGTAGTTCGGGGTTGCTGTTTACGGAAGTGATGATTGTGTTCAGAGTTGGCGGTTCATCTCAAAAACAGAATTCATGAACAGTGCGCTGTATTCCACTTCTGACAAAATCATCGTATTTAATGAGTCTGGAATTACTGCGAATTGACTTTTTGCTTTCCCGCTTCTTGCTGGGACTCTGGAGTGGCCCTTCGCTGGCTTCCTTCCTTATTTTGAAGACGGAAGACCTCGAAATTCCTAAAAACTTCACGGCTTTATCTACTACCCAGTTTACACTTCGTCCTGGATGCTTTGTTTTCAAATATGAAAATGAATTAAGCACCATTTGCCGTTCCTTTCTCCTGACAAATTCACTACTTCTCCTTTTCACATGTTCAGCTATAATTTAAATGTATTACTCGTTGATCGATTATATAAAATACTAAACAGACAAAAACAATACACGATACACACAACCAAAAGCAATGCAATACACGGAAAATGAAACACAATATACTGTATTTATAACAAAACACTATGCGCCCCAGGAAGACGATCACTTCACTCTGCCGAATATCTCCCTTACATAATCAATCACTGTAATGAGTGACACACACAAAAAGGGAAACATGCCAATGATGATTCGCAGTGGTTAAGCTGAGTTATTACACGTGTTGACTACCGTACACACTTCCGCACTACACGCTGAAATGTGTACTGAACCGCATACACGATATTTAAAAGGATAAACTCAAATAT
Organism: Anabrus simplex; assembly: GCF_040414725.1. Classification (NCBI taxonomy): domain Eukaryota; kingdom Metazoa; phylum Arthropoda; class Insecta; order Orthoptera; family Tettigoniidae; genus Anabrus; species Anabrus simplex. The sequence goes on along the minus strand of NC_090269.1, from coordinate 146,512,693 downwards.
ATCAAAATGATTTTACGTCTTCTTCAGTATTGTATGGCACAACCAATGCTTGTTTCATAAGAAAAATTATACATTTTGATAGGAATTAATTCGAATTTTTATATACATGTATAACTAAAGTGGGTAACACCAATAGAAGTAAAAGCCCATAAGGCCTGTAGTCTTTTCTTTTCTTAACGCTGGACGCTCTATAGAGTCACAAGACAAGAACATTGCAAGGCCAACCAAGAGGAACTTCTCCTGCTTCCAGGACACAAGAGGCCTGGGTCAGTGAGGTAGAGAAAGATCTACAAGAGTTAGGCATCACACGTAATGATATCCTGGAGCGCAACTCACTTAAGAAGAAACTTCAAGATTACAGGAGTTTCCAAGAAAAGCCGAGGCTTAAAATAGGGAAAGCGTGAACCGAAGAAAGAAAGGAACAACTCCAGCAACGAATGCGGGAATAAGGAGCAAATGTTAAAAAGACAGTTGAAATGACGTGGTCCATAGTTCGCCGAAACATACATACACTAGTGTCCAAAATTTAAGCATTATCATTAAACGAGGCCGTACCGCCTGATAGGAATGTCGGACTGATTGCTGAACAAACGGAAGCTGACTCACACACCGTATGTCACACAACTTGTCCAAAACAAACAGTGTCGGAAAAGTTCTGATAGCTAAGGTACACCTTTGACAGCAAGTAGCAAAACTTGGCAACGTCTTCCACAACATATATGCTGTTAGTAGGGTGTATGGTTACCCCTAACGGCCACACATGCTTCGCAGTGACGTGGCATGCTCTCTGTCAGATGGTCCAAGAGCTCTTGTAGCAGTCGATCCCATTCCTCCGAAAGGGCAATGCGAAGGTCTTGGAGGGTCCTTGGTGGAGGCTGACGGGATGCAATTCGCCTCCCCAATGCATCTCAGGCATGTTCTATAGGAGTCAGATCTGCAGACCTCGCTGGCCAGTCCATGTGACGAAAGTCTTCCCCAGCCGGAAATTCATCCACCAGAGCAGTGCGGTGCGATCGGGCATTATCGTCCATTAACATGAAGTCTGGACCAACCGCACCTCTGAAGAGACGAACATGTGGTCTCAGTACCTCATCCCTGTATCTCCGAGCGTTAACAGTGTTCTTCGGACCACCCATGAAGATGTGCAGGTCTGTACGGCCTTCCACATGATGCCGCTCCACACCATGACGCCACCACCATCATAGTGGTCCCGTTCTACGATGTTCGTGTGGTTGTATCGGCTACCCGGTTCTCTCCAGATTAATGTGCGACGGGAATCGTTCTGCAAACTGAAGCGGGATTCATCTGTGAAGAGCACATGAATCCAATCATTCCTGGTCCAGTTTCGATGTTGACGGCTCGACAGTAAACGGGCCCGTCTCTGTGCTGGAGTGAGCGGGACGCACACCGCTGGACGTCGGGCAAACAGCCCTGCTGTTCTGAGCCTCTGGTACACAGAGTGCCGGGAAACGACAACCCCCTGAGACGGCTGCAAGCTCCGCCGACAATTGTCTCGCAGGTGCACTCCGAATTCTTCGGGCGGTTAAGGCCAGATATCGGTCCTGCTGTGGGGTGGTTACCCTTGGTCGACCTGGTACTGGCCTACGACTAACATCTCCTGTGTCTCGAAATCTTCTCCAAAGCCTGGAAATTACACTTTGTGGCACATTCAAGGATACGGCGACATCGGTCTGTGTCTGGCCTGCTTCCAGGCGGCCGAGTATTCTACCCTGCAAAACGGGGTTTAAATGGCGTCGTTGTGCCTTTTATGTTGTCACGTTCGCCACGAGACTACACTCAGCACACTATAACAGGGCAAACACGACTGAGGCAATATGGGGCGCAGGCACTGGCTGTTTATACCTTGCGGTTACGCCGCTTGTCAAAGCAGGGAACACTCCTTTCCTACACAGAGCGAACACGTAAGGTTGGTAGGTGTATATGTCGTGCTATTTGCGGTCTATTTTTGTTGCCCTGCTTATGGTTAACTTTTGGACACTAGTATATAACAATACACAAGCCATGCTCACAAAATATGAAACGATCACAAGAGTAGAAAAGTTCAAGTATCTAGGGGAATATATACACATAGGAGGATCAAATAAGGCATCCAACACAGACAGAATAGACAAACTTCAAAAAGCGTACAAACACACATGGACACACTACAATAAAAGAAACATATCAAGACAGTCCAAATTCAGGCACTACAATACAGTTGTACTACCTACGCTTCAGAAACAACCACAATTGTAAAATCAGATATCACAGAGACAGAAAAAATAGAACGTAAAATCCTCAAAGTGTTTTGGAGAAATACACAGAGATGGTTTATGGATGAAGAGACCAACTAAAGAACTATACGAATGCACGGACAGACTCGCAAACATGATCAGACTAATGTTCTATGGGCACCTACATAGAATGGACAGCAGCAGACCCACAAAGAGGATTTTCGATTTACCTAATAGCTCAATAAAGAAAAACAACTGGCTGAAAGAAATAGAAGATGATGTACAATAAGCAGGTGTCGACAAGGCAATGATAAATGAAAGAAACATATTCAAAAATAAAATTATGAATGCGGAATTTTAACTAAAAGAAAGATTAAAAACTGGGAAAGTATGGACTGAACAAAGAAAACAAGAACACAGTCAAAGAATGAAAAGATTTTGGGAAGAGAAAAGGAAAAGAACAAGACGAAGTTGAATAATCGTGTAACATTCAAGTTGAACCACAGTCTTAATGGCAATAATAATAATAATAATAATAATAATAATGATAATAATGATAATAATAATAATAATAATAATAATAATAATAATTGTTCCGGTGTATCTGTGGAACGCAAAGGTGAAAGAAGGTGCTGAGTACAATGGGTCTATCTACGATATCAAAAATTGAATTTAAACTTTAAATAAAGGTTATATTTCTTTTCAAAAAACAAACTTAACAACCTTTCACTTAGTGAAATAATGACAAATTTGGGGATTTAACAATTTCGGGCTTCAAGCCCCAGATTTACAAGTTTTGAGCTACAACTCCCAGTTTACATAATTGACAAAATCTCAATGTTTAGACAAGGACAGGAATATCCCAATTTAAGAGCACTTTGCTCCAAGGATTACAAATACGGCCTTCCAAAGGCATACCTCAATATTACAGTAAACTTAGGAAAGATCTTACGTGCTCTCCAACATTAACAAATTTCTTACAGCCCACTCAAGGCAACATTACATCAAAAATCTTACAATCTCTGGCCTCTCTACCTACAATTTACAATTGAAATTACCTTTACACAGGGGTATCTATTACCCAAACTACTGGGCCTTCGCGGAAAGAAGAACAGGTTAAATTAATGGCCCGAACATAAAATGAATGGAAGCGTACACATGCGCTCCTAGAAAACCGGCTCGCGGCCCGATGATACAGAGGCTGATCTCAAGCTACTAATGTGACTCGAATGAAGGTTAATTTAATGCATTACATGAAAGAAAAAAACAGTTACAAAGTCGTAGTCACCTCAAACCAAGTTGAAGGGGAACTCGAGAGGGTAACGCACTCTCTATACCCGAATTGCAGTTAAAGACTTTATGAAATGTTACATTAGCCGAAAGGAAATTTACATTTTAGGGAGCGTGCACGGCCGCTCGTAGCGCCTCTAGCGGAATAAATCGGTAACATTTTGGTGATCTTGTTTTGAGCGGTCAGTCCAGGCTGTGTAACTGTGGATGTGAAATTGTGGTAGTAGTAATGTATCAAAATTCCTAAATCAAATAGAAACTGTTGTGCAGTGAACTGTCACAACGCACAAAGAAACACGCATGGAAAAGGAATTACATTTCACACATTTCCTGATCGTCCATGGGAATCGGGCAGATGGAGAAAGTGGATTTCGGCTGTGGGAAGGATAAAGGAAGTGCAGTAGGCTACCTCATTTCATTTATGACGTAAATCACACATTTCAAACATACCAGGTACGCCAAGTCAAGAGCACGTTCATTTAAGTACACTTTGAAATAGTACATTTCCAATTATGCATTGCAGCAGGTTAGTATGTTTACATTCATGTCCTTCTATGTGCACGTGTCTTGACTACAGCGAATAATAATAATAATAATAATAATAATAATAATAATAATAATAATAATAATAATAATAATAATAATAATAAATGTTTTCCTGCTTTCCAGTGCAGATGGAACTCCATCGGACCCACCAAATGCTCCGTTATTTGCAGTAAACATTTTGTTGGAGGAAAGCCAAGTAATATTGAAGATCATCCATCATATATACCATCTGTGTTTCATAAGAGCTATAAGAAGAAACTGAAAAGAGAATGTGATGTATCCCGGTTTTAAGAGCGAGTAAACGAATGAAATGCTCAAATATACATGCGTCTTCTAATCAGGAAACTCATGAATTTATTGTTAAAAATAAATGTGTGGAAAAACTACACAATGCAAGCAGCATTTGAGATTGAAGAAACGACTTTCGAATTCACTTGTGTTTTTAGTGGGAATGATGTAGGCACACAGTGCTACTCAAGCACAGTACCTTCAAGTATTTCGGGAAAGGTGGATAAAAGTTGTGGTCCCAACACTCTGTGGATATATGCAGAGGATTTCATGGATACCAGAGCATAAAAAGTGAGGCACAGTTGAAGGATTTAACAAGTGTTTCATTTGTAACATTGTTTTTTTACTTTCTTTATTTGTTTCTAAAGTGTCTATAAATGTAAGTAATAACGATGCTTGTTTACTCTTTTTAATGAAAATGAAATTGGACCTTTGCTTCCTTGGCAGTCATTTTTGGTGTACATCGCACTACTGCTGCGCGAATATTTTTTACTGCTCTCGGAGTAGTCAAGAAACTCACTTCTAATTTTATTTTCTGGCCTAGCAAACTATCTGTGCAAAATACTTTGCCTCGCGGTTTTAAAACATTTTATCCTGTCGCACGAGTTATAATAGATTGCACAGAAATGAAATCAGAAACGCCAGCAGGAATAGATGAGAGATGTTACATGTATTTTCCCTACAAGTCTTGCTATACGTTTACATTTTTATTAGCTGTGGCCCCAAACGGAACTATTGTTTTTATTTCCCCTTGTTATGGTGGAAGAACTAGTGATAATTTTATTGTTAACAATTCAGGCTTCCTAAATCTTTTGAATGAAGGGGACGTTATATTAGCCGACAAGGGATTCCCAGGTTTTAAAACACAGTCACCTCATTCTTTACTTGTTATGCCACCTTTTTCTTCACAATGAGAAATTTAAAGATTAGTGTTACAAACTCAGAGTGTAGCAAGTGTGCGAATTCATGTTGAAAGATGGATACAGAGGGTGAAATTTTTCAAAATCTTGAAAAATATTCCGTATATCAGCGAAATTGTTTACGTAGCTTGTGTGCTAGCAAATTTCTTGCCACCAATAATAAGGAACATAACCAACCCACTGGTATAAATATCAGAACTTGCCCCGTTATCTACTTATTCCAACTGAATTCCTGTTTATTTGCTTACCACTGGATGCTGCCTGTCAATAGCTTGTCAAAAGCACAGTCAATTTCACCGGAAATCTCACTCGCGAAATTTGAGTTTTCACAGATTCATAGATATGAGGTAGTTACAATGTTGTTATTAATTTCGCCCTGTGACAACAACATCAGGTTTAAATGTATTTTTATATGTACAGCATTACAACTGCCGTAGTATTACTTCATATTTATCCTGACGACAAGATGCAACGATATTTTTTGCCGTAACTGTGAAGCAAGTCTTCCAGCGGAACGCACTCTCACCGTATTAACTCTCGGAACTCAGCCAGAGCGCTCTGTTACTAGTACCGTGCACGCTCCCTATAGAAAACAGGTTACATAGTTAGAAATTACGACCTTCCCCTCGTGTAAGTCTCCGGAGGTAGCTACAGAAAAATAAGTCTGGTGGTCATTACCTTGGCTTCTGGTCTACCTGGCGAAGAATGACACACACACACACACGCGCGCGCGCACTCTCTCTCTCTCTCTCTCTCTCTCTCTCCCAGAATACGACGATCAAGAGACAAGGTAGCCGGAAAGGCCGCAGCTCATATACACGAGGGGGCGGTTCTAGAGGGTTCTGGACTAATCCGGACACCCCCTCTCGATTTTATTGGCAGAATCAGAAGTTACACCCAAAAAAACCTACAACAAGCCTGTGATAGGCTGAAAAATAATTACAGAAAATTCCTATTGGTCAGATTCAAAACTGGTGGAATGAGAAAGCAGTGTGGCAAACCTTGAAATATATATAAAAAGAAAGTTAATTTACTAGAGAAAACCCATAAACACAAAATTTCTTTCAATAACAAATTCTTTCACCTTACACCAGAGTGCAAGACCTCAGTTTTTGTAATGACATCTGTGTAGAAATGGACAAACTTCTTGATGTACACCAAAACAAACAAAATAAATCCAATCAGTTTAGGAAACTTAGAAATGACAAACTTCTCGATTATTCAGTAGTGACATCATCTGATTAATGTCCCAACTTCATGCCGTAGCAGTTTCACGTTTTGTTGGATAGATAGAGTTTATTAAGGCGCTTCTTTTGAATGTTCGTAGTTGAGGTGTACCTACCGGTACAGTAATAATAATAATAATAATAATAATAATAATAATAATAATAATAATAATAATAATAATGGCGTGTGGCCTCCGTAGGCGACCTGCGCGTCATGATGAGTATGAAATTATTATGAAGGCGGCGCATAGACCCAGTCCCCGTGGCAGGGGAATTAACCAATTATGGTTAAATTCCCGTCCCTGCCAGGAATCGAGCCCGGGACCCCTATGGCCAAAGGCCAGCACACTAACCATTAAGCGATGGAGCCGGACAATAATAATAATATTTTTTCAGGTAAGCACCAAAAGTGTCACCAGAGATCTTTTACATGCCGAGATCGTACGACATGGACTGTTGCCTGAACTTTCTTCCGTCCTTGAAAATTCCGATGACCTGTGCTGGGTTTGAACCCGCCAACTTGTGATACAAAGGCCAACACTCGGCTACTGATCTACTACTGCTAAATGTTTTCATTCCTCCCTGAAGGGGGAGGCGGGCCCCGTAGACGGTGACGCCGTCTCTCAGGCCAGGAGAAGGTGAGGGGATTGGCGGCCGTGGCCTATACTAGGGACTGTCCCGGTATTCGCCTTAGTACAGGAGAATGGAACACCATGGAAAACCATTGTCAGGACAGCCGACGGTGGGGACCAGCCCCTCTGCGTCTCCTGAATACAGAGGCGTAGAGCCGCGGCCACCCCTCCTATGCTCGGTTGGTCGGTCGGAGTGCAGAGCTGTCGGACCAGCCGAAGCCCACTCTGGGACCGCCGTGAGACACCACTGATCCACATAATGATTCTAAGATCATACAGAACTGTTTAAGCAGTATGGATGTATTTCGAAAAACTGGAGCTGAAGGAAAGGAACATCCTGAGAAAAATAATGGGCCCTATTAAAAAAGAAGGCACAACATCCATGAGGAAGAGGAGATTGGTCATGTCATGAGAATGGACAATAATAGGGTCTCCTCCAGAATCTCACACACAGTCTCTAGAGGGAAAGGGGCAAGACTTGTGAGGAAAGGCCTTCATTGCTCCCAGTGAAATCTATGACAGGAATAGGTACAGAACGTTGATCAGAACATCAAACTCTCTCCACTTACCAACAGAAAAGAAAGTGCGTCCGGTAGGAGGTGTGAGATGGACTCAAGAGCGGAAAGACATTCACAGTGCAAGAATGAAGGATTTACTGAATGAAAATCCACAGCCTGTTTCCAGTCATTCGACCGGGTCAGGAATGGAATGAATTAAGCCCCCATATAGCGGCGAGGATAGGAATTGTGCCGGCTGCCGAAGCCTGTCGCACTCATCTGGGGCAAATGATTAATAACTGACAGATGCAATGAAATGATACTGGAGTGTGTCGCTGGAAAGAAAGATGACAGGGAAAACCGCTGTACCCAGGAAAAAGCATAGCCCGCCTCCACTTTGTCCAGCACAAATCTCACGTGGAGTGACCGGGATGTGAACCACGGAACCCAGCAGTGAAGCCGCCTGAGCCCCGAAGACTCACACACTTGACTTGCTATCTGGAAAAAATGCTGTGGAAAGACAGGCCTAGCACTCCTGGGGTGGGGTTGGGTAGGAGGTGACATGTAAAAATAATCTAAAACTACCAATAATATTGTCGAAACCATATGCAGCTGTAGGGAAGTACGGGACAGCGGTGAAAGTTGAAGAATCTGCTAATGAACTGTCATAGGAGAGGACCTTTCCGTTGTAAGACAAGCCATAATATGATTCACGCTGACTTATACGTGTGGTACAGGGATCCCCGCAATGGATGCACTCAGCATTCCCATAATAATGGCGTGTGGCCTCCGTAGTAGCCCGGTGCAGATCTTTCGAGTTCATCCCGCACAGGCGACCCGCGCGCTATAAAGGTGGGATCCTGTCTATGATGATTCTAATGATGAACACGTCACATACACCCCGCTCCCCGACCAAATCGGGAATCAAACCCGGCCCTCCTTGGACCAAAGGCCAGGACGCAAAGCATTGAGCTATAGAGCCACCTATGATATTATTTTATAACTTAACAAACGGCACAAATTACGTTCACGAACTGTTTGATGTTAAACAGCCTTCACGACTTCCACGCTTGTTGGCAGGCACCACTTTCTCCTCGTATACAGACACTATCCTCCTGTGAACGTTGACAACTCCCCTGTTTTTGTCGTCAGAAAACAGATCACTATGTGGAACTCCTCCCATAACCACCCGCTGGTTAACTTATCCACTACCTGTTGACATCTAATGGTCTATCAGGTGCGTTCTTTCTTTTTCTAGCAATAAAACGTACTGGCCCCCTTTGGGTGAGGGACGCAAGTGACGAATACACTCACGATATCCCCTGCCTGTTGTAAGAGGCGACCAACTGTGCGAGGATCACCATCACTCGACTTTACTTGCGATTAGTAGGGCCTAGGAACACCATGGGTCTGTAATTAGTATCATCGTGGTTGGGTCTCCCCGTGTTTACGGTACCCGTGATTAGTATCACTATATGCGGAACACCATGGGTTTAAGTTGCGTGTGATTAGTATTACTATATGAGCGACACGTGATGAAAGCAACGGGAAACTACATCACTCCCCATTTCCGTAGTATGCCTCTTCAGTGACACCTAGGCTATCTGCTCAGCTCTAAGTCTAGTTTACTCTACTGCGGAGTACTGTGCCCCCGTCTAGATGAACAGTCCTCATGTGAAGAGAATAGACGTTAAGTTAAATGATACAATGAGAATGATCACGGGCACGATCAGATCAACTCCAATTCAAAGGTTGCGCGTACTAAGCCATATTCCTCCACCCCACCTCCGTAGATGCACTGCTCTGACGAATGAATACAATAAGATCCAGAATAATCAAAGATAACCTACATATAGACAGACTTAAGTCAAGATGTCCACCCATTTGTACGGCGGAGAACCTTGTAGCCATTCATTTCAATCTGACTGAGAGATGGTCTAATGAATGGAGACAATTTGCTTCAGCAGAATCTTTAGATATGCCATGCATAACACAGAAGGTACCTGGCTTTGAACAACCGCGGGAAGTATGGTCCAAGTTAAACCGGATTCGGACTAACCATGGTGTGTGTGTGTGTGTGTGTGTGTGTGTGTGTGTGTGTGTGTGTGTGTGTGTGTGTGTGTGTGTGTGTGTGTGTGTGTGTGTGTGTGTGTGTGTGTGTGTGTGTGTGCAGATCTTCTGTATAAATGGAAGAAAAAGTCGTCATCATGCTGCGACTGTGGTGCTGAGAGGCAAACTGTGAAGCACATCACACAAGAATGCCCACTGAGGCATTTCAATGGAGAAACAAGTTAATTTTTCCTGGCGACGCCACAGGCGATTACCTATGTAAATAATGTAGATACAAACCTGTAATTTATTGTACTGTTCATGTATATGCCATACGATAAATAATAAATAAATAATAATATCTATAACAGCTGTTCATGGAGCTATGGAGGATCAAACCAGCCTTCGGGCTGAGTACCCAACATACATGAACGACACCGTGGCTCTACGTTGCCTGTGATTAGTTTCACTATGTGAGCGACACGTGAGGAAAGGAACGGGAAACTACATCACTCCCCATTTTTGCTAGTATGCCTCTTCATTGACACCTAGGCTATCTGTGACAGCTGTTGGTGGAGGTATGGAGGATCAAACCAGCCTTCGGGCTGAGTACCCAACATACACGAACGACACGGTGAGTCTACGTTACTTGTGATTAGTACCGCTACATGAAGAGCGCCATGGGTATGTGCTGCCTCTGTGTGGGTCTACACTGCCTGTCATTAGTTCCACTATATTTCCCATGCAGCAAAAGTACTATTGAGAGTCCTGAATTGAAGGTTATATAAAAAATTAGATGAATCGATTAAGGAAGAGCAGTATGGATTTAGAAAGGGAAAATGTATAAGAGATGCTAGTGGGTTACTAAGAACTATTGGAGAAAGATACATTGAAAAAGGAAGACTAGTATTTGTGACTTTTATTGACCTGGAAAAGGCTTTTGACAGAGTTCATTGGGAGAAATTGAAGGGCATACTGAAGAAGAATGGAGTAGACTGGAAAGAAAGAAGGCTAATTAAGAACCTTTACATAAACCAAACTGTCCAAATCAGAATAGGACATGATCTGTCAGAAGGGAGCAGGATTCGCAGAGGTGTGAAGTAAGGCTGTTGTCTTTCACCAACGCTGTGTAATATATACCTGGAGGAGTTAATTGCAAATTGCTTTCAAGGAAAACAAGGTGTGACAGTTGGAGGAAAAAGAATTGAATGTATTCGATTTACAGATGACATCGCGGTTCTAGCAGAAGCTGAGAAAATAGTGAATGCTATGTTGGAAAAATTGAACAGATCCTTTAAGAAGTTAGGCATGAAAGTTAATAGGAAAAAGACCAAGGCAATGATCATGGGGTCAAAGGAGGACTCAACAGCTAAAATAATACTTTCGGGGGAGGAGATCGAACAAGTGTCTAAATTCAGATAGTTGGGAAGCATAATCAGAAGTGATCTTTACTGCTTGGACGAAGTGAAGACTAGAATTGTAATGGCCAAGGAAGCATTTATGAAACAAAGGACACTGTTGAGTGGACCTCTAAGTAGGGACCTTAAGAAGAGGTTAGTGAAGTGCTTTGTGTGGAGTGTGGCGCTTTATGGGGCTGAGAACTGGACGTTGAGAAGAGAGTAAGAAAGGAGACTAGAAGCATTTGAAATGTGGATCTGGCGGAAGATGGCAGGAAAAGGTAAGGAATGAGGAAGTATTAAAAAGAGTGGGTGAAGGAAGGAGAACGATATTGGAATGCAGTCAAAGACGGAAGAAAAATTGGATAGGCCACTGCTTGCGACAAAAAATTTTAATAACCGAAGCATTGGAATGGAATATACAAGTGAAACTGAAGAGAGGAAGGAAGAGGTATCAGTTAGTGGTCAGTGTAAAGGTAAACAGAAGACAAAGAGAATGGCTGAAGACAAAACAGCATGGAGGATTCCTGCGAAGACCTGCCGATAGGCAAACCACCAGTGATGATGATGATATGAGCGACACCGTGGGTCTGCATTGCTTGTGAGTAGTACGCCACCATGGATCTCTGTTACCTATGAGTGGTGCCATTATGTGTGACATACCATGGGCCTATATTGCCTGTGATTATTACCATCATGCGAGGATCATCATGAGTCTGCGTTACCTGTGACTATACCTCTAATAACTAAAGTTGAATTCTGACAGCTAGGGCTGGAGGGAGGAGCATTTTACGTGCCATTTCACGATGTTGCCACATTCCAGCATTCCTTTCTCTAACCCTTCCCTTCCGGCTTACTTGTTCCCATGTTCGTTCGGACCGCTGTGATCCGTTGTAGATTACCTGGCCAGACTGTGACTGACTTGGTCTCATGTTCCGTTATCTGAACTGCTTGCGACAAGATATAACTCAGAAGTAAGAGGTATGGCAACTCCAAGCAAGACGAGCTGGTCAGAAGATTTATCTCCATGGCAGCCGCAGTCGCCCCACCCTCGTTTGCATGGCAATCATACCCCCACCCCCTTTATCCCGTCCCGGCAGGCAGTAAGCGGACCTCCTAAGAACTGTCAGAACTCAACGTTAGATATTGGAGGAGAAACACCAGGGTTCTCCTTTACCAGTGATTAGTAGCATTATGAGGGTGGCGTGGATTTTGAACCCCCATGGACAACATACATCATCATCATTATCATTTATCTTACTTCTCACATTGAGTTGGATGAAATTCTACCGGGTGGCCAAAATAAAACTGGCCCGGAAAATATTTATAAGGCTGACGCTCAGAAAATGCTGGAAACCGTGATTTCGTTGCACCAGTCGGTTGCTGACAGATAGTTTGCGCTTGTGCGTCTCCCGAGTGCGTCGCTGTGCCATTACGTGTGAGTGCGTGAGAGGGGCAGACGTGTTTAGTGTCCAGTTGAATGGTGCTCACGATAAATCAGCGCGTGTTCATTGCCAAGTGTTACGGGATGCAGAGTTCGTGGAAAACATGTGCGGAGCTGTTTGAGATTGAAAGTGTTTTGGCAAAACCTCCAGCAAAGTCTGCAGTGCAAAACCTAATGGCAAAATGGCGTGAAACGGGCTCTGTATGGAATGAAACCCGTAACTTTCCGAAAAAAAGATCGAATACCAGAAAGCATTGCTCGAGTGAAGAATCTCAACGCCCTTTATTTGTGCAAGTGGGGATTAAGAGGTCACCGTGTCGAAACATTATCAAAAATACACATGAATTTGTATCCTTACAAATTTATTGCTGCGCATGCGTTAAAGCGTCGCGTGTTGAGTTCTGCCGATGGAGTGGAGTCAGGACTTTTGGACCCTCGGTTCTTCAGACGAGGCCATTTCCATCATCTTCTGTGATGTTCATTAAGAAGGGCCAATCCCACGTCAGTCCTATTGCAAATAAATTGTAGTTCACAGTTGACGGTTCACGACCAAGAACCTACTGAGCTTCCTGCTACACTTGACGTCACCATGTGATACCAGCAGCATGCACCAGTGGCCAGTAATTGTACCATAATACGATGTTTGTTTTCTATGTCCTTATTATTCCGTGGTTCTGTTTGTACTGCCTTTCTGTGCCGAGTCGTTCGGAAAATTGTGCGTCAGGACAACAAAGATGAAAGAAATATTACTTTCCTGAAATAACTTAGCCGGGAGAGCAAATGGAGCTAATGAAGAGGGTCTAAGGGATGAACAGTAGCCTACACACCAAACGATCTGATCGCGCCTGCGCACTTCCTCTTTGTCCAAGATACCGTGCGCGTTTAAAGTTAATTACTGTCATTCTTCTTTGCTTTCTGAACTAAATCCCCTTCCTATAAACGAGTATTTCCCCTGTTTTTCCTATTGAATTCCAACTTTATCTTCATATTGTGACCTTTCCTAATTTACATACACTACTCAAACGTATTCGTCTACTGTCATCCCACGCCATCTCTCCACTGACAGCTCGGAACCAACCACTTAGTCGAGCAGCTCGCCTCCTTTCTCCAAGTTATTCCCAGCCCAAACTTTGCAACATTTTTGTAACACTACTCTTTTGTCGGAAATCACCCAGAACAAATGGAGTTCATTTTTTTCTTTGGATTTTTCCAGTTCTCGAATCAAGTAGTCCTGGTGAGGGTCCCATACACTGGAACCATACTCTAGTTGGGGTCTTACCACAGATTTATATGCCATCTCCTTTACATCCTTACTATAACCCCTGAATACCTTCATAACCATGTGCAGAGATCTGTCCCCTTTATTTACAGTACCGTTTATGACATTACCCCAATTAAGATCCTTCGCTAATAGCACAGTTTTTTTTTGTTTTTTGCTACTGACTTTAATTCGCACCGACACAGATAGATCTTATGGCTACGATGGGATAGGAAAGGCCTAGGAGTTCGAAGGAAGTGGCCGTGGCCTTAATTAAGGTACAGCCCCAGCATTTGCCTGGTGTGAAAACGGGAAACCACGGAAAACTATCTTCAGGGCTTACGACAGTGGGATTCGAACCAGTTATCTCCCGGATATGTTATTAAATCTGAGGGGAGTTTTAGTGATACTCACAACCCGACTTTTAACCCCGTTTATCATCATACCTTTGCCTGCTGTCCATCTCAGAACATTATCGAGGTCATTTTGCAGTTGCTCACAATCTTCAAACTTATTTATTACTCTGTACAGAATAACATTATCCGCAAAAAGCCTTATCTCTGATTCAAATTCTTTACTCATCTCATACATATAAGAAAACATAAAGGTCCAATAATACGGCCTTGAGGAATTCCCTCTTTATCATTACAGGATCAGATAGAGTTTCACCTGCTCTAATTCTCTGAGTTCTATTTTCTAGAAATATAATCACTCTTTTGTCAAGTCCAGTTGCATTCATTTTTGCCTGTAGGCTCCCATGATCTTCGCTGTTAAGTGCCTTGGATAGGTCAATCGCAACACAGTCCATTTGTCCTCCCGAATCTAAGATAGTTGTTATATCTTGCTGGAATCCTACAAGTTGAGCTTCAATGGAATAACCTTCCCTAAACCCGAACTGCCAGTGAAGTAGGTAATAACCATCGTCCGAATAAATATAATAAAATAAATTTGCGATTTAGTTTTCTGCAAAAGTCCGACTCATTGGCTGAATGGTCAGCGCTGAGGCCGTCGGTTCAGAGGGTCCCGGGTTCGATTCCCGTCGGGGTTGGGGATTTTAATCGAGTTTGATTAATTCTTCTGGGTCGGGGACTGGGTGTTTGTATTTGTTCCAACACTTACCACTTCATATTCAGACAACACACTACACTACCAACCACCAGATAAACACGCAGTAGTGATTACATCCTTCCATATAAGGTTGGCGTCAGGAAGGGCATCCGGCCGTAGAACAGAGCCAAATCCGCATGTGCTACACAGTTCGCACCCGCGACCCCATAGCTGTGGGAAAAGCTGTAGAATAATAATAATAATAATAATAATAATAATAATAATAATAATAATAATATTATGATGATGATGAAGAAGAAGATTCAGCTTTCTGCAAACTCAACGATTTCATAGCTTGCTATATTGCTTCCTTTAAACTGTACGGAATTCCTGCCTCCTATGATGATGATGATGATGATGATGATGATGATGATGATGATAAGAATGTTTTGACTTTTCGTCCCACTAACTACTTGTTATGGTTGTCGGACTCGCCGAGGTGCCGGAATTTTTTTTCGTAGGAGATCTTTTACGTGCCCGAAATCTAATCTATTTACCACTGAACTCGGACGCACCGAATTGTGCGGATCTTCTCATATAACAGATGGGAGTAAGGCATCAGTGGACCTGTAAACGTCAACCACTGGCCATGAGTGAGCGCCAGGAGGTTTTCATTAGCGCCGGCCACACGACGGCAGTATGCGCGTTAAGTCGAACATCGATTCTCCGGGCTGCATTCAGGAATGTTAACCCCCGCAGTACTTGAAAGAGCTCTTGGAATTCTAGGGCCTTCCTTACCTTGAGAACGTCGCTGTGCTATTTCAACAATCTCTCTACTCTCCGCTGTTAAAACAAACAAAAGACGTGTGCTGAGCATTCAGCACGTCTTCAGTATTATTGCTGCCTTACAACACAGTACAGGTACTTTTACTACTGAACACTTCTCTCAAGCTACGACGTAGGTAGTAACCATCGTCCGAATAAAACAACAAAATACCTTATTATTATTATTATTATTATTATTATTATTATTATTATTATTATTATTATTATTATTATTATTATTATTATTATTGTTGTTGTTGTACCGCGAGGTACACCCGCCCTGTTCATGGAAATGAGCGCCTTGAAGAATGTCATCTGATATATGAAGTTCGCAACAACTAGCGCAAGGAGTTTGGACTTTTCTCTACAAATGTGTCTACCAAAAAACTTATGTTATGCCCTCTAGTGTGAAGAGGAACTATTGAAACCCAAAAGTATTTTTTATGTTATGTTTTTATGTTATGAATGGTGTGAAAATATCACTCATAGGGTCGGTTGGTGCATGCATTTCAGTGGGCTTGGCAGACATATGTAATAGCAACTTCTGGCGCGGTGAGGAAAGCATCGGGAAACTACCTCACTCCTCATTTCCCTAGTACGCCTCTTCAGTGATGCCTAAGCCATCTACGACAGCTGATTGCGGAGCTGTTGAGGACCGAACACACAACAGGACTGCCCAACCGCATCATTACCTTCTTTCAGTTTGGCGCATTGGGGTGGATAGTGACCTTGATGAAGTGGGAATCACAAGTAATGACATCCAGGAGCTTGTCCCACTTAAAAAGAAATTTCAGGCCTTCCAGGGTTTCCGAGACAAGCCAAATTTAAAACTGAAAAGACATGGACGCAGGAGAGGAATGATCGACACCGAGAACGCATAAGAAAACTATTGGGCAGACATCAAAGTCAGAAGTTGCAAATTGAAATGACGTGGACCAAAGTTGGCCGATACGACATGAATTAACGACCTTTCTCTGAGTTTGATTCTCCGCTTATCAACTGCCATTAATGTATGCTAATCTAACGAAAACTCCTTCAACTCTACCATGTCAATGAAGTTTAATGAATCTTCACAAGAGGTCTTCGCTATTGATTTTAAGTGCCACCTAGTGTATGGAACTGTAATTAACCTGTTGAAGAATGTTCGCGTTTTTGAGTTTATCAGCCAATCAGGTTTCTGCCAAATGATGTGACGTTCAACGTATGAAACCCGACCCCGTAGAGAAACGGGACAATGGCTGGAGAAAGTTTGCTATGATGATGATGATAGTTATTATTATTATTATTATTATTATTATTATTATTATTATTATTATTATTCGGAGGATTTCGTGGAGCGCAGAGGTGTAAGAAGGTGCTGGGGTGAATGGGTGGACAGTGAAAGATCACAGTGTAAGTTTGGAAATGTTATTTGTTTCCTTTTCCTTAATTTGTAAAATTTGGTAGTTAGAAAGTCTGAACCAACAACAACAAATGACAGTGAAGTATGAGCTCGTCACCTCCAACAACAATAATGACTTAAAGTCAAAAATCAGGTACAAGAAATAAAACTTACAAGGGATGAACAATATAGCTCTGAAGGTGCTCCACTCACTCACATCGTCTAGTAGTTTGAGCTTCAAACGTTAACATAATCCAGTCTCTTAGAGGTACCAGTTTTTTAAACAATCATACGTGACAAACTTCAGATAACACGTTTACTGTTATTTCTGCTAGACGTTTTACACTCGTCTAATGACAATTTAAACACGGGCAACAAATGTGCATTCTAAATGGCCTTAGTGTACAAAATGAAAGATTTAAGATGATCGGCCATGAACAGAATGCTAGGAGGCGAAACTCTTGCTTTCATTTACAGGGACACTTTAAAATTCTAACTGAGCTTATGGCTCGAAATTGCAGAGGCTAAGCCTATACTACAGCGGGGTGACTAGATGCGAAATATTAAGTACCAAATCAGTGTTAAGAATTTAAAGGTTTAGAAAATCTTAGTCACTCCATACCAAGTTGAGTGGGAATTAACAGAGGGTGAACACTCTTTTTTTCCCTAAATTTACACATTTTCCAGCAAGGATTTGAACAGGGTCCTTGGAATTACCTAAAATTTACATTTAAACAGAAACGTTAGAATTTTTACATTAGGAAAGAAGTTTGAAACCTTCCCCTCAAGTTAACTGCCTGGAGCTATTACATGTTAAGAGATGTCTGCCGAGTTGTTGGGCCTTCTGGCGACGGCAAGGCTGCCCATGCCTCCGATTACGCCGTACATACACTAGTCCGGAGCGATTGAGATGACAATACAGCCCTAAAGCGCCCAGCTTTATAGCAACTCAAAGGGTAAAGTTCCAGAACTCTCTTGATCTGGGCAGAATGCCTGTACACACCCCCATTTCTCATTGGCTAGCAAAATATACACAAAATTATTGATTGGTTAATAACTAAGGAAGAAGGAAGACGTAGAATTGTTAATAACCTTAGCACATAAAAACCTACAACCACTTAAGGTTTACACAACTTGAAAACTGAAAATTCTCTTAAAAATTAATTGTCCGTACTCCCGCCAGAGGGTAGTAGAGACATCTAAAGATTAAAGGTTCAAATATCTTGTGATACATAGTTTGAGATTCACAGCCCAGATGGACTTCTAGAAGGCGCGCAGTTCAGCCGGACGGAGGAGGTGAACCCTCGGTGCAATTATTATTATTATTATTATTATTATTATTATTATTATTATTACTATTATTATTATTATTATTATTATTATTATTATTATTATTATTATTGTTTTCGAATGGGTCTACTATGGACCACGTTAAGCATCATTCATTTACGGTTCTTCCTCTTTCGATCGGCCCAGTACTTCTTCATCCTTTCGGAGTGGGCTTCTTTACGTTCTCGTGACCAGTTGTTGCCGGTCCGTTTTTTGCTACTTTGATCTTGGAATCCCGTAATTTTGTTGATGATTTTTCTGTATTCCTGTCTGTTGTATACTACCTGCTGTGATATATTATTGTCCTCCATATCCTCCTTGACCCCTTTAAGCCAGCTAGTTTGTGTCTTCCTGTTCTCCATGTATTCCAGAATTCGCTTGGCTGTTCTCTCTGGTGGCATTCTTTTAATGTGTCCGTAGAAGCAGAGTCTTCTCTTCTTGAAGGATGTTGTGATTTTTTCGGTCCTTTTGTATAGTTCCTCATTTGGTCGCAGTCTAAATTCTTGACCCACTTTCCTGGGCCCTAGTATCTTCCTCAAGATCTTCCTTTCTGTCTTTTCAATGTTTCCTAGTAAGCCCTTCCTGTTCAGTGGAATACATTCGATCGCATATAGACTATTACGTCAGCCCCGTGGTGAAGCGGTGCCATGCCTGCCTCTTGCCGGAGACCGTTGGTTCGATTCGCGGCCTAGTCATGGATTTTTACCTTGACCTGAAGGAGGTGGTAGAATGATGTTGTGGGTGTTGTTATTGTTTTAAAAGGAGTTACAAGTGACCAACCATTCTCTATTAAGAATAATCACCAAAGTAAAAGGGAAGAGACCTGGCCCTTCGAAAAATGAGGGCATCGGCAAAAGAAAGAGAAGAGTAACGAACTACAGATAGATTATGGTACAGCCTAGTGTGAAAATGGGAAACCACGGAAAACCATCCTCAGGGTTGCCGACAGTGGGGTTCGAACCCACTATCTCCCGGGCTCACAGCATTATTATCAAAATCATCAATTGTGTTTGTGTAACCAGCTGATCATCTGAATACAGAGTAGAGTTCTCAAATATGTGAAGCGTGTTTTACGAAGTGCAGGGAAAGAAGAAAAACCTATTAAGATGTTTGAAACACGGAGATTTAAAAGTAAATAGAAGCCGGTTTAGTTACAAGAATGCGGGGAAAACAGATATTGAAGTTAAAACCTGCGTATCAGGAATTTTAATTAAAAAGTTAGATAGTTGAGGACTTTTATGACTGAAATGGAGTTTGTTGGGAAGTTGGCTTATTGAGATGGTTACAGGCCGCGCTGCACCGCTTAGTGAGCATCCTGTACGAGCATATTGTATAGTTTCACCATTACAATTTAATTGATACCAAATAGACAACGTGGACATTATTTGCATGACCAATTTTGTCGCTATGTTGCGTTACGGTCGGAGCTCCAATTCTGAAAGCAAATTTTAATAATCCGACTGTTTCCTCTTTTGTCCCCATGCTACCAAAAAAAACGTAATATTAAGGAATTTCCTCGATTGTCCCGAAGGTTGAAGGGCTAAAAGGCCCGGAAAGGTTCCAAATTGTGAGTCTTGGATAGCTCTATCAGAGTAAAAAATATTCAAAGATGACTCCGGCCTGAATGTAATTCCGGAAAAAACAGCCTAAAATCCCTTGTTTCTTTACTCATTTACTTTTTTATTCAAATCCCAGCCAAATTAACTTACATAATTTTTCTGTAATGTGTTTCTTGGTTCAATACCCTCAGGCGTTCTTTGATATTTTGAAAAGTTTCCACACCAAATGTCGTTAGAAGGGCTTAAGTGAAACAGTGCTTTGATTCACATTAGCACTCGTAGTGGTGCTTAAGTGAAACAATGCTTTGACTCACATTAGCGCTCGTAGTGGTGCTTAAGTGAAACAATGCTTTGACTCACATTAGCGCTCATAGTGGTGCTTGAGTGAAACAGTGCATTGACTGACATTAGCGCTCGTATTGGTGCTTGAGTGAAACAGTGCGTTGACTCGCATTAGCGCTCGTAGTGGTGATTGAGTGAAACAATGCTTTGACTCACATAGGCGCTCGTAGTGAAACAACACATTGACTCACATTAGCGCTCGTAGTGGTGCTTAAGTTAAACAATGCTTTGACTCACATTGGCGCTCGTAGTGGTGCTTAACAATACTTTGACTCACATTAGCGCTCGTAGTGGTGCTTAACAATACTTTGACTCACATTAGCGCTCGTAGTGGCGCTTAAGTAAAACAATGCTTTGACTCACATTAGCGCTCGTAGTGGCGCTTAAGTAAAACAATGCTTTGACTCACATTAGCGCTCGTAGTGAAACAACACATTGACTCACATTAGCGCTGGTATTGGTGCTTGAGTGAAACAGTACGTTGACTCACGTTAGCGCTCGTAGTGGTGCTTGAGTGAAACAATGCTTTGACTCACATTAGCGCTCGTAGTGGCGCTTAAGTAAAACAATGCTTTGACTCACATTAGCGCTCGAAGTGAAACAACACATTGACTCACATTAGCGCTCGTAGTGCTGCTTAAGTGAAACAATGCTTTGACTCACATTAGCGCTCGTAGTGGTGCTTAAGTGAAACAGTGCATTGACTCACATTAGCGCTCGTATTGGTGCTTGAGTGAAACAGTGCGTTGACTCACATTAGCGCTCGTAGTGGTGCTTAAGTAAAACAATGCATTGACTCACATTAGCGCTCGTAGTGGTAGAAAAAGGCAAACTGCTAATCTGATCCATGGCCGACTTGATGCGTCGTTCTAGCTAGCTCCTTACCGGCCTTGACAATCGGGTCCACGCACTGTAGAAATGCATACTCCTTTATGGAAAAGATATTGACTTCGATTGCCGATTTATCGTAATTTACAGTTATGGAGAATGTTACATAGGTTAATGCTGTTAAAATGTTTAATCTTAAAGGTTACTTTCGTTGATATGTGCCAAAATAACGTCGTGAAATGAAACTACGGAGAGACGGAGTAGTCACCTGACGTTCCTTAACTGCGAGGAATAATAGATTTAGATATATAGCAGAACTTACCACAATATTTTTGTCTTCTGATGTTAACCTTGAGATTCAGAGTCATTGTTCATGTACCGGGCGGTACACCTCCACGCCGCTAATTCAAATATTGCGCCAGTTGAAACTCCTCTACAGGAGAAAGCCTGAACTTTAACAAACTGTATTAACTCACCAATTTCTCCGAAGATGGCTCTGTGTGAATTTTGATGTGTTTGGTGGGTAACTGATCAAGAAGTGTGGACGTTCTCTACCAGATGTCTCTACTAAAAACTATGATTACGCACTCTGGTGCGAAGGAATGAACTTTCTTGATGAAATTTCGAATTCAAAGGTTTGGTTTTACTATATTTTGTTCTGTGGTTTGTGGGTTGGCAATATAAATCCTTTCTTTCCGCCTGTTTTGAATTTAGCCAATCCCAAATTTCTTTAATTTATTTCCAACCAATCATGTATGTCTTCTCCGACATAGATATGTTGCTCTAAGCTATCCAATAAAGGTGAGGGGGTGTGTCTACTCATTCTTGAAAGGTCTCGAATGTTCCACGAGGGTATATGAACTGCTGATTTTCTTGTCTCGGGGCCACTTCAGTAACATCTCTCTTAGCGTGTGAATATGTAGCAGGGGGCGGGAAGCGCCTCTTTCTTCCAGCAGCAGTTCATCTACAAGGTAATGGCCTGTTAACATCTTCAGTTCTTGCTAGCTCAGCAGTTTAACTCTCGGGGAAGGTTCAAAAACTTTAGTATGTAACCTACCTTTTAAAATGTAAATTCTCTTCTGTCTATGTAAAACATATAAATTTCTTTTGCTGTAAAGCGGGGATAGAGAGTGCTTTACCCTCTCGAATTCCCCTTCATTTGGAAATTGAGGTGACTGCGTTCTCATAACCGTTTTTTTCTCTTCCTTAAAATATTAAAGTTTTCTCATACGTGTCACCTCCCTAGCTTGGGATTAGCCCCTGTGCCTAGTGCCTCTTAGGTTTTAATAACTTTGTGTAGGAGTGCATGTTTTCGCCTCCTTTCAATTTGGTATTTTGGGCCATTTAATTAACCCAGTGTTTTGTTTTCTTCATGTGAAGGCCCTGTAGGTTGGGTACAAGATACCCCTGTTTCACTGTATGTGTGCCTTGAGGGCAGTTAGGAGTGAAGTTTGTTGTGGCCTTTGATAGGCTTGTAAAATTGAGAGCGGGACTGCTCTTTCCTAATTTGATCTCTGCGTGCCTCTAGGAGGCTTAACATTGTAAGTAGGGGCAAGTGCTCCTTGGTATGAAGGGGTTTTCTGCCCTTTGGTAATTTGTGGTTGTGAGCTGAGGGCTCAAGGAATGTAAAACGGGGCTCGAAGCCCAAAACTTGTAACGACTGTAATCTATAATTTCTTAATTTGTTGATTTGCTACTTGGTACCTGTTACACTTTTGTTATTTGTTGTCATTTGTTGATTTTGAAAAGAAAATATAACCTTTGTTAAAGTTTTAAATTAACTTTAATTTGGTAGTTGAGACCTATTCCAGCCCGCACCTTCTTTCACCTCTGCTGTTCCATAGATACCTCGGAACAGTTCAATTAGAGTTTTAGAATTCTTCAGTGCTGCCCTCAGGAAAAGGGCTGGACAAAGCATAAAAATCCTACTTTTTCCTATATTCGTTGTATGGATAGCATGTTTAAATTTTAATTTCAATATATATAGTTTCAGACTGCATTTATTCATATCTTTCACTAGAATTTTAAATACCGGCTCAATTGGCCGTGCGGTTAGGGGCACGCAGCTCTTAGTTTGCATCCGGGAGATAGTGGGTTCGAACCCCATTGTCGGCAGCCCTGAAGATGGTTTTCCGTGGTTTCCCTTTTTCACATCAGGCTGTTCCTTAATTAAGGCCACGGCCGATTCCTTCCCACTCCTAGCCGTTTCCTATCCCACCGTCGCCATAAGACCTATCTGTGTCGGTGCGACGTAAAACAAATAGCAAGAAAAATAAGAAGATTTTAAAATAAAAATTCAGTGAGAGAAATGTATTTTGAGTAAATACATTGTAAACTGTTCATTGCTCAGGTAACAACACTTCATGCGTTGGCTTTACCATCATAACAGTAATGGTTCTTACTTATCAGTGTTTAAATATTAAAGTTCAGATTGTCGTGGATAAAAACGTGTTGTGTTGCTGTCATGTGGCAAATACGACTCCGCCTAAAGGATTATTCAATAAAAAAAATGTAGGGGTAAAATATGCCCGATTAGCGTGAATAGCTGCCACCCCCGGACCCCGCGTTCGATTCCTAGCCCTGCCACGAAATTTCAAAAGTGGTACGAGGGCTGGAACGGGATCCACTCAGTCTTGGGAGGTCAACTGAGTAGAGCGGGGATCGATTCCCACCTCAGCTAGCTTCGAAGTAGTTTTCCATAGTTTACCACTTCTCCTCCAGGCAAATGCGGGGATGGTACCTAACTTAAGGCCACGGCCGCTTCCCTCCCTCTTCCTTGTCTATCCCTTCCAATCTTCCCATCCCCAATACAAGGCCCCTGTTTAGCATAGCAGTTGCGGCCGCCTGGGCGAGGTAGTGGTCATCCTTCCCAGTTGTATTCCCCGATCCGAAGTCTCACGCTCCAGGACACTGCCCTTGAGGCGGTAGAGGTGGGATCCCTCGCTGAGTCCGAGGGAAAAGGCAAACCTGGCGGGGTAAACATATTAAGAAAGAAAGAAGATAAATACCCGAAAGAGAAACGGGAAACTAAGATGAAAGTGCTAACTATTTGAGCCACTCCGTTGTTTTGTCCTGGTCTACAGAGAATTCGTGAAGTGATAGTGTCACTTTGCTCTTTTTTTATCCTGTTCGAAATACAAAAAGGCACACAGCAATACATATTCGAATATTTCCGAACACAGTTAAAGAAAAGGAAATCACTACACCATTAAAAAAACGAATTAGCGCATAAAATAAAATTCTTGTTTAGGACGAAGTTACAGCGAGAAAACACTTTGAGCCACTCATTACATTTGTTCTTGTTTGCAGATAATTTCTGCTCGAAGTACAAAAAGGTGCACAATAATGTCACAAATTCCAAGAATTGTAAACACAATTTAAAAAATTTAATCACCACACTACACAATAAAAAATAAACTCACTAGCGCATAACTATCAGATCTCAATATCAAGCTAACAAGCATCTCATTGCGAACACGTTGCCAACATTTACGACAGCAAAACAATATAAATAAAACTGGAAATGCGGCAATTTGCGGTATACAGCCCCCTGTCAGTGGCTAGGCCAGCGCTCGAGCGGCATTATGGTGAAACTTTCCAATTACAGCTTTATGCTGGGCTTCACAAGCGATGGTCAAGGCCAGTATAAGGAGCGCAGGATCCAGTCGGCCGTGTCTGATCGACTGCATGACGATGATTAAGAAAAGGATTTTATTTTTTAGGAACAAATAACGAATATACTCTCATAATTTCTTCTTATTCTTCTTGGTTGTAATGGGCCTACTTTGGACCACGCTTGTTCAACTGCTGGGCGTTGATCTTTGCCTCGTCTGTCCTTGGGGTACCTCTCTTCCGGGGCTTTTCCTGAAATCCATGGACTTCTTTCAGGGCGTGTCGTAAAGACTGTCTCTCTTGAAGATCTGGTATGCCTAGTTCTTTAATGTCCTTCTCAGTTCTGTCAGCCAAGTGGTACGAACAGTTGATTGGTCACTCTTTTGGGAGGCAGTCTTACTATATGGCCATAGGAATCTACGTACTCTCCTTCTAGCACAATCAGAGAGCATCTCAATGTGTTCGTAGAGCTCGGAATTGTGCCGTCTACGAATTCCTCATCTTCCTTTACCGGATCCAAGATCTTCCTCAGAATTCTCCTCTCTCTGACTTCCAGTTTCTCCATCAGACCTTTTCGGTTCAATGAAAGACACTCCATGGCACACAGAGCTTCAGGTCATATGAAATGAAATGGCGTATAGCTTTTTTAGTACTGGGAGTGTCCGAGGACAAGTTCTGCTCGCCAGATGCAGGTCTTTTGATTTGACGTCCGCGTCGTGATGAGAATGAAATGATAATGGAGAGGACATATACACTCAGCCCCCTTGCCAGCGGAATTACCCGATTATGGTTAAAATTCCGGACCCTACCGAGAATCAAACTCGGGAACCCTGTGACCAAAGGCCAGCACGCTAAGCATGTAGCCATGGAGCCGGACGCCAGTTTTAATAATTCGACTGTTTCCTCATTTGCTTTTCTATTGCTGAAAACATTTCTTAGCAGCCAGAGTAGAGGTCCCCGTACGATGGGAACCGTTCCTCCATTGTGCCTAAAGTTGAAGGTCGAAAGGGCCCGAAAACATTTCAGATTGTATATTTTGTTTTTTATTTGACTTTAGCAGTGGCGAAATTAGGGATCGTGTCCCTCTCCTACACTTAACAACATAAATTGCAAATTAATACATAATTATGTTATAGTGGAAGTGGATGGTTACATGTATACAACCACTAAAATGATCTGTGAAAACTTACCATCAAATGAATAAAACACAGCCACTAGTGAAGGTGTACCATCACTGCCCCGGCTAGTGGATGTGTGCAGTACCAGCGTATTAGCGTCCAACAATGGTACCAGATATCGGCATGAATGTTGCTTATTGTTACGATATACAGCTATGGTTGAAGTTTTAGGAACATCTGAGAGTGGAACGGGGAAATCCTAAATACAATTGTCTTAATGGACAGATAAGTACTATACGTGAACCTTTTGTCGATACCTGAGCTCCCTAGTGCTGAATCGGCAGACCTCGGTTATCTTCGACATTCGCATTGGCAACCTTTGAAACACAAACTAGGAATCGCTTCTGCGTCACCGTGAGGCATCTGGCGTACACTTTACGTACTAATACCGTTGTTGTTTAAACAGCAAAACCAAACTATACAATTCGTGCTAGGAACAAGATTCGCATCAAGAAATGTTATATAATGTTACATAATGTGTCTGTGACACAGTTGATGGCTTAAGATAATAAAAGTTTAGTAAATTCATATCGATCGATCATATTATCGATTCAGATTATCGATTTAGATTTAATTTCCATTCAGTTGGCAGTATGACCGGAACCGGCAGAGCTCCCTCCTTACTCCTCACCCCCGTTCGCGTATAGTACGAGTCGCTTATCACTCAAATCTGGACGAAAGAGGGACGACAACGAGAGATATGAAATGCTCGAGGTGAATAGAATAACCAAACTCATACAGCCGGTTACTGAAGAAGGCAAGATTAATTGCTGTAAGAAGTGAATGTTCAATTCTGTTTTTTTTTTTTTTTTTTTTTTTACAAACTAAAATGCAACTTCCAGTGCAGCAAATTCTTTCCTCTGTTCATATTTTATACTATTCATGCTATTTTATATAATGTGACTATGTTTTCAAATTTCAGCTCATAAAATGCAACCTTCGAAATATGACGGTGTGAAGCACCACGGTTCACATTCCTTACCCTTTGGCAGTGAAGGCAAATACTTGAATACCACTAGCGGTGGTGCGCTATCCCTAGTGAATGCGTATTGTTTGGCGACACTGGTAGCAATCCACTTTCACTAAAGTTGCACCATCACCAGTTAAGCTATACCTTCACTGAAACTTCCACTTCCGCTATAACACATACATAAAAGAGATTTACTATTCCAATATAAAATCAAGGATAACTAAGATCAATAGCACACATGGAGAACATCTAAAGAGGAGTGAAAACAAAGCTCAACAAAGAAAAAGAAGTTAAACAGAAGTTATCCGGACCATAACATTAAAAAAGAATGAGAAAAGTTATAATGAAAAAGTTACATACAAACTGAAAAACATAAGCAGTGCATATAAAGAACAAAATCATATGAAAACAGCGGACTGGGCGAATTGGCCGTGCAGTTAGAGGCGTGCAGCTGTGAGCTTGGATCCGGGAGATAGTGGGTCCGAATCCCACTGTCGGCAGTCCTGAAGATGGTTTTTCGTGGTTTCCCATTTTGACACCAGGCAAATGCTGGGGCTATACCTTAATTAAGGCCACGACCGCTTCCTTCCCACTCCTAGCCCTTTCCTATCCCATCGTCGCCATAAGACCAGTCTGTGTTGGTGCGACGTAAAGAAAGTTCTGAAAACAACGGAAATACAAGTGTGGCAATAAACAACGATCTATGTACATGAGTTAAAAGGTAAATATTATGTACATTTACTGTCATTGGGTTGACAATAATATCAATATTAATTATAAGAACAGCAGTGTTCAGCATCTGTACAGTAAAATGCCAATGTTAATAGCCTATGTACTACAATCACAAAACCTATCACACGATAGCTCTGTCAAACTGAAAAATCAAATTTCGAAATTCACTTCCTGTCTAAATGCATTTCCGAAAAAAATGTCTAAAGTCGCTTGTTTCTTCAGTTGTTTTCTTTTCTTATTCAAATCCTAGCCAAATTAACTTACTTACATAACTCTTTCTGTAACGTGTTCCTTGGTTCAATACCCTCAGGCGTTTATGGATTTTTTTAAAATGTCCACACCGAATGTAGATATGAGGGCTTAAGTGAAACTCTGCACTCACTCACATTAGCGCTCGTAGTGGTAGAAAAAGGCAAACTAATAATCTAATCGACCGGATAACGATTATTAAGGAAATGATTGTAATTTTTAGGATTAAATAAAGAATATATTTTCATACTTTTTAATATTTTATTTACCTAAAATTTGTAATTCATATCCCCAGGACGTTTTCAACATTGCTTTGGTTGCCTCAAGGATTTTTGTTTGTGTCGGGCTGAGTGGCTCAGAAGGTTGAGGCATTGGCCTTGTGACCCCAACTTGGCAGGTTCGATCCTGGCTCAGTCCGGTCGTATTTGAAGGTGCTCAAGTTCGTCAGCCCAATGTAGGTAGATTTACTGGTGCGTAAATGAATTTCCGCGGGACAAAATTCCGGCATCTCAGCAGCTACGAAAATCCTAAAAGTAGTTGATGATCAGGAGCCATCAAGTCGAGGTAGACTCCGGCGACTGCAGGAGTTACTTTGGTCTTCAGCCATATACTTCAGATCCTTCAGAGGCATATAAAAGTAGTTCCACCATCAATAAAAACCAATGAAGGTTAATATCCCCGACCGGACCGGAGATTGAACTCGGTTACGTGTGGTCAGCGCGACTAATCTTTTCGACCGTTAGTCTTGGCTTTCCACACCAGGGCTGCTATTTCACCATCATATAGCTCCTTATTGTTGTCGCGTAGGCTGAGTGGACCTGGAACCAGCCCTACCTGTCCAGGAATCGAACCGGGAGCTTCCGGATAAGCGACAGGCTCGCTACCGGTATACTCAATGGCGGCTGGTGCAGAAAATCAACTGTGTGCTGTCACCCATCCCCACTCCAAAAAATAAAAATATTTAGAAACATACCGGCATGTGGTTTTCAAGAGGCTCTCCACTGAGTTTCCCACACTGAACAAACACGCGAACAACCCCAACACATATACACATTCCTCATAAAGAACTATAAAACTATATAATTAAACACATAATAACACCTGCAGTGGCAAAATATTCGCGATCTCAAACACTTGGTGTGAGCGCGCAAAAACAGAACTTCCCAGTGTTACCAACATCATTGAAATAAAACCAGCAACGTCGTAATGCAAAATTATATGTTATGTTTTTATAGTGTCGTTTATAAACTAGACATTTTTAATTAAAGAAAATCAGAATATCATGTCCTTATTTTGACAACATAAAAAGTACAATTTTTATAGTTCATCGATTTACAAATGTGGCTATGGAACAGGCAAGTTGGTAGTATTCTATCCTCTTTGGTATTAAAAGATCTGGCGCGAACAGCTCTGTAGTATTTTGTTTTTCCGTTTGCTTTGAGCGATCCCCTCTTAAATTCTACCGCTGAGTCAAGAGGGTGCCAGCTGCCACGTTCTCATATCGGTCGTAATGCAAGTGTGACTAGTGCCAGTGCTGCCTATCTGTGGTCGAACGAAGAATCGCTGTGAAGTGATGTCTTGGCTGTTGTTTCCACAGCCTATTGGAACATATTCTCTTTGTATCGGACAAGTTCGGCACGCATGCGCAAAAGGCAGAGTCCCTGGTTTCTGGCTAAAAGCTCGCTGAGCTGTGATCGCACAGCATCCGGCGTGGAGCGCACCAGTAGTTACCTGGTTGTGAGAAGAGTTGAATAATTTCCTATTCTTTGGCTGACGTCTTTTTCAATGCACTGTATTTGATTGTAGATAATATTTTTAAACTAATTTATTTTCCCAATAGGCAATGTGCTGCAGCACTTCAGCACATAAGGTACGGCCGCCCCTGGGTATACTAGTATTTACCGTTTATCAGAAAGCCTAATTCACTGTAGACGCGTCCATTATACATTCGTTGACATCTAATGAAGAATGTACTAAATACATGCGAGTTAATTTCAATATCGAGATTGTATTTGACGACGCAACTGTAATTGCTGACTTAGCGACAAACATTACAAAGATATGCGCCTCTTTGCTGAAATATGTGGGCTAGTATTATATACTCTCTTCAATGTGCTCCACCAATTAGAATCAAAAATAGCTTTCTGGAAGGTGTTGATATGTTGTAAGGCTCAGTCAAAGAAATTATTGGTGTCCCTCATGACTGTGCAGATGGAATGATCTACGCTCCAAAGCATTTTCAAGACTTAGCTCGTATGCGAGCAAGTGGGAAGCTCCTATACAGAACTTCAATATCTGCAGCCGTCTTCTTCGTGTTAGAGATGATCACCATCAGCGACTTACGGGCAGAAGAGAAGTTAGATGTTGATGATACTAATAAACCATTGACTGGTCGGCGAATTCGTAAACTACTACGAGAACAAAGCTTCCCTACTTGAACACTACACTCTTTAAGAGGAAAAGGCGTTGAAGTTTATGCCGATCACCCTAAAGCAAACTTCTGGATAAGTAACAGAAACGGATCATCAAATTCCGAATGGTCAAACGCGCTCAAAATGTCGTGCAGCATCTCGGTGGTTCGAGCAGTTCCTGGCGCAATCCACTGCCGTCACACAGACCGCGACGAAAATGAAACTCTTGGTCATGTGTTAGGATACTGCCGCAAAGAAGAATTGCTCAGGAACACCTGTCATCACAGAGATTTGAAGTGGAGAGGTTATGAAGTACACTGTATCTTTTCCGCGGGATCCAACCATCCGGTTCGAAAGAGACTTATCTCAGGCCAAGGAGGTTGACCACGAAAAGAAGAGCATTGATGAACCATGGATCCCATATCTGAGTGAGAGACATAACATTCCAGGCGCACAGACTTCGGGTAATTATTGGGGGGGCTTGTGAAATGAGAAACATCTGATAATGCAAACATTCCTATATAATAGCAATATTCACAAACAGAATTTTTTTTTTTTTTTTTTTTTGCTAGTTGCTTTACGTCGCACCGACACAAATAGGTCTTACGGCGACGATGGGACAGGGAAGGGCTAGGAGTGAGAAGGAAGCGGCCGTGGCCTTAATTAAGGTACAGCCCCAGCATTTGCCTGGTGTGAAAATGGGAAACCACGGAAAACCATTTTCAGGGCTGCCGACAGTGGGGTTCGAACCTACTATCTCCCGAATACTGGATACTGACCGCAATTACAAACAGAAAAAGAACAATAATAGAACTTGTTTCTCAAGTGCATATTTGAAGGAGTATAATGTGTGGAGTTTTCAGTAATATTCACAAGTTAACATAAAAATAGAACTTCACTCTTAAATAAGTATTTTGAACGAGTTTTATGTTCAAAGCTATCAAAAAAATCACAAGTAAAGAAATCAGAATTTGCTCCATAAATACATTTTCTTAATAAATGACCTATTGCTGTATATTACGCATTTCGTGATACGAAGTGTGAAAAGCTCTACCACTAGATGTACCGCCTGAACATCCTTTACTGGGAAATGTAGTTGTCTGAAGGTTTATAATCTCATTTCTTGATGAAATGAAACGGCGCATGGCTTTTAGTGACGGGAGTGTCTGAGGACAAGTTCGGCTCGCCTGGTGCATACCTTTCGATTTGACGGCCGTAGGTGACCTGCGTGTCGTGATGAGGATGACATGATGATGAAGACGACACATATACCCAGTCCCGGTGCCAGCGAAATTAACCAATGATGGTTAAAATTCCCGACCCTGCCGGGAATCGAACCAGGGACTCCTGTAACCAAAGGTCAGCACGCTAACCATTAGCCATGGAGCCCGACTCATTTCTTTATATAAAACCGTCTACTATCTTCTCGAGATTTAACGCCTTAGCAGTCTCCGAAGACTACCAAACTCCATATTTTAAGGGGGCTTAACATCTAGGAGGAGAAATGTTTTGGTAGGGGAGGGGAAAATGGCACTCTAGCCCTCTAAGATCTTTGGGGTTTTTTTGGTGGGGGGGGGGGGGCAGAAAGGGCCTTGCCCCCTCCCCCACAAAATGTCGGCGCCACCGTAACATTCCGCCAGAAAACTGGTCGGTGATAGGTCTGCTATTTGGAAGCAGAGACAGTGTACCCAAGCATACGTTGGAAATATTGAAAAAGCTTGGAACCCAGCATACGACTGTAGAAAAAATTATAGTGGACATTTTAAAAGATTCGGTGACAATTTAAAATCATCACTTACATTACTCCTACATGCTAAATCGTTTAGTGTTTTCTTTCTGTACAATAATTTTAATACTTTCGGTTATCATCGCCTAAATTGTAAAAATTCAGGATCCTTGTGGTCACTCATGGTTTGTAAACTGATGACTACTCTTCACAGATTGGTCAGTGTAGCCAACCTCGTTTCATTTAATAAGCTGGATCATTATCCAGTATAAGCTAGAAAAATCTAAATCAGAATCGTTCTGTCAGAACTAGAAAAAGTTAAAGAATAAGCCAAATATTTATTTATTTATTTATTTATTTATTTATTTATTTATTTATTTATTTATTTATTTATTATTATTAACAAATACATCGCAAATGGGAAATATCTGGGTGCAATGGTCACTTACAGTAGCGTAATAATAAAGTAAAATTAATATAATTACCCACCAAAAAACAAACAAACAATTCCATGGAAAGAAAATATTACAAGAATTATTACTAGTTTAATATTCTAAATCCAGCATCATCGTATACAAATTAACACACAACTTAAGTATTCCCAGTTCTTAACGCTACGGCTTACAATACTAGAGGTTGAGCTTACTACTAGCTTAACGTTACAAGTTATAATAAAGAAGGGAAAACATAATTACCCAACACTGCTCACCGGATAGAGAATGAAATTGTTCTTTATTCTGTTCAATTAGCAAACTACTGGGCATATAACCGCAAAACATGGATATTTAATTGTGTATACTGAGCTAGCCCTGACAGGTCTAGGTGGTGGTAATTATTATTTTAAGAGGAGGTACAACTGGCTAACCATCCTCTACAGAATACTTATCAGAGAGAAAAAAATGGAAGGGGTTCGACACTTTGAAAAATGAAGATATCGGCCAAAGAAAGACTAGGGCAACGAAGTGCGTGAAAGTGAAAGATTCCCTAGGCCCCGTGACCTGATACCGTGGGGTCGGAAGAGAAGAAGAGTTGACCAAATGAGGTCGGATAAGATAGATGAAACTGAGGAGCTTGGCACAAGCAACGAAGTTTTCTGAGGTCATCGGATGATAGTAAAACTGAAGTATGGGAAGCTAAAGGCACATTCCATGCTCCCGCTGGACGAGTGATCGGTCACGAACCATGATCGTAGCTAGTTTCGCTGTTGCTACCACGTCATACAAGAGAGGGAGAGAGAGAAAGTTCATTCATACTGCGGGGCCCACAACGTCACATCACATGAGAGGCACCTTGAATGAAATGAGCTAGACTTAGCGGGAAAAAGCTAAGGTGGCAGCACTGATTGCAGCAACTCACAGTATCGTGTCCTTAACGTTCTTACTTACTATCTATCATCTCAACAGGGTTTTCTCAATATCTTTAGCATTCGCGCACCTCTTTCAACATTTGAATGGAACTATTCCTGGAAACTATTTCCTGTCGACTACTTCCTGCAACGACTTCGGTGCTCGTTTAATTTTAATGGCCAGACATAAACTTCCTTCCTCGCTTCCTCGAACACTCTTGTCTTCCTAAAGAGATATAAGCGAAACAAAACACTAATCATGTTTGTAGACGACTTCCCGTCGTGACGGATCTAATGGGGGTATCTAACGATTATTAGTGGGTGATTGCCAGTGGTGCCGACTTGGGGAGGGGGCAGAGTGCCATTTCCCCCCTCCACAAAATATCTTCTCCTGTAGCTCATTCCACATTAAGAAAACAGTGTTGCTCTTATGAGCCTACCAGGAGTGAACATGCCCCTCTGAGGCACCCATACTTCCTCGTGATTAAGGAATATTATAGTGTACTTCATATGAACGAAAGAAAATGGATGGGCCATTTTTTTTGCCCGTGAGTTTTTAAAATGATTACTTAACATTCAGTATTTAATATTAATTAATTAATTAATTTAACATTTGCAGAGAGGAAGCACGATGGTGGGAACAGCGATCGCCTTATTGTCTTCCCTCATTTTCATTCTTAGTTGCTCTGGTACATGCAACGCGTAATCCCTTACGCTGTGAACTCTCGTACTGTACAGCGGTTGTTACAGAAGATTTTGATGCTGTGGTGCGCAGCAATACATCACGGTATGAGATGTACTGATACAGAATTTCGCTATGATGTTTATCTGTGCTTGTTTTGTTATTTAGCATTTGTTCCTTAAGCGCATTTTATTATTGCCACATGTCTACCACTTTTTCACAAGTGCATGTAATTGTTACCATTTGTTTTGGCGATACGACGGCACAGTAGCAGCCGGCGTTGCATGAGCGAATTTATGAAATGCACTTAAGTTAACTGCATCCCCCACTCCGAGCCTATAAGATTATCTGTTTATATTCTCCCAGTTTGCTTTGAACTTCAATACTGAGGTTTTGTATGTGCAATAGTTTACCCATGTTGCTATATTTAAAAAAAAGCCCCACTCCCACCCCTTAACCTTAGATGTTTAAAACAAGTGCAGCTTAGTTTCTTCCTTCTTCTATTTTTAACTTCAGTACTGAGTTTCACGGATACATCTGCCACCGTTTTCCCGTATGCTGTCGAGCAGAGCCTTTCGAAATGGCAAACTTGTTGTCATAAGAGCAATATTGTTTTCTTACTGCGGAATAAATAACCCCTTAAAATGCGGAGTTTGGTAGTCTTCGGAGGAAAAGACGTTAAATCTGAAGGTGGTTGAGGGTTGTATGGGAAGAAATTAGGTTAGAAAGCGGGTATTCCTTCAGAGAACTACGTTTACGAATTGAAACTGTTCAGACGGTACATCTGCCGGTAGAGCTTCTCACAATTCATATCATGAAATGCATAATATACAGTAATAGCACATTTACTAAGAGAATGTATTTATGAAGCAAGTTCAATTTTTTAACTTGTTATTACTTTTATAGCTTCTTCCACAGTCTGTTTTTCCCTCGGACTCAGCGAGGGATCCCACCTCTACCGCCTCAAGGCAGTGTCGTGGAGCTTCAGACTCTGCGTCGGGCGTTACATCTGGGGAGGATGACCAGTACCTCGCTTGCTATGCTGAACAGGAACCTTGCGGGGGGGAGGGAAGATTGGAAGGGATAGACAAGGAAGAGGGAAGGAATTGGCCGTGGCCTTAAGTTAGGTACCATCCCGGTATTTGCCAGGAGGAGAAGTGGAAAACCACGGAAAACCACTTCCAGGTTGCCTGAGGTGGGAATCGAACCCACCTCTACTCAGTTGACCTCCCGAGGCCGAGTGGACCCCGTTCCAGCCCTCGTACCACTTTTCAAATTTCGTGCCGGGAATCGAACCGGGGCCTCCAGGGGTGGTAGCTAATCACACTAACCACTACACCACAGAGGCGGACTATTTTTCTGTTTACCTGTGAATTATTGAAAACTCTGCACTTAGCACTCGTTCAAAAATGTATTTGAGAAAAAAAGTTAAAGGTATCTGTCCGAACCTCCGCAGAGGTGTGCTGAGTCGGAGTTTACGTACGGTAGGGTGGCCAATTTCTTTTCGCTCCACCATTCCCTTACACCCCCCCCCAAGCAACAGCGCGTGGCAACCCATCCACTTCTTGACAACGAGCCATGTTGCTTATCTTCGGATATCCTACGGGATCCGGTGTCTCAACATGGCTACAGCCGTTGGCTATTTGAGAAACAAGCTCTATTATTGTTCTGTTTTTTTCTGTTTGTTTGTGAATATTCTTTTATATAGGAAAGTTTGCGTTAATAGTTGTCCCTCATTTCACATGTCTGTGGTCATGTTAATCATGCAACGCCCCCTCGTCCCCCAATAATTACCCGAAGTCGGCGCACTTGGAGTGATTCTTGTGATCGGAACAATAAAAAATGTCCCTATGACAAGTTGGCACTGAGGTGCGGGCATTGCACCTGATTACTGCCATACCGACGGCGAGGTTACACGACACACTTAGGTCGGTAGTTGACAAGCCCCATGCTACTATTGTCTCCAGGGGAGGTTGTAAGACCTATACCAGCATTGACGAACTTCGACTGCAGTTTTCTCCCAATCTATGAATCCTATGAGGCTGAACGTTTATGAAGTTGGCGGTACGTGCTTTGTCAGTATACTGACATTTTTGTTTTAATGCCGAGTGAAACGTTTATTTTCTAATTTTTTAATGTATGTAGGTTCAGTCCTCAGCCCTGAGGCTGGTTGGTTCCTCCACAGCTCCGCGATCAGCTGCCATAGATGGCCCAGGTATCACTGAAGAGGACTACTAGGTAAATGAGGACTGTCGCTTTTCTCATGGAGCCAACAGTTGCTAATATATATCGGTCTGCCAGTCCGGCTCCGTGGCTAAATGGTTAGCATGCTGACCTTTGGTCAGGGGAGTCCCGGGTTCGATTCCCGGCAGTATCGAGAATTTTAACCATCATTGGTTAATTTCCCTGGCACGGGGGCTGGGTGTATGTGTTGTATTCATCATAATTTCAGCCTCATCACGACGAGCAGGTCGCCTACGGGTGTCAAATCAAAAGACCTGCACCTGGCGAGCCGAACCCGTCCTGGGATCTCCCGGCAGTAAAAGCCATTTTCATCGGTCAGCCAAGCCCACTGAAATGCATGCACTAGGCGACTCTATGAGCAACATTTTCACACCATTCATAGCAAGGACTTTCTGCATAAGGAATGGTATTACTAGCATCACTCATTTCCTCAGTCACTTTCATGTTGTCAAAGCCAAGGATAAGAATTCCAACTTTATCTTCATATTCTGATCTTTCCTACTTTTATAAACGCCACTCAAACTTATTCGTCTACTAATGTCATTCCACGCCATCTCTCCGCTGACAGCTCGGAACATACCACTTAGTCGAGCAGCTCTTCTTCTTTCTCTCAATTCTTCCCAGCCCAAACTTTGCAACATTTTTGTAGCGCTACTCTTTTGTCGGAAATCAATCAGAACAAATCGAGCTGCCTTTCTTTGGATTTTTTCCAGTTCTTGAATCAGCTAATTCTTGTGAGGGTCCCATACACTGGAACCATTCTCTAGTTGGGGTCTTACCAGGGACTTATATGCCCTCTCCTTTACATCCTTACTACAACCCTTGAACACCCTCATAACCATGTGCAGAGATCTGTACCCTTTTTTTACAATCCCATTTATGTGATTACCCCAATGAAAATCTTTCGTTGCATTAACACCTGGATACTTACAATGAACCCCAAAAGGTTCACCCCATCAACGCAGTAATTAAAACTGAGAGAACTTATCCTATTTGTGAAACTCACAACCTGACTTTTAACCCCGTTTATCAACATATCATTGCCTGCTGTCCATCTCACAACATTTTCGAGGTCACGTTGCAGTTGCTCACAATCTTGTAACTTATTTATTACTCTGTACAGAATAACATCATCCGCAAAAAGCCTTACCTCTGATTCCACTCCTTTACTCATATCATTTATATATATAAGAAAAAATAAAGTTCTGATAATACTGCCTTGAGGAATTCCCCTCTTAATTATTACAGGGTCAGATAAAGCTTCACCTACTCTAATTCTCTGACATCTATTTTCTAGAAATGTAGCAACCCATTCAGTACTCTTTTGTCTAGTCCAACTGCACTCATTTTTGCCAGTAGTCTCCCATGATCCACCCTATCAAATGCTTTAGACAGGTCAATTCGCGCTACAGTCCATTTGACCTTCTGAATCCAAGATATCTGCTATATCTTGCTGGAATCCTACAAGTTGAGCTTCAGTGGAATAACCTTTCCTAAAACCGAACTGCCTTCTATCGAACCAGTTATTAATTTCACAAACATGTCTAATATAATCAGAAAGAATGCCTTCCCAAAACTTGCTGGCCTGTAATTTTCAGCTTTTTGTCTATCGCCCTTTCCTTTATGCACAGGGGCTACTATAGCAACTCTCCATTCATCTGGTATAGCTCCTCCGACCAAACAATAATCAAATACTTCAGATATGGTACTATATGGTAGTATATCCCCAGAAATCTTATCAATTCCAGCCGCTTTTCTACAGTAGTTTTCAAATTTTGTATCTTTTTGTAAATGTCATTGTTATCTTATGTAAATTTTAATACTTCTTTAGCCTTAGTCTCCTCCTCTATCTGGACATTATCCTTGTAACCAACAATCTTTACATACTGCTGACTAAATACTTCTGCCTTTTGAAGATCCTCACATACACACTCCCCTTGTACTTTAATTATTCCTGGAATGTCCTTCTTGGAACCTGTTTCTGCCTTAAAATACCTGTACATACCCTTCCATTTTTCACTAAAATTTGTATGACCAATGCTTGCCATCATGTTATCCTTAGCTGCCTTCGTTGCTAAATTCATTTTTCTAATAAGTTCCTTCAATTTCTCTTTACTTCCACAGCCATTTCTATTTCTTTCCAGTCTGCACCTCCTTCTCAGTCTCTTTATCTCTCTATTACCTCCCTTAAAGGTACAAACCTGTTTTCGCATGCCTCAACAATTTCTTTAAACCCATCCCCGAGTTTGTTTACATTTTTATTTACCGTTTTCCACCGATCATATTTACTTTTTAGAAACTGCCTCATGCCTGCTTTATCAGCCATATGGTACTGCCTAATAGTCCTACTTTTAAGACCTTCCTTTCTATCACATTTATTTTTAACTACGACAAAAACAGCTTCATGATCACTAATACCATCTATTACTTCAGTTTCTCTATAGAGCTTGTTACCGAGTTTTGGTGGTAGGTAGAGGTGTAAGAAGGTGCGGGCGTGAATGGGTCTCAAACTACGGAATCAAAGTTAATGTAAAAGTTAACAAGGTTATATTTTCTTTTCAATATTAAGTAATAACAAAGAACAGGTACTTAGTAGCCGAAACACAATTTGAAATGTACAATTACAGGGATTACAGAGTTTGGGCTTCGAGCCCTGAGTTCACAATTTTTGAGCAACTAGCCCAACTTTCCGATATACAAATTTTAACAAAGGGGCAGAAGACCCCAATCAAACCCTGGAGCACTTGCTCCAAATTACACAGTAAAGCCTCCTCGAGGCATACAACACTCCGTTTCCAAAAGAGCCACACGCTCTTTAATTTAAGCCTCTCCTAGGCCACACCAAACTCCACCTTCAAGTTGTCCTCAACGGACATAACCACAGGGGTAAAATACCCAATCTACTGAGGTCTATTAAATGAAAAGCAGGTTAATTGAATGACCTCTAAAACAATTTGAGAGGAGGCGAACTTGCACTCCTAATACACTTTGATTTTAAAACCTACTTTGGCACTAGGCCGTTATTACAAGGGCTAATCCCATACTACAGAGGTGACTTAATAGCAATTTACATTACATTACGGAAGAATTGGTTGAGAGAATAAGTTCACCTCAAGACGATGTGAGTGGGAGCTCGAGAGGGTTAAGCACTCTCTATCCCGATATGTCGTTTTAAAATAGAATAGATACCAGTTGTTTTTACATTTTAGGAAAAGGTTACATGGTTGAACGCTTAGAACCCGCCCCGAAAGTTAAACTGCTGAGCAAGAAAAGAAAGAATTTATTAATCGGCCATTACCTTATTGTTGACCGCCGCCGAGGAAAGAGGCGCTTCCCGCCTCCTGCTATGTACTTAATACACTGAAAGATGGAACAGAAGTGGCCCGGAGACCCTAAAATCAGCAGTTTATATACTCTCGCGGAAGTTTCTAGGCGTTAGGGGAATGAAAACACCCGCCCACAATGTTTTTATTGGATAGGACCCCGCAACAGATACAAGTTGGGGGAAGATACACCAGATTGGTCAGAAATTACTAAAAGAAATTCGGGATTGGATAAATCTAAAACAAGGGGAAAAAGAGGGGTATACAGCCAACTTAAACAATAACAGAAAGAAATTTAACAAGAAACAAACTTTTGAAATAAAAATTTCTCCAACAAAATAGTTCTTTGACTCCGCACTAGGGTGCGCTATTGTTGATCTTCAGTAGTGTCCTCTAGAAGAGAAAGTTCACACTTCTTACTTCAAGCGAAACAAAAACACATCAAAAGTGACACAGTTCAAAAACTCAAAATTTTCCACGTGGTGACCTCTTCTGAGAAAGTAGAGAATTAATAGAGTAGATAAAGTTCAACCTTCCTCCAGAAGAGGAGTTTCAACTGGCGCAACTTTTAAATAAACGGTGTAGAGGTGTACCGCCCGGTACAGACCTCCCCCCGCAAAAGTTCCTCCAGGGGTGACACATGAAATCAGTTTGAAACAAAGTCCAAGTAATGATGTTGATACGAAGATAGATAGCAGAAGCATTTACAAGATTTCTTAATTCAGTTTCAAAATGTTGTTGTTGCAGGTGAATGAAAGTCTTTAAGTTTGTAGAATTTGAATTTCTGAAGATAAACTTTTAATACTTAGAAGTGAAGAAAAAATTTTTTGCACGGTCCACCGAATATTGCTGTTGAATTCCCAAATGTAGTTATCTCTTATAGTAACTGTCCATGTAGTTGATGTTGATGAAGTTGGATGGCCGGACCGGCCGTTGCAGCTTGCGTCCAAAAGGAGGCCGCTCGGACCCCTCAAGTACCCTGAGATACCGCTCGCCCGCACTATGAGGGGAGCAGAGGTGTTGAAGCACGCCGCGCCCGCGGTGAACATATACAGGCTGCGGGCAAGTAGCAGGTCGTGCGCCGCACGTCAGCCTTGGCCGGGAGGAGAGCTCCGGCTCGCCGTGCACATGTCGTCCTCGCTGGGGCCGAGGGGGCCCGACCTTGGCTCCAGTTGCTGCACGGCGCCGCGCGGCTGCGGGGGCACTGAAACATTAAGCTAGGCGGCAGAATTGTGTTGGACCATCATGTTTCTTTTAAGGGCACAGGCATGTAAAGAGATTGAGGGGCCAGCGGCGTGCAGATATCCATGGCATTTCATCTAAGCCAGCCACTGAGTGTGGTGGAGCAGGAGACGGGAGCGTGGTAATGGCCGTGACAAGGACAGGATGGCAGTTTAACAATCGGGGGAGGTTTACAAGAAATGCTTGCATATAAAACAAAATAGAAGGAGCAGAATGCCTTAAGAGTTGAACTCAAAAAAAAAAAAAAAATATAACCTTCATATCCTTTCAAATTATATGAAGCAAGTTGAAACTAAATTTACACCGGTTTCACCTGTGACAGGTGAACCCTAAATATCCTCTCGGTGGCTGGATTGCTTAGTAACAATGTAACCGGTGTGAGAAAATCGAGAATGATGCATGGCCCATGGAATCTGGGGGCAAGCTTGCCCGCGGGAACAAAATTCTTGACCATAACCTGGTCACCTACCTTCAAAGGGGTGGGTCTCCGTCCACGATCATACCTTTCCCTAACCTTTTCATGAGACACTTTAAGATTGGCTTTAGCCTTCTTCCAAAGATCTTTAATATTGTCCGGATCCATTGTCTCGGGTAGAATGTCACTCAGAGACCAGAGGTTAGAGAGCGGCGTGTTGGGAACAAACTTGAACATCAATGAAGCTGGAGTGAACTTATGAGATTCATGAATCGCCGAATTCAAAGCAAAATATAACCAATGCAGGGACGTGTCCCACCTGGAAGGATCTTCATGATGATAGGCGATAAGTGCGGACCTGA
This sequence comes from Anabrus simplex, assembly GCF_040414725.1. Lineage (NCBI taxonomy): Eukaryota > Metazoa > Arthropoda > Insecta > Orthoptera > Tettigoniidae > Anabrus > Anabrus simplex. The sequence goes on along the minus strand of NC_090269.1, from coordinate 146,471,110 downwards.
GATTACGATTAACCCGTTCAGCCAGAGATGGTTGAGGGTAATAAGCAGAAGTGGTTACATGAGAGATGGACAAGTCAAAACAGAATTTACGAAAAAGATTTGATGTGAACGCCTTAGCATTATCAGATACAATATATTGGCACGGACCAAAAGAAGCAAAAATAGAATTTAGACAGGTAATGGTGGACTGAGCGGTAGCCAGCTTAGTCGGAAATAACCAAGAAAATCTGGTAAAACCATCTACACATACAAAGATGAATTTGTTGGCATTTCCCTTCGACTGGGGGAAGGGTCCTACATAATCAATATACAGGCGTTCCATGGGGCGCGACGCTTGATGAGAAGACAAAAGGCCTACTTTAGTGGACATGGTGGGTTTACTGATCAAACAAGATTTACAAGCTTTTACAAGTTCCCGAATTTCACCGTCCATACCTTTCCATATGAACATTTCACGAATCTTTTCACGAGTTTTAAAGATTCCAAGATGCCCCCCCAATGGGGTCTCATGATAGTATTTGAAGATCATAGGTACAAGAACCGCTGGAACAACAACTTTCATCAACTTATCATGCCTCGAAGGGCAACATAGAACACCATTCCTCAGAACATAAGGGACAGCATGTTCCCCAGAAGAAAGGGTTTCCATTATCGGAGCCAGCGTCGGATCTTCACGTTGGTATTTCTCAATATCCCTAAAAAGCATGGGAGCATCTGTTAGGATGGCATTAACCTCAGATAGCATGGACTCGGAAGGTGATGAACTGTCGACCGGTTCGTGGGTCTCTACGTCGTTATGAAACATACGGCTGAGTCCATCAGCAACAACATTTTCGGTACCTCTGATATGTCTAACATCAAACTGGAAGGCGGAAATACGAATAGCCCAGCGGGCTATACAACCAGTACGACGCGGCCTACCTAAGACCCAGCTTAAGGCTTGATTATCTGTCTCCAGGTCGAATTTAACGTGTTCCAGATAGAGACGGAACTTTTCTAAGGCAAATAAGACTGCCAAACCTTCGAGCTCATAGATGGAATACTTGGCTTCTTGAGCCGACAATGTCCTAGACGCATAGGCGATGGGTCGCCTCCCTAGTTCAGTCTCTTGAAGAAGGACTGCAGCTACTGCTGACGACGACGCGTCGGTTTGGACGATGAATTTCTTCGAGAAATCAGGCATAGCAAGCACAGGGGCATTACAAAGAGCTAATTTAAGGTCTTCAAAAGCGGCTTGTTGAGAAGGTCCCCACTCGAATTTGATGCCTTTCCTACGAAGAAGGTTTAAGGGCGCCGCTCTATTAGCAAAGTTAGGAATGAACTTTCTGAAGAAATTCACCATACCAATGAACCTGGCGATACCTTTAATGTCCTTGGGAGGTTTAAAATCACGGATGGCCTGTGTTCTAGAATGATCAACTGCTACACCATCGGGTGACACAATATGCCCTAGGAAAGACATAGAGGGCTTAGCGAAGGCAACCTTGGACAACTTAACAGTTAACCCAGCCTTACGAAGGCGATCGAGAACTTCTCGCAGATGATCTAGGTGTTCTTCAAAAGTCTCTGAAAATACTACGACATCATCTAAGTAGTGATATAAGTACTCGAATTTGATGTCGGAGAAGACCCTATCTAGTAGCCTAGTGAGCACAGCTGCCCCCGTGGGGAGCCCGAAAGGCACGCGGTTGTATTCGTATAAATTCCAGTCCGTGGCAAACGCTGTAAGGTGTTTAGACTCTTCGGCAAGGGGAATTTGATTATAGGCCTGATTTAAGTCCAAGATGGTGAAGAACTTGGCTTTACGAAACCATGAAAAACAAGAATGAAGGTCGGGAAGGGGCACAGATTGTAACACCACCTTCCGATTGAGAGCCCTGTAATCAATGACAGGCCTGAAACCTCCTTGGGGTTTCGGTACTAGAAAAATAGGCGAAGAATACGCTGACTTAGAGGGCCTAATAATACCGTCCTTCAACATCTGATCGATGATTTCCTTCAGAGCCTTCATTTTAGGTGGAGATAGCCTATACGGTGGAAAACGGACAGGAATCGAATCCGTAACCTCAATTTTGTATTCAATAAGGTCAGTGACACCAAGAGTATCAGAGAACACCTCGGGAAACGACTGACACAGTTTGCGAATACTATCAGCCTGCTCCTCAGGTAGATGTCTAAGGTCTAACAACATCTCATCCTGGATAGGCGACATAGAAGAACATGACACAGAATTACACTTTAATAGTGGGATTTTACAACTAGAAGCAAATTTGAATGTGCACGACCTAGACTGCAGATCGAGCACAAGACCAGTGTGAGAAATAAAGTCAGCTCCCAATATAATGGGGCAAGACAATTGCTTGGCCACAAACAATTTAACTTTCCATGTAAACTTAAAAACACGAATTTTGACCAGTAAGGAACCTAGAATTTCTAATGGAGATGAATTAGCCGAAACGTATTGAACAGGAGAAGAGACATAGTCAGGAAGTTTACAAACCGTTTTCAATTTAGAATACCATTCAGCCGCAATAATCGAACAAACACTACCTGAATCTAAGAGAGCTGTTATAGGCTCGTTATTTACCTCAATCTTAAGAAAAGGAACAGGTGCGGGGGTATCCGCCGCAATCCTAAGACATTCTTTAGGGCATTCAAAAGATGAACTTGAAGGCTGATCGTTCTCTGCATTTACAATCTGTTTACTAGGGGCTGAGTCTCGGGAAGATGGATTAGTCGACTCAGCCGAAGCCACTAGTCACTTTTTATTATTGGCATAGGTGGAATTTGCACCAGAAGTTGAGCAGGAGGGGGTGCTATTTGAGTTTGGGCAATTCTTGGCGATATGTGAGAAAGCCCCACATTTAAAACAGCCTTGTGCTGAACCAGCTCCATTATTTGCCCTACTACTTTTGACTAATGGACATTTATTGCGAAGATGGTCAGGCGACCCGCAAGCATAACATTTACGGGGCGTGACTGGTCGGCGAGGTGGAGGCCGAGTGTTACTAAAGGAAGGCGGGGGTTCTTTCGCTACACGCAAAGAATCGGCGTATCTAACTCCTTCCGCTGAGACGGCCAACGCTTCAAGTTCAGAGAAAGTTTGCGGGCACGCCGCAAAACACAAGTATGACCTATAAGATGGTGAAATGCCTTCCACAATAGCTTGTACAATTTGATCCTCAGGGAAGTGAAGAGCAAACACCCTGGTATAAAACTTAATGTCTTGTATGAAATCAGCCAAGTTTTCATCCAACCTCTGTACTCGATAATAGTACTTTTGAATCAGAGATGACCTCGCGCGGGCGGGAATAAAGTTTGCAAGCAAGTGTGCATGAAAATCTTCAATAGATGACTGTTCAGCTATGGCTCTTACTATTTTGTCGGAGAGAATACCAATAGCATACGGATAGATAATTTGCAAGATTTGACATGGAGACAGAGAAAAAACCAGGGCATGATCCTGAAATTCCACTAGAAATCTTAAAAATGAAATTACGTCACTGGTGGTATTAACAGAAAACTTGGATATACCTCTGAGCAACATTGCCAATGGATGAGGCAAGCTACTAAATCCGGGTGACATAGTAGGTAAAGGTTTCAATGGCAAGGAAGTCAATTCAGAACGGATGTTACTCAATGATGCACGACGTTCAGATTCGTTGTCCAATGGGGCAGGGATAGTTTGAGCAGCAACGGTTATCCTATTAACTTCTCCCTTGGGAGGCGCTTCCTCACTACCTGGATTCACTATGGTGGGTTGATCAGATTTGGGAGGAACTTCCCCAGTTAACAATTGAGTGACCTTACTAGATAACTCGGAAATATTTTCCAGGAGCGTACTAGCTTCCTTCCTCTGAACGTCATTCAGTTTTAGAGACAACAGATCGTTAACCCTATTCGAAAAATGATATAGCCTGCCTTGCACACGCTTAATTTGATTTGGAGACGGATCATTTTCATCAAAAAAACTAACTACAGAAGCTAGCCCAGTAATATTCTCCGTGATCGTGGAAAGAGAGTCGTCAATTTCTTTCTCTCCCAAATTGGGGATGGAAATGGGCAAATCAAGGGACTCTCTAAGCTTGTTAGTGTCTACTGCAACCGTGCCTCCAGATTGTACATTTCTAATAGTCAATTCATAGATCAACTCCTCCTTGCGCAAATAGTTAAGGAGGAGAACATCGCGAGGGCCGGGCATGATGACAGAACAACTTGGAAAAAATCAAAAAATTCCAGCAACTGAGAAAATGATTAGAGTTCGGAACAAACAATGTTTAGCCGTCAAAAGGGGCTAAATTGAGACCCATTCAACCACGCTCTGCTACCACTTGTTACCGAGTTTTGGTGGTAGGTAGAGGTGTAAGAAGGTGCGGGCGTGAATGGGTCTCAAACTACGGAATCAAAGTTAATGTAAAAGTTAACAAGGTTATATTTTCTTTTCAATATTAAGTAATAACAAAGAACAGGTACTTAGTAGCCGAAACACAATTTGAAATGTACAATTACAGGGATTACAGAGTTTGGGCTTCGAGCCCTGAGTTCACAATTTTTGAGCAACTAGCCCAACTTTCCGATATACAAATTTTAACAAAGGGGCAGAAGACCCCAATCAAACCCTGGAGCACTTGCTCCAAATTACACAGTAAAGCCTCCTCGAGGCATACAACACTCCGTTTCCAAAAGAGCCACACGCTCTTTAATTTAAGCCTCTCCTAGGCCACACCAAACTCCACCTTCAAGTTGTCCTCAACGGACATAACCACAGGGGTAAAATACCCAATCTACTGAGGTCTATTAAATGAAAAGCAGGTTAATTGAATGACCTCTAAAACAATTTGAGAGGAGGCGAACTTGCACTCCTAATACACTTTGATTTTAAAACCTACTTTGGCACTAGGCCGTTATTACAAGGGCTAATCCCATACTACAGAGGTGACTTAATAGCAATTTACATTACATTACGGAAGAATTGGTTGAGAGAATAAGTTCACCTCAAGACGATGTGAGTGGGAGCTCGAGAGGGTTAAGCACTCTCTATCCCGATATGTCGTTTTAAAATAGAATAGATACCAGTTGTTTTTACATTTTAGGAAAAGGTTACATGGTTGAACGCTTAGAACCCGCCCCGAAAGTTAAACTGCTGAGCAAGAAAAGTGTTACCGAGTTTTTGTGGTAGTTAAGCATGAAAGAAGGTGCTGGGTGGTGAATAGGTCTCAAGCTACTAAAGAGAAATTAAATTTTAAAATTTAACAAGGTTATATTTCCTTTTCAAAATTAGGTAACAACAAATAGAACAGGTACTTAGTAGCCGAAATACAACTTGAAATGTACAATTACAGGGATTAAAGAATTTGGGCTTCGAGCCCTGAAAACACAATTCTTGAGCAACTAGCTCAACTTTACGATATACCAATTTCAACAAAAGGGGCAGAAGACCCCACTCAAACCCTGGAGCCCTTGCTCCAAATTACACAGCAAAGCCTCCTCGAGGCATACAACTCCCAGTTTTAGAAAAGAGCCACTCGCTCTTAAAGTTAAGCCTCTCCCAGGCCACACCAAACTCAACTTTCAAGTTGTCCTCAAAGGACATATACACAGGGGTAAAATACCCAACCTACTGAGGTCTATTAGGTGAGAAAAGATTAATACATGACCTCTAAAATACAACTTGAGAGGAGGCGAACTTGCACTCCTAATACACTTTGCATTTAAAACCTAATCTGGCTCTGGGCCACTAACGCAAGGGCTAATCCCATACTACAGAGGTGACTTAGAGAAGAACACTTTACATTACATAAACGAAGAAAAGTTTGAGAAAATAAGTTCACCTCAAAACAAATGTGAGTGGGAGCTCGAGAGGGTTAGCACTCTCTATCCCAATATGTAACTTTACAAGAAAAAGATGAAAAGAGTAATTACATTTTAGGAAAAGGTTACATGATGGAAATGCTTCGAACCCGCCGCGAGTGTTAAACTGCCGACCTAGCAAGAAAAGAAGTTATTAAAAGGCCATTACCTGGTGTTGAACGGCTGAAGAAGAAAGAGGCGCTTCCCGCCTCCTGCTATGTACTTAATACACTGAAAGATGGAACAGAAGTGGCCCGGAGACCCCAAAATCAGCAGTTTATATCCTCTCGCGGAAAATTCTAGGCGTTAGGGGAAATAAAACACCCTCCCTCAAAGTTTTTATTGGTTCGGGAAAAGAAACCCCTACATAGAGGAAAAAGAAACACATTATTGGTGGAAAATTAATTAAAGAAATTCGGGATTGGCTAGATCCAAACTAAGGGGAAAAAGAGGGGTATACAGCCAACTTAAACAATAACAGAAGGAAATTTAACAAGAAACAAACTTTTGAAATAAAAATTTCTCCAACAAAATAGTTCTTTGATTTCGCACTAGGTTGCACTATTGTAATTCTTCAGTAGTGTCCTCTAGAAGAGAAAGTTCACACTTCTTACTCCAAGCGAAACAAAACACATCAAAAGTGACACAGTTCAAAAACTCAAAATTTTCCACGTGGTGACATCTTCTGAGAAAGTAGAGAATTAATAGAATAGATAAAGTTCAACCTTCCTCCAGAAGAGGAGTTTCAACTGGCGCAACTTTTAAATAAACAGAGTAGAGGTGTACCGCCCGGTACAGACCTCCCCCCCCAAAAGTTCCTCCAAGGGGTAACACAGAAGAACATAAGCTTTGTTTCCAAAATAAGGTCCAAGTTTTGATGTTGATATTAAGATTAATTGCGGAAGCATTTATAAGATTTTAGTAATTTGGTTGGTTGCAATTTCAAAATTTTGTTGTTGCAGGTGCAGTAAAGTTTTTCTGTTGTAGTAGTTGAATTTCTGAAGATAAACCTTTAATGCTTAAAAGTGAAGAAAAGTTTTGCAATGTCCACCAAATATTGTTGTTAAATTCCCAAATGTAATTATTGCTTATGGTGACTGTCCATGTAGTTGATGTAGATTGAGTCGGATGGCCAGACCGGCCGTTGCAGCATGCGTCCAACGGAGGCCGCTCGGACCCCTCAAGTACCCTGAGATACCGCTCGCCCGCACTATGAGGGGAGCAGAGGTGTTGAAGTACGCCGCGCCCGCGGTGAACAGATACAGGCTGCGGGCATGTAGCAGGTCGAGCGCCGCACATCAGCCTTGGCCGGGAGGTGAGCTCCGGCTCGCCGTGCACATGTCGTCCTCGCTGGAGAGGAGGGGGCCCATCCCCCTCCCCAGTCGCTGCACGGCGCTGCGTGGCTGCGGGGGCGCTGAAACATTAAAGCTAGGCGGCAGAATTGTGTTGGACTATCATCTTCTTTGAGGGTACAGGCTTGTAGAGAGAGTGAGGGGCCAGCGGCGTGCAGATATTCATGGCATTACTATTATGAAGCCACAGTGTAAGGTGGAGCAGGAGACGGGAGCGTGGTAATGGCCGTGGCAAAGACAGGATGGCAGTTTAATGGGTCGGGGCAGGTTTCACAAACATGCTTACATCTAAAACCAAAATATTACAGAAGGGGCAGAATGCCTTAAAAGTGAAACTCAAAAAAAAGAAAAAATATAACCTTCATATCCTTTCAAAATAATATGAAGCAAGTTAACACAGAAATTACACCGGTTTCACCTGGGACAGGTGAACTCTAAATATCCTCTCGGTGGCTGGATTACTTAGCAATAAGGTAACCGGCGTAAGAAAATCGAGAATGATACAAGGCCCATGAAATCTGGGGGCAAGCTTGCCCGCGGGAACAAAATTTTTGACCATAACCTGGTCACCTACCTTCAAAGTGGTGGGTCTCCGTCCACGATCATACCTTTCCCTAACCTTTTCATGAGACACCTTAAGATTAGCTTTAGCCTTCTTCCAAAGATCTTTAATGTTGTCCGGATCTATTGTCTCGGGCAGAATGTCATTCAGAGACCAGAGGTTAGAGAGCGGCGTGTTGGGAACGAACTTAAACATCAAAGAAGCTGGAGTAAATTTGTGAGATTCATGAACCGCCGAATTCAAAGCAAAAGCTAACCAATGCAGGGACGTGTCCCACCTAGAATGATCTTCATGATGATAGGCAATAAGTGCGGACCTGAGATTGCGGTTAACCCGTTCAGCCAGAGATGGTTGAGGGTAATAAGCAGATGTAGTTACATGAGAGATGGACAAGTCAAAACAGAATTTACGAAACAGATTTGATGTAAAAGCTTTAGCATTATCAGATACAATGTATTGGCACGGACCAAAAGAAGCAAAAATAGAATTTAGGCAAGTAATGGTGGACTGAGCGGTAGCCAGCTTAGTCGGAAATAACCAGGAAAATCTTGTAAAACCATCTACACACACAAAGATGAACTTGTTGGCATTTCCCTTCGACTGGGGGAAGGGTCCTACATAATCGATATACAGGCGTTCCATGGGGCGCGACGCTTGATGAGAAGACAAAAGGCCTACTTTAGTGGACATGGTGGGTTTACTGATCAAACAAGATTTACAAGCTTTTACAAGTTCCCGAATTTCACCGTCCATACCTTTCCATATGAACATTTCACGAATCTTTTCACGAGTTTTAAAGATTCCAAGATGCCCCCCCAATGGGGTCTCATGATAGTATTTGAAGATCATAGGTACAAGAACCGCTGGAACAACAACTTTCATCAACTTATCATGCCTCGAAGGGCAACATAGAACACCATTCCTCAGAACATAAGGGACAGCATGTTCCCCAGAAGAAAGGGTTTCCATTATCGGAGCCAGCGTCGGATCTTCACGTTGGTATTTCTCAATATCCCTAAAAAGCATGGGAGCATCAGTTAAGATGGCATTAACATCAGATAGCATGGACTCGGGAGGTGATGAACTGTCTACCGGTTCATGGGTCTCGACGTCGTTAGAAAACATACGGCTGAGTCCATCAGCAACAACATTTTCAGTACCTCTGATATGTCGTACATCAAATTGGAAGGCAGAAATACGGATGGCCCAACGGGCTATACGACCAGTACGACGCGGCCTACCTAAGACCCAGCTTAAGGCTTGATTATCTGTCTCCAGGTCGAATTTGACATGTTCCAGATAGAGACGGAACTTTTCTAAGGCGAATAAGACTGCCAAACCTTCAAGCTCATATATGGAGTACTTTGCTTCTAGAGCTGACAATGTCCTAGACGCATAGGCGATGGGTCGCCTCCCTAGTTCAGTCTCTTGAAGAAGAACTGCGGCTACTGCTGACGACGATGCGTCGGTTTGGACGATGAATTTCTTCGAGAAATCAGGCATAGCAAGTACAGGGGCATTACAGAGAGCTAATTTTAGATCTTCAAAAGCGGCTTGTTGAGAAGGTCCCCACTCGAATTTGATGCCTTTCCTACGAAGAAGGTTTAAGGGCGCCGCTCTATTAGCAAAGTTAGGAATGAACTTCCTGAAGAAATTCACCATACCAATGAACCTGGCGATACCTTTGATGTCCTTGGGAGGTTTAAAATCACGGATGGCCTGTGTTCTAGAATGATCGACAGATACCCCATCGGGTGACACAATATGCCCTAGGAATGACATTGAGGGCTTAGCAAAGGCAACCTTGGACAACTTAACAGTTAACCCAGCCTTACGAAGGCGATTGAGAACTTCTCGCAAATGATCTAGATGTTCTTCAAAGGTTTCGGAAAATACGACGACATCATCCAAGTAGTGATATAAGTACTCAAATTTGATGTCGGAAAAGACCCTATCTAGTAGCCTAGTGAGCACAGCTGCCCCCGTGGGGAGCCCGAAAGGCACGCGGTTGTATTCATATAAATTCCAGTCCGTGGCAAACGCTGTAAGATGTTTAGACTCTTCGGCAAGGGGAATTTGATTATAGGCCTGATTCAAGTCCAAGATGGTGAAGAACTTGGCCTTACGAAACCATGAAAAGCAAGAATGAAGGTCGGGAAGGGGCACAGATTGCAACACCACCTTCCGATTGAGAGCCCTGTAATCAATGACAGGCCTGAAGCCTCCTTGGGGTTTCGGGACTAGAAAAATAGGCGAAGAATTCGCTGACTTAGATGGCCTAATAATACCATCCTTCAACATCTGATCGATGATTTCTTTCAGAGCCTTCATTTTAGGTGGAGATAGCCTATACGGTGGAAAACGGACAGGAATTGAATCCGTGACCTCAATTTTGTATTCAATAAGGTCAGTAACACCAAGAGTATCAGAGAACACCTCGGGAAACGACTGACACAGTTTCCGAATACTATCAGCCTGCTCCTCAGGTAGATGTCTAAGGTCTAACAACATCTCATCCTGGGTAGGCGAAATAGATGAACATGATACAGAATTACACTTTAAGAGTGGGATTTTATAACTAGAAGCAAATTTGAATGTGCACGACCTAGACCGGAGATCGAGCACAAGACCAGTGTGAGAAATGAAGTCCGCTCCCAATATGATGGGGCAAGACAAACGCTTGGCCACAAACAATTTAACTTTCCATGTAAACTTAAAAACACGAATTTTAACCAGTAAGGAACCTAGAATTTCTAATGGAGATGAATTAGCCGAAACGTATTGAACAGGAGAAGAGACATAGTCAGGGAGTTTACAAACAGATTTCAATTTAGAATACCAATCAGCCGAAATAATGGAACAAACACTGCCTGAATCTAAGAGAGCTGTTACAGGCTCGTTATTTAACTCAATCTTAAGAAAAGGAACAGGTGCGGGGGTATCCGCCGCAATCCTAAGACACTCTTTAGGGCATTCAAAAGATGAATTTGAAGGCTGGTCGTTCTCTGCATTTACAACCTGTTTACTAGGGGCTAAGTCTCGGGAAGATGGATTAGTCGGCTCAGCCGACGCCACTAGTCACTTTTTATTATTGGAATAGCTGGAATTTGCACCAGAAGTTGAGCAGGAGGGGGTGCTATTTGAGTTTGGGCAATTCTTGGCGATATGTGAGAAGGCCCCACACTTAAAACAGCCTTGTGATGACCCTACTCCATTCCTTGTCCCACTTGACTTGATCAGAGGACACTTATTCCGCAGATGGTCAGGCGACCCACAAGCATAACATTTACGGGGATTGACTGGTCGGCGAGGTGGAGGCCGAGTGTTACTAAAGGAAGGCGGGGGTTCTTTCGCCACACGCAAGGAATCGGCATACCTAACTCCTTCCGCAGAGACGGCTAATGCTTCCAGTTCAGAGAAGGTTTGCGGGCACGCCGCGAAACACAAATATGACCTGTAGGGTGGTGAAATCCCTTCAACAATAGCTTGCACGATCTGATCCTCAGGGAAGTGGAGAGCAAACACCCTAGTATAAAACTTAATATCTTGGATGAAGTCTGCCAGGTTTTCATCCAAGCGCTGTACCCGATAATAGTATTTCTGAATAAGGGAGGACCTGGCCCTAGCCGGGATGAAGTTAGCTAGCAAATGGGCGTGGAAATCCTCAATAGAAGATTGCTCGGCAATGGCTCTAACTATTTTGTCAGATAGAACACCAATAGCATAAGGATAGATAATTTGCAAAATTTGACATGGGGAAAGAGAAAACACAAGGGCATGATCCTGAAATTCCACTAGAAATCTTAAAAATGAAATTACGTCACTGGTGGTATTAACGGAAAACTTGGATATACCTCTGAGCAACATTGCCAATGGATGAGGCAAGCTACTGAACCCAGGTGACATAGTCGTTAAAGGTTTCAAGGGCAAGGAAGTTAATTCAGAGCGGATGTTACTCAATGACGCACGGCGTTCAGATTCGTTGTTCGATGGGGCAGAGATAGTTTGAGCAGCAACGGTTATCCTATTGACTTCTCCCTGAGGAGGCTCTTCCTCGTTACCTACATTCACCGTGGCGGGTTGATCAGTTTTGGGAGGAGCTTCGCCGGTTAGCAATTGAGTGACCTTATTAGACAATTCAGAAATAGTTTCAAGGAGCGTATTAGCTTGCTTCCTCTGAACGTCATTCACCTTTAGAGACAATAGATCATTAACTCTATTTGCAAAGTGATACAGCCTGCCTTGCACACGCTTAATTTGATTAGGAGATGGATCGTTTTCATCAAAAAAGCTGACTACCGATGCTAGCCCAGTAATATTCTCGACAATCGTGGAAAGAGAGTCGTCAATTTCTTTCTCTCCCAAATTGGGGATGGAAATGGGCAAATCAAGGGACTCTCTAAGCTTGTTAGTGTCTATTGCAACCGTGCCTCCAGATTGAACGTTTCTGATAGTTAACTCATATATCAACTCCTCTTTGCGCAAGTAGTTAAGGAGGAGAACATCGCGAGGGCCGGGCATGATGACAGAACAATTTAGAAAAACTCAAAAAATTCCAGCAACTGAGAAAATTGTTAGAGTTCGAATCAAAGCAATATTTAGCCGTCAAAAGGGGCTAAATTGAGACCCATTCAACCACGCTCTGCTACCACTTGTTACCGAGTTTTTGTGGTAGTTAAGCATGAAAGAAGGTGCTGGGTGGTGAATAGGTCTCAAGCTACTAAAGAGAAATTAAATTTTAAAATTTAACAAGGTTATATTTCCTTTTCAAAATTAGGTAACAACAAATAGAACAGGTACTTAGTAGCCGAAATACAACTTGAAATGTACAATTACAGGGATTAAAGAATTTGGGCTTCGAGCCCTGAAAACACAATTCTTGAGCAACTAGCTCAACTTTACGATATACCAATTTCAACAAAAGGGGCAGAAGACCCCACTCAAACCCTGGAGCCCTTGCTCCAAATTACACAGCAAAGCCTCCTCGAGGCATACAACTCCCAGTTTTAGAAAAGAGCCACTCGCTCTTAAAGTTAAGCCTCTCCCAGGCCACACCAAACTCAACTTTCAAGTTGTCCTCAAAGGACATATACACAGGGGTAAAATACCCAACCTACTGAGGTCTATTAGGTGAGAAAAGATTAATACATGACCTCTAAAATACAACTTGAGAGGAGGCGAACTTGCACTCCTAATACACTTTGCATTTAAAACCTAATCTGGCTCTGGGCCACTAACGCAAGGGCTAATCCCATACTACAGAGGTGACTTAGAGAAGAACACTTTACATTACATAAACGAAGAAAAGTTTGAGAAAATAAGTTCACCTCAAAACAAATGTGAGTGGGAGCTCGAGAGGGTTAGCACTCTCTATCCCAATATGTAACTTTACAAGAAAAAGATGAAAAGAGTAATTACATTTTAGGAAAAGGTTACATGATGGAAATGCTTCGAACCCGCCGCGAGTGTTAAACTGCCGACCTAGCAAGAAAAGAAGTTATTAAAAGGCCATTACCTGGTGTTGAACGGCTGAAGAAGAAAGAGGCGCTTCCCGCCTCCTGCTATGTACTTAATACACTGAAAGATGGAACAGAAGTGGCCCGGAGACCCCAAAATCAGCAGTTTATATCCTCTCGCGGAAAATTCTAGGCGTTAGGGGAAATAAAACACCCTCCCTCAAAGTTTTTATTGGTTCGGGAAAAGAAACCCCTACATAGAGGAAAAAGAAACACATTATTGGTGGAAAATTAATTAAAGAAATTCGGGATTGGCTAGATCCAAACTAAGGGGAAAAAGAGGGGTATACAGCCAACTTAAACAATAACAGAAGGAAATTTAACAAGAAACAAACTTTTGAAATAAAAATTTCTCCAACAAAATAGTTCTTTGATTTCGCACTAGGTTGCACTATTGTAATTCTTCAGTAGTGTCCTCTAGAAGAGAAAGTTCACACTTCTTACTCCAAGCGAAACAAAACACATCAAAAGTGACACAGTTCAAAAACTCAAAATTTTCCACGTGGTGACATCTTCTGAGAAAGTAGAGAATTAATAGAATAGATAAAGTTCAACCTTCCTCCAGAAGAGGAGTTTCAACTGGCGCAACTTTTAAATAAACAGAGTAGAGGTGTACCGCCCGGTACAAAAAGAAAGAATTTATTAATCGGCCATTACCTTATTGTTGACCGCCGCCGAGGAAAGAGGCGCTTCCCGCCTCCTGCTATGTACTTAATACACTGAAAGATGGAACAGAAGTGGCCCGGAGACCCTAAAATCAGCAGTTTATATACTCTCGCGGAAGTTTCTAGGCGTTAGGGGAATGAAAACACCCGCCCACAATGTTTTTATTGGATAGGACCCCGCAACAGATACAAGTTGGGGGAAGATACACCAGATTGGTCAGAAATTACTAAAAGAAATTCGGGATTGGATAAATCTAAAACAAGGGGAAAAAGAGGGGTATACAGCCAACTTAAACAATAACAGAAAGAAATTTAACAAGAAACAAACTTTTGAAATAAAAATTTCTCCAACAAAATAGTTCTTTGACTCCGCACTAGGGTGCGCTATTGTTGATCTTCAGTAGTGTCCTCTAGAAGAGAAAGTTCACACTTCTTACTTCAAGCGAAACAAAAACACATCAAAAGTGACACAGTTCAAAAACTCAAAATTTTCCACGTGGTGACCTCTTCTGAGAAAGTAGAGAATTAATAGAGTAGATAAAGTTCAACCTTCCTCCAGAAGAGGAGTTTCAACTGGCGCAACTTTTAAATAAACGGTGTAGAGGTGTACCGCCCGGTACAGAGCTCATATGGTGTTATCAGCACCACATCCAGGATATTTTTCCCTCTGGTTGGTTCCATCACTTTCTGAATCAGCTGTCCTTCCCATATTAACTTATTTGCCATTTGTTGGTCATGCTTCCTGTCGTTCGCATTTCCTTCCCAATTGAGCCGGGTGCTCTTCTTGATGCTAGAAATAAGATTTTAAATTACAGTATCTTGTGTCTCACATCACGAACAATTGTTTTACGGCTAGATGCCCTTCTTGACGCAAGATTTCAAATCGCAAGGATCTGTTTTACAGCCGGATGCTTTTCTTAACGCCAGAACTAAGATTTTAAATCGCAGTATATAGCGTCTTTCATCATAAACTATTGTTGTACAGCCGGTTGCCCATCCTAACGTCAAAGGGTCGGGATTTTAAGTCGCAATAATCTGTTTTACAACTAGATGCCCTTCTTAACGCGAGAATCGGGGTTTTACAGCTGAATGCTTTTTTAAGATGCAAGAACTAAGATTTTAAATTGCAGTATCTAGTGTCTCACATCATAAACCATTGTTTTACGGCTAGATGCCATTCCTAACGTCAAAGGACTAGGATTTTAAATCGCAGTATACGCGAGATGAAGTAAGATAAATCTGTTGTAGCGGGTTTTATAACCGGAAGTTCTAGTAAAACCCGGTGCCGACACATAGGCTACTCCTGTCGAAGAAGCCTGCACAAAGCTTAATGTCCCCATCCGACAGATGAATCACCATCAACATCTTGTACCCGTAATCATTCTCACTACTTCTATCATGTCTGTGAATAAAATATAGCGATAGCGGGTTCGAACCCCTACTGTCGGCAGCCCTTAAAATAGCAAATGGTAGGGGGTAGCTAGCTGCTCCTAGCCGTTTCCTGCGCGATCGTCAGTCTTTGCTGGCAGCGTGTAATTACATAAAACATAAGGATCTAGCCGGATGCCCTTCCTGACGTCATAAGTTGTCAGGATTTGAATCGCTCTATCCATCATTGTGTCTGACTTGCGTGTATGCAGGAACAAGGGCATACGTATTTTTTGCTGAGATAACATGCCACTTCCGTTCACGTTCTAAGCAAGCAGAAACTCACAGTACTGCTTCCATTTGCTCTTACAACTTGGAGGAGACAACATGCGTACAAATAATTTATGATTTTTCATCCTCCCATTTTTTAAACATGTAAGTCAGGTGTAGTATCCCACAACATTCTTCTCCGTGTGTGTTTCGAAAAAAAGAGTAATGTGTATGCGAATATCAGTGTTCTAGTCGTGTTGTGAAGTATTTGCAATTACTAAGCGAGTGACCGAGCGAGTTGGCTACCCAGTATAGTTTTTTATTTTTACATAACGTATATTAGTGTTCTAGTGTATTTGCAATTACTAAGCGTCTTAACAGTGCGGTGAGCGAGTTAGCTACGCAGTATTGTTTTTTATTTTCGCATAAGACAAGGCAAATCATTTGAAGTGTTGCTATATCGTTTACTGAGCGAGTTATCTACGCAGTATGGTTTTTTATTTTTATTTTCGCACAAGACAGGGTAAATAATTTGAAATGTTTCTATATCGTTTACTGAGCAAGTTAGCTACGCAGTATGTTTTTTTCGCACAAGACAAGGCAAATCATTTGAAGTGTTGCTATATCGTTTACTGAGCGAGTTAGCTACGCGATATGTCCATAGTGTGTTTTTGATTTTCGTACTAGGCAAATCATTGAAGTGTTGCTTTATCGTTTAATGAGCGAGTTAGCTACACAGTATGTGCACAGTGTGTTTTTGATTTTCTCACTAGGCAAATCATTGAAGTTATATATCGTTTACTGAGCGAGTTAGCTACGTGATATGCATAAGATCGCGTTGTATGTTCGATAAAGCTATGCCTTGACAGAGCAGGAAGAGGATAAGGAGGTTATAACAATCGCTATCTTACGCAAGCTGTTCAGAATTCTAGTCTTATTTTTTCTCTTAGAACAAAGGTATACCCCAGACATGTTGTATTATGTTCTAAACACATCAATCGATGTTCTGATCATATGTTGTATCGAGTACAGTGTTCGATTCTATTCTTAATCACTTCTTTTGTAATCTGACCTTCTTAGAACAAAGGTATCGCCTGACATGTTCTAAACACATGTTGTATCGAGTACAGTGTTCGATTCTAGTCTTGATCACTTATTCAGTGTTTTGAACACACCAGTTAATGTTCTGATCACATGTTGAGGTTAACAATATCGAGTGCAGTGTTCGATTCTACTCTTGTTATGTTTGAATCTGATTTAATGTTCTAATCACATGTTGAAGTTAACAACATCGAGTGCAGTGTTCGATTCTAGTCTTGTTATGTTTCAATCTGATTTTCTTAGAACAAAGGTATCCCCTGACATGTTCTAAACACATGTTGTATCGAGTTCGCGTCTAGTCTTGAACGCTTATTTAGTGTTTTGAACACACCAATCAATGTTCTAATCACATGTTGAAGTTAACAACATCGAGTGCAGTGTTCGATTCTGGTCTTATGTTTCTTTTGTAATCTACAAGTTTAAACATGCACAATGATGTTATCGCTGCACACTCTTGCCCTCGCGATGCATGCTCGATAATGCTATGCCTTGACGGAGGATGAAGAGGAGGTAGAGGAGGCGGAGGTGGTGGAGGTGGAGGAGGTAGTCATAACAGCCACCGCCATCTTGTGTAGTAACCTCTAAGTAGTAATTAGCGTTCGAAAGGTCATCTTGTCTTATAGTCTCCTTCAAGATAGTAGACGAGAGGTTAGGTTCGCGAATGCATTAAAGTTGATGATAGCTAACGGAATTTTTTCAAATTATCCAAATTGCCGCCACCACATGTTAAACGTATGTAGCTAAAGATAGCAGGACGATGCTTTGTTGATTAAAGATGGCGGATGACAGTTGACGGATTTTTCAAATTACCCGCAAGATAGCAGCACGGTGCTCTCATGATTAAAGATGACAGCTGTCAAAAAACATCTAGATTTTAAATTTTTCACCACCACCACCACGATAAGGAAATTTCCTACCACCACCACCACGATAAGGTTTAGTACCGTAAAGATAGCAACACTGAGGTAAGCGATGCAAGATGGTGGATGACAGCTGACGAAATTTTCAAAATTATTCGCCACCCATATTTTAAAGGTAAGTAGCTAAAGAGGGCAGCACTGAGGTTTGCGATGCAAGGTGGCAGATGACAGCTGTCAAAAAAGCACGTGGCTTTGTTTACCGATTCAAATCTCGCGCTAGTAAGGTTTAGTTGGCAGCAGTGAAGTTTAGGCCCGTCAAGATAGCAGCACTGAGGTTAGCGATGCGTTGTTGTTTAAAGATAGCTGTCCAAAAGCACGTGGCTGTCAAAAAAAAGCACGTGGCTTTGTTTACCAATTCAGATCTCGCGCTAGTGAAGTTTAGTTGGCAGCAATGAGGTTTAGGCCCGTCAAGATGGCAGCAGTGAGGTTAGCGAAGCGTTGGTGTCGATGACAGCTGTCAAAACGCACGTGGCTTTGTTTACAAATTCAAATCTTGCGCCAAAATTCAAATTTCCCGCGGGAGAAGGCCTCTCCCGAGAGGGTGTGGAGGGGTGGCAGCGGAGTACTCTGCGGAGGGCCTGAGGAGGAGGAGGAGGAGGATGCCTCTACGGAGGGTCGGTGGAGGTGGTGGGTTCAGAACGCCCACTGTTCCTCTACTCGTGAAGAATAGGACAAACGGCCGGGAAGTTTAAGTTACTCCGAGATACTGAAAATTCTTGTAATGGAGGTTCGAGATATCGAGGTTCGACTGTAATTATTATTGGTGGTAGTTTACATCACCTGAACTGCACTTCAAATTATCTCTCTCTCTTATATACGACGATTCGTGTGAAACCCTGTGGAAACAGATTCTCTCCCTATATTCTGTAAGAAACTTTTTATTCTCCTATGAGAAGAATACTTGCGTTCCTCTTGTTGTTGTGTTTCTCTCCCGCTTGGCTCAACAGTTTCCAGTTCGCTTCGCGAAGATTTCCATTAAGATTTCCATTCTACAAGAGACACTCTGATAAACAGGAAATTGCAGTGATCGAATCTGTAATGACATAGCTGTAACTTGAAATACTGCAGCTTTGACAGTTCGCTCTTCTCGGTGACTCTTCGCAGGGAATAGTGTTCTCTTTTGTCAGATTATATTTGGCGTTATTCAGGAGAGAAACGCAAGAGAGGGATGATCGTTTATTGAGAACTGAAGCATTATTCAGACAGGGAAACTTTAGAGGAGTCTAGTACTTGAAGCCTGTAAACTTGAAAGCAGTGTTTTTGATTGCACGAGGAATGTGTGCGCGGATAATGTTGTGGCTCACCGTCGCTTTTATTAGACTCAAACTGGACACCACATTGCTACTAAATGGGTAGTGAAAGGAGGCTGATAGGAGTAAGTGTGACGTTAAAAGGCCGTACACAGTTAATTATTGTATTGTTGGTCCGAAAGGTGCGAACATGTGTTGAAAGAAAGTAGGAAGGGGAACACATGGATTAGATTTGCTAGTATTAGCTGCAGATTATCCAATAGTTCCAACTTTCTCTTCTTGTCAAATAGAAAAGTGCCAGCCCCGTGGTGTAGGGGTAGTGCCTGCCTCTTAACCGGAGGCCCCGGGTTCGATTCCCGGCCTGGTCAGAGATTTTTACCCGAACCTGAGAGCTGGTTCGAGGTCCACTCAGCCTACGTGATTAGAATTGAGGAGCTATATGGCGGTGAGGTAGCGACCCCGGTCTAGAAGGCCAAGAATAACGGCCGAGAGATTCGTCGTGCTGACCACACGACACCTCGTAATCTGCAGGTCTTCAGTCTGAGCAGCGGTCGCTTGGTAGGCCAAGGCCCTTCAAGAGCTGTAGTGCCATGGGGGGTTTCAAATAGAAATACCTACACCACAGTAGCGGCGATTAAGTGGGGGGTCAAGGGTGAGGGGGGCAGTCGCCAACCCCCTCCCCCACACTTTGTGGAGAAAACATTACATTTTTATTCTATTTAGCCGGATGAAAATAGGAATTTTAAAAAAGCAATTTGTTGTCATCAGCTGATTCTTTCATTTATTTCCTTTAATTCTTAACAAAATTATTAGCGAAAATACGCACAAAATGTCATTCGTCGCGGCTAAACGATTTGCATAGCTTCACAGCAAGTAGTGGAGACTGCAAATGCTGTGAGGAAGGGTAGCACGGGTAGCCTATACTTTTAGCTAAAGTCGTGGACACTGAGGTGTGGTTCACCCGCTTGCCGCGCGCATTCGCCAGTCTGACAGGTTCTTTAGTGTCTATTCGTTTGTTAGTGTGCAGTGAAATACTAAATGATTTTTAATTGTATGAATGAAAATCCCCAAGCTGTTTCCTGTCATTCGGCCGGGTCAAGAATGGAATGAAGCCCCCATCTAGCGGCGAGGATAGGAATTGTGCCGAAGCCTGTCGCGCTCCTCTGGGTCAATGATTAATAAATGACAGATGAAATAAAATGATATTGGAAAGTGTTGCTGGAATGAAACATGACAGGGGAAAACCGGAGTATCCGGAGAAAAACCTGTCCCGTCTCCGCTTTTTCCAGCACAAATATCATATGGAGTGACCGCGATTTGAGAGGCCGGCGCGCTGCTGTCTCAGCACCACGGAGACTCCATGATTTTTAATTGTATAATTATGCCATAGTTCTATTTGTAATACGTGTGTAATATTGTTCCTTTGGTGAAAGTTTTATTGTATAGTATTGAATCAAAATCTCAAAGAAAAAACTATTATTACCGCAGTTTAGTTGGTAAACTGTCAACTTTTACCTCTCTGTCGAAATTTCCTCAGAGAGCATCGAAAACATACCATTTTGTAGTTTTTTCTTCCAATTTTGATGTGTACATCCCCCCCCCCACACACACACACACACTTATAATTCTCAGTCGCCCTACTGCTGCACCAGACGAGCCGAACTTGTCTTCGGACACTCCCGGCACTACAATAAATAATTAAATTAATAAATAAAATTCACCTGTCCGGCTACCTCCCCTGGATTTGAACCCGCTTCTCTACTACTGATCCGGAAAGGGAGCTGGTGGTAACAATATAATCACTAGGGTCCAGACTTTTATATAATATTACAGTGTGAAATATGCACATCAATATAATGTAGTAAATATCGGTGGAATATGTAATTAAATATGTAATATTCGCGAAATATGCAATAATATTAATGCACTAAATTTACAAAGATGTTCGTGTATTCCTTTTCTTACGACGTATGGTTACGATATGAGGCAATAAAACTGTTTTAAATACCTCCATATTTTATAACAAGACCATCGTTTTTGCTTTGGATAATTTATAAGTTCTACTGTTTTCTAATTTTGATAATATTAAATTATCAAACTAAGGCATAATAAAATACTTAAAAATAATGTTATGCGCTGTGAACTCCGGAATATACAGGGTCTTTCACTCAAAGTGGGGCCGGCGAAGTGCAGCGGATAGTTGGGCCAGCTGAAGGTCAGACGAGCTCATGGCAACTCGCTGAGTTTGGGGCCGGGCCAAGAGAGCGCCCGTATGAATCGCGTGTAAATAACAAGCACACATAATAACGCATAATCAAAATAACATAGTTTCTCACCTTGCACAGAAGATGTTGAAAATATCCTCCACCTGCATCTACACATTTCTGACTTCATCTAACGAAATGTTCATTCACACGCATTAGTTCACCTGTCGAGATAACCTCAGTTTCTCTCGTGATATTTTGTTTGAATTCATCTAGCGTGTGAAAATGGGAGTGTTGGCGGCAGTAACTGCAGACAGGATAATACGTCCTATCGTTTTTGGAACCACAAAAAGATACTTTTTTCTTTCTTATGCCTATTGCTCACGGTAAAATGTTGCGTAAAATTTGTTGTACAATTAATTTTATAAAAATTTGGTGAAAACAAGTTGTGTTGCTCACGGTAAAATTATTTTATAAAATCCGAGGAAACATCAGGATGACCATCTATGAACTCACTTCTGAACTAAGATGTATATGTGCTGCTATCTATCGATAAACTTTTAAACGAAGAATCAGCTGTTCAACTTACAGTGTGTTTGAGAGTATGGCTCCAACAAACAAAGCAAAACTTGCTGCTTTGGCTGCAATTATATGTTGTACGGTGCTAAAAAAGAAAAAAAGAAATGCCAGGAAATGCTGGACTCGGGATTGGATCAAAAGAAGAGAAGAAGATAGAGGATTGCTGTCGTTGGTCAAAAATTAGTTGAGGTTAGAAGACCAGCATTCATATAGGAATTCGGCGATTGTGTTTTCTGCCTCTCTTCTTGCATTTCTATTGTGGTAAAGTGGCATTTTAACCTCGTACAAATATGGATAATTCTGGTATTCGTCCAGTAAAACACTAACAGCTTCCTTAGTCCAGCCGGGTCCTGCCATTTTACAAAGAAGTGTTTGTTTACAATCGAGCTTCACAATCTTCTCACGACGTAGCGCCAGCATCATCGTGATGTCAGCTTCGCTGATTGGTTCGTTTCGTAAAATTAATTTTACAGAATAGAACATGTCCTATTTTATGAAAAGTTTTATCAAAGGTTTTATAAAACTTGAATTTGACCGTGAGCAACAGAAATTTTATAAAATTAAATTATTGTACAATAAATTTAACAGAAAATGTTACCGTGAGCAACAGGCATTATTGTGATTTACCAGGCGTTGTTACTGCTATATTTTTTATTATTTGCTAGCACTGGGCAGAGATTAGGAATGACATTCTTGTACCAATTTTCCAATGCCAGTCTGCATATTTCTAGCAAGATTCGCCAACCGCACATACGGTTAACGGGTCATTAAGTTTAATTGAGGATATTTTTGACAACAGGGTAATTAGTAAACCATTGTGGCCCGCAAGATCGCTACACTCTAGATGAACTCAAACAAAATATCACGAGAGAAATTGAGGCTACCTCGGTAGATGAACTAATGCGTACGAATGAACATTTCCTTAGATGAAGCCAGAAATGTGTAGATGCAGGTGCAGGACATTTTCAACATTTTCTGTGACAAGGTGAGAAATTATTTTTCTTTGATTATGCGTTATTATGTGTGCGTGTTATTTACATGCGATTCACACAGGCGCTCTCCCAGCCCCAACCTCAGTGACTTGCCATGTGCTCGTCTGACCTTCAGCTCGCCCATCCACCCGCTGCGCTGCGCCGGCCCCACTTCGAGTGAAAGACACAATGTATTGTTGTAGCTAATTTACTGTCACCCTTATGCCCTGAAAAAGAAACAAATAAATATTACCAAATAAAGTTAATATAGAATCTGTCCTTAACCCCTAATAATAATAATAATAGACTAATAATAATAATAGACTAATAATAATAATAATAATAATAATAATAATAATGATGGCGTATGGCCTCCGGAGAGGCCTAGTGCGAGTCTTTTTCTCGTAGACGGCCTATTAAGCGACCTGCATGTCTGTGAAGATGAGGGCCCTACCCAGGATGATTTCTAATGCTGAATATGCCACACACATCCAGCCCCCGAGCTATTGGAATTAACCAATGAGGGTTAAAATCTCCGGCCCGGCCGGGAATCGAACCCGGGACTCTCTGAACGGAAGGCCAGTAAGCTGACCATTCAGCCAACGAGTCGGACTTTAAACACCTGCACAGTGCGTAATTTCAGGAATCTAGCCGGCCAAAAATCGTATCTCGGAAACTAATGGACCGATTTACATAAAACTTAGTATATAACAGCTATTATTAGAGATAATTAAGTGTGTGGTCTATCAAGTACAAAGAACAAATTACTACGCCAGGAATAGAATATTTTTTGCTAGGGGCTTTACGTCGCACCGACACAGATAGGTCTTATGGCGACGATGGGATAGGAAAGGCCTAGGAGTTGGAAGGAAGCGGCCGTGGCCTTAATTAAGGTACAGCCCCAGCATTTGCCTGGTGTGAAAATGGGAAACCACGGAAAACCATTTTCAGGGCTGCCGATAGTGAGATTCGAACCTACTATCCCCCGGATGCAAGCTCACAGCCGCGCGCCTCTACGCGCACGGCCAACTCGACCGGTAGGAATAGAATTAGTAATCTTTATAATTTTAATAGTTTTTCGTTATACGAGTAGCTTTAAGAAATTAAATAGATGTTAATAGTGGGACATGCTGTTTAGAATGTTTCAAGACAGATACAGGAATACATGTACTTGCCAAACAATTTATTCATTAGATGCAGTTACATCAGAATCGCTATCGTCACTTTCATTATCTCCTTCGGCAGAACCAGATACAGGAGGCTCAGACAGTAAGTTGAGCACTTCTCGTGAAAGCGAAATCAACTTCCTCCTCCTTGATTTCCCTAAGCTGGTAATATAAGGGTCCAATAATAAAAGCAGCCTATGGAAAATGCCAGTATTTGTATCTTTCTGGAAGGATTCCTATTATCTTTATTCCTGGTCTCCTGGGCTTCCTCGGAGAGGTGTCCAATAGGTATAATACAGTGCCATGACCCAAGAGTTCGTGCAAAGTTAAAGACATGTAGTACGATTTGTATTTTTGTAAGTATAATTGTATAGTTTCCTTTGCGTACATTCCAGTGTTACTTTATCAATGGCATACCCACACGAAAGAGTTTCTACGATGGCACGTAGATAGTTTATTAAATTTATATCTACTCCAGTAATATCCGCAGAAGTGGAAGCCTCTCTGAAGAATCTTCTAGCGGTTTCCATCATTGGTATTGCCAACACTTTGTTTCGGATATTAACCAATAGAAGCGTTTCCTCCCTGAACTGTAGTGAAGTCATCTACAGTATTTATTTATTGCGTGTGTATTTTAGGCTTTAAATCAGTGCGTGAATGTATTGTGTTGAATGAGAGTTATGCGATAAGCCTACGTGTGTGATTTATTTCTTTAACATTAATACTGTGATCTTTTGTAGTCATCTGCAGTATTTATTTACTGCGTCTGTTTTCTAGCTTTTATTGTCTGGATAAATTTATTAAATGCACTTAAATACATCACCCGCCCCTCAAGTCCATAAAAATTATTTGTCTATTTTCTCTCGCACTTTGCCTTATATTTCAGTGCTGAGGTTTCTTATGTGCCGTAGTTTACCTCTGATTCTGTACGAACCGAAAGTGGCCCCTGTAAACTGTTGTAACCAAGGTTGAAATTTACAAACACAACTTTTATTGCTTCACTTTATGATATTTACACAAATAACTGAAATTTATTTTGAAGCAAAAAGGAATATTGAATCTTGAGAAAAGTCTGTCTTTATACAATATGTACAGGTTTACAGTCTTTATATACACTTCTATCTTGAAAAGATAGTCTTTGTGAATTGACACGTTGATAGTCGAGAACTATCTGGCACACTAACATGAATGTCTTTGAGAGTCCTTGTTTGTGGAAGTGCCTGAATTCCTAAAAAGCAAGTTCAATTGATTGAAGAAATTCCACCTAGCGAAACTAAGGGAGCTTGCGTAAATTAGGGAATGAAAATGGCTTGTAAAAGAATTACGGAACATAGGCAGCGGAAATAGGTAAGGGAACGGTGACCAGAGGTGAAACCTCGTACTGCCAGAAATTCAGTCCACCTGGTCGAAGCACATTTTCAAGAGGAGTAGCCTCCGTGCTCGACGTAGGGTGTATTCTGGAGCTGGACACCGGGGCGAGTGGGCAATTGAGCAGGCAGGGAGCTCCTATTTATAGTACACTCGATGGTCAGGCACGCGCACTGAGGGCTGCGCGTCGAAGCTAGCAGAATGATACACAGGCGCGCGTGCAGCTGGCTGGCTGGGCGAGAAAGGGAGCGCCGGACATACAACATAAACCCCACGTCCCCTTCAGTTCATAAAAGTAATTTTTAGCTTAGTTTCTTCAGCCTTTTGTCTTGAACTTACATACTGAATTTCACAAATGTATGTGCCGCCGTTTTCCCGTGATGGCGTTGAGCGGAGCGTTCGATATGGCAACCCTGTTGTCATAAGAGCAATACCGTTTTCTTAACATGGAATGAGCTATAGTAAGCTAATGGCAGGCTCGTCCTGACATTGTTGTGATGCACGTCCTTCTGCACGGCTCATTCCCTGCTCGATCCAACTTTTATTGTACTTCAACAATTTGTCCCTTTTTCTACCATAATTTGTCCAGCGTGATCGAATTTTAGCACACAAAATACAGACAGATTTCCTTATTGATTTGGATATATCCTCGGAACAATCCTCAAAGCCTAAATGTTCAATTACAACATTCGCAATATCATCGTTCCGCTTATATTCCCTGCTGTTCCTCAGTAGCTCGAAAATCGACCTCCGGATTACAGAGTACATGGCTTCTGAAAAAAATTAATTACTCTCATGGTCGCGCCTGGTCGCAGCAAAAAGTCACAGTTTTCTATTCTTTGAATTATA
This sequence comes from Anabrus simplex, assembly GCF_040414725.1. Lineage (NCBI taxonomy): Eukaryota > Metazoa > Arthropoda > Insecta > Orthoptera > Tettigoniidae > Anabrus > Anabrus simplex. Next base: position 146,445,119 of record NC_090269.1, on the reverse strand, counting down.
GATAACTCATCTAAAAGACTTTCATTGCGGAAATCAAAGGCAATCCATTTTGAAAGTCAGCTCGAATTTGTATAATTAGATAGCGCTTGGACATCGTGTACCTGAATTTTAAGTGCATATTTCGGACAACAATATAGTAATTTTCAGAAAAAGCTACATACTATATAAAAATGCATACCTTCATCTAATATAACCACATAGCAAGCTAAAGAAATATTTAGTTCTGACGTCTTTACTGAGCCCTCACATAACAATAACTGCGCGCTCGCCTCTCCAGAATATGATGCGCTAACGGAGGAGAGCCACTTTAGGCCTTCGGTGAGATTAGATAATTAGACAGCGCGACTTTTCAATACTTAATTACTGTACCCAAGAGTCTTATAAACACGACTCACAGAAAATGCGCACCAAAGACAAGGGTTGAAAATATTATTTTTGGCCGGCTGGATTCTAGAAATTACCCACTGTGCCCTGTTAAGTAACACAAATAGTACGGTAACTAGTTTTGTCGTGATACACAGCGTGTCACTAATTCCAAGTTTCTGGAATGGTGAAATATCTGGCCGATAGCTATAGATTTGTTACAGCTGTCGACTCGATAAATCTTCGCTGCGTTGCACAGCGTAATAGCAGCCAACTTATCGAACTGTTAACTATTGGCTCGTTAATCATACATCATCATCATCATCATCATCATTATAGACAGTAATGCCTTTCAGCGCTCAGTCTGCCACTAATACATTTCTCGTCAAAAATACACACATCAACATTTTCTCCTTTCAATATTTCACTTACCTTGCACATAATTTGATACTCTGGTTATTTCAAGCACCAGTTTCAGTATTTCATTTGATTTTCTCTCTTTTCAGATTTGGTTCAGATATATGTATTTACTAGAGATTACTAGAGGAATGATGCTTAACGGGTGATACATACATACATACATACATACATACATACATATATTATCATTATAGACTGTTATGCCTTTCAGCGTTCTGTCTGCAAGCCTCTGTGATTTTTTTTTTTTTTGCTAGTTGCTTTACGTCGCACTGACACAGATAGGTCTTTTGGCGACGATGGGACAGGAAAGGGCTGGGAGTGGGAAGGAAGCGGCCGTGGCCTTAATTAAGGTACAGCCCCAGCATTTGCCTGGTGTGAAAATGGGAAACCACGGAAAACCATTTTCAGGGCTGCCGACAGTGGGATTCGAACCTACTATCTCCCGAATACTGTATACTGGCCGCACTTAAGCGACTGCAGCTATCGAGCTCGGTCCTCTGTGAATTTACTAAACGTTGCCACAATCCTCAATTTGCAACTAATGTTGTGGCCTCATTTAGTTCTATACCTCTTATCTTTAAATCGTTAGAAACCGAGTCTAACCATCGTCGTCTTGATCTCCCTCTACTTCTCTTACCCTCCATAGCAGAGTCCATTATTCTCCTAGGTAACCTATCCTCTTCCATTCGCCTCACATGAACCCACCACCGAAGCCGGTTTATGCATACAGCTTCATCCATCGAGTTCATTCCTAAATTAGCCTTTATCTCCTCATTCCGAGTACCCTCCTGCCATTGTTCCCACCTGTTTGTACCAGCAATCATTCTTGCTAGTTTCATGTTTGTTACTTCTAACTTATGAATAAGATATCCTGAGTCCACCCAGTTTTCGCTCCCGTAAAGCAAAGTTGGTCTGAAAACAGACCGATGTAAAGATAATTTCGTCTGGGAGCTGACTTCCTTCTTACAGAATACTACTGATCGTAACTGCGAGCTCACTGCATTAGCTTTACTACACCTTGATTCAATCTCACTTACTATATTACCAACCTGGGAGAACACACAACCTAAATACTTGAAATTATCGACCTGTTCTAGCTTTGTATCACCAATCTGACGTTCAGTTCTGTTGAATTTCTTACCTACTGACATCAATTTAGTCTTCGAGAGGCTAATTTTCATACCATACTCATTGCACCTATTTTCAAGTTCCAAGCTGCAGGCTTTCGGCACAGTCTGCCATTAACGGGTGATGGATGAATTAATTATGATTCGAATTCGAATTGAGAATGGGCAGTAAAAATGCAGTCGTAAGAAGGTGAAAGGCTGTAAGAGCCGAAAAAGGGCTAGAAAATATACAATAAGCCAAATAACGTCGAAGAAGGCAAAAAAAGGGCGAATAAAATCCACCGTTTTCTGGCCTAAATGTCGCAGAATGAGCATATATTTTAGGCCTCGTGTTCGGGCACTTGTGGAAAAAAAAAATCCTCAACTTCGACCCTAGTGATTACATGAGAATCCGGTCCCTAAATTAATCACCGACTGATTGGCACAGTTTATAACAGCATTACAATCTGTTCTTTTCATAAAATCTTAGTTACTTTACCTCCCTGGACTAGCGGTGCTGATTTCATTCTTCACACCAGTCTCTCGTTCAACATGCCCGCCCATTTTGTGGCTTTGCTCTGCTGGTTTTGGAGAACTCGTTTTTCTTCCGCACCACGTCGTACTCTTTGTGACACGCAAGTATTGTAACCATAACAAATGAAGACACGTTTTAAGTTAAAATCTTTTCAGTGTCGTAATGCTTCATTACTCGCTACTGTAAGTGTCACGAACTTGACACATAACGGTAACACCTGCCTCACAACAACACGTTCGACTTTTGTTGGCGCTCTGTTTTTAGAATATTTGAACAGATGTATTTTTTCTTCTCCAGAAATAATAATAACATACATAATTAGAAAAATATTTGGACGAATACACAGATATGGCATATGGATGAAATGACCTACCGAAGAACTGTACCAGCACACAGACGTGATCAGGAAACCCAGACCAACTTTCTATGGGTACATACAGAGAATGGACAACAACAGACTTACAAAGAAAATCTTTGATGTAGTAAACAGTTTAAGCAAGAAAACAAATTGGTATCATGAAATAGTCTGTCTGTTAGATCATCAGCACAGAGGCTGGTTGGATCCTCAAATAGCACCACCAAAGGTAATGCAGTTATAAGGAAACCCAAAAAACCAATGGCAGCACCAAAATGAGGCGTACTAGGCAAGATGAGGAGTGAGGTAGTTTGTCATTGCTTTCCTCACTGGGTCAGAAAGTACTATTGCAGCATGACTGAACCTATGAGCAGCACCTTTCATAGCACTCAGATGCACTAGTCATGCTCTGAATGTCATTACCCATACCCCCAGCAACTTCCATATTATCACAGCCATGGCTGTTGACTGGGACTTCGGTGGAAGCTACACTTTACTCTGGCCTGTGCCAAGAGATGGATGCAAAAGTACTGTATCCATCAAGAAATGACAGTAGGCAGCGAGGAAGACTTAAAGCAGGTGGGGATCAAAAGGCAAATGATACGACACAGAAAAGAATTCAGAAACAAAATTAGGAATACAAAATTTATAGTAAATGACAAGAAGATAGGAACATTGTGGACAGAACAAAGGAAACAGGAGCACAGCCAAAGGATGAAGAGATTTTGGAAAGCAAAGAGGAAGAAGGGAAAGAAGTGAAAATTGTGTCATGAGATATTCGAGTTCAACCACTGTCCATAAGGGTGAAAATAATATGAATGAATTAGAATTAGTCGAATCCATCAAAAGAAGACGATCAGTTTATTAAAGGATTCATATACACTGAGCGGCCAAAAGTCATGGTAAGACACTGAATGTGGTGTTAATAACGGGTTGCTCTCTCAAAACGACAGCAGCAAGGCGAGAGACATCGACTCTACAAGCTGTTGCAATCGTTCTGGAGGGATCTGGACTCACGCATCTTGCACTGCTACCCACACTTGGTCTTTTGTAGTTGGTGCGGGGTTCATGGAGCATACGCTAGCATCGACAGTATCCCATAAATGCTCTATTGGATTAAGATCGGGGGATCTGCAGGGACAATCCATGGTTGTAACTTCACTGGAGTTCTCCTCCAACCACCTGCGTGCCACCACAGAGCGGTGCCATGAAGCATTGTCCTGTTGAAACATGGCATCTCCATCAGGGTACTGTAGGGCCAGAAAGGGGTGCAGATGGTTTGAAAGAATGTCCACACAACGTCCACCTGTCAGCGTTCAGTACAGCCGGATTATGGAGTCTAATTGCGACCATGAGAACGCCGACTACACCAGAACTGAGCTACCAGCCGCCTGGACACAACCTGGTTTACACGCAGGATCTGTAGCTTCATGGGACATACGCCACATTGTCACGCGCCAATCAGCTCGATACAGCTGGAACCGGGATTCATCGGACCATAACACACGCCGCCACTGCTCCACGGCCCATTGCCAAGGTTTACTGGCCCATGCACGTCGTTAAGCTCTGTGTCGAGGTGTCAACAAAGGGACATGAGTTGGTCGTCCGGTGATGAAGCCTATGCGGTGCAGCTGCTTCCTTACAGTCCTGATAGAAATTGGTTTCTGACTCCCAACGTTTAACTGGGCGGTGATCTGACTCACAGCAGCCCGTCGAGCGCCGAGTATGCTTCTGCGGAGGTGACGTGATGTCCGTCTGTTAAAGACCTCTGGTCTTCCCGTGCGGCGGTTTACGCAGGTGTAGCATTCTCTCTGCGATATTGAATATCCACCCTCGACATTGTGGACCTCGGAAACCCGAATTCGTTGTAGTCTCCGCAATGATATGACCCATGCGCCGGGCGCTGATGATCATCCCACGTTCAAAGTTGGTTAACTCTTGACGTGTTGCCATCTTCACGGCATTGGCCACTCAGTTTATAGGTATAAGACATTCCTTGTAAAATTACTCTCTGGCATTATTGCAACTTTAAGGACGTCATAAGTTCGCACTCTGGACCCTGCAACATATGCCATGACTGAAACCTGCATGTTCCAGTGTTTCCCCTTAGCTTTACTGAGCGTGATACAAAATGCCAAGAGAATTGGAAACTTGTGCCACGTTAAAGAAAATGGAAGGGTTTTATCTGAAGGAGTTAAATCATCTCGAGGGATTATATATCTCTGCCTATTTTGAATGTTCAGTGCACTGATCAACCGTTGGGAAGTAAAATGGTGGCTATTCCTGTCCACGATACTAAGCCCTAAATTGAACCACTTTTGTATTATGTCTAAACATCGGTATAATTACGTTTCTCCAGTGTGCACTGAACCATAGATGAAAAATGCATTTTTGACGTTTGTGCTGTTTTGTTGGGGGACGTCAAGGATTTCATTGAAATATTGAAAGTTGTTTCTAGTTTTGCTGTGAGCAAAATGTCAGGCAAATCAGATTAAAAATTGGCACATTAACAGTTTGCTCATAGTAAAGGTACAATATTTCGAGTTTTCATGACAGTAAATAATGACATAGAAGATCGACTCACTTTCCTAACTACCGGAGTGCAAGAAGTTCACAGCCTTAGCGTTAAGATTACGACATGGAGAAAAGGGCTTTTACATTTCTCCGACGTCACTTCAGTCTAGCAAATACTGGGAGAGCTACAAAGAGACAGTAACATTGCGCCGAACAGCTTTTTCTCGACTAAGCGACTCTCTGTAACACAACACAGTCTGGAACAGCTGAGCAGGAAGACGTCGGACTGCGCATGCTTGCTTGCCCCCTTCAACCTCCCCTCCCGCATCGTGTGCCTCAGCGCTACCACAGTCCAGGTGGCCTTGAAGTACTGGCGAACGCTTTGGCGAATCATAATGCTAAATTTTCCTTTAGTAATTTAAACATATACGGCAAGAAATGTTATTGCTTTTAAAGACAATCTGCAAATCTACAAGCCAAGAGGTTTCGTCAGAACGCTTTACGATGTCAGTTGGTTCACCCGTTCTCTCAAAATCGCCTTAAAATATATAGATAATAATAATAATAATAATAATAATAATAATAATAATAATAATAATAATAGTTACATGAGACAGTATCAAAGGCCTCCAAATATCTTATGAAACGTATTTTATGGAAAATGTACATCCAAACATCAGGAGACCCCCACTACAGATGGCATATGGAATAATTTCATATGTGTATTTCTTCAAATATCTCAGAGAAGTTACACTACCATCTAGACTGGACAGTAAAGCCGATTTAGAAAGAGCCACCAAACTCCAGAAAGCGGATAGGGTACCTTGGAATCGCTACAATAAAGGAGTGATTAGTTATCGCGCAGTCATTGCAGGGCAATTGTTTGGAAACTACATCTCTAGGAGGTTACTGTAAAATTGATGAAATTGGAAAGCAAAAACGAAAAATACTTAGGAAAATATATGGTCCCAGTGATGTAAATGGCATATGGATAAAAAGAAAAACCACAGACCTGTACACAGCAACAGATAAGTTTACTGATGCCGCACATAGGAGGCGCTTGAAATTCTATCGTCACATGGACAGAAAGTAATACAGTAGATTGGCTAGAAAATTTATCAACTATAATCAATTCAAAGAAGGTCAAGGTCAACTGGTTTTAAGAAATTTAACAGGATTTACAAGAAATAAACGTTTCAGAAGGCACCATAAAAGTCGTTAAGTCTTCGGAATGTTGGTTGCAAATGACAGATTCATGCAAAAAGCTAAAAAGACCACTGCAAAACAGTGGACAGAAGAACGGAGAAAACACCACAGCGAATTCATGAAGAGATTTTTGGGAAGAAGGAAAAGAAAAGGAAGAAGAAGAAGCGAAAGTCGTCAGTCCAAGCTTAACAAGTTCAACGCGTTTTTAATTGGGTATAACGAACGGGCGAGTTGCCCTTGCGGTTAGGGGTGCACGGCTGTGAGCTTGCATCCGGGAGATAGTGGGTTCGAATCCCACTATCGCCAGGCCCGAAGATTGTTTTCCGTGGTTTCCCTAGCAAATGCTGGGGATGTACCAACTCGTAGGCGTTTCCGATCCCATCGTCGGCATAAGACCTATCTGAGTAGGTGCGACGTAAAGCCACTAGCCAAAACATTGGGCATAACGAAGAAAGAAATAATAATAATAATAATATCAACAATAACAATAATAAAGTTACGTTGTTATGAACTTGCCATGTTAGCCAAAAACCGAGAAAACTCGCAACAAATGCTGGAAAGCCGAAAAAGGGGGTCTTAAAATCTCTTATGAAAATACGGAATACAGTCGAAACCGTTTATAGTGAAATCGTTTTTAACGACGTACTGAATGTAACGGCGAAATCTAACGGTCCCGTCTAAACCGTATATAAACGCTGTATTAAAACGTCGCTTATTAAGACATCGGTTGTTACGACATCGCTTATTACGACATATCGTACAAAACGACGTATTTTGATGACAGTTGTTTGTTTGTTACATGTTTGGGAATTGCTGACAACAACGTAACTCTTATTGTTGTAGGTTTCAAATCAGTCTGTTAGATAGTCGAGGCAGGCATCGCTTTGAAGATGTCGAAAAAGAAAAGAAAAGTGTTAAATATTGAAGAAACGTCACACATAATATGACGATTAGAACATGGGGATACAAATGTCAGCACCGCGAAGGAACTGGGTGTATCATACTGAAGATTTCTACAATTTGGAAGAACAGAGAGAAAATATGTCTCTTTTCGAAGAAAAATTTTAAAGAAATTAAGCGAGCCAATTCATCTGAGGACGAATATATTGAAGAATCTTTACTTGAATGGTCTAAGCACCAAAGAAGAAATAATGTGCCGATCAATGGACCTACTCTTCTAGAGAAAGCCAATGGAATTCCTCACAGTCCTACTCCACAAGTACTGCACCGTGCTGTAAATACAGTACGCACTGCAATTACGTTTTTGTAGTTTTACCTTAATTCTTTTACTTATCCATGTAAGTATGAAGCCTAAAACTTGTATATATGACAATTTTAGGAAGGAACGAAGAACCGGGCCGATTTCGGCTGTATATGGAGTACAATTTTTCTGCAAGTTGCTTTACGTCGCACCGATACAAATAGGTCTTATGGCGATAATGGGATGGGATAGGAAAGGGCTGGGAGTGGGAAGCAAGCGGTCCCGGGCTTAAGTAAGATATAGCTCCAGAAGTTTCCTGGTGTGAAAATGGTAAATGGGAAACCACGGAAAACAATCTTCAGGGTTACCGACAGTGGGGTTCGAACTCTCTCCCGGATACAAGCTCAGTATGTGGGATACAAGGACTAAAGGTATAACATGGTAAGATTAAAATAACAGACAAGTTCAAACTCCAACGCAGTATATTTCTCTATCATGTAGGTTTTCTACGTTCTTCAAGGAGCTCTAATGGGTTTACTATCTTAAAAGGAAGCACGAGTGTGAACCCTCCCTTTCCTTTTCTCAACTTTGTTTCAAGCGACCAGCGTTTCTAAATTCACGTTGTTGTTTTCTTCTCAATTTTTGGCAGTTACTTTCTTTCTTCCTAGTCACGAGGTCTTACCTCTGGGTTTGTGCCCCATTTGGGTTTTATTCTTATGTAACGTCGTGGGATCGTTGGAGTGGTTTCAGCGTCCCCTTCTCTTCATTTTGGTCCATTTTCTAAATATTTCTGATCCTTTTGGATTTTAACTTGTTCTAGACCTACATTGCACCTCGAACTTTGCTCTTCACATGTGCATTGTTGTTAGCAGAGCAGCGAGCGTTCAGTAGGCCTACGGTTTGTTCTGGTATTTGAAGGATCGTTGACGTTGAAAAGTTGAGAGCTCAGTTCTCCCTTGTTACTAGTGAAGGTCGGAGAGCTGTCACTTTGTTACAGAGTTACAAAACTTCTTACCAATATTGTCCTTAAGTGTGATCGATTACTATTGTTAACTACTTTGTTGTGGTTTCTTGTTAGAGAAAAGAAACAAAAATTGAAAGAAAAAAGGGAGGGAGAGAGCAATTATATTAGAAGTTTTGCTTTTATGTGGTCATTTTATTCGTCCGTCCCTACGGCCCTCTCGCCTCTTTGCCCACCCATCTGTGGACCACCGAATTATTATTATTATTATTATTATTATTATTATTATTATTAATGGAATTAATAATCTTCTCTTTCTTCAGCGCTTGTCCCTCTTGCTGGCGGAGTCCGCTACTTAGGCTCGTGGTGATGATGCTTATTGTATAAAGGGGCCTGACAGCTAGGTCATCGGCCCCTAATGGTACGAAATGAGACGAAATGTAATGACAATTTAAAAGTCCACTGACCAGAATTCAAAACGTGATGACGAAGAATGAATGGATGGATATGAATTTCAAACAATCGGTGGATCCGACCCGCAATGCCCCACATTCCCAGAAAATAGCGTTAAACAATAGCACTACTGACCAAGGGACTGCTTCTAAAGCACAGTCCCGAATTGATGATGCTTGTAGTCTAAAGGGGTCCAAAATTCAGGTCATCGGCCCCTCATAATGGTATTTATCGCTAGGAAAGTACAGTATAACAATGGTATTTATGTTGCGGTACTAATCTAAAGTAGCGTAGACTCGCGGTATTCCACACATTATGGTACTACTCACATGAAGCACAGACCTATGATGTTTCTACGTGTTTAGCTACGATAGGCAAATGAAATATTGCAAGAAAAGAAAAAACGAAACAAATTAATCCCTGTTGACTGAAAGATGCACACAACTATTTACATGACTGAACAAGTGTAATCTTGAGTTTGGACAGTGTGCTTTTAGTGCTCCAAGCGTGCGATAAGAATTAGCCTAGACGGGATACTCCCGCTTCCCTGTCCGGACCGGAATGGCGTGAAACAAGACCTCGATTGTTTCCGACCTGGCCGTGAGTCGATCCCGGGACCTCCTCGTAAGACCGGCTATTGAGTGTAAACAGGCTGATGTTACCAAGTGCTGCTTCCAAGAAACAGGTTGGAAAGTGCCCGGTAGGGGGACATAACACATTGCGTGCGCAGTGTGGATTTCCACAGCTGAGCGGTGAATGATTCATATCGAGTGTTGGTGTGGTCTGCGTGTGTATTGTGTTGTAAGGTCAGTACAGTAATAGAGTTTGATTGTTCTTTTGTCCGCGCCAAGGTCACTGCAAACAAACTGGGCTGTTTATTTTGTCTTCGGCTACACTGCGATAAGGTGAGTAATGGCGCGATTGCTCTTTTTCTGTCCGTGCGTCTTGCCTCCTCTTGTTTACTGTACAAGCTGTGTGTATTGTGTCGTCGTGTTCAACAAGTCGGTTCGTCATGTACATCGCTTGATAATTATAATTAGGGGCCAGATGTTTATGACCAAAAATGTATGACAATATGACCTAAAAGTATTTTGGTTACATTTTCGAAATCTTCAAAATCGTACCGCTGTTTAAATTGCCATATTGAAGATGTACTTTTAAAATCTAGAACATATAATAATAATAATAATAATAAGAAGAAGAAGAAGAAGAAGAAGAAGAAATTTAATTAATTTTATTATTATATTTTGAACGTATTTACTCATTCCAGAGGTAACTCTCGACTCTGCACAGAATGAAATAAATGTCACGTTTTGATGAGCGATCAGAAAGGATTACAATATATTTTAAAGTTATCAAATAGGAACGATCTTCTGTTTTCACGCAACATTGACTTGTAATGGGGAAAAGACCACTCAACATCGCAGGATGTTACTGGGGAATTATTAAAGTTCAGTTGAAGTTCGCTATTCTGGCACTGTCTCTTTGTAGACAGTTTAAAATACCCTTCTAATTTGCATAATTATATATTTCTAAGAAATTACAAACAACAATTAGGAGATTTGAAAAATCCATTTTAAGACGACTGTAAGCGGGTACGCGAAATTGGAAAAAAAAAGATAAAAATATGACAAAAATACGAAAATTCATGTGGAATATGAAAAATTACCGGAAAATGAAAAAAACGTTAAAAAGAACCAAACTATGACTTTATATGACCCGTGAAAATCGTATAATGTTGTCCCCGTAGTTAAAATCATGCTTAACTTGTATTTTCCATGGAAATAATGTAAAGAAAAAATAGGACATGTCGTAAACATCCGGGCCCTATTTTAATAATAATAATAATAATAATAATAATAATAATAATAATAATAATAATAATAATAATAATCTCTACTTAGTTTCGGCCTGTCATGGACCACGTTATTCAACCGTTTGCATCCTTGAGCTTTAATTATTTACCAGTATTCCCGCATTCGCTTTCTGTGATCCTCCTTTCTTTAGACAGTCCACTTCTTGCCTGTTTTCAACTTCGACTTTTCTTGGAATCGCTGGTATGTTCGAACTTTATTCGGGAGAGTAACACGTTCCTCATCTGTGATCCCTATTTCTTGAAGGTTTCTTCAACTTCGGTGAACAAGACTGTCTTGGATTTGTTGGTTACAAAGTAGGAAAATGCCCGCTTGGTCAATCTCTGTGAGCGTATAAAATGTAATCCTCCGTTTGAAATGGTGTCAGTTATCCTTTCCACTAGCAGGTACATTTCATTGTTATGCCGTCTTCTGTACTCGCCATTTTCTCTGATTGGTCCGGGGATTTTTCTCAGGATTTTTCTTTCTTTGGCTTCTAATTTTTCAGTTAGACCTTTTCTGTTATGCAAGGCATTCTGCTCCACACAGGGCCTCTGAATGAACGACTCAACAATAATGCGTAAGCTTGGCCTGATCTTTTCTTGTAGATATTTCTAGTTAGTTGGTTTATAATAATAATAATAATAATAATAATAATAATAATAATAATAATAATAATATCCTTTTTTACAAGCTTCTTTCCGTTGCACCGACACAGATAGGTCTTACGGAGACGATGGGATAGGAAAGGATTAGGAGTGGGAAGGAAGCGGGCGTGGCCTTAATTAAGATACAGCCTCAGCATTTGCATAGTGTGAAAATGGGAAGACACGGAAAACTATCTTGAGGGCTGCCAACAGTGGATTCGAACACCCTACCTCCCGAGTGCAAGCTCACAGCTGCACGCCCCTAACCGCACGGCCAACTCGCTCGGTAAATAATAATTGTTTCACGATGTACTAAATACTCTGAGGGCTATGCGAGTTACCGTGATGTCGGGAATGTTGTCCAACAAGAGGTTCACTTGCGGGCTGGTAATCTACCGATACCAAAGGAACTGAGCCGGGATCGAACCTGCCAAGTTGGGGGTCAGAAGAATGGTTTAGGTGTCTGATCATAAGCAATTTCGGGTTGTTATATTTTGAAGATAGGTTTGTAACGAGCTCTTGTAAGAATTCCCCGTGATGAACGGACTATGTATGCATGTCCCCTCATAAGTCACAAATACGGGCTGACTAAAAAAGGGAGTTGTACTGATACCTGAGGTCATGTCCGGTAATGGCACAACTCGTTTGTGAGGAGAACCTTTTCCGCATGAGTGGTTCAGTTACATCAATTAGTGTAGATGTTACACAAGCTGACCGCATGCTTCTCGTATTTCATCACTCAAACAGTATGGAGAAGTTAGAATCATGCTACGGTGAGTTATCAACTGCTCTGCTAGCGATGCCAACCTGTACGATAAGTCTATTAAGTTGGCGGTCCGCAACACCCCTGACACTGGCCCTTGAATAAAATACTCCATTATCTACTTACTCAAAAATTGCAAAAGCAAACAAAAATACTTTCCCCTTTGCGAAAATCAAATGATCATACACATGTCTACCGGTCATTGCCATCCGCCAACGGCTGCTAATTTCAGATGGCAACCAGCCATAAGACAGCCTGCACGGTTGCTAGGTAACATCACCTTACATCACTGCCTGCACGGTTGGTACGTAACAGCATCCATACCTTACATCACTGCCTGCACGGTTGCTAGGTAACATTGTCTGGCCATCCATCCATCCATACCTCACATCACAGTCTGCACGGTTGGTACGTAACAGCATCCATACCTTACATCACTGCCTGCACGGTTGCTAGGTAACATTGTCTGGCCATCCATCCATCCATACCTCACATCACTGCCTGCACGGTTGGTACGTAACAGCATCCATACCTTACATCACTGCCTGCACGGTTGCTAGGTAACATTGTCTGGCCATCCATCCATCCATACCTCACATCACTGCCTGCACGGTTGGTACGTAACAGCATCCATACCTCACATCACAGCCTGCACGGTTGCTAGTTAACAATGTCTGACCATCCATCCATACCTCACATCACAGCCTGCACGGTTGCTAGTTAACATTGTCTGACCATCCATACCTCACATCACAGTCTGCACGGTTGCTAGTTAACAATGTCTGACCATCCATCCATACCTCTCATCACAGCCTGCACGGTTGCTAGTTAACAATGTCTGACCATCCATCCATACCTCTCATCACAGCCTGCACGGTTGCTAGTTAACAATGTCTGACCATCCTTCCATACCTCTCATCACAGCCTGCACGGTTGCTAGTTAACAATGTCTGACCATCCATCCATACCTCTCATCACAGCCTGCACGGTTGCTAGTTAACAATGTCTGACCATCCATCCATACCTCCCATCACAGCCTGCACGGTTGCTAGGTAACATTGTCTGGCCATCCATCCATCCATACCTCTCATCACAGCCTGCACGGTTGCTAGTTAACAATGTCTGACCATCCATCCATACCTCACATCACAGCCTGCACGGTTGCTATGGTTAAACTTCCGTCACTCGTTTTTTCGCATCACGCTACACAAATTTTCAGATGACCCCAGCCATAAGACATATTTATGTCACCAAACAATGAAAATCGTTCTTTACTCTGTGGAGAAGTGGCTCATCTATTGAGAATATGTAGGGAGACTCCATTCACTTAGGATTAAATATCTGGGTAATGAACATAAAGCCAAAATATAAAGAGAGGAAGGATTCCTTACAATATGAAAGTATGAAACACAGAGTGGTTTTGCATGGGGAAGAACAGTAAAATATATTTGTGTTTAAAATATGTGTGGCTAACGAGAACAAGCGCTATTGTAACCAGTGAAGGGAAGCTTCTCCTTTCCGGCTCCATGGTGTGCTAACCTTTGGTAGCCTACAAGGAGTCCCGGGTGCGATCCCCGGTCGGGTCGTGGATTTTAACCTTAATTCGTTAATTCGTCAGGTTCGGGGGGTTTGGCTATGTATACCGTCTTCAGCGTTAGATTTGATCATAGATAGGGTCCATTCTCACAGATGCGCAGGTCACCTTTCAGGCGTCTACTCGAAAGACGTGCAGTACGCCTGTCCTAGAATATGTAACATTATATAACATCTATGAGAAAAGAAAAATACATAATTAGTTGTTTTTTTCTTTAAATACTATTTTGCTTTACGTGGCAACGACGCAGATAGTTCTTATGGTGACAATGGCATACAAGTCACATTGCTCTTAACTAAGGTACAGCCAGAACATTTGCCTCGTGTGACAATGGGGAACCACGGAAAACCACCTTCAGGGATGCCGACAGTGGGGTTGGAACCCACTAGCTTCCGAATGCAAGATCACAGCTGTGCGCCCCTAACTCCACGGCCAACTCGTTCGATGTAATAATTAGTAGAATAGGCAATAAACACTGTTATATTTAAGTATAATTTAACATACTTACTTACTTACTTACTTACTTACTTACTTACTTACTTACTTACTTACTTACTTACTTACTTACTTACTGGTCGGCGCTACAGTCCTTGTAGGTCCTTGGCCTCCTTTATCACCTGCCTCCATTCATCTCGGTCCTCAGCTTTTCTTCTCCAACGTTTAACTCCTAACTTTCTAAGGTCATCCTCAACATCATCAATCCATCTTTTCCTCCTTCCATCAAGTTTCCCTATAAACACCTTTTTTACGGTGCAGGTTTCTGCCATTCTCTGAACATGACCGGCCCACCTAATTCTTCCCTGCTTAATTTTAGCAACAATATCTGGCTGGCCAAACAGTCCTTGCAGCTCTACATTTGTCCTCATTCTCCACCCATCCTGCTCTCTTACTGCACCGAATATCTTTCTCAATATCTTTCTTTCCCACCGTAACAGCCACTGTTCTTCTCCGGAGGTCATCACCCAGCATTCTGAGCGATACATAACTATTGGTCTTAGTACTGTTGTGTATATTTTAATTTTTGTATTCCTGCTGACATTCCTGGATTTAAACATATTTTGCAAGGCGTAAAAGCATCGGTTTCCACTTGTTATCCTCTCCTGTATTTCCACGGAGGTTTTATTGTCCTCTGTTATTATAGAGCCTAGATATTTGAAAGATGTGACTCTTTGATATTCCTTCCTATTTAATCTTCCTCTTACTCCCTCTGTATCTCCCATCTTCATATATTTTGTTTTGTTTATATTCACTTCTAGTCCTAGGTCCCGTGCTTTCTCTTCTAATACTGAGTAGCTCTCTTCAAGAGCTCTTTCATTTCTTGCAATTATTGCTACATCATCAGCATATGCTATCATTTGTACTAATCTGTTCAAAATGGTTCCCCCTGGGTTGATGGGCAATTGACGGATTACTTTTTCCAATGCTAGGTTAAAAAGCAGTGTGGAAAGTATATCTCCCTGTCTTAGTCCTCTCTCCACTAAAAACTCCTCTGACAGATCTTGCTCCACTCTCACCTTGCATACCGTTGTTTTCAAAGTCATTTCTGTTAATCTAATCAATTTCCTTGGGATTACAAATTCTTTCATAATCTTGTAAATTTTACCCCTATCTAGACTGTCAATATGCCTGTTTAAAATCAACATACAGCTGATGTAGCTGTTTGTCATATTCATAAAATTTCTCTAGCACTTGTCGTAATATAAATATCTGTAGAGCGATGTTTTCTAAAACCTGCTTGGTAATCCCCTAATATTATTTCCATCCATAATTCCAATCTTAAGGCTAGTACCTTACCAAAAACCTTGTACGTTCCATCCAGCAAGGTGATCCCTCGATAATTTCCACATACTGCCTTATCTCCCTTTTTATGTAATGGGTAAATAATACCCAATGTCCAATCCTTGGGTATTTCCTCCTTTGTCCAAACCTCCTTAATCAATTCATAAACAGCCTTTTCTATTCCCTCTCCCCCATATCTCAACAGCTCTAACTCCATTCCATCTTCACCTGGGGCTCTATTATTCTTTAATGCATTAATTGCAGCTTTGACCTCTTCTAAGTCTGGCTCTTTTACTGATTCCTCGTCTAATTCTCTTTCTTCCCCATCAACATTTATATTTTCCTCTTCTCTATCATCCTCATTATTTCCATTGAGTAACTCGTAAAAATACTCCTGCCATCTTCCAAGCACTTTGCTTTTATCACCCAGAAGGTTTCCATCCTTATCCTTGAAGAAAACAGCTCTTGGTTGAAACCCTCTCTTAATGTCTTTTGTTCTTTCATAGAACTTTCGTACCTCGTTTCTATCCTTCATTTCATCCAGTTCTTCGATTCTCTTTCTTTCAAAAACTCTTTTCTTATATCTACATATCTTATCTGCTCTTCTTCGTTTCTCTCTATACGCTTCTACTGTTTGTCTTGTTCTCCTTTGAAGCATTTTGTTCCTAGCATCATTCCTCTCTTGGATTAATGTTGAACATTCCTCATCAAACCATTCTGCTCTCTTTACCAATTTCTTCTTTCCCAGGGTACTATCTGCAACTTCACTGATAGTTGTTTTCAGTGTCTCCCATTTATCTTCCACTTCTCCTTTCTCCCATAATTCCCTTTTTATTGCCAAAGATTCAGCTATTTTCGTTTTGTATTTCTCTTGCAATTCCTCATTTTTTAGACCTCCAATATTGTGCTTTGCCTTTCTTGTTACTTTTTCCGTTCTTGCCAAATCTATTTTTTGTCTGTACTTGACTCTAACAAGATAGTGGTCTGTATTAGCATTAGCACCTCTGCAACTTCTAACATCCATAATATCTGATGCATGTCGCCTGTCTATGATAACATGGTCTATTTGATTTCTTGTCACACCATCTGGTGAAATCCAGGTCTCCTTGTGAATGTTTTTCCTAGGATGCCAAGTACTTTTAATTATCATCTGATTTCCAATCACAAAATCAGTCAATCTCAATCCGTTATCATTACTTACTTCATGCAGGCTTTCTTTCCCTACTAAGTGTTTGTACACTTCTTCTCTTCCAATGTTTGCATTTAAATCTCCAAGGATAATTTTCACATCATGCCTTTGAACTTTATTAATTTCTTCCTCCAATTTGGTATAAAATGCATCTTTCTTCTCATCTTCTGCCTCCTCAGTAGGGGCGTACACACAAAACACAGTTACGTTGAAGAATTTTGCCCTAATTCTCACAGAGCACATCCTATCATTGATTGAAGTAAAGTTGATCACGCTTTGCTTTACTGACTTATGTATGAGGAATCCTGTGCTATTACTGCCTGCTTTTTCTCCACTGTACATCAAAATATGTTGTCCAGACATCATCATCCCTTGCCCTTTCCATCTTAGTTCCTGTAGAGCTGATATTTTCACTCCATACTTATCCATTTCATTCCTTAATTCTTTCAACTTGCCAGGTCTCTTCAATGTCTTAACATTCCACGTTGCTAATATAATTTCCTTTTTCCTTCTCTTTAGCCGTTTTTCTCGCCGGTTCGTCACCAAGTTTTCCAGTCCTGCGTTATTCATTCTTAAGGTATCCGCAACAGTTGGTTTTTTACGAGGTAGGGGAGTTAACCCTACGCTCAACCCCCAACCTGGAGGACCAGGGTATCACTCTTAGTCTGGATCATCACCTTAGACCTGTCTGGCTTGGGTGGCCCTACCAGGAGCAGATGCTCCCGCCGGCATAGCTCTAAGGATCATTTGACCACGCAAGCCTCCAATAAACACCCGGCAAAATATATTTTGCCTTCGTCAAGGTGGTGATACCTTCGGGAGGATAATTTAACATAGTAATAGATAAACGCCTGTGGGTGTGGGACACGGACGAGGATTATTCCCACGGTATCCCCTGCTTGTCGTAAGAAGCGACTAAATAGGGCAACCAAGGGATGATATTAGAACCGTGAGACTACTTGTGATTAGTATCACTATGTGAGAAACACCATGAGTCCACGTTGCTTTTGATTAATATCACTATGTGAGCGACACCATGAGTCTGCGTTACCTTCGATTAGTATCACTATGTGAGCGACACCATGAGTCTACGTCACTTTTGATTAGTATCACTATGTGAGAAATACTATGG
The DNA here is from genome assembly GCF_040414725.1 of Anabrus simplex. Taxonomy (NCBI): domain Eukaryota; kingdom Metazoa; phylum Arthropoda; class Insecta; order Orthoptera; family Tettigoniidae; genus Anabrus; species Anabrus simplex. Next base: position 146,427,048 of record NC_090269.1, on the reverse strand, counting down.
GTATACTTTGCCTGTGATTAGTATCACTATGTGAAAAACACCATGAGTCTACGTTGCCTTTGATTAGTATCACTATGTGAGCGACACCACGAGTCTACGTTACCTTTGATTAGCATCACTATGTGAGAAACACTATGGGTATACGTTGCCTGTGATTAGTATCACTATGTGAGAAACACCATGAGTCTACTTTACCTTTGATTAGTAGCACTATGTGAGCGACACCATGAGTCTACGTTGCCTGTGATTAGTATCACTATGTGAGCGGTACTATGAGTAGGGCCTATACTTTACCTGTGATAGTACCACTGTAGGAGGAACACCATAGTTCTGTTTTATCAGTGATCAGTACCTTTATGATTGGCTGGTGAATTGGATTTAGGACCTGTTTAAAAAACAATCATCATCATCATTATCATCAACGTTTGTGACCAGGAAATTCGAACGCATGTACAAAAATAAATGGATTGCAGTAACATAAATTAATGCTCTCTCTCTCCCCAGTTTCAGATGCTCGAGAACTAGGAGGTGGGAGTATTCTATTCTTGTAATCTATATATATATATATATATATAAAATAAGAGTTTTGTCTGTACATTGCTCAGAATTTGAAAAGAATGGTATTTCTGTATCGGTCAGGTCCACAGTAACAAGGAAATGCACTTTTGACTTTTCCGTAATTTTTGTCTGTCTGTCTGTCTGTCTGTCTGTCTGTCTGTCTGTCTGTCTGTATGTATGTATGTATGTATGTATGTATGTATGTATGTATGTATGTATGTATGTATGTATGTATGTATGTATGTATGTAATTATGTATGTATGTACACGCATCACTAGAAAACGGCTAAAGCGAATTTAATTAAAATCGGTATGCAAAGTCGGGGAATAAGTCGCTACAACTTAAGCTATGAAAATTGTATTTACGCTGAGAGAAATGGTAATTTAGGGGAAGGCCTAATATTTAATTCTTAAATATTTACGTCATTAGTGGTCCTATCTCATTGTAAACTGGTATACAAAGTCGGAGAATGAGCCACTATAATATAGGCTATACATTATTTTATTCACGCTGAATGAAATGGTAGTTTAGGGGAAGGCCTAAAATTTAATTCTCAAATATTTATATTATTAGTGATCGTATCAATAAATACAACATAACCAAAGTTTTATAGAATTAAATTTCCGACCATTTATATCTTATACACTTTTACCGTACCGGCTATGATAACACATATATTCATGAATTTGTATTTTTGTTGCTAAGTCCATAACGACGCCTAGCCACGAGAAAATGTGTTGACAGAATTTAATGAAAATCAGTATATAGAGTCGGGGAATAAGAAACTACAGTCTAAGCTATAAACAATTTTATTCACCCTGGATAAAATTGTAGTTTAGGGGAAGGTGCCTAAATTTTAATTTTTAAATACCTATGTTTTTGGTCCTATCGAAAAGTGCTAGATAACAAAAGTTACAGAGAATACAATTTCCGATCATTTATGTTTTATTCAGTTTTACTGTACCGAATATGATGAGTGGTATTTCAGAGTCGGAAGAAAACTAAATATGAAGGCCTAGACTATCGAAGGCGCATAACATTGATCAACAATATAATTACATTGACCATTGTTTGTTGTGATGTTATTTGTCCCTTATGCTGCCTCTCAACTCCGGTAGATGGGATTATTGCTGCGTACCGAGTACAAAAGCCTGCCTGAGTTATAAAACTTTCTTCTTTAGCATGCCATTCCTCTGGTTCAAACATTTTCTGATGCAGCTGGTACGTAACACACTGTTTCTTCATAGTACGGTATTCCAGTTATTCGATCCCTACTCTGACGCGCTTATTTGAATGAGCAGTGTGCATGCTTAAGGCAGAGGCTTAGTAGTAGTAGTAGTAGTAGTAGTAGTAGTAGTAGTGGTAGTGGTGATGGTGGTAGTAGTAGTAGTAATAGTATGACCTGGTCTCTAATAACAATTTAGACTTATTCCAAATTATAGCACCACAATTCACTTAATAACTCAAAATTCAACCTGAAAAGAGCCGTTTCTTAAGAAAAGCTTCTTCCTCTTCACTTCTATTAAATTCTACATTCATTTTATTCCAAATTATCAGTGAAGAGGGGGGGTTTCTCCTCTGGCTTGGAGAAGAAATTTGCCTCCAAGTCAGACAGATTTTTCCGCCGCCAGTGTATTGAATTGATATTTTCCGACTAATCGGGTACCCCTAGGAAACAGATTAGTAAAAGGGCATAGCTTTGCCCTGGGGGTCTCCACTATTCGACCCTCTCCCCGCCGAAAAAATACGAAGAGTGTTCACGAATCACGGCTGTCTGCGGCTTGGTCATTCCAGCTCTGGAACTGTGGACATTTAGATCGGCAGTGCAGTCCTGTTCGTTAAAAGTGAGAAAATGTGCGGTGTTTCATTTGATCGAGTATTTCATATGAAAGCATTGATTTCAGTCGCGCCATTCCTACTTAACGTCATTGTAATGTATGTTCATTTCAGTTGGGAAAACCACTAAGGGAGTCTTTCTGAGGATGTAAAAAGGCAGGTGGAGAGTTTCTACAATTATAATGAAAACTCCCCAATCTGATTGTGACTGATGGTAGGCAAGCGGGTCTACCATTACAATGAAAATTCCCTAACTCAGTCTTCATATGAGAAAATATGTTTGGTGACTTCCCCGTCGCGTTTCTAGGGTAACGTTAAGAGCTATGCAATTTAATACAATCTTGCTTACAACCTGTACACTAGGACTCCGTATGCAATGCAGAATTCCGTAGCGAAGCACGGGTACATCAGCTAGTCAGTGTTATGCAAGAGTTTTACTCACTTCTCAGATAAAGAGATTAGATTATATAAACGAACTGATAGGTGTTCTGTTACTCGGGTTAGTTGTTCATATCTCCCCCTGTCGAGTGCTTTTATCTCTGTTGCAATATACACCAGCTGTCTGTTGTGTGGCTGTTCGAAGACGGTATTTCACAGGTACAGTAATAACTGCTCATTTGACAACGGTTCACATTTTATTTTCTCTCCGTGGTTAACGTCTGTTCAACTTTCGTGAGTCATAGTGTTGTAATTTACCGCACCAGCCTCAATGACAGACTGCATAAAACTTGCAATAACATTTCTACTATAATGTAGCAAATGTGACATGGGTGTTATTCCCAGGACAAAACTGATAGGAAGAATGAATGGGCAGAAAGAATACGAAATTGAACTGGTGGACCATTCTGGGTACTTGGCATATATGTATTTTCTTTCAGGATGGTAGTTTGTCGAGGAGAATAGAATGAATGGGTAGCGAAGTTAAGTGAGATGGTAGGCCCTAAAAGAGGTGTTCACGCTGGGCGTTTCGTCCAGCAGGCGTACAGTACTGTAAGTGGACGGGCAGGAGATGAGCGCAAGTAGAGGCGTGCTCTGAACTGCTGAGGCAAATAACTTTGTATTTGAGTTTTCTTATTATTTCTTAGAACGTCCTTTATAAAGTTTAAAAAGCTGCGAACATCCAAGCTGGGTACAGCTGTCTCGACAATCCGCTTGCACTACCGCAGTTCAGCTTCTCCAGCGAGTTGGGTTTCCTTGCCGGCGCGAAAGTGAGCTACCCCCAGCGAATTTTAAGTCGCTTGGTTGACGCATGCACTTGAAGCTTCCTTGTCCTGGGAGCGGAGCGTGGCTGTGGGCCCTCTCCCCGACAGCAGCTAGCTTACGTAACGCATGTTAGTTTTAATACTTGACACTCGAAGTGTTCAGCGCCACACACTAGAGACTAAAAGAAAAACATAAACATAGCTACTTGCACATCGTTTTGCTAATAAACATAGAGCCAGTTTATGAAATCAGTTGCAATATAGAATATATTTTAATTTTGGATTTCGGCGTGTATAAAGTTTTTTCGAGCAATTCGTTGATAGCACATCTAGAGTGTGTTTTCCGATAGCCGCAGAAAAATATTTAGGTTGCCCAGCTTGAACACAGAACTAAGCGCGAAATAAAATATTTTTGTATAGTGGTACAGAGTGAATTTTTTAGTGTTCCTCTTGGGTTATAGGTGAAGTTTTCGTGAGTTCTGTGCCACTATTCATTAATATAATGTGTGTTATACGTCGTGACAAATATTTTTCCTCGATTGTTGTTGATGCACGTACACTCAGTAAACGAGTGAAACTATAAAATTTCAGTGACGGTAAAATACCAGTTAAATTTTGCTGATTCAGTTTAGGTAAGGGTTTTTAAGTTGAAAACAACTATGACTGTACTATCACGAAGTGTCACCGGGTGATTCTGTCAGTACATTGTTTAAAATCTGTTCTAGATTAAGTTATGATGGTGTCGTCACTGTTGTGAGTATCAATTCGGAAATATGTGCGAGTGTGTGAAATACCTTTTCACGAAAAATGCAGCCTTATAAAATGGTATTGTTGACTTTAGAGAGTGTAGTGGGGCTACGATTGCTTGTATTTAAAATACATTTTTGCAGTTGGGGTAACCAAGTGTTCACTGCACCCCACTGATATTTCATAATTACCAATATAGCCCACTTTGTGTAATAATCCCCTATGAAAGTGTTCCATTGTCCTCCCGTGACGTATGAGTCCGAGCAGTTTTTCATTTATGTATACGATTAGTTTTTTCCAAGTAGCAAAACTACGTCTAGGCTACTGGTGTTTTTTGTAAAATTTAGGATTCTTGTGGCCACACACTAGAGATGGCTAAAAAATAACGTAGCAGTTATTTTGTCACAGTTACATGCATGTCACTGTTACAAATGTAACGAGGACGAAAATAACAGGTTACCAAGTAACGACAGCACTATAACGTACTAGTGAAAATAGTAACTGGGAAGTGGTAACTGTCACTAGTAGCAGCTTACAGACACCGAGTCATGAGAGTCATGCCGAGAAATGAGCATCAAACACTAACACACCGCGTGAGTTTCAGCCATTGCCACCGTAGCGTGCTTGCTATGGGCCGAGCCTATCAGCAGCGAGGTCCTCGTTCAAATCCTTCCACTGGAGAAGTTTATTTCCTCTATTGGCACTCTCAAGTCGGTCAGAAGCCACATGCAGATTTAGAAACACCGCCTCGAGTCGCCCACAAAGTGACCTGATTGGCTAACTTCAGTCACTCATAAAATAACAACGGCGGGAGATATCGACGTAATTTTTTCAAGTTACACATCAGTATGACCAACGCTCATATACTCGGTTCACATTGTTTCCGATCAGCCTGTATATTTATGCTACAGAAACGCTCAACTTACGCCATAAAGCAACAATTGGAGGTTAAAGAAAGGAAAATCAAGAATTAAGAATGAAATGCATTACCCCAAACCCATCTCGGGAATAACTAAACTGCGACGAATTCAATTTATAAGCCATTTTGGAAAGAATAAATACCAGACCTACTTTGATTTGATTTGTTTATTTATCATCAACAGAGTTATTAATTATCCAATTACAGATGATATAATACATTCAAATAATAACAATATTAACGGCACTTACTACTAATTATAACTAAGCAATATATAATACATATATATTTACAAAACACACAAGGAAGGAAAAAACATGAAAAAAGAAAAGTGTTTATACATTTGAAATGACCGAAGGAAGGAAGTATAACTTTCAGTTACAAAATGCACAGAACAAGATACAAGGAACACTGCCTACGAAGCGTCCATAAGATGTCTGTGATTTTCACTAGCTGACGAGTGAAATATATCCACCATTTCGCTAATTTCGTTCAGGGATCTTAGGGCCTGTATAAACCAAGAGTTTCTGTGTGATTCTGTTGTGCACCTGGGTAAGTGAAAGGTGACAGCCTGTCGGGTATTGCGGGAAGGAACATGAATTGGTAGCAACTGGAGTAAATTGGGACAGTCAAGGAAATTACCGATACATTTGTGTATGAAACATGCGTTGACATACCTGCGCCTAGTTCTAAGAGACTCAATACACATGTTTGTACAAAACAAATCATAATCTATCGATGACAGTTTGATACCTAGACACGTTTTACTGATCCATTTTGAGAATCTGATCTATACTCGCTCTAAGGCATTAACTAAGTATTGCTGTGAGGGGATCCACACTTCAGAGCAGTACTCTAGACTAGATCGTATAACCGAGAAGTACAGGGTTTTCAACGGGACGACAGATTTAAAACTATTGCAATTTCTTTCGAGGAAGCCTAACGTTTTAAATGCCTTGTTAACGATATTTAACACATGCTCATTGAAAGATATACCATTTTGATTACTAAAAATAACATCAAGATCGTTAATTTTATGAACACGCTTCACTTCTTGATCCTTACGAGATGACCTAGGATCACCAAATATGCACGATATTGTGCCCTTTTGAAGGCAGACGTTGCTGTATTCTTCTTGCTTGATTGATGCGCCAACTGCTCCTGTGAATAAAGACATCAAATAATACTTACCGCTCACATCTTATCTTCTTGGGTATGGTTACGTCCTTCATCATTTCTCGGAGTTTTCGGGCCACACATGATCAGGGTTGAGGGAGTGAAAGACGGGGTCAACTAACTACCAAATGACGGTACCCACAAACTGAATTACATTTAAATTAAGCAAAATAATTTATTAACAATCTGCAAAATAAGTAATGAAATAGAAAATTCAAATGAAGTGAAGTTAAAATAAAATGAAATAAAATTATTGGAAATAAAACAATTCGAGTCTTCTTAACAAAAATCAAACACCTGCCTTAGTGGACCTGACTTACGGTCAACAAAAATTAAGTAATGATCACCACCATCGAACTCGTGTCTTCAATTGTCCATGACACAACAACAACAGACCAGAGATCAACAAAGATTCAGCATTCATGAATAACACCTCTTGGATTACATTTAAACCGTCATTTCAATCAAACTGGACTTGCATAAATGATTAATTAATTGATTAATTAATTACACTGGTTTCATTTATGGGTATCCCAAGTTATTTTTGATTCCAACTACTTGTTAATTTTACAACTACCCACTTGCAAACCACGATTATGTAAAATAAACCTGGATAACAATAAAGAAATTCCATGAACACGGTATCTCATTACTATTTGTATAACTTTGCCATCACATAAATACCTGGTGGCTGAAATAAAGAAAATTTTCCAAACCAAACATTGATTATGAACGCACTGTTATTTTGTCAATTTACTCATTATTAGCTGTGATAGTCTGGACACTTAAAATAAATAAATTAGGCCAAGTGCCTTAGTTTTACCTTTATTAAATAAACTCGACCCTTTTACAACATTAATTTTAGCTTGCTTGCCGCTGTCTGCATTTGAACTGTGAATAACCAAAATTGCATGATATCATTGCTGATGGAGGCAGATTCCATCTTATTTACTCAGTTTGCGGCATTTATCACATAACTTCTTATTAAAGGTCGGTTCATTTTCCTAATTAAATTGTAGTGGGGTCCGAAAAGCTTAGTGATTACGATGCCCTTGAGCATAAATATTTGATTTGATTCTGACTAATGAATAATCCGTGGTCTTACTAACCTAACACTTGAAATTAGTATTTACAAAATATACACGGCATTGGAGAAGCAACTGTGCGCCCAAAGAAATACATTGAAAGATGATCTAACTACACCTATATTATTAAAATCATGTAACCACAACAATATTCACGTACCTTCAGTCTCAGTATTTTAACACACGATGACAAAAATATTACACAAAGAAAAACAGAACAGGGAAGAAAAAATCTCAAAATAAAAGTGATCGCTGCCTGTCAAAAATGAAATAAAACACGCGAAATCAAAAAATGCAGAACATCGCTATCAAACTGAAATTCAAGTAACAACTGAGGTGGATTTGGCGGCAATCTCCTGACAACAGACGTAAATGTCTGGACATTATATTTCCCAACATTAAGGAATAATGGCTAAGAAAATTACACATCACCATGATCACAAATGACTTTCAAAATTACACATTGCTGGCTCGCTCTGTTCCATGTCTTAACTCGGCCTCTGATTTGCATATTTCCGAGTATTACGTCGTCCCTGGAAAATATTTGAATATATAAGCCTTCCGCCTACAATTATCATATATGTCGTCGTAGATTTAACTCTATTGGTTAAACTGATTATCTTTCAATTCATATTCACCTCATTACTCTCAACGTAGCATTTACTTGTCAACGTAGCTTCGCCCCCTTACACACGGGCTAATAGTTTGTTAATTCGTTGGGTCGTTCACATATTCATAAATACGACACCGTTATATGACATGGTTCACCAGCCTCTATTCTCCATTTCTTTGATTATTATCATCAGGGACATTGCTACCTCTTTGTTCACATACTTTGATCTTTCATCACACATTCACATGCTGCGATGAACTATCAGAGCTGACCGGCAATGTTTCCCCTCTTTAGTTATGACGGTAACAACAAGATTACCTGACAAATACATGACTGCTGAAAACCCGATTTCGCGTACACCCAAGAAAAGAAAATCGCGTATTAAACGCTACACCACCAAAAATAAGGATATGAAATCCCAAGGAAACGGTCATCTAAAGTGTGATCACACGAATGAATAAACAAAATTGGATGTGCCGTAATCGAGTCTAGTTAAATAAAAATAGCTCGGCAACATCCACGAGAATCAAAATATCACCATTACACATATTATTATTATATTAAAATCTGAAATTACACTGGGCATGAAATATCTACTGAAAATTAGGACTCAGATTACGTCAAAAATAAACTCACGTCACGATGATTCAGATAAAATGTGCAAGAAAAATTCAAGAGAATATACGGATATTATCTGATTATTATTATTATTATTATTATTATTATGATCGTTATTATTATTATTATTATTATTATTATTATTATTATTATTATTATTATTATTATTATTATTATTATTATTATTATGTTAACACCATGACATTTACATCCCGAGTCGTCAGATGTAATTGTCCTGGTCTCTTTCCTAACTCTTACTGCAAATGACGGCTAAAACCTAACTACACCATCCAGTACGTGAAATTTTTATATACAAGAATACATAAATTTACAGACCTAAAATTTGACCACGAATTGTTCATGTCGTCCTCAATTACATATTACAAAATTATAACATGCTCATTACCTTAGTGCTGGAAGGCAGGCTGGGTCCTCCTCAGCCCCGTTTACATGGATCTACTCCATCTTCCACATCTCGTTGAGAATATTTAACATTTCGTGCACACGATTAGGATCCATGTTTAATATTTGCGTAGCACACGTAAGATTTATTCGCAACACACGCACTCTTAACAATTATAGTAAAATATAAATTAGACAGCATACGAATTAACACCCGTTGAGTTGTTGATCTTAGTCAGGGACAAAACTACCTGGCCTGGTGTCCTTCACGACGTGTCTCCCCAGCTCGCCCCTTACAGTTTGTTTATACAAGGGATTTACCAGTCATTCACCTTGCTCGGACGTGGAAAATAGACGAGCAGTCCCGGTCCCGTTATATCCCAGTAGTAAACAAGTTTCTCCCTGTAATGAGCACAACTACTGCTCGCTCCCAATGTCTCCAATGAAACAGTAATTTTCATAAACTGCGGAAATTTGATTGCATTGCTCCCATGTAAATCACAGAGAAATTTTATGAAAATATAGTCCTCCAGGAAATAATAATTTCTCCACCCAAATTCTAGTGCGTAAGCTACGTGTGAGCTAAGGAAATGTTATACAACTATATGTTCTGAAATGTCCCATTGTTCATCTGAGTTCTCCGCCGTGCTCACCACGTTAAGTGTTCATTTAGGAAGTATTTTATAGAAATAAACATCATCGTCATTTCTACTGTAATAAGTGTTTCAATGTTTCCTATGACCTGATGTTATTATAAAAGTTCTCCCCAACTGTTCCTTGTCTGATCAAAGACTTTACTCACTCAAAGATACGGCCGTCACTTAGCGCTGCACCTTCCGAAGAGTCGCCTGTATACACACAAATTTCAACTAAGACTGGAGTATCGGCACATTGACGCTGCCGGTTTTGTAAATTCACACACCCCCGCCTCAAAGTAGTCCCACTGGAGGGGATGTGGCGTAGTGATATTGCACCTTGGATCACTTTTCCACTTGTCCGTAGGTTAAATGTTCAGAAAATGCACTCCATATATTCCAAAATTTGGTTTAATTCACATGTCGCACTGCGCTATCAGAAATGATCGTAGATTATTTTGTGAATTGAAATGCGTCATAGGGCCTATTTACACTCGCAGCACGGCACATTCCCGCCATGACAGTTAACTTCCCGGGCGAAACCACTCTTCCACACAATGTTGAAAACTTATTATTTATGGAATTGCTAATCACGTATTCCCGTAAATAATTCCTCAAATATTATTTGCAGATCAGGACACAGTATTTCTCTACTTCTTCCGACATCAAATCGCGAAATACTGGATAAATATTCCCGCTGGTGTAGGACAGTTTAATTTCGGAATTTCTGATTGGCTAGAATTTTGCCGCCGAACATTGGCGTGGGCAAGACCATTTTTGCCAAGGGGTTGTAGGCATTATTTCTCTCTCTGTCACTCGAACTGGGGGTGGTGCATTCCAATGTGTCCTCTCCCGTGAGAATATTTTTGTAGAACGTTTCACACAAGGCGGTGTCATAAAAATATATTGGAGGGAGCTCTTAGCCATCTATTTCCTGTACGTGACTTAAAGTGGTTTAGGGGATATTTTTCCAGCCAGTGTGGCGCCTGCGTAGTGCTTTGTGAAACTGCCCGCTCTTTCCTGCTTTCTGCAGTATGCACATACATGGATTTCAATAATTGAATTAATGCGTCCATTAGGCCAATGAACTTATAGGTGCAATATAAATATAATAAAGGAAATTGTTCACACAAGGGGATTTGAAGACGATGAGAAGAAACCAACACGACGTTCTTGGTGGAAGGAACGGAAATTACAACAATCGATGAAAATGAAGAACCATTGGGTAACTATGAAAGCTCAACAAATGCTGATTCCGCGTGGTCCTGAGTGACCCATTCGTGAAGAAGAAGGAGAAGAAGAAGAAGAAGAAGAAGAAGATGATGATGATGATGATGATGATGATGATGATGATGATTCAATCACCAATAGATTGGCCTATAGCAAGGAAGACGTGGCCACTAAGTGACACGTGAACGCGACTTCAGTGGCACTTCCTGCAATTAACTAATATTTTTAGTGTCTTTACATGTGATAACATTGCATATTTTAACATTGCGATTTAATAAAGTATGCTTCAGGTAATTCTGTGGCCATATTTTTTGTTCTTGAAATTTACCTCTTTTTTAAAATATAATTTTCAGTGATGTTTACAAAATAAGGGAGCCTGCGTGGCTCAGACGGCAGCGCGTCGGCCTCTCTCCGCTGGATACCGTGGTTCAAATCCCGGTCACGCCATATGACATTTGTGCAAGTCAAAGCGGAGGCGGGACAGGTTTTTCTCCGGGTACTCCGGTTTTCCTTATCATCTTTCATACCAGCAACACTCTTCATTATCATTTCATAGCATAAGCAGCAATCCAGAAAGGAGTGAGGCAAGGCTGCAGTTTGTCCCCCCCTTTTCAATGTTTACATAGAACTGGCAGTAAAGAAAACCAAAGAGGAATTTGGAAAGGGAATCACAGTCCAAGGAGAGGAAATCAAAACCTTGAGATATGCCGATGATGTTGTTATTTTATCTGAGACTGCAGAGGATCTCGAGAAGCTGCTGAATGGTATGCACGAAGTCCTGGGTAAGGAGTACAAGATGAAAATAAATAAGTCCAAAACAAAAGTAATGGAGTGCAGTCGAACGAAGGCAGGTGATGTAGTAAATATTAGATTAGGAAATGAAGTCTTAAAGGAAGTAGATGAATATTGTTATTTGGGTAGTAAAATAACTAACGGTGGCAGAAGTAAGGAGGACATAAAATGCAGACTAGCACAAGGAAGAAAGAGCTTTCTTAAGAGAAGAAATTTGCTCACTTCAAACACTGATATAGGAATGAGAAAGATTTTTTTGAAGACTTTCGTGTGGAGCGTGGCATTGTATGGATGTGAAACATGGACGAAAACTAGCTCAGAAAGAAAGAGAATAGAAGCTTTTGAAATGTGGTGTTATAGAAGAATGCTAAAGGTGAGATGGATAGATCGAATCACGAATGAGAGATACTGAATCGAATTGGTGAGAGGAGATCGATTTGGCTAAATTTGACGAGACACCCAGGACTTGTTCAGTTGGTTTTTGAAGGAAGTGTAGGTGGTAAGAAAGGTAGGGGCAGACCAAGAAATGAATATGACAAGGAGATTAGAGCAGATGTAGGATGCAATAGTTACTTAGAAATGAAAAGTTTAGCACAGGATAGGGTGGCATGGAGCTCTGCATCAAACCAGTCTTTGGACTGATGACTCAAACAGCATTTATCAGTCATTAATAAAAACCACCTTGGGAATGGCGACCCCATTGTAATAATAACCTATATATATGGTTCATTTATTACATCCCTGACCCGGTTACAGACTGGAAAACAGGTTGTAGGTTTTCATTTTCATTTACAACATAAAATCGCGAAACATTCAGTTACCTGTAATGTAATCTGATACCATCTTCTTCTTATTCAAGTGCCAATTCCTCTCTGAAGGATGCAGTACGAAACAACTCAATAGTGGAGCAGTTGACCCGAGTTTTCAGGTTATTGATCCAAGAAATGCGCCTTTTTCCTGGTCTTCTTTTGCCTTCTCAATATCTTTTTTTTTTTTTGCTAGTGGCTTTACGTCGCGCCGACACAGATATGTCTTATGGTGACGATGGGATAGGAAAGACCTAGGAGTTGGAAGAAAGCGGCCGTGGCCTTAATTGAGGCTCAGTCCCAGTATTTGCCTGGTATGAAAATGGGAAGCCACGAAAAACCATCTTCAGCGCTGCCGACAATGGGATTCGAACCCACTATCTCCCGGATGCAAGCTCACAGCCGCGCGGTCCTAACCGCACAGCCAATTCGCCCTGTAAAAATCAAAATCAATCAGTACTGATCTGTATTTAGTGCAGTCGCCTGGGTGGCAGATTCCCTATCTGTTGTTTTCCCAGCCTTTTCTTAAATGATATTGCTTTACGTCGCACCGACACAGATAGTTCTTATGGTGACAATAGCATACAAGTCACCTTGCCCTTAACTAGGGTACAACTAGAGCATTTGCCTGGTATGAAAATTGGGAACCACGGAAAACCGCCTTCAGGGCTGCCAACAGTGGGATTCGAGCCCACTATCTCCCGGACGCGCCTCTACGCGCACGGCCAACTCGCCCGGTGACGTAGATGTTAGGCTCCTTTAAACAACAGGCAGCATCATCAGGGACTGTTGTCACCCTCTTCATGGCTGAAGTTACGTTGTTCTAAGGAGAAGATGCATGCCAGCGAAGTGGTTACGTTTCTCTAACGGACCTCCTTCGGTAGCAGAACTGCTGAATCCGTCCAACTGCCTCTCGGTGTTTTTCCAAGATGACTCAGGAAGGACATCTACAGCAAAACGCAATCGGTTAGTGTCTGGATGTTACTGAATTCGATTACGAGCCCTTTGCAGTGTTCTTCCTCGGCCGAAGCTAGTGCTGCTGAGGACGACGACTCAACGCCCTGGGGGATGAAATACGAGTAATCGATGTACTAGGAGATACGACCAGTACAGCCTTGGGGTGAAGAATTGAGGTAAGTAGATTTAACCGGTCCAGAGCTCTAAGGGCAAATAGAGTAGTAGGATTTAGCTCATATAGGACCCATTAGATTTAATTTAAATTTCGAGTATTTTCCAGTTTCCATCGTTTTTTTTTTAATTTTGAGTTTAATCAAGGTTCAATCAAAACATTTAATCTTTCCTCCGAAAACTTATTCTTATGCTTCTTATTACAACATTATGGGTAGGCGGAGGCGACATTATATTGGATGGTCCGCACGCTTCTGGGGGAGGTTTTGTGTGTGTGTTTCTCTCTTTCAGTTTACAGTGGAAGAATACCTGTCGCTACCCTCGACTAAATCTTGAGGAGCCACGAAGGAAACAGAGATGTCCCAAGACAAACCAAATGTAATGTTCTCAATAGATCGAATGCAAGTTGTAGATAACATTTTATAACGTTAGGGTGACCAATTTATATAAATATGAATGTGAATACTAGAGGCCAGGAATGGCAAACTTTACAGTCTAGAGTGTCAATGAAAGTCTTGTTTATTACTTTTTGCTCTTTAGTATGCCATCGGTTATTTTCCTTTAAAATCATCATGAAAGCCCTGATCTGACTTCATTTAGGTATTAGATTGACCGTACTGAGGAAATAAAGTCCAGGATCGGCCTAGCCAGAAACACATTCAATAAATTGAGGAGTGTGTTCTGTATGAGAGACCTCGGTTTATATCTTAAAATGAGACTCCCGATATGTTACGTCTTCTCCATCTTGTTCTATGCAGTTGAGACCTGGACCATAAAGAAAAGAGAAACGGACAGATTAGAGGAATTTGAGCTATGGACGTACAGAAGGAAACCGCGGTTGAAGTAATGAGGCTAATGGGTAAGAGAAAGGAAATGTTAAATACTGCCAAAATCAGGAAGCTGTAGTGTATCGGTCATGTGATGCGAAGAGAGAAATATCACCTGCAGCTGGTCATTCAAGGGAAGCATTTGATAGGGTGGATCATGGGACATTACTGACAAAAATGAGTGTAATTGGACTTGACAAATGAGTGACTGAATGGGTTGCTATATTTCTAGAAAATAGATCTCAGAGAATTAGAATAGGCGAAGCTTTATCTGACCCTGTAATCATTCAGAGGGGAATTCCTCAAGGCAGTATTATTGAACATTTATGTTTTCTTATATATATAAATTATATGAGTAAAGAAGTGGAGTCAGAGATAAGGCTTTTGCTGATGATGTTTTTCTGTACAGAGTACAACATTGTGAGCAACAGTAAAATGACCTCGATGAAAAAATGAAATGTCGTATGGCTTTTAGTGCCGGGATATCCCAGGACGGGTTCGGCTCGCCAGATGCAGGTCTTTCTATTTGACGCCCGTAGGCGACCTGCGAGTCGTGATGAGGATGAAATGATGATGAAGACAACACATACACCCAGCCCCCGTGCCATTGGACTTAACCAATTAAGGTTAAAATCCCCGACCCGGCCGGGAATCGAACCCGGGACCCTCTGAACCGAAGGCCAGTACGCTGACCGTTCAGCTAACGAGTCGGACAATGACCTCGATGAAATGTCGAAATGTCGTCAACGTGACAGTGTTTCTATTGCTCTATGTTAACACTCCAGTTTTGCATTTCTGTAAACAGCAAGGACGTTGTTGAAGTTTTTGTTTTCATTTCGTGTCTTATTAAGGAGGCAAAAGCAAAGAAAGTAAAGTCATCTCCGTACAGGCTATGAAGGCCCTGGGAGGGGTGGACGGTAAAGGCTTTCACTATGCATAACCTCGGGTAGAGTGGATAGCTCTACGCCCGGCCCACTTTGCCCCCAGGAATTAACCTGGTACTCATTTTTGTGTGGGCTGAGTGAACCTCAGTGCCATGTACACCTCCGGAAGTGGAATTCTCGTTTCTTAAATTTTTCGACTTTTTGACGGGGAATCGAACCCACATTCATCTGGGTGAACCGAGCACGCCTTTACTGCATCGGCCAGACAGCCCCTTATTAAAGAGGCAGTTTCTCAAAAGCTCTGAAAGCTCAAGAGCTTTGTAAATTGGTTTAATTTTTCCATAATACTCCGGGATAGGCTGTTCATGTATGAATAGTCGAGGGTGTCAGCTTCAACATACACATCTAAAAACGTTTAGCATCACCTCGGACTAAATAGTTCCTGATTACAAGAAAATAACGAGAGAGACATACAGACGTACCACATGAGCGTTATTTATTGTCCAACTAGTTAGTGAATTCAGCACACACACCGTTACATTTAATACCGCGTAACACGTCCCTTTTTATTGATGCTTGTCTGAATTCGTCCTGGCATTCTGTCCACTAGTCCATCAAGGTAATGTTGGTTCCAATTGTCCACTCCTCAGTGGTAGTCCTGCGTAGATGGCGCCAGAGTGGTTGGTTCATAAAGAGCCTACTTTAATGAATCCTATTCATGTCCGGGAACATAACGGTCGAGCAGTATCGTGACTACTAAGGTTCGAAGGTTATGACCTAAAGAATTACTAGATATGACCAAAACAAAGGTAAAATATGACTTAAGCATTTTAGCGATAGGTTGTAAGTATTGCAAACATTAAACGTGCCAAAAAGTGCTCAGCGATAAAACTGTTAGAGCTGCAGTAGGTACGTTGAAACTTTATACATTCATTCATTCATTCATTCATTCATTCATTCATTCATTCAATATCATAGCTATGAGGCGCAGTTCTGACACTGTTCTACTAAAACAGAACCGAAAGAAGCGAAATACGTATCATGCTTTTTGGTATCTGTCGCCGTACGTTGGAACAGCACCTCCTTTTCACAGAATCATGCCTCCTTGCCACCTGTTTCGGGAAAATAAATAAAAATACAACTAGTAGTACGGTATTTTGAAATACTGTGTTTGAAACTCGACGTAGGTAATATGAACCTTCTGAAAAACGGCTCCTCTATTTAAACAATAATGCTCAAAGTATAAACAGATATGGCCTTATATCACTAAATTGTGCAACATATGCCCACAACAATACAAATGGTCGAAATATGCATTTATATCCAACATAAAAATGCTTGAAATTGGGTCAGGGGCCCATCACTCGGTTATTTTTCACATTTCGAGTATAATGACCTTCGGAAAGAAATATGACTATTCCTTAATATCCGATGTCTAGTGATCGTGAAGGAAGTTATTAACGAGAACCGCACGGTGTATGCGCGCATTATCGTCAGTTAAAACAAAATACTGGCAATGCGGAGTCCTTATGGATCTGAGCCGTGACATTGCCCTGCATGACTCTGACTGGCCGTACATAATGTCACCCCAACACCTTGCTGGGCAGTGTTTCTGAGATGTAACTACCTCAAAACACTTTGCCGACGATTTTAGCTGGCGGCCGTATTGTGCGGAAGTGGTTTGACTGGGAGAGCCTAGTTTCCGTCCACAAATGGGAGAGTAAAAGAAGGCCGCCAGTCAGCAGCACTGGACAGCCGTGCAGTGTCCTACAGCATTTCCTTTGATCTTGAAGACGACGGGCTTTTACGTTTCAGCTGCCGACTTAAATTGTTAAACGCGACGTTAATTAATTTGCAGCCTGTGAAGAAAAACGTCCCTGCATATTTCTTTTCACAACACTTCAGAAATGCGGTGTAAAGTGAGAACGTTTAGGTGAATGCATGAATAGTTTAAAAACGGTTTTCCTGAATTCAACCCCCGTAATTCCTTGTCTTTCTTAGTGTTGCGGATCTTGTGTTTAAAGCGTCACTTCAGCCTCATTCTTAGAAATCCCCCCGTCGGTGGGGATGGTAGCATATCTTCTGCCTGGCGTAAGGAGTGACTGAAACTTGGGAGAGTGGGTTCGGGACCACGGGACGTCTAGCTGAGTCTGTCATTATTTCCGCTTACTTGCGTCAGGCTCCTGACTTGTAACTTTCCTTCGAGGGAATTGGCCGTGCGGTTTGGGGCGCGTAGCTATAGGCTTCCACCCGGAGGTACTAGTTTCGAACCCCACTGCCGGCAGCCTTGAAGGATTCACGTGGTTTTCTACTATATTTTCACACCAAGAAAATGCTAGGACTGTACCATAATTAAGGCCACGGCTGCTTCCTTCCCCCTTCTAGTCCTTTCCTACCTCATCGTCACAGTAAGATCTATCTGTGTCGGTGTGACGTAAAGGAAATTGTCAAAACATCCCCAGTTCTCGCCCTTCAGGCAAGCAAGCAACCCAATGTTGGAAACATCCTGTGGATATTAGGTAAATACACTGACTGACAGAGCAAATGCAACACCAAGAACGAGTGGTCAGAACTTTATGCCAATTGCAGGGTAGACTGACGTCACTGAGGTATGCTCATGATGTGAAATGCGCCGCTGTGCTGCGCACGTAGCGAACGATAAATGGGACACGGCGTTGGCGAATGGCCCACTTCGTACCGTGATTTCTCAGCCGACAGTCATTGTAGAACGTGTTGTCGTGTGCCACAGGACACGTGTATAGCTAAGAATGCCAGGCCGCCGTCAACGGAGGCATTTCCAGCAGACAGACGACTTTAGGAGGGGTATGGTGATCGGGCTGAGAATGGCAGGTTGGTCGCTTCGTCAAATCGCAGCCGATACCCATAGGGATGTGTCCACGGCGCAGCGCCTGTGGCGAAGATGGTTGGCGCAGGGACATGTGGCACGTGCGAGGGGTCCAGGCGCAGCCCGAGTGACGTCAGCACGCGAGGATCGGCGCATCCGCCGCCAAGCGGTGGCAGCCCCGCACGCCACGTCAACCGCCATTCTTCAACATGTGCAAGACACCCTGGCTGTTCCAATATCGACCAGAACAATTTCCCGTCGATTGGTTGAAGGAGGCCTGCACTCCCGGCGTCCGCTCAGAAGACTACCATTGACTCCACAGCATAGACGTGCACGCCTGGCATGGTGCCGGGCTAGAGCGACTTGGATGAGGGAATGGCGGAACGTCGTGTTCTCCGATGAGTCACGCTTCTGTTCTGTCAGTGATAGTCACCGCAGACGCGTGTGGCGTCGGCGTGGAGAAAGGTCAAATCCGGCAGTAACTGTGGAGCGCCCTACCGCTAGACAACGCGGCATCATGGTTTGGGGCGCTATTGCGTATGATTCCACGTCACCTCCAGTGCGTATTCAAGGCACGTTATATGCCCACCGCTACGTGCAGCATGTGCTGCGGCCGGTGGCACTCCCGTACCTTCAGGGGCTGCCCAATGCTCTGTTTCAGCAGGATAATGCCTGCCCACACACTGCTCGCATCTCCCAACAGGCTCTACGAGGTGTACAGATGCTTCCGTGGCCAGCGTACTCTCTGGATCTCTCACCAATCGAACACGTGTGGGATCTCATTGGACGCAGTTTGCAAACTCTGCCCCAGCCTCGTACGGACGACCAACTGTGGCAAATGGTTGACAGAGAATGGAGAACCATCCCTCAGGACACCATCCGCACTCTTATTGACTCTTACCTCGACGTGTTTCTGCGTGCATCGCCGCTCGCGGTGGTCCTACATCCTACTGAGTCGATGCCGTGCGCATTGTGTAACCTGCATATCGGTTTGAAATAAACATCAATTATTCGTCCGTGCCGTCTCTGTTTTTTCCCCAACTTTCATCCCTTTCGAACCACTCCTCCTTGGTGTTGCATTGTCACTGTCAGTCAGTGTATGTTAAAATATTTACTAAAATAACACGCTGCAAAATTATTCGCAAGAGACAGCCATTTTGTATTTTTATTGTACATAGGTCCTAAGCTACTATGGGACAAAGTTAGCTCACTTCTTAGATCTGAATTAGCAAAGAGGTTCTAAGTCAATAGAATAAACAAGAGGAAATTTAAGATGGCGGTGGACGTAGGTAAATTGTATCTGAAACATTAGGGAGTCCTGGTTCACTAAAGAGAAACGAGCCTTATTTACAGTTCTGGAAAATACGATTAGTTTGGAATTTATGCAAGTGAAAGTTATTAATACTAGTATTTTAGTGAAGCGGGTTGTAAAGTCGTAATACTGTGGACGTTTATTTGACTGGCTATTCAATTAGCTATCGTGTACAGATTTAACGTATTCTATGACCTAAAAGAAGCTACTACAGCATACACTCGTGACTTGGTTTTGTAGTTCAGCAAAGTAGAAAATAAACTTTTTTTTTATGGTAACGTTTTCATCACTTGTTCTTTAAAATATTTACAGGCAAAACATTTTAGTCAAAAATCTGTGAATGTAAGTTGATAAGTTTGCAGTTATTCATTACCAATATATGCTCTCAGAATAACAATGATGATCTTTAAAATTAAGCCATTGGCTTCTCGAATTATTTGGAGTACTACTGTGTAGCTGAAATTATATTCCTGTATTTTAAGATAACGAAGTTCCTCTGTTCAGTTTTAGCAAGAATTAGGAAATTAAAACTAAGGTAATTGAGCTTCTGGTACCTAAATGATACCAGCCACAAGGGAACGAGAAGGAAATTTTATAGGGTAGTGTGAAAACGACCGAGTATCTTCCGGTATAAGGAGATACCCTCTACCAAGTGCCAACAGTCTCCTAGAGGGTGGATGAGCGGGTAGAGGTTAGGGCACTCTATTGTCCTTGGAGCAGGAAATGGTCCCAAAAGGCGGATGAACCTACAACTGGTCAACGGCATTAGGATGCAGAAGGCAACGGGAAACCACTGCATTAAAGATCCTGAAGGATATCCCTTTGAGTTCATATGGCATGGCTCTGTTTAATGTAAAACTTTTATCCGGAGTTTCTATTCCTCCATTCGGATCTCCAGGGGGGAATGTTTTGAACGCTGCTATGATTAGAAAGCCTGACAGTTTTGGAAAGATTAAAGTGTATGACAACAAAGTTCGAATTGCTACATGGAATGTACGCAGGTTATATATGACCGGGAAGCTTGCAAACTTGGAAGCAGAAAGAGGCAGGCTGAAAATTGACATTCTTGGGTTAAGTGAAGTAAGATGGCCTTGATCAGGGATTCAGATTATGAAGGAAGGATCCTTGTACTTTTCAGGGGGAGATGATATTAACCAAAGGTATGGAGTTGGTGTTATTGTGTCATCAATGATTGCCAAATCAGTTTTAGATTTCGTTCTAATTAGTTATCGATTATTGTTAGTAAGGTTGCAAACGACACACCGACCTATGAATATCATCCAGGTTCATGCACCAACTTCTGACAAAGATGATGAAGAGATAGAATCATTCTATGATACATTGAATGAAGCACTGAAACTTAGAAAGAAAGGAGAGATATCACTGGTCATGGGTGATTTCAACTCAAAGATTGGCCTCGGTGCTGAAGGTGATATTGTAGGGAGCTATGATCTTGGTGAACGAAACACAAGGGGAGACAGATTGGTGCAGTATTGCACAGAACATGAAGTTTCCGTTTCTAATACCTTTTTCAAACTTCACCATAGGAGGCTGTACACATGGACTTCACCTGCAGATAATGAAGAAAAGACTGTCAGACATCAGATCGATTTTATTTTAATGAAACAAGAGCTGAAGAAATTCGTGAAATCAGTAAAAACCTATCCTGGTGCCGACATTAACAGTGACCACAACCCAGTAGTAATGGACTTTAAAATGCAGCGCTTTAGAAACGCTACAGAGTGTGCTAAAATATCAAGACGCATAGACATCAGGAAATTGGCCAGTTCTGATGTCAGGACTAGTGTTGGTGCTGCTCTGGAGGAAAAGATTGAAGCAATAAAAGAGTCTCAACATATAGAAGTAGAATCCACATGGAACTCCATAAGAGATAGCATAACTCAAGTCCAGGAAAATAACATAGGATACGCCAACAGCAGCAAAAAGCAAAACTGGATGACTGATGAAATCCTGGAGCTTATGAATGAAAGAAGGAAATATAAAGATAAAGACCCCATTAAATACAAAAATCTAGACAAAGAGATACGTAGAAAGTGCAGAGAAGCAAAGGAATCCTGGATGTCTGACAAATGCAAGGAAATCGAGGAACTTCAGGAGAAGCATGATCACTTTAACCTATATAAAAAGGTGAAAGAGCTGAGTAGTCTACAAAAGAAGCGATGCGGACAAATATTAAGGAACGCAAACGATGAGATTATTTTAGGAGTTGAAGAAAAACTTAAACGATGGAAGGAATACGTCGAATATCTCTTCATTGATGACAGAGATGATCCTCCACCACCTGACGAAAGAATCAATGAAGCCAGTCCTGAAATAACACAGAGTGAAGTATTGAATTCCATTAAACTTCTGAAGAATGGTAAAGCCACTGGTCCAGACAGAATTTACGCCGAAGTTGTTAAAGTTATAGCTGAACAGGACTCAACCGGCCTCAGTCTACTAACATCGTTGTTCAACATCATCTATACATCAGGAAAGATACCTTCTGACTGGCTGAGATCAACTGTCATATTAATACCGAAGAAGCAGAACTCCTCCCAGCGTGATGATTACCGTATGATTAGTTTAATGTCCCATGTCCTCAAAATATTTCTGCGAATCATACACACTCGGATTTACAAGAAATGTGAATCTTATATGGATCAGACCCAGTTCCGCTTCCGAAATTGGGTCGGTACACGTGAAGCACTCTTCTCCTTAAATGTATTGGTACAGAGGTGCAGGGACATGAATGTCGATGTATATGCTTGTTTTATTGACTACAAAATATCCTTCGACTGTGTAAAACATGAAAAGATGGTAGAGATAAGATCGACTGGTATTCACCAATGCGATTTACGCATTATCAGCGCACTGTACTGGAATCAAACCGCAGATGTCAAAATCGACCAAAGAATATCAGAAGCGACTGCAATCAGAAAAGTTGTTCGTCAGGGTTGTGTGCTGTCACCTCTCTTATTCAACATGTATTCTGAGGCAATATTTAGGGAGGTGTTGTTGGAGGAAAACAGCGGGATAGTTATAAATGGACAGGCAATTAACAATATCAGGTACGCAGATGATAGTGTTGTCATAGCAAATGAATTACCTGTGCTCCAACGCATGATAGACAAATTAGTCCAGTGCAGTGAAGAGTTTGGCCTGTTTGTCAACGCTTCCAAGACCAAAGTTGTAGTCTTCTCTAAAAGAAAAATTCCAGCAACCCTGTCAATAAACGGCAGTAAGATTGAACAAGTATCCTCCTTCAAATACTTGGGTACTGTGCTAGATGAGGAATGTGATTCCAAGAGAGAGATAAAATCTAGAATAAAACAGCCAGGAGGTAATTTTTTAGCATGAAACAGCTATTTACAAAATCTATCTAAGTGTGCAATTAAGAATGCGAATGATTCGGTGCTATGTATTCTCCATTTTTCTCTTTGGATGTGAAAGCTGGACCCTTGACCAAAATCTAGAAAAAAGAATTGATGCTTTTGAAATGTAACTATATCGTCGCCTACTCCGAATACCTTGGGTGCTAAAAAATTTCAAATGACGAAGTCCTTCATCGCATGAAGAAACAAAAAAGAACTATTACTTACTGTTAAAAAAAGAAAAACCCAATATCTAGGGCACATTATGACAGGCGAGAAGTACCAGCTATTACAACTCATCATTGAAGGTAAAATACAGGGGAAAAGGTCTGTTGGCAGGAGGAGGAATTCATGGCTGAAGGACATCCGAAGATGACACAACTGCACTTCAGAAGATGCTTTCCATGCTGCAACATCACGTCCAGAGCTGGCTATGTGGACCGCCAACCTCCGCTATGAGAAGGCGCCTCAAGAAGGAGAAGAAGAAGAAGAAGAAGAAGAAGAAGAAAGCACCACTACGAGCGCTAATGTGAGTCAGTGTATTGTTTCACCTAAGCACCACTACGAGCGCTAATGTGAGTCAGTGAATTGTTTCACCTAAGCACCACTACGAGCGCTAATGTGAACCAATGTATTGTTTCACCTAAGCACTACTACGAGCGATAATGCGAGTCAATGCATTGTTTCACTTAAGCACCACTACGAGCGCTATTATGAGTCAATGCATTGTTTCACCTAAGCACCACTACGAGCGCTAATGTGAGTCAATGCATTGTTTCACCTAAGCACCACTACGAGCGCTAATGTGAGTCAATGCAGAGTTTCACTTAGACATCAGGAAATTGGCGAGTTCTGATGTCAGGACTAGTGTTGACATTCGGTGTTGACATTTTTCAAAAAATAAGAAAAATGCTTGAGTGTACTGAAGCAAGGGACACATTACAGAAAGAATTATGTAAAGAAGTTAATTTGGCTAGGATTTGAGAAGAAAAAAGAAAACGAGTAAAGAAACAAGCGATTTTAGGCTGGCTTTCCGGAACTGCATTTAGGACGGAAGTGATTTTCGAAAATGTTTTTAGTTTGACGCATTTTCGGCACAATTGAGGAAATTGCTTAATTTTACGTCTTTCGTAAACTGTGTTTGCTAAGAAATGTTTTGACATTAAAAGAAGAAAACTTTCCTATCCGAACTCTCTTGGACATTACTTGTTCTGTTCCTACCCCAACGGGTGGTGAAGGGACTCTGAGACATTCATGAGTGATGCTTCTTCTGTTTCTTCTACCAAGCGAGTTGACCATTAGCTTTCGTGAGATCCCACCGTAGGCGGCGATGAATATGGTTCTCCGTGGTTTTTTTATTTCCCAACCAGGCAAATGCCAGTACTGTATCTTAATGAAGGCTACGGCTTCCTTCCCAGTCCTTGCGTCGCCGAAAACTTTGGATTTGTTAGGGTGACAATTTGCATGTTTTCCTCGGCACCCTGCTGGCCGGGTGTTCGGATGTCGGCACCAGAATCACCAGAAGCACACGCCTCCATTCATACATGGTCCAGTTTCGATGCTGACGGCCCCACAGTAAACGGGCCCCTCTCTGTGCTGGAGTGAGCGGGACGCACACCACTGGACGTCGGGCAAACAGCCCTGCTGTTCTGGGCCTCCGGTACACAGTTTTACGGGAAACGACAACCCCTGAGACGGCTGCAAGCTCCGCCAACAATTGTTTTGCAGGTGCACTCCGAATTCGTCGGGCGGTTAGGCCAAATGTCGGTCCTGCTGTGGGGTGGTTACCCTTGGTCGACCTGGTACTGGCCTGCGACTAACATCTCCTGTGTCTCGAAATCGTCTCCAAAGCCTGGAAATGACACTTTGTGGCACATTCAAGGATACGGCATCTTCCGTCTGTGTCTGGCCTGCTTCCAGGGTCCAAATGGCGTCGTTGTGCCATTATGTTGTCACGTTCACCACGAAGCTACACTCAGCACACTATAACAGGGCAAACATGACTGAGGGAATATGGGGCGCAGGCACTGGCTGTGTTTACCTTGCGGGTACGGCGCTTATCAAAGCAGGGAACACTCCTTTCCTATACAAAGCGAACACGTAAGGTTGGTAGGTGCCTATGTCGTGCGATTTGCGGTCTATTTCCTGCTGCCCTGCTTACTCGTAATTTATGCTTAGCTTTTAGACACTAGTGTATTTAAAGTCACTTACCACCTCCAGTTCCCTTAATCGACCTGTCAGCTGGATCTGTGCCGCTCTGTCAATTAGCATTAGTTTGGATTTACTCAGGTTGATCTCTAGCCCATATTCTAAACTTGCATTTTTTACCTTTGCTAGTAATTCTGCAAGTTCATCTTGACTGGTGGCAATGAAAGTATATCATCAACAAAGCGCAGGTTACTGATTTTCGTCCACCTATTGATATGCCTCCAGTCCAGTCATTGGGGGCTTTCTCCATCACATTCAGCATAAATGTTACGTAGAATAGACGATAATATGCAGCTTTGTCGGACACCCTGCGAAATACTGAAAAATTCTGAAATGTCGCCATCTACTTTTACAGTTCCAATGTTGTTTCCATACAGGCAGTTCACCAAGAACCTGCCATAGTTTATTCCAGACAACACAATGAAAAGCTTTCCTTGTAGTCAAGGAAGCATATTAGCACAGGAACATAGAACTCACTAGATTTTTCAATTATTTGCTTCCATTAATAAATATTTTAAAATAATTCTTAAATTATTATATAATGACTGATTAGCTCAAATCGACAAAAAATGCAAAACAGTGCTGAATAAAAACACGTAATTGAGGATGTTACGGAGTTATCCGTGGTAGTTAGAGGTGAAAGGAGGTGCTGGGATGAATAAGTCTCAACTTACGAAATTAAAGTTAATTTAAAACTTTAACAAAGGTTATATTTTCTTTTCAAGATCAAGAAATAACAAGAATAACAGGTACTCAGTAGCATATCAACAAGTTAAGGATATACAATTACAGTTTATTAATGGATTTTGGGCTTCGAGCCCCAGATTCACAATCCCTGAGCAATGAGCTCAACTTTACTTATGAACAAGGTTCAACAAAGTGGCAGAAAACCCCAATCATGCCAAGGAGCACTAGCTCCCAATTACCAGTTAAGCCTGCTCGAGGCACACAAAAACCAAATTTAAGAAAGAGCAGCCCGCTCTCAAACTTCAAGCCTATTCAAAGGCCACACCAAACTCCACCTTTAAGCTGCCCTCCAGGCACGTAAGAACAGGGGTAATAATACCCAATCTACTGAGGCCTATTAAGTAAAGAAACAGGTCAATTACATGGCCCCAAAATACCAACTTGAGTGGAGGCGTAACTTGCACTCCTAATACACCTTTTTAAAACCTATTTGGCACTAGGACGCTTATGCAAGGGCTAATCCCATACTACGGAGGTGACACGATAGGAAAACTTTATTACCTTATGAAGCGAAGAAAAACGGTTATGAAAACGTAGTCACCTCAAAACCAATATGAGAGGGAGCTCGAGAGGGTTAGGCACTCTCTATCCCGATTGGTAGTTAAAGAGACGGAATTTATACTTAGTGTCTTTTACATTTTAAAGGAAGGTTACATGATAAAAGTTTCGAACCTGCCCCGAGGGTTAAACTGCTGAGCTAGCAAGCAAAGAAGTTATTAAAAGGCCATTACCTGATGGATGAACTGCCGCCTGAAGAAAGAGGCGCTTCCCGCCCCCTGCTATATAATCACACTAGGAAAGATGTTACTGAAGTGACGAGAAGACCAGAAAATCAGCAGTTTATATACCCTCGCGGAAAATTCGAGACGTTTCATGAATGATTACAACCCGCCCACCAAATTTTATTGGATAACAGCAAAAACTAATACACCAGACGAAGAAGAAACACCTTATTGGTGGAAAATTAATTACAGAAATTCCTGATTAGCTACATTCAAAACAGGCGGAAAGAAAGGATTATATTGCCAACTCTCAAACCACAGAACAAAATTTAGCAAAAACAAAACTTATGAATGTTAAATTTCTTCCGGACAGTTCATTCCTATACACCAGAGAGCGTTATCAGTTTTGGTAGAGACATCTGTTAGAGAATGTTCAAAGTTCTTGCTATGGAGCAGACAAACACCAATCGAAATTGACACAGTTCAGAACACTTCAAAATTTACAGTAGAGACATCTTCTGAGAAACCTTAGAATTAATATGGTTGTTAAAGTTCAGGCTTTCTCCAGCAGAGGAGTATCAACTGGCGCAATGTTTGAATTAGCGGCGTGGAGGTGTACCGCCCGGTACAGAGGACATGGCTTAAGTCGTTAGTCCACCCATTATGAATTCTGAATCTCCGATGTCTATTTTAATATCCATAAAAAAATATAGTTTGTCTCCGACGATCCTAGATGGAACTAGAGGCAAGTATTTCAATATGGTGTTTAAGTTGTTAGTCTAGAGAACATGGCGTGTGGTATCAAAGCTCTTTGTCATGGCCAACCATGATGTTTCCTTGCAGGTGCATTCAGCTGTTAGTCATGTGAAACTTACAGTGGCCTATTATCACAGCCGTTTAATGTTTTATCAAAGAAAAGAACTCTTATTGAACGTAAAGAGTACCGAGCTCGATAGCTGCAGTCGCTTAAGTGCGGCCAGTATCCAGTATTCGGGAGATAGTAGGTTCGAATCCCACTGTCGGCAGCCCTGAAGATGGTTTTCCGTGGTTTCCCATTTTCACACCAGGCAAATGCTGGGGATGTACCTTAATTAAGTAATTTAAAGTTAAACGTAGTGTTGCCTCTTGGACTGAAGTCGATAAAAAAAAGAGAGACATTTTGTCTCTGCTCAAGTTTATTACTCCAGAAAATTTAGAGTGGTTGAAGAAAGTTGTAGATGGTGTGCATTCCGATGACTTTAATGACTTAGAAGAATATGTAAGTGACAGTGGAGAAAATGTATCAAATTTGTAATGAACACTGCATCTGTGTGATCTATTTACCAACATATTTCTCTATAATGTTTAAAAATCAATTTTAGTGATTCGTTTTTCATATACTGAAAAAAGAAGAAAATTTTGATTTTTCGTGAATATCCTACTGCAGAAGTGTATTTTGTTATCATTTAAACATTTTTTTAGATAAAATATGCAGTTAAGAGTTAGAGCAAACACTTATTAACTCGGAAACTTAGGTTTGAAATATGTCCATGGACTAACGACGTGTCTTTTGTGATTAAACATATGTAGTAGAAAAACAATATTTCGAGTTAAAGTAAATACCTACTAACCCTAGGAAAGAATTATACTTGTAATATAACTTCAAAATAATAGCCGATATATATATATATATGTGTGTGTTCGATTGGCAGAGATCGTGTTTTTCTCAGAACTTCATTTTCTGACCTAAGTCGTTAGTCCACCCGTGTCCTCAATTATCTTTCGTTATATCATACAATGAATTTCTATACTACTGAGCAACGTTCTAATGTAAAGGGGGAAAATGGCATTTCAGTAACATTCGCCTCCTAATTATCATTATGCTAAAGGTAAGCGTTAATGCAAGTACAAGAGCAGTCGCATTTTGAAAATGAAAATCAGTTTCGCATTCTACTCTCCTCCTTGACAATTAATAAACTCAATATTATGCATCTTATTTTACTGAGATAGTGTGTCTGAGCGGAATTTGACATAAACATTTCTTTATGCTGTTCAATTCATTTACATAAAAGATTCTGCTAAATCATTATATATAAAATAAGAGCTTTTAATTTTTAATGTTTTTAATTTTTAATTTTCCGTAATTTCTGTCTGTATGTGCTGTATATACTGTAACCGTAAATGCCGTACTTGCGCTAGAAGAGCATAAGATACAACGCAGGGCGTGTACTGTACAGAAATGGAGTGCTACAGTGGGAGAGAGGTTTGTCGAAATAATGTCTAATTCAAAGAAAACTGAGTTTATCAACACAAGTACAAATCTCATATCACCTCTGTACAGAAGGAATACTGGCAAGTGTTCTTTCCTTGTCCTGCGGCTGGCGACATTCCGTGACGTCCGGCTGCTTCTCTCGTACTACCACGGGTCTCTTCTCTGCACCATGGAACCACGACTCCTCCCTCGATGGAAATTCTAGACGTTCTGGAATTTTTAGACGCTAAAGAAGTTCTAGTAGAATGGGCGTTGACATTGGTCACGTATAGGATGAACATGAATACAACGCTAATGCTCTGGACGTGTTAATTCGGAAAGTGGCTTCCGCACGTCAGTTTATAGCACGTAGAAATCGTGTACTCAAAAAATGAATCAATAACTATCACACGGTAGAATGTTACTGGAATCTACCCCGTATTCTATCACTAATCATTAAATGAAGCCGAATGTCAATAAAATCGAACACGCAATTCATTCTTAACATTTGAAAGATAAGTAAGCGGAATTGAATGTCAATAAAATCGAACTCGCAAAATAAATAGTCACTTAGATAATGTATGATAATGTAACTTCACATCGTCGAATGTCAGTGAAATCGACCTCGTAAGTTCGAAGAATGTGACACTTGGCATAAGTTGAAGTTTTATCCCTTGTCTAATATTCCTAAGTTTTTATACAGTTTTGAAGACAATCTCTTTGATCGGGTGGAAACGAAAATATTGCACTTGTGAAATTATTCCTGTTCACACGTGTTAATTGGAAAATAAATTGAAACTGACTCTGTTCGTTAACAGTCCTTGGATTGATCACTCGTAAGGTTGATTAGAACAAGTTCCAATATACAGTTCGCAGTCTATCACATACGAAAATATTCCCAAGTGTTTGAGAATTATTTACACACTGTAAAATTGCAAGTCTGGTGACGTAGATACTGAGTTTAAGTTAATGTTATATTCAGTCACCTGTCAATGTTCGACACTTTGAGAGATCCCAAGTCTCATAGCACCATTATGACAATGGAAACTCTCGAAATATTTCAATCACTTGACGAAATACAAGCACTGTCCAATAATTTATCACTGTTTAGAACATCTCACTCACTTTGAAATATGAGCACACTCATCCTAAATAATCAATCCAGGTTCGATCCTGGCTCAGCCCGGTGGTATTTGAAGGTGCTCATATACGTCAGCCTCGTGTCGGTAGATTTACTGGCACGTAAAAGAACTCCTGCGGGACAAAATTCCGGCACCTCGGCGTCTCCGGAAACGATAAAAGAAGTTAGTGGGACGTAAAGCAAATAGCATTAAAAAATAATCAATCACGTGTAAATGTTAATGTCGGCGAAGCACAAGTTGTATTCTATCACTCACGAACTGAAGAACATTTCTAAGTCCTATTTTCAACACCGGAGAACTGTAACTCAATGCTCCATCGCGTCTGCCACGAGCCGACCGACCGGGTTCGACCATGGTTATTGACACACTGATCTGCCTTGGGAATTAGCCCTCCTTATGCTGTATACGCAAATAGTGAAGATAGCAGTAATTGTATTTCATTGAATATCTCCTTTAGCTTTCATCGGATTTCTACCAAACTTGGTAGAAATGGAGACAAACTTTCGGCAACACGATAATGTTGTTTCCATAATTTAATTATTATCTTAAG
Organism: Anabrus simplex; assembly: GCF_040414725.1. NCBI lineage: Eukaryota > Metazoa > Arthropoda > Insecta > Orthoptera > Tettigoniidae > Anabrus > Anabrus simplex. The sequence continues at coordinate 146,396,459 of NC_090269.1, read as the reverse complement.
AAAAGTAATTAGGCGTAGAACATTTCGAATGTTCTCGGGCTGATACAATCTTTCTGTCACAAGGGGAGGCAGGCTATGACGTCATAAGCTCCACGTGGCACACGGAGTTCACGCTGTAGCTAGCTGTTGAGTCGGCGCGCAGCACGTAATTCAAGTTCGAAGTGCGGGGACTTTATATTGGACCAGCGTTCCTGCTACAGTATGTATGTATGTATGTATGTATGTATATATGTATGTATGTATGTATGTATGTATGTACCGCCTTGTTGCGGGCGCTCCTCAGCTTGACGCGGAGATCGTATGGAATTCGTGCTTGAACTTAAATTTCGCACACATGAAAACATCCGCCCTACAAAATTAATGACAGCCTACTCCGACTACCGTGAACACACGCAATAAATATACATAATATGAAGACTGTGGTAATATTAAAATATATTTTCTGTACAAACTCCAGTCTACACAAATGCTTTGGATAGCCCATAGGTGGCGCACCTTAAAAACAACAACTTTAGCAGACTGAATAAGAAGACTGAAAAATACACTACTACAAAAAATGCATTAGCGGTACCTCGAAAATGATCATGTCGCTCACTTTAATATAAGGGTCATGTTTTTAACTGATGTGTTTGAACATTGTACGTATGGCAAGAAGGCCAGATACAAAGGACGAGAATCACGTGACAATCTGTCTCTTGAGAAACCTAGACTCTACAATTTAGCTTTATTGAAAATAAGAAGACATGTTCAAAAAGCAGTCTACAACTTAAGTATGATTACATATCGTGAGAGAAAAATTGCATGTCTCTCAGCAGACTGGAAAACACATAAATATTTACAAACTCCTCTACCGATAACAATAACCTTCAATATCAACAAAAAAGGAAACCTGTGAAATAAAATCTTTCTACGAAAGTTACACAGCTTACGATTCCTCTCTGATAAGTCATTAGGCCTATAGCAAATTTTACTCAATTTTCTGAACACTTTGTTTAAAAAGTGCATGACTGCAGAAATCTTTCTAAAACAATCAGATACATGTTTTATCATTTTCTGAATATGAAATGCCGGCTCAGCGGTGTAGGGGTAGCGTGTCTACTTCTTACCCGGAGGCCCCAGGTTCAATCCCCGGCCAGGTCCGAGATTTGTACCTGGATCTGAGCGCTAGTTCGAGGTCCGCTCAGGCTACGTGATTACAATTGCCGAGCTATCTGACGGTGAGATAACGGCCGAGAGGATTTGCCGTGCTAACCACATGACACCTCGTAATCTGCAGGCCTTCAGGCTGAGCAGCGGTCGCTTGGTAGGCCATGGTCTTTCGGGCCTGTTGTGCCATGGGGTTTCGTTTGGTTTGGATATGAAATAACGTAATTGGATGAGCAGAAGTTAAGTTATCATTATTGTGTGATTTGGATTTAGGTAAATGCTGCCTGGCATTTGTTACACTAGTGCTAGTCTTCTATTGTGTATTTCTTAAAATGAAATGAATGTCTAGGGTTAGTTTGAGTTCTCTGCGTGGTTTAGGCCTAAGTTTTATTTATACCAATTTGTTTTTACGGCGCACCGACACAGATAAGTCTTATCGCCAGGATGGGATAGGAAGGAAGAGTCCGTGGCTTTAATTAAAGTCAGCCTCAGCATTTGCCTGGTGTAAAATGGGAAACCACGGAAAACCATCTTCAGGGCTGCCGACAGTGGGGTTTGAACCCACTATATCCCGGTTGCAAGCTCACAGCTGCGCGGACCCTCTTCATATTATTATCTTCTTAAATATTACAGCTTTTACAAACTCATTCTGAATTAACATTATCTGAGGACATAAAAATTGAAAGTGCGTTCTAATTTTTCTCTAATATGAGCACCATGATTTACTCCAGAAAGAAAATAGATGAAACTGAAAGTAAACAAAAAGATTAACAGTTATTTTGATTAGCGTTTTCTACTGCAGACTAGGATTGACAAGATTTTAATGAGGTTTATTTAGACTTTATATTGTCAGATTTTTCTGGAATAGCGTATTAACAATTGTATTATTTTCTTATAAAGCAAATGGTACAAACTGGAGAAATGAAGGCATACGATACTAATACATAATTTTTCAGGTAATTGGTAATTTGAAGTAAGACCTTACCCTAATATTAAAGGTTTTATCAAGTTTTATCAATCATATCTTACGGATTCTAGGCTCAGGTTTATCAAATTTGTAATACCCCAACACAGTTTGTGTGAAAAATATGTAGCCTTTCTCAGAACAGCTGTCTAGTTCTAAACAATTATCTCCAGTGAATTGGAAAAAGGCAAACAAAGAACGAAGAAGCAGCCTAAATATTCTAAATTTCATGTCCATGCGTTCTCTGAATCAACCACTCTATAACCTGTTTAGTTCTCGATTAGGCCCTATGGTAAATTGAAGCTATTTTATAACGGTTCAATTTCTACTCACATGTGAAAAGAAATACCAGATCCCTTCCGATAGCAACCTGTATAAATGAAGGCTGCATACGAATTCACCCTCGTGAATATCTTTCCGTTCCACAGGTAATGCCTAAATTTAGGCTTAATATTGCCGAAACTACTGAAATGTATCAGCTCCCACATTCCTTTGAAAATATTTAACAATATATTATCAATCCGTCACATATAATACTAAAACAGATCCACTAACAGGCATGATTCAATTCGAAAACATGCAAGGGTCTGTAAACATTACCACGTGCTAGCCATGCATTCGAAGCTGAAGCGCCCGCAACATGGCGATGCGCGAAAGTGTTCAATATTCTGCATGGCATCAGCGCGCTCTGTGAGTCTAGATGTATGTATGTATGTATGTATGTATGTATGTATGTATGTATGTATGTATGTATGTATGTATGTATGTATGTATGTATGTATGTATGCGGATCGCGAGGTATCGGCCGAGGAGAATTTAATGAAAAACGGTATGTAAAGTCGGGGAATAAGGAACTACAGTTTACGCTACACATAATTTTGTAAGACGCCCTAATATCACAGAGTCAGAAGGAAACTAAATGTGCAGGCTTCTAATATAGAAAGCTCATAAAATTGATCAAAAATAACGTTACATTGACCATTGTTTGTTGTGATGTGCTGCCACTCATCTCCGATAGATGGGATTACTGCTGCGTACCGAGTGTATTATATTGGCGGGAAGTAGCTGGGGAGTAGATCTCTCTCTTCTTTGGGATGTCATTCCTTTGGTTCATAAATTTTCTGATACTACTGGTACGTAACACACTAGTGTTCCAGCTGATCAATCCCTACTCTGAGGTGCCGATTGGAATGAGCAGTGTGCACTGTTAACTGAATAATAACAGAGGAGTGTTCACGGCTATCTGCGGGCTGGTCATTCCAGAACAGGAACTTCGGACTGTTGGATCGGCAGCGGAGTACTGTACGTTAAAAGTGAGAAAATGTGAGGTTTTTCATTTGATCGGGTATTTTATTCGATAACATTGCTTTAATCGCTACATTCCTAATGACGTCATTATAATGATCTATGTTGACTTCAGTTGAGAAAACTACAAAGACAGACTTTCTGAGAATTCCGTAGCGAAACACGGGTACATCAGGTAGTTTCTCTACATAAAGGAACCCCTGGGTTTTGAAGTTAAATATTTTAATGAACTCAAAGATGGAGGATGATGTGTTATACATGGTATGAAAGGTAATATTGTCAAGTTTAAAAAAGATTAATGCAGTTCAGGATGTGCTCGATTTGCTAATCGAACTCTTGCGATATGCTGGCCGATATATCTCGGGTGATGGTTGCTTTGCCTTGAATCTTCTCCGCACATACGGCTATACACTAGAAGGCAAATATCGCCGCGCTATTCTCTTCTTTTAATGGCTCATCGCTGCTGCCGATGTGACTAGGTTCATATTGAAATCACCAGACATAACCATCAAAAAACTAACCTCAAAGTAAGTATCGATAATGGAGGTTCCCTTACCCAAGTAAATGATCAATCACGATATTCATAATTAAGTCGGTTTTGAAGCTCAGTGAGGAATTAAGGAAACTCTCTCTCTCTCTCTCTCTCTCTCTCTCTCTCTCACCCTCGCTCAACTTAATATTATATATTTCTGCCTTTATTTTGATATACGCATTAACTATAACCTTATTCTTCGGTGTTTCCCTTATGTAAATAATTCAGCTCCCTTCTTGAAATTTGCTATTATTTGTCGTACTGAAGAGAAAGCACGCTGTAATAATACACAGAAGCAAACATATTACATGTAGATATGCCGTAAGTGAATAACAATACACAAAGTCTGTCTGCGGACCGTACCAAAGTCCTGACAAGACAAGGTTAGGTTAAGTTCGCTTGATCACGAAATTTCCTTCCATTTGAAATGAACTGATCTTTATAGAGGAGGTAATGTTGCTTTCCTTATCGAAGGAGTTCTTGCAGATTTTTCTCATTAGAATTCTATACGTAAGTATTGGACGAAATAAGACCGTAATTAATAAAATGCTGCGTTCGTCATTTCAGACCAACTAACATGTCCCAGTTCTACTCACTTGGTATTACCCAAACAGATTTAGAATCCCACAGAAAAAGAAGATATGCTTTAATTATACCTTCAGATGTAACACTAGTGATTTTAAAAATACGGCAACCGAGCTCGATAGCTGCAGTCGCTTAAGTACGGCCAGTATCCAGTATTCGGGAGATAGTAGGTTCGAACCCCACTGTCGGCAGCCCTCTAAATGGTTTTCCGTGGTTTCCCATTTTCACACCAGGCAAATGCTGGGGCTGTACCTTAATTAAGGCCACGGCCGCTTCCTTCCCACTCCTAGCCCTTCCCTGTCCCATCGTCGCCATAAGACCTATCTGTGTCGGCGCGACGTAAAGCAACTAGCAAAAAAAAAAAAAAAAAAAAAACCCGGCAGTGGCAATACGTACGTAATTCTCGCAAATCACGAAATAAAGCATGGCTGTTAAGTACCCAGCTTATCAGGAGCTGTAAGACCAAGTAGGATCCCTAAACTGTATGGCTGGCGACACTAGCTTCAGTTTAACGGGCGAGAACGAGGAAGGAAGTAGGCTAATGGTTCTTCACTTGTTCTACGTCCACTTCCGGCACGCGGCCTATCTCGCCATTTTTATTTCAAAACATTTCCTGTTTTTTTAAGCACGAAGCCATTGACGAATGGTTTTGTCCGTAGGCTCATCACCACCATACTGGCGTCGAAAGTTCCGCCGTGCAGTAACAACTGATCCAGTTTGTATGAGGCATTACACTGGGCCGATTGCAGAAACGATGACTAGTTTTAAGCCTTAGATAACGTCTACCTAAGCAACGTCTAAATCAAGCATGATCTTCCATTCCATAAACAATATTCAGCCTATCTTTAACTGGACATCATTTAACTTTCAATATTGGTTTGAAATTGGAGATAGAAGTATCTTTCATGCAACTCTTTGCTTGTCGCAACCAATGAAAGTCTTGGTGTGCGCGCCGAACGCCAGTCAGCTGTTTGTCTTCCTACACACTATTCAAATATGGCTAAGCATGAGCTTGACTTGCCCGCAGATAGGAATACCGCTTTCGGGGGAAATTAAATCTCATAATATTATCGACACTAAAGCGACACGCCACCGTACGGGGAAGTGCAGCTGTGGTTACAGAGTTGTTACAGTGAGTGTATTCTACTCGTATATAGCTTCGACGAACAGAAGATGAAACAATAGTAATGTGTAACCGAATGTGTTGTACGGGCCGTATAGATGTAGCTTGTATTCTGGAGATCGTAGTTCGAAACGCAACATCGTCAGCCCTGAAGACTGTTTTCTGTGATTTTCCTACTTTTACACCATGCAAATACTAATATGGCCACGGTTCGTCTTTCCCAGGCTTTCCCAGTAATCATCACCGCTTGCTTTTTCCTATCTCATAGTTGCTGAAAACTTACCTGAATTAGCGCGACGATTATAGGCCTATATAAAAACCACATACAACCTCCTTTTGAGTTTTCACTAATATGTGTGCTTACTTGGCAGTAAATATAAGCGAGTCCCTTCCGGTTAATATATGTGACAGCCCTCTGACCATTGGAACAAGTCATTCAGACATGTAGGCTATGTAGTCGAAATGACCTCTAATACCATGGAAATTATCCCATGTATAATCAAAAATATCGGTTGCCAAGAATTGTATTCCAGTTGGCAGTTGCCGGACTGTCCTTTTGTCAGTCTCAAGAAACAAGTCTCTTGAAAAGCGATATATTATTTTAAGCTCTAGCTCCCCGTACATTTCGCAGCGGACGACCCACAGAGAGGCGTCGGACTAACCTTTCTTCCCGGAATCGTCTCAACATAACACAGATTACATGATTCATGGTACATAACCTCTGATTGTGATTTGCTCCTTTCATTTGAGGTTAAACCGTGTTCTCGGCAGTGTTTAAACATGGCCGGCTGAACATCGGTTTTAGAGAGTGTCTAAGTGATAAATAACGTCTCTGCAATGCGGCATCCATACCTAGGCATTGTTTAACCGTAAACAACGTCTAAACACCGTTTCTGCAATCGGCCCATTGCGTCTTCCGTTGTGGCGTTGCGATTGCACTGACAGGGTCAGGCCGGTGCTCTGTCACCCTCCGCACCGCTCACGTCTTCTATAAAACTTTGTGAGATACGGATTTAATTGTCATGATTTATTGTTATAATTTAATGTGAGTTAATGAATGCCGCTTGCTCGCTATGATTATTCCTTCTGTGGCAACCATCACCTCAGACATGATGACCAGGACGTGGCAAGAGGTCGATTACTGTTTGCCATGGCACAAATGGCGCACTTATTGAACCGCACTAAACTGCAAAAGAAACGTGACAGTATGACCTTTCAAACCAAGTATAACACATAATTTTTGATTTCATTAAAATATTTAACTTCAAAACACAGGAATTATTTTATGCTTGTTTCATGGTATCACTGAATGACTATAAAAGTGATACAGATCACCATCAAAAAAACCCTAAATTCATTCTGAAATAAATAACACGAAATGCTATCGCCAATTTTCCTTTAAAATAAAACGAGAAAGGCAGGCAGGTGCTAGGAAGGAGCGATTGTAAACAAGAGTGTGAATGTTCCCCTCGCTTACGACAGGCTGTAGCTGTGACGTAACAAGCCGGCCGGTGCGGTGTGCTGTGTCAAGGACCTGGCACCAACACTATGTGGGTTAGCAAGTCTCACGCGTCTGGCGCTCGTCAGGCATTGCCATAGCGTCCGCGTACATTTCCACAAGTTCTGCTAATGTCCGCATTTCTTATTTTTGGGAAGAAAGATCTTTTAATTTTTGTTTTCATCTCGTATCGTCAACAAGTTATATATATTTTCAATATCGAATGTTCAATTGCACAGTTCATTTCCTTACAATCGATCTGTTATGCTAGTAAAATCGAAAATACCGACTTATATTGCTTATAATCGATGTACGATATCGATCTTCGTAGCTAGCTTAGAGACAGCTGTGATAGTGAAAAAATTTAAGTGCAATGTTGGAACCCTATATGATGGATGTTTAGGAGTATCTGAACATGTGGATGCAACCCTTTAGTGAATTTTCTTGTTATAAGTGGCTCGATTTTGCAGATGTATCAGGGAATTATGTGGAATAATCTGTCAAATTTTTGTTGGATAAAAGGATAGATATTGACGATGAAAATTGCTTTGATAAATTTTCAAATTAACAGAAATTCAAAGCCACGTACGATGAAAAACATGAACCAAGTCAGAAGAAATGGTGCAACTACATTGAGTCATACATTATTGAATAATTTAGTGAATTACTTACAATTGTACAGCTCCCCGACTCATTGGCTGAATGGTCAGCGTTGAGGGCTTCGTTTCAAAGGGTCCCGGGTTCGATTCCCGGCCAGGTCTCATTAATTCTTCTGCATTGGGTGTTTGTCTTTGTCCCAACACTTTCCTCTTCATATTCAGACAACGCACTAGACTACCAACCACCACAGAAATACGCAATAGTAATTACATCCCTCCATATAGGGTTGGCGTCAGGAAGGGCATCCGGCCGTAAACATGGCCAAATCCACATGTGCAACGCAGTTCGCACCGATGATCCCACACATGTGGGGAAAGCGGTGGAAGAAGAAGAAGAAGAAGGACTTACAGCTGTTCTTCTTTGTAGTGCCAGCCCAGAACGCTTGTGATGAGAGGTGGTTGTCCTTAATACAGGCGCAGTGGATAAAGGTGAAAAATACACTGACACTTGATTCCTTGAAAGGGATTGCACATGTGAACTGCAAAAAAATATTTTAAATATTTGTGCCAACAAAACGCTGTTGAAATATATTCAGTCTAGTGAGAAATACTCATGTGACGTGGGGTCTAAAGTGTAGGTATGTGCGATGTGTGTAATATTTGTTTTGTTCGTTTCTTATGTAAATGTAAGTATTTGACAACATAATAATGACTAATAATGTTTCATTCGGCAGTCCTAAGAGCGTGTTGAACAATCCTGTCGAGGGTCTCCACATTTTGGGGTTTCAGAATGTGGTAACCCTAGAACGGAGCAAACTCTTGTCCTCATGCCGAGGTGACGCGCCAGTTTTAACGTTCTGTTTTGTTCTACAAGATGGCAGAGTTGGCTGTAGTGATGGTATAATCGAATACAAAATGTTCGCTTATTCGATTATTTTATTCGATTATTCGATCATATTTCCCATTCGATTATTTTTCGATTATTCATTCGAATGAATGAGACAATCGAATAGTGAATATTTTTTTCCATTCGATTACTTTTCGATTATTCATTCGAATGAATGAGCAATCAAATAGTGATTTTTTTCCATTCGATTATTTTTCGATTATTCATTCGAATGGATGAGACAATCGAATAGTGAATATTTTTCCATTCGATTATTTTTCGATTATTCATTCGAATGAATGAGACAATCGAATAGTGAATATTTTTCCATCGGATTATTTTTTCGGTTAATCATTCGAAACTCCATTACAATCAATGAGGCAATCGAACAGTGAACTTTTTCCATTCGATTATTTTTTCGATTATACGTTCGAATTGATGAGGCAATTTAATAGTGAATGTTTTCGAAATAATCGAATGACAAGTGATGTTATTAAGACAGTTAATTCACTCATTTAGTTTCAACATTTGGAGATACGTTTGGGAAAAAAGGCGTATTTCTATTTTTCATAAGCGTTCATCTATTCGCTTATTTCAATCGATTATCCATCCGACACACTTAAATCGACAAATTGATTCATGACGCATCCGAATATTCTATGCGATATAAGTCAATGATATTTGAAACTCATTCCATTATTTTATTCGATTATTTAAATAATCGAATGGAGGTTATTCGATTATTAAAATTATTTATTATCCCATCTGTAATTCGTTTTGTCACCCGAGATCCTTTATATGCCGACATTGTCCGACACAGTGTGTCAAATGAACCTTATAAAATCGGACTACTGTATCTGTATCGGACTTCAACCCATGGTCTTAGGATATAGAACAGAGGCAGATATGATGATATTTACGTTATCTTTTAGTAGTTTCTTTTCAGAAATTCTACGTGAGCTTGTTCGCGTGTTGTAAATAATCTCACCATCTCTCGTCTGACATGCATGAACATGGCGCAATGAATATTAATAATGTTCTTTTACTGTTTCATTTACATTTGTTACTAACATCAGTGTATTATAGAGCAAATGTCACACGAGTTAAATTTCAATTACGCTCTTAATGTCCAGAGAGAGCACGGGGACAAATGAGGATGTAATGAAAGTGCGTGCAGCTGGCTTAAAACACTGTGACTTGACGATCAGCTGGCGTTGCGGCAGTAAAATATAAAATAATAATCCTATGGCCTCGGCTTCTGTGTGCGGGTATTTCAATTTGATGGCAATTGGCTGCCTGTGCGTCAGTTTCGACTGTAGCAGTGTAAATTGATCTCTCATGGGCATTCTGTGGCTATTTTTTGACATAAATATGCCGTATAGCTGGGAGTCATGTGAATTTGCGTGACGGAAGTGTAACCATAGCAACCGTGCAGGCAGTGATGTAAGGTATTTTACCTAGCAACCGTGCAGGCTATGTCTTACGACTAATTGCCATCTGAAATTATCACCGTTGATGGATGGCCATGACCGGGAGACATATTCATGATCATATTCCTAAAGGGAAAATTGGATTATTTTATTATTACAATGCATCTATATGCATGTACATCCTTATTCCAGTGCCACCTACCTATTTTGTCCGGCTCCATCGTTAAATGGCGTTTTGACCGAGGGATCACCGATTCCCGGGTATTTTAACTTTTTTTTAGTTGTTTCCTTTAATCGGCGGCTGGGTATTTGTACCGTGTTACAGCATTAGAATTAATATCATGGAGGTGGGGCTGGTGATACCTGTTTTAAGAGTAAGTACAACTGAGCAACGATGCACTATTAACATTAATCGGGGGGAAATAATGGAAGGGGTCCGATACGTCGAAAAATGAAGGTATCGGACAATGAAAGGCGAGGGGCGCGAACGACGTGTAATGAAAGACTCTCTAGGATTCGCGAACCTTACCGTCGGTATCGAAAAGAGCAAGTGTTGCCAAAAGGGATCGGATGGGATCGATGAAAGGGAGGAGCGTGGCACAAGTAAGTGGAAGCAATGTCAGGACTCAGTTTAATGTCCCGTGATCGCCAGCTCACGCTCCAAGTTAAGAGCCCGTGGTGCCCATTGTAGTCGCCTCTACCGGTCCTACCCAGAGGGGTTTCCAAGTTGATTGTCCCTGGGTTCTCTTTTAGTCGGCCTTTACGACAGGCAGGAATCTACCGGCCCTTGCCACAGGGGTCCCAATTTAAGAGCCTCCGAGGCTCCTTTTCGTCGCCATTTCCGAGAGGTGGTGATCTGCCGCCCCCACTTACAGAGGGTTCTTAGGATAAGAGTCCTAGGGGCCCTTATAGTCGCCTCTTACGAAAGGCAGGGAATTTACCGTCCAGTCCACAGGGGATTCTCATGTTAAGAGCCTCTGGGGCCTTTTAGTTGCGTCTTACGACAGGCAGGTATCTACCGGCTCTTTCCACAGGGGGGTTCCCAAGGTTAAGAGCCCCTGCGGCCCCTTTTAGTCGTCATTTCCGACAGACGGCTATCTACTGCTCCCACCCACGGGTGTTCCCAATTTAAGAGCCCCTGCAGCCCCTTTTAGTCGCCATTTCCCACAGACGGCTATCTATTCTTCTCCAACCCACAGGGGGTTCCCAAGGTAAGAGCCCCTGCGGCCCCTTTTAGTCGCCATTTCCCACAGACGGCTATCTACTGCTCTCACCCACAGGGGGTTCCCAATGTAAGAGCCCCTGGGGTCCCTTATAGTCGCCTCTTGCGACAGGCAGGGGATCTACCGCTCCACCCACAGGGGGTTGGGTGTTCGTGCCGTCTCATCATTATGACTCATGTCAGGTAGAGACGCGGAGTTCCCCTGTACGGCGTCAACTTGCAGACTTGCACCAGGCACTCGCCTTTATTATTACTAAAGCTTTCATTACACACTCTGATGGGGTTGCTCCTAGAGGGTGACGTCACGAGATGTGTTGTGCTGAGGTGAGTTGAAGGTGAGAGTGGCCTATAAGAGAACTGTCCCGGCACTAGCCTTAGTGAGGAGGATGCAAGGTATTTCTCAGGACAACCCACCACCTCCCAAATTCAGAGCTCTAGCTGTCCGGTAGTTAATTGATACTCCAAGTGCGACACCGTGTATCTACCGTCTACAAGTCTCCTGCACCCTTTAGGGGGTGTGGTGGCATGTCATGTGCGGTTGCCACGCTGTTCCATCCTGCGCTAGATGCGTCGCTTGATGTGGAGACCTCCCAACCAGCTTCTTCATCTGGTCGATCCACCTTGCTGGAGCTCTTGCTTGCACTTTGCCACCTTCGATCAACTTTTCCGTGTCTCCAGTTCTCCTTGATATGTGGCCAGAGTCACAAATAGGTCTGGCTAATGAGCCTGTCCTTGATCTTGAACTCTTCTTCGTCCGCTGCTCGGTCCTGGATACTCTTAGAACTCGGTGCTTCACCCACATTTCCATCGTTTCGATCATCTTCATGCCGGATTTATGAACTGTCCAAGTTTTAGGTGCTTATGTGGCGATGGGTTAAACCAGAGCAATTGCCAGTCTGAGTTTGGTGTTGTTTGGTGATCTTCCAGGTCTTCACCATCACATTGCGTGCCATTGCAACGCGTCTCCTGATCCCATCCGAGCAGCCCCATTGTTCGTTATCACCGAGATAAACGAACCTGCTCACCACCGCAAAGCCTCATATTTATCTCGGGTAGTGATGGAATTATCGAATTATTCGATAGTCGTCAACTACCGTTACAACGGATTGTTTCCGTTTGCATTCGGTTTTTCATGCGGATCACAAATTCCAATTGTTTCCACTAGTCAGCGCTGAAATCGGCCTCCTCTTTGGTTATGGAATGAAGTCAGTCATTTATTATAAATGAATAGATATCTGACTCAAAGTTGTATAATGATAAATGCAATTTTATTATTATTCACTTTATTAGTAGATAATCTTGTTATAGTTTTTAGAAATCTTTCCATATACTAACCATGAACCTCTAATGATTGAACATTAACCTTAAATGAATAGAATTTTTCTATACTTCTATACTAATACTGTATTATAGAGGAAAGATTTGTGTTTATAACGAATAGACTCAAAAACTACTGAACCGATTTTAAAAATTTCTTCACCTATTGAAAGCCACATTACCAGGGAGTAACATGGGCTATATTTTATTTTCAAAACTATTCGAACCGATTTCAAAAATTTCTTCACCTATAGAAAGCCACATTACCAGGGAGTAACATGGGCTGTATTTTATTTTCAAAACTATTCGAGGTGGGGGGGCGGAGGGGGGGGAAGATATAAAAATAATAGGCTAATATAGGCAAACTATCGAATTTGTCGTAACGTATAAGGACGAGACAAAGCTCAATTTAATCCTCTTGACGTAAAGAACAAAACTCGGTAAGCCCTACGGGCCCGAAAACCATGTTTTAAGGTCGTAAAACCAACCGTTACGGAGATATTGGCACCACACTGCCCCTGCTCTAGGAATCGGATAAAAGAAATGAACTGCCGTAACCATGGCAACCTCCAGGATTCTAGAGCAGCGAGATTGTGCATGTACGTTTGGGCATAGCTGCCAACCAAAATTGGTACACATAAGACTTACTATCTGGAAAAAGTATACTGTTGTGTAAGGCTACTTTGGGCGGGGATGGAAAAGGGGTGCAGTATAAAAATCTTATCTTACTATATATAAAAATGGGTGTTTGTGCGTGTAAATGACACATCTCCTCCTAAACCACTGGAGCAATTTCAACCAAACTTGGTACACGTATTACTTACTGTCGGGAGACGAGCACTGTAGGGATAAGCCATCCCTAGCGCCCTTAAGGGAGTGGGGTCAGGGGGGTTAGTTATAAACATATTCGAGAATAGTATCGAATTCATAGTTTTCGGGGTCGCTGAGTTGAAAAGTAATACTCCAGAATTTGTTAAAATCCAAGTCCAGTCCCCTTTTAGGTGGGGAGCGAATGGGGGGGGGGGTTAGATATAGAAATAATTTAAAACAGTTTCGAATCCACAGATTTCAGGGTCTCTGAGATGAATAGTAATACTCCGAAATTTTTACAGGTCCAAGTGGGGGGCGAAGGGGGTGAAATATAAAAATAATCGAAAAACTATATATAAAATATTTTATTCTTCTGCTTCTGCTTCTTACTATATATAAAATGGATGTATGTGTGTCCGTGGGTGTGTGTGTGGGTGTGTAAATGACACATCTCCTCCTAAACCACTGGAGCAATTTCACCAAACTTGGTACACTTATCAATTAGTACGTATCAGGAGACAAACCGCGTGGGGGTAAGACACCCCTAGCACCCTTGTGGAAGGGGGCGAAGGGGGTATAAAAATAATCTAGAGTAGTATCGAATCCATAGTTTTCGTGGTCGCTGAAATGAATAGTGACACTCCGAATTTTTTAAAGTTCATGTTCCGCCTCCTTTGGGGTGAGGGTGAGGGGGGAGTGAGATATAAAAATAATCGAAAACAGTGTCGAATCTACAGTTTTCGGGGTCACTGAGATGAATGGTGATAATCCAGATTTTTTATCTCTTAGGGGTGGGGGTCGAGAGGGGGACAGTCTCATTGACAGTTGAAATCCTGTACATCGTATGTATAGTGCGACGGCTAAATACATATAGGTATCACTTATTAATTTTTGACAGGATCAAATACTTCCCAGTCGATTCGAGCTTCCATAAAGACGAGTTTTACTCGAAAATTTAATAATCTAAAACTTGAAATCAAACACATCTAAATAATTTTTAAACTGCATTGTAGATCGTAACATATCAATCTGCAAGTCAAAAAGTAATTCTATAAAAATTCACTTCACACATAACTAACTGGTAATGCAAATCTTAAAGGGAAATATTCAGAAACTATCCGGGCAATGCCGGGTACTACAGCTAGTAAATTAATATACGCACTATTACTTGGTCCTAGGAAAATAGGTTGTTTCCTTTTTCATTTAGTTTAGCTTGCTGTATTCATATTACTTTAATATGTGGTGTCATTACAATAAGGGGTAAACCTAACCTTCGTGTGAAATTACCTAACGTTTGTTATTTTATGAGCAGATAATGACCACAATTACTTTGATCGGGACATTTTATCTTATTTTATAGACTGACGCATTTTAGTTTCCAATCACTTCAGTCGAACATCGTGTTACTAGTCTCAATATTTCCGCTTATATCACTACCAACAAAAGAAGCACGCTATCAAAATCGGTAGTATAATACAACAATCCACATTTCGGTAGTTACTAGCAAATGACTTATTACTATTGAACCCATGACCTTTGTGCCCTAAGAACATTATGCATAAACTGACAAATCATTTAGAAGTTCGATTCTTGATAGCATGGATTTGACACGTGACGAGGGGGTGAATACCTTCGGTCCCACGCTCTGGGGTACGTGACGTCAGCCACACGTGTCGACGGCGGAAGAATCTCAAGTCATTTTTATGAACTGTTTCAAAGCGCGTGTACATGGCGTGACCCAAGCCAAGTCAAAAAATATAGTGCCTATCAAAGGGGGTCAATCATCTCACAAATCGAACCCGTATAAATTTTAAATGTCCATGAACACTACCGCCAGAAATGTAGCAAGCATGTAGTCACTTTCAAAACTCTTGAAATTACAGTTTAGTTAAGTCAGAAAATTTATAGAAATTTTTTGGCGGCAAAGGGAGATATCCGAAGAGAGGGGGTAACTGCTATAAATATGAAGGGACGCCATGACGAAGTCTCCTTCTCCGGCATTTGTGATACAAAGCGGACGAAAAATTGTTGAGCTGCTCTGCGAAATCAAACAACAAAAGTAGACTGAGTTCAACTGCAGATTTTAGCCATTGTGGCTAGGTCTTGACTCCATGAGGAGGTAGTTTTCTTGAGTGAAATAATTGTACCAGATAGGACGGTCAAAGTACTGAATAAATTCTAATGTGATTAAGTAATTCGTGTGCGGAAGTAATTATAGTCCATCGTGTGCGCTCAGCAAACAAGTGAAGGGTATTTTCTTTTTTTTTAATGCTTTATTCCAGGAAACCTGAAGAAATATAATAATGATCTGTAAAGCCATGAATGTAAAAATGGCTAAATAAAATGCCAGGGTCGCAGGTGAGCCCTATGACGAACAATGGTGTGACTACATGAGGTAGGTGACTTTCCATCTTACTACCTGTTATATCTTGTTTCATGATCTCTAAAAGTGTATTTGAATGGGGATATACGACGCAGTGGTCATCCCTACTAAGTTTTGTAAATGTGAGAATACGACTAAAAGAGTCATTTGTTTTATTTTCCACTTGGATAAATTTTTGAAGTCTTGCGAGTGTCGTATAATGTTGTAAAACGTTATTGAACAGGGTTTCGAAGTGATATCACGTCCAATGTAGATCGTCATCCGTGTGAGTGTACTGCCTATATTTTGTGATGTCAAATTAAGATGTTCATTCGACGTAAAATTTTTCTGTCTGCAATTTGACGTTAATAATGTAGGAATCCATGGTTACTCATTTTCAATCGAGTGGAAGCGCGCTGTCGGGTGAGAATCTAGGGTGATGAATTTGGTCACGGAGAGAAACGTTTTTCTAGGCCCATTTTAAACTGTGTCTGACTGACAATAAAAAGATCTAGTAGAATGTTTCAGTCATTTTTTCGTAAAAATCAAGTTATTAAATACGATATCATTTATGCGAAGTTATTCATGATTAATGCATTGTGCGATATTAGACGTCGGGATTTCTAGTAAGGATTTTATTCCAGTTCTTTGTCGATGATAGTTGTGGAACTGTTTTGTTGATATGAGATTTGTGAATCAAGTTGGACCTGTCATTGAAGCCGGGACACGATAGCCCGAGGAATATTTTATAATGTTGGGAATGGAAAGAAAATAGATAGAAATCCATAGCGGTATTAATTTGCGACGCGTATAATTAGTGTGGGCATCTTGAAGCATAATCTGTGCATTTTTGGTGGTTAGAATATCGTATTTGTTTAATTATGTCGGCAGAGTTTACAGGTGAGCATTTTGAGAAGCCAGTCAACTGGAACAAACCAGGTGTTTCATGTTACTGCCAAGCGAACTTGGGGACGAGAGGCCTCAGCTGTGAGGGTTATACCATATGATAACGGGACAGGCGTGGAATTGTGATTGTATTCTCGGCCGGGGAGAACGTTAAAATGCTGGATTTAGTTGAAATTCATAGCCGGTAATAATCTGAGTATTGTGGAATACTGTAAAATTGGTTTAATTGGGGACGTAATGAACATTTGAAATCACGAACTTTGAGTATAAGGAACAGAGTAACCAAATTCAGGGTTGTCCAAAATATAGAGCGATGGTTGTGATGATTGGTTTGTCTGTGAGGGTGTGCAAAATTCATAAATGGTATGACGAGATATGACATCGTAATTATATGGCGAGTTGTTTGGTTTGTACGTAGATTATTAGGATATCCAAGTGTTAATAACGGTTAGGACTAGATTAGATTAAAAGTGTGAGATCATGAGACAAGATATATAACTGGACATGAATTATGTAACAATTCTTTTCCAGCCAGATAAAAATCACAAGATTGAATGTACATCACAGCTGCGTAGGAATTTGTGAAGAAACCAGAGTCCGCGGAGATAAAATTTACTGTTCTTTAACATTTCGTTAAATCATTTAAATTTATTTAATTATTAAATTCAGTGAAACCGCATTTTGAAATAACTTTAATCAAGCGAATAACTTGGAGATGCATTCTGGAAATTTTAGTTTGTTTTCTGGGGAATATTTAAATGTAAAGTAACGATTAAGGGGACATATCCGAAGGAAATGGATTTTTCTGCCACAAAGTTTGTGAGCATTGCTATTGTTGTAATTATTGAACTTTGATTGATTGAGCAGTGAATGTGCTGGGGATAGTAAAGTGGAAACTTTGGTCATCAACCGATGTAACTTCATTGTGTTTAGCCTTCAGCCTAGAAACTTGGATGGTCAGGGGGTCATCAACGTCAGTGACGTAGATTAGGGCCATATGCCATTGTAGCATCATTTCCTTGCGGTCATCATCCACAATGACTTTAAAGTAACTTAGAAGATTAGATGTCGGTCCATGACATAGACGCAGGTCACCTCGATTCAATTAAGGGTCCATGCCGTAGAACCACTGTGTGGCACACACCGATTGGACGGCCTTAATTATACCCAGTCGTCGCCATAAGACCTATCTGAGTCGGTGCGACGTAAAGCCCCTAGCAAAAAAAAAAAAAATTATACCCAGAGTCCAGAGTTCGTGTTACGAGGGCTGGACCATAACGAATCACCATGATGGTACATGTGGTCTCACATGGAAGCCGAATTTAAGGATTTCCAGACTTTCCCTTCTTAAATGATTAATAATTGAGACAATGGTTTCTAGTATGAATGCCCGTCAGGCAGTTACGTTAAAGTCTCACACCAGTGTTCTGACCTTTATGTAAAAATGATTGTGGTGTCCAGTGGACACAATTGACTATGACACCGTTGACATATCAGATTGCTTCAGCATTTTCCTGAATAAATAGGAATCTTTTAAATAGACCGTTCATTCCAGTAGGTAGATTAGAATAGGGAACATGCATGATCCGGGGTTTTAATTAAAAATATGCTAATCTGACTCAAAATTTCATGCAGAATTCAAAAATGTGATCAGAATGTACAAATAATAACTCCAAACATGATAAAAGTCTACGAAAATGTCACGTCACGCAAGTACGCGATCTCATTGGTCTGACGTCATCGTACAGGTTGACTGAATTAGCAGACGAAATAACACATAGTGTGCTGTGAGAAGCAGGATACACTTCGCGTATTTCTACTTTACGTTGGTGTCTAGTATGGTTAAATTCGAGGTCTATACATTGGATAATAATCTGAGTGGTATATTTTAGACTTAAAATGAATCCTGCGCAGACAGTGAGGCAGAAAACTTATGAATGGTGTAGAGTTCCGATGTGCAATAGCACATCGCATACTGTACCAAACAAATTGTTTATAAATGTTCCAAAGACGCTAAAACTAGGGAGAAATGGATTTTGGCGAGCCGGAGAAATGCTGGTGATATATCGGAAAAGTCTACAATTTATTTTTTTGAAGATTTTAACGTAAGATGAATTTGTTTGAATTTTCAAATCACTTTTCCATGTCAGCTGTTCTAGTGGTAAAACTTTAAATTTTAATGTACGATGCTTTATTTAAATGCTTCAATTACATCTTGGAATATGAAAGTAATAAACAGTGCATTGAATAATGCTGATTATTATTCTCCAAACCTAACCTATGTTTTGGGTGATCCATGTCAAGATAATAAATCAAAGGGGTTATGAACCATTTTGACAGCTCTAATTCTATCTTGGCATGGGACAGTTATGTATGTCTTTATTGAAGAGCTTAATTGGTAAAGAAATTTAGGCTATATCTGAATACTCTATAATGTAACAAAGAATAGGCGTGTACATCATGAAAGGAAAACGTGAATTTAACAAATGTATAACTCTACACAAAACCAATGCTTGTCTGTTGGGGTCTTATAAGTTAACAATGCTCAATTATAATAATTATCATAACATTAATGAAATAAATAACATAATTGCACACAGGTGAAAATAGTGATGTAGGTGTTTAAAATATTATCCAACTTAGTTTTAGGTTATACAAGCCAAGTCAATAAACCGAAGGGTAAAAATCCGCGCGAGTTGGCCGTGCGGTTAGGAGCGCGCAGCTGTGAGCTCGCATCCGGGAGATAGTGGGTTTTGAACCCCACTGCCGGCAGCCCTGAAGATGGTTTTCCGTGGTTTCCCATTTTCACACCAGGCAAATAATGAGGCTGTACCTAAGGCCACGGCCACTTTGTTCCCATTCCTAGGCCTTTCCTGTCCCATCGTCGCCATAAGACCTATA
This sequence comes from Anabrus simplex, assembly GCF_040414725.1. Taxonomy (NCBI): domain Eukaryota; kingdom Metazoa; phylum Arthropoda; class Insecta; order Orthoptera; family Tettigoniidae; genus Anabrus; species Anabrus simplex. The sequence continues at coordinate 146,376,873 of NC_090269.1, read as the reverse complement.
TGTGACGGTGTGACGTAAAGCAAACAGAAAGAAAAAAAAAAGAAGTAAAAGTCACAGCACCCAAAGACATTCCTGTATTGAGCGACTAAAATGTCACCAGGACACTTTTCTTTCCTGATATGCTCAGCTTGTTAAAAGCCAAATGTAATTAATGTTATTGGCTTCACGCCCCGCTAACTACTTCTACGATTTTCGGAGACGCCGGTGTGCAGGAATTTAGTCCTGCAGGAGTTCTTTTACGTGCCAGTAAATCTACCGACACGAGGCTGACGTATTTGAGCACCTTCAACTACCACCGGACTGAACCAGGATCGAACCTGCCAAGTTGGGGTCAGAAGGCCAGCACGTCAACAGTCTGAACCACTCAGCCCGACTTGTGAAAACTAGATGAAGTCATATTTATCTTTATCATGTTTAACTTTTTCCCTCCACAAAGATATTTAATTCTCTTTCATGGGCCCCGGAAGTGGGTAGGCCAGTTGTCCCAACCATAAATATATATATTTTTTTGGGAATGATAGATTATAGCCCTGTAGTACTATGATCTTTCTTTCTTTCCTTCTTTCTTTCTTTCTTAATCAGTTTGTCCTTCAAGGTTAGTTTTCTCTCGGACTCAGCGAGGGATTTCACCTCTACCACTTCAAGGGCAGTGTCCTGGAACGTGAGACTTTGAGTATGGTGATGCAACTGGTGAGGAGGGCAATTACGTCGCCCAGGTGGCCTCACCTGTTATGCTCAACAGGGGCCTTGTTGGAGGATGGGAGGATCGGAAGGGATAGACAAGAAAGAGGGAAGGAAACGGCCGTGGCCTTAGGTGCCTGGAGGAGAAGTAGGAAAATACGAAAAACCACTTCGAGGATGGCTGAGGTGGGATTCGAAACCCCTCTACTCAGTTGACCTCCCGAGGCTGAGTAGACCCCGTTTCAGCCCTCGTACTATTTGTTTTCAACTTTCATGGCAGAGCCGGGAATCGAAACCGGGCCTCCGGGAGTGGCACACATTAACCACTACACCACAGAAGCGGACTAGTACTATAATGCTACCTATATGTTTATGTTAGTACTGAAATCCGATTTCTTACTTTACTAATGCTGAAAGCCCGAAAATGTAATGTTATTCTTTAATAGGGGAATCAGGCTAGAAGGAAATGTTGAAAGTGATGTGATATCTATCTACGTTCGTTGTTATCCTAATACTATGGGTTACAGTACATTGCACGTATATAAAAGACGCCACTTACAAACTTGCTTGTTATCCGCGAATTTTTGCGGCCACAAAAGTCACATTTTTCAAGAATGATGACGTCCACACATGGTAGATTGTCTGACTGTGCTGTTTTAAACCTTGCTTCTGTCATTTCGAAGTTATTCGCAATCATGAATAATAAACAATCGGCTTTTAGAAACGGCTGATGCACAACGGCTGGTAGAGCTCCATGCGGTACTGGATCGTGACGTCACAGCGCGCCGCTTACGTCAGAGGCCGTTTCACTCGCCTTGCGGAAAGGCACTATTAAATATTTTTTTAATGGTAGAAAACAAGGCAACATACCACAGTGCAATACGTTTACGTACTATTTCATTGGTGTACTTTTCAAAAAAAATATTTTTGAAAATGATGCATGTTCCCTACCTTTACCTCAGCAAGTGACGAAGAACCCGATACGACCCAAGAGACAGATCTTATGAACTTTGCTGATATGGACCAAAGGGTTCACTATATAGTTACCGTACTAGTACTACCGCAGTACAAAACGAATATTACTACTTTATAATCGATTTCAAACCGAATGAAAACTATCGAATATTTTCGTTCAATAGTCACGCTTCACAATCGGTAGTCTACCGATAGTTTAAAACATTCGATATTTCCATCACTAGTCTCAGGTGTTTGCTTGGTCCACGATCATGATCTTTGTCTTGCCAACGTTGATCTCCATTCCACACTCTCCGCTGGCACTTGTCAGCCGGTCCATGATACTCTTCATCTCCGTGGCGTTCGATGGTATGATGAGGGTATCGTCTCCAAACTTCTACGAGTACTTTAATAAAATATAAAAACAAACCGTCTTTATAAGAAATACCTCCCTCGTACGTAGCCGTGTTGATACACCGGATCCCGTGAGATCTCCGAAGTTAAGCAACATTGGGCGTGGTCAAGATTTGGATGGGTTGCCACGCGCTGTTGGTGGGGGTAAGGGAATGGAAGAGCGGAAAGGAACTGGCCACCCTACCGTACGTAAACTCCGGCTCAGACAAACCTCTGCGGAGGTTCGGACCTGCCTTCGGGCAGAATATTCCCCTAACAAGATGTACACTCAAGCACACAAAGATTTGCCTCAAAGAAGTATTTAATGTTACTGTGGACTGCCACTGGCCGAAGAGATGGAATCGTACAATCTGCACGATATGTTCATCCTACGTGAAACAACAAGATTTTGAAAGGAAATAAATTTTTCGTGGGGTTGACTGTATTTCACAGAAATAAAAATATCCATATTCATGAAACACATTTAATAAGTAAGCGGAGTGGCTGTTCATTGGCAAGACGCTTGGGTTCGAACCCCACCGCCGACTGTCTTGAATGGTTTTCACCGCTTTTACATCTTCATTTCCAAGCAAATTCCTGGGCAGTTCCTATTCATATGCCGTAGCCTATTACCCCCACTTCCTTACCAATTTCATTCACCACCATTCATTATATCTGCATTAGCTTTGCTGAACTTTGCGTCACGAAGGGCATCCGACCGCAAAACATTCAACATAAATATTATTCATCTCGCCTCATGCCGTACATGAAACATCTTTAATGGTTTGTTTAGAAAAATGATCCAGCATAATGGAATATAGTTCTTGGATCCACACTCATCAGTTCTCCACTGTTACCACAGATGGTAGGCTTTCACATGAGTGTTCCGGACTAGTTCAAAACACGTCCTGCGCAGAGCTTTACCATCAAAATCAAAAGACATTAAAACACAGGAAATGAGGCCACTTTATTATAATTGTGACATGAAGAGGACCTCAGCACTTAAAACATCTATATATTGTGACATCTTATGGAGATACACACAACTTATATTAATATGAAGTTGTAGAGCCTACCTGTGGATAGCACTTTGAGGTTGCCACCTAGAGACCTATGTCAGAACTTCCGTTCTTTTTTTACAAGCTGCTTTACGTCGCACCAACACAGATACGTCTTATGGCGACTATGGGACAAGTAAGGGCAGCCGTTGCCTTAATTAAGGTACAGCCCCAGCATTTGCCTGATGTGAAAATGGGAAACCACGGAAAACCATCTTCATGGCTGTCGACCCACTATCTCCCGAATACCGGATACTGGCCGCACTTAAGCGACTGCAGTTATCGAGATCGGTGAACTATAATTTAGTGAGAAATACGAGAGTTAGGGATTGGCAACTCTTCCTCTTTGGTCACTTCTTAGGGTCGCCCCTACTGATCTTTATTCAACCAATCAGAGCTCACTATATAATTCTCGACGTCAGGGATAAACTGTCGTACCTAGAAAACTTTACAGGAGAGGAGAAAGAAGCTACTAAAGCATGTATTTTGATACTGTACTTTTAAGGCAGATCGAATTGACAGTTCTGATCGTGATAAACTGTCCGTTGGTAGACTGAGTTTCTAAGACATGAGGAACTGGATGAGGCTACAGAACTATTTGGAAATAGAGGATTGTGGAGACGGCCAATTAATTTTCAGAGACTTGCAGACTGAAGTCTGAAAGACCTTTAATGAAGATCTATGTATGTTTACTTTTTATTTCCCCGTAAAATCCAGTAAATTCGTAAAGAGAAGATTTTAAAATTCTAAAACACGGGATGAAGAAACCTAATTTTTGTTTGTTCGTTTGTTTTTAAACCTAAAATTCCGGGGATTGGTTATTGACGTTCGAGCCGCGTGGCCCGAGGATAGCTGCGAGTACAACCAGGTCGGAGTGTTCTGGCGGCTCGCCAGCGCCATTCATCACTCCTCGCTGAGAAGTAATGTCGTCGTAATTCACAACATTACATAAAGTTATTACTAACTTTTAAAGCAATTACCACGAGCAACTTCTACATTCACGAAGACATGAACACTTGATAATTTAGATGTCGTGAGCTGCTTCTCAACTGGCCAGAACTAAAACGAATCTGATCCTAAATCTTTGCCCAAGCCATCTTCGGTTCAAAGACGTATTTGAGATCATTCGGAGGCTTCCAGCCCTCGGTTCAGTGTTAAGGTCCTTTTTTACAACACTGCTCTCATTTATTAAATAATTGTAATCGCTCTGAAAATATTTTACGCGTTGACAGCCTGTGGATGGGGGACGCAGATGAAGAATACATCCTTAGTATCCGCTGCCTGACGTAGGAGGCGACTAAAAAGGGCGACCAAGGGATGATGAGACTACTTGTTATCAGTACCACCATCTGAGAAAAACCATGAGTCTACCTTACCTAGGAACAGTACCATTTGGTGAGGAAAACCACGAGCCTGGGCGTTGCCTGTGATTGGTGACATCGTGTGCATCTCACCGAGGCGGGGGAATGTATTGGTTTGACTGTGTTCAGAATGGGTTTGCGTTACCTATGAGTAGTACCACTATATGAGGAACGCCATAGGTCTGTGTTACCTGTGGGTTGTACCATACTGTGTGATACACCGTGGGTCTACATTGTCTATGATTAGTACCACTATAGGAGGAACACGATGGGTCTGTGTTACCTGCGGGTGGTGCCATTGTGTGTGGCATACCATACATCTACATCACTTGTGATTCGTACCACTATAGGAGGAACACCATGGGTCTGTGTTACCTGCGGGTGGTGCCATTGTGTGTGGCATACCATACATCTACATCACTTGTGATTAGTACCACTATAGGAGGAACACCATGGGTCTGTGTTACCTGCGGGTGGTGCCATTGTGTGTGGCATACCATACATCTACATCACTTGTGATTCGTACCACTATAGGAGGAACACCATGGGTCTGTGTTACCTGCGGGTGGTGCCATTGTGTGTGGCATACCATACATCTACATCACTTGTGATTCGTACCACTATAGGAGGAACACCATGGGTCTGTGTTACCTGCGGGTGGTGCCATTGTGTGTGGCATACCATGCATCTACATCACTTGTGATTAGTACCACTATAGGAGGAACACCATGGGTCTGTGTTACCTGCGGGTGGTGCCATTGTGTGTGGCATACCATGCATCTACATCACTTGTGATTCGTACCACTATAGGAGGAACACCATGGGTCTGTGTTACCTGCGGGTGGTGCCATTGTGTGTGGCATACCATGCATCTACATCACTTGTGATTAGTACCACTATAGGAGGAACACCATGGGTCTGTGTTACCTGCGGGTGGTGCCATTGTGTGTGGCATACCATGCATCTACATCACTTGTGATTAGTACCACTATAGGAGGAACACCATGGGTCTGTGTTACCTGCGGGTGGTGCCATTGTGTGTGGCATACCATGCATCTACATCACTTGTGATTAGTACCACTATAGGAGGAACACCATGGGTCTGTGTTACCTGCGGGTGGTGCCATTGTGTGTGGCATACCATGCATCTACATCACTTGTGATTAGTACCACTATAGGAGGAACACCATGGGTCTGTGTTACCTGCGGGTGGTGCCATTGTGTGTGGCATACCATACATCTACATCACTTGTGATTAGTACCACTATAGGAGGAACACCATGGGTCTGTGTTACCTGCGGGTGGTGCCATTGTGTGTGGCATACCATACATCTACATCACTTGTGATTAGTACCACTATAGGAGGAACACCATGGGTCTGTGTTACCTGCGGGTGGTGCCATTGTGTGTGGCATACCATACATCTACATCACTTGTGATTCGTACCACTATAGGAGGAACACCATGGGTCTGTGTTACCTGCGGGTGATGCCATTGTGTGTGGCATACCATGCATCTACATCACTTGTGATTAGTACCACTATAGGAGGAACACCATGGGTCTGTGTTACCTGCGGGTGGTGCCATTGTGTGTGGCATACCATACATCTACATCACTTGTGATTAGTACCACTATAGGAGGAACACCATGGGTCTGTGTTACCTGCGGGTGGTGCCATTGTGTGTGGCATACCATGCATCTACATCACTTGTGATTAGTACCACTATAGGAGGAACACCATGGGTCTGTGTTACCTGCGGGTGGTGCCATTGTGTGTGGCATACCATACATCTACATCACTTGTGATTCGTACCACTATAGGAGGAACACCATTGTTCTGCTGTACCAGTGATTAGTACCATTATGAGGGTCCGGTGACCTGGATTTAGGACCTCTTTGAACAACAATCATCATCTCAGAAAACAAGGCATTGTGAATAGCATCCACTGATTGTTTTGAATTCATAGTAATTTTTCATCATTATTCGTTATAGGTTCTACTCCGTGGGTACATTTTGGAGTTTTAATTGTAGTTTCATTTAGTTGCTCTTCGTACCATTAGGGGCGGATGACCTAGATGTTAAGCCCCTTTAAACCACAAACCTTTGCATATTGAACGGCTCAGACGGCGGGCTCAGTGTTTTCTCACACCGCTGGTTTTCGAACATCCAAAGTATGCCAGATTCGTGTCGGTAGATTTAACGGCGCATAAAAGAACTCCTACGGGACAAAATTCCAGCACGTCGGTGTTTCCGAAAACATACAACTTTTAATATTAATTTTATTATTAAGAAATGCACACAAGTTGTGTATATATGTTACATAAGTTTTGGCGATATTTTACCCCGCATTTTGATTGTACACATTTTAATTACGCACAAAAGTCTATCAGGGTTTTTTACAAGCGGTAATGTGGTAACGATCACAAGGTTGATCGCACAACTCACATATACAGTTATTCCCGGGATCGTGAAAACGCTTGTTCTTGCATACTTTGTGATGGTACCCATGCACAGCTATTGAGGTCACCAGGTGTCGCAGGTCTTTATTCGTGTTGGCTCAGGATCTATTTACCATAGCTTCTGTAGTATAAAAGTCCAGCCAGATTTCTCTTCGTTTCTTTCGTCTTTCGAGGAGCAGTTTATTCGAGCTGTCGGTAGATAGGAGTCTCATACGCAGTTCTTCTATAAAGAACGGTTCTCTCGCGAGCTCGTATACTAGCCTCGACTTTGTGTGTTTCGAAACACCTAGAGCGGCTTTCAAGAATCTTGATTTTACTGCTTCCAAAGTCATTAGATCTTTTAGACTTATCCCAAATAATATCTATTCCGTATGTTGCGATGGGAACTATTTTTGCCTTGAATAAGGCCATAGCGGTTGTTAATGATAATCTGGATAATTCTTTGATGTGAAAAATTGCTTTTGTGGCAGATGCTGCACGGGATTTCACGTGTATTCTGAAAGATATGGCGGTGGTTTGCAGAGTCACTCCCAGATATTTGAAGCTGTTGACTGTCACAAGAGGTTTCGGTCCTAGATATATCCTGTTCTCCGCAGCTTCTCGACCTCCGTTGCGGAATGTCATCTGTACAATTTTCTCGGTGTTAATTTCCATTTTGTTTTCCTATGCCCAGTTCTCAAGTTGGTTTATGGCTCTTTGCAGGTTGTAGGTGGAATTCGATCCAATGACCATATCGTCCGCATATATGTAGATGTTTATATCTTCCGTCTCTTATCTAATAATCTGTACAACATCGTATGTGGCGACATTAAATAGTAGGGGGCTTAATGGGTCTCCCTGTAGGACGCCGTTGGTCTGAGTTATTGTTTTCGATGTGGTTACGCCATCTGTGATCTGAATGAAATTGGCTGTCATCATGTTATGGATCAGTACAGTGAGCTTATTTCTTCCTGTTATTGTTTCCAGTTTCGAGATTAGGATACGTCTGTTTACTGTATCGAAAGCTTTGGTGTAATCTACGAAGAGGCTACATGGAATTTTCCTAGAGCATGCCTTAATGTATCCTCTATATCATCAATTAAGTTGTTAATGGCGTGGAGAGTGCTCCTGCCTTTTCGGAAACCGAATTGTTCTTCCGGAATCCTGTGTTCTACTTCCTTAGAAATTCGCTTTGTGATAATGCTTGTGAGTATCTTCAACATGCATTTTTCCAGGGCAATTCCCCTGTAAGAGTTCGGGTCCAAATGATTGCCTTTCCCCTTAAATAGTATCTTAATTGTCGATATCCTTCATATTTCTGAGATGTTGCCCTCTTTTAAGCATAGGTTTAACATATCTGTGACTGCTTGAAGTAATAAGCTAACTGAGCCTCTGATATGTCCATTATATATGTCGTCGGGACCTGACGCCTTCTTGTCCTTTAGCGGTGTTATTGTCTCGTATATCTCTTCTCTCGTGAAGGGTTCAGTTTCCGCTAGACATGTCTTCACATTGATCGGTTCATAAGCGGTGTAGGTTTTATCAATGTTGAGAATGTTGTTGAAATGTTCTTCCAAAACTGTTATGTCTATTTTGCTATTGTTCTGAGATTTCCGTGGCCTCAATGCCACGTACGGGTCCTTTCTGGCTTCTTCCACCATATCTGTTGCTTCCTTTTTTATGTAATCTTTTTTTAAATCTTCAGTAGATTTTTATATTCTTTTCTGATTTGACTGTAGGATTTTATATCCTCTACACTATGGCTGGGTTTGGCTGTATGTAGCGCAAGAAGGGTAATCTATCTCTTTTCATAACATTCTGCGTCAAACCATTTGCGGGCTCTTCTCTTTTGATTGTATACCATAGCAGACTGAATCGTTTTTTCCAGTGTCATGGCAGCCGAATCAGTGTCGTTTATCTCTATGTGATTATCAAATTCTTCCCATTCTTCTTTCTTCTGGCTTAGTACGCAGTTTCTTAGCTGTCGTGAGACTTTGATTTCTGTGGTTTCAATTCTGTTCATCACATTTGGAATGGAAAAATTGGCCACGACCGGGCAATGCTTCTTTAGGGGGGTCTCATCTGCTGAAGAGCATACTATATAATTATTCAATGTAATATTGGGTCCTTTATAGAATATTAAATCAATAGTACTACATCCTGAGTGTGAGAAGTTCGTTCGTTCATCCACCTGGTTGACAAGGATGAATCCTTCCTCTATCATCATATCTAACAGTTCATTTGTTCTGTGATTTGGAACGTTTAATCTGCAGTTCAGATCTCCAGCTATAATAATGTTTCGTCCTGGTGTCGCCTGTCTTACGGCAATCATAATGGTTGTGATTATGTCTTCTATTGGCGTTAATGGTTCAAGGTATATGGCTATTATAGAAAGGTTCTCGAAATTTATCACAGGTGTGTCTTGCTCCTGATGTGTGCTTAGCACTTTTCCCATTTTTGGTTTGAAGAAGCAGGATATTCCTTGTTTTGGCCGTCCTCTTGGTCCTTGCGTCGCTGGTATATGTTGTGAGTAGAATCCGTTTATTTCCAAGGCTTTAGTTGCTAGAGTTTCTACGAAGACTAATATGTCTTGTGTGTGCAAAAGAGCGTTGTTAGGCAGCGCTAGAGTGCTTTTCAGTCCCTCCACATTCCACAGAAGCAGACCAAGAGCCGACTGAGCTGGGAGTCTGGCTCCTGCTCCTTGGGAACGAAACATACGGTAGCGTCGTACGATGACTCTCTCTGGCCACACTTCCGCTATGTTGAGTTTTGGTAAGTCTTGCAGTGGGATCACCACTTTAAAGGTTTAAAGTGTGCCTTTAGTTTGGAGTTCTTCACATTCTAATATGTTGGCTACATTTAAGTTGGAGATGTGCTTTTTAACCGCTTCTTCGGTTGTATTTTGGTGCAATTTCCCTATATATAACCAAGCTCTACGATCTGCGGCTTGCAGTTTATCTGTTTGGGATATATCATTCCCACATTCGGGCTTTCTTGTGCCCACGATTTTTGTGGTCATCTTTCTCTTACTAATATTCCAGAGTTTTGACATGGAGGGTTTGGCAACGATTTCTGGCCATAGGTCATTGTTATTCCTTGGATTTTCTTGGGGTACAGGTTCCAAGACAATTTGTTGCTCTGCCATTTTTGGCTTAGTTATATTTATAATTTCTTCTTTAACCATATGTCTTATATTATTCGAGAGACTTTCCATCATAGTTTGTAAGCTCTGTGTTAAATTTTGTGTCTTGTATCCAAGGCCCCACACCGCTGGGTGCGCAGAAGCGTGTGACTGGGGAAAACATGTCCATGCGCGTACCACCATGTTGCGGGCGCTCCTCAGCTTGACGCGGAGGTCGGTCGTACGGAACTCATGCTTTATCTTACATTTCGCACACATGAAAACATTCGCCTTATAAAATTAATGACAGCCTACACCGACTACCGTGTACACACGCAATAAATATACATAATATCAAGACTGTGGTAATATTAAAATATATTTTCTGTACAAACTCCAGTCTACACAAATGCTTTGGATAGCCTATAGGTGGTGCACCTAAAAAAAGAAACCTTTAGCAGACTAAATAAGAAGACTGAAAAATACACTACCGGTACCTCGAAAATGATCATGTCGCTCACTTTAATATAAGGGTCATGTTTGTAACTGATGTGTTTGAACATTGTACGTATGGCAAGAAGGCCAGACACAAAGGACGAGAATCACGTGGTAATCTGTCTCTTGAGAAACCTAGGATCAACAATTATTTAGCTTTATTGAAAATATGAAGACATGTTCAAAAAGCGGTGCACAACTTAAGTATGATTACACATCGTGAGATAAAAATTACCTGTCTCTCAGCAGATTGGAGAATACATTAAATATTTACACTCTCCTGTACCGATAATAATAATCTTCAATATCAACAAGAAGGAAACCTGTGAAATAAAATCTTTCTATGGAAGGTACATAGCTTATGATTCCTCTCAGATAAGTCATTACAGCAAATTTTACTCAATTATCTGAACAGACTGTTTAAAAAGTACATGACTGCAGAAATCTTTATAAAACAATCAGATGCATGTTTTTTTCATTTTCTGAATATGAAATGCCGGCTCTGCGGTGCAGGGGTAGCGTGTCTACTTCTTACCCGGAGGCTCCGGGTTCAATCCCCGGCCAGGTCAGAGATTTGTACCTGGATCTGTGTGCTGGTTCGAGGTCCACTCATCATACGTGATTACAATTGCTGAGCTATCTGACGGTGACATGCGGCCGAGAGGATTCACCGTGCTGACCACATGACACCTCGTAATCTGCAGGCCTTCAAGCTGAGCAGCGGTCGCTTGGTAGGCCATCGCCTTTCGGCCTATTGTGCCATGGGGTTTGGTTTGGTTTGGATATGAAATAACGTAATTGGATGAGTGTGGTGTGGTTTCCCATTTTCACACCAGGGAAATGCTGGGGATGTACTTTAATTAAGGTCACGACCGCTTCCTTCCCACTCCTAGCCCTTTCCTGTCCCATCGTCGCCGTAAGACCTAACTGTGTCGGTGCGACGTAAACCAACTAGCAAAAAAAAAAAGGGAAAGCACGGAAAACCATCTTCAGGGCTGCCGACAGTGGGGTTCGAACCCACTATATCCCGGATGCAAGCTCACAGCTGCGCGGTTCTAACCGCACGGTCAACTCGCCCGGTTAGGCTTAAGTAAGAATATTATAATTTAAGATGTAAAACCCTCCTCATAACATTATCTTCTTAAATATTACTGGTTTTACAAACTCATTCTGAATTAACATTCTCTGAGCACATAAAAATTGAAAGTGCGTTCTAGTTTTTCTCTAATATGAGCACCATGATTTACACCAGAAATAAAATAAAATTGAAAGTAAAACACTTGCAAACAAAAAGATTAATATCATAGTGAAAAGTTAATTTGATTAGCGTGTTGTAATGCAGACTAGGATTGACAAGATTGTAGTGAGCTTTGTTTAGACTTTATATTGTCATATTTTTCTGGAATAGCGTATGTATTCTTTTATTACAAAGCAAGTGGGAAAAATTGGAGAAATTAAGACATACGATACTAATAAAGCATTTTTCAGATAATTGATAATTTGAAGCAATACCTTACCCTAATATTAGAAGGTTTTATCAAGTTGTATCAATCACATCTTACGGTTTCTAGGCCCAGGTTTATCAAATTTGTAATACCGCTACACAGTTTGTATGAAAAATATGTAGTCTTTTTCAGAACAGCTTTTTAAGTTCTAAACAATTATCCCCGATGGATTGGAAAAAGGCACACAAGAAAAAGAAGCCTAAATGTTCTAAATTTCATGCCCATGCGTTCTCTGAATCAACTACCCTATAAACTGTTTAGTTCTCGATTATGGTAAATGAAAGTTACTTTTTAACTATTCAATTCCTACTCACATGTGAAAAGAAATACTAGATCCCTTCTGATAACAGTCTGTACAAGTGAAGGCTGCACACGAATTCACCCTCATGAATATCTTTCCATTCCACAGGTAATGCCTAACTTTACGCCTAATATTGCCGATCAATTTAACTAACGTAATGTATCAGCTCCCACACTCCTTGAAAATATTTGACAATATATTATCACTCCGTCACATATAATACCAAACCAGATCCACTTACAGGCATGATTCAAATCGAAAACACGCAAGGGCCTGGAAACATTATGACGTGCTAGCCATGCATTCGAAGCTGAAGCGCCCGCAACATGGCGATGCGCGAAAGTGTTCAATATTCCGCTTAGCATCAGCGCGCTCTCTGAGTCTAGATAAGTAATATTAAAGTCATTGCTTGTATCTCGGAATCTACACAGACTTTGTGTGTTTGGCCGAGAGATGTCGTCTGAAAGTCATGATTGCATTGCTGTCCGATAGATCGTTGCCTACGAGATCTACGTGTATCTCGTAGGCAACGGATAGATATTGTCGATAGTATTTGGGTTTCATTAACTTCCTGCGCTGGGCCGGTAGATGTCGCCACCTGTTCCGTAAGTCGACTATCTTCTCCCTCTGTATTCGTTGATTTGTCTATTCCAACCTCATTCTGTTGATTCTTATTCGACTGACATTTATCATCTAGGGCGAACTGCAGTTCCGTAAAAAGATTTCTAATATCACTTACGGCTTTATGTATGATTTCTTTAGCTTCCTTCTTCAGATAACTGCCTTCTTCAGCGATATTCACTAAGCATCTTAGAGCACTGTCGAGACGTGTTTTAGTCTTGTCCGCCATTTTTTTAAATATTAATCATGCCATAATAATTCACAGGAGCAACTACCGTTCAACTGTTAAAACCAAACCCTTCCTAAGATCCCTTGCAGATGCAAACCACAGTGAGACCAGGAAATGGTCCGAGTTCTGCAAGGAAACGAAGTATTTCTGGGCCAGCAGAAAAGCTCAGGGCACCAAGAGAAATGCAGCAGCAATACCCACCATCAAGAACACCAGAAGCGGCAACCATCGAAAATAACAACAACAACACAGCTAAAGCACAAGCCCCGTGGTCCTCAGGCGGCCCAAACGAACTATTACTACTACTAGTCAGGCCCCGTGGATGAATCGTTAGCGATAAGGCCTTCGGTTGAGAGGATCCCGGGTTCGATTCCCTACCGTTTGGGGATTTTAATCGCGTGTCATTAATTCTTCAGGCTTAGAGACTGGCGTTTGTGTTTGTCCCAACACTCTCTTTGCCACATTCGGACAACACACTACACTACCAACCAGCACAGAAACACGCAATAGTGATTACATCCCTCCATATAGAATTGGCGTCAGAAAGGGCATCTAGCCGTAAAACAGGGTCAAATCCAGATGTGTAACACAGTTCGCGCCCGCGATCCCACAAGTGTGGGGGAAAAGCTGTAGAATAATAATACCGGCCTGCTCAGGGAGAATCTGGATCATAAGGAAATCTCATGGCTTAATGTTAGACGCATTTAGGAAAAGACGTTTGAAATTTTACGGACATTTTGTTTCTTCTTCTTCTTTTACAATCTACTTTACGTCGCACCGATACAGATAGGTCTTATGGCGACGATGGGACAGGAAAGGGCTAGGAGTGGGAAGGAAGCAGCCGTGGCCTTAATTAAGGTACAGCGCCAGCATTTGTCTGGTGTGAAAATGGGAAACCACGGAAAACCGTCTTCAGGGCTGCTGATATCCCACTATGTCCCCACTTAACCGACTGCAGCTATCGAGCTCGGTGGACATATTCTTAGAATTAGTGATCAGAGATTGACCAAACTAATTCTGAACCTTGCCATATCAAGTAGTTGGTTGCTCGAAGTTGGAAAAGATCTTCAGGAAATAGGCATTACAAATGAAATTGTGTTAGACAGATCTAAGTTCAGGGAAATAAGTCGATAGTCAACGCTTTACACACCATCCAAGCACTAGCACCAACAAAACTGGGTCAGAAGATCGCAAGAAAAGCCACAGCGAGAAGATGGAGAGATTTTGGGAGAAGAAAAAGGCAACGACATGAGATAAATAAGTTCAATCGCGCTCCTTAGCTGGGCATAACGAAGAATTGCTTAACACTGTCCGCCTACCCACCCACACCTGCTAGCATGAGTCGTCAGTCTGAATCTCATCTGTTAACATGGTGAGACAGTTATCATTGTTACACCGAATTTTCATATGTAAAAGTTCTGGTTTCATCTTAATGGTTGTGTGAACAATCATAACTCTGGCTTTTGGTTTGCGGAACATCCTAATTGTATTTATAAGTTCCCTCATTATGATAGGAAGATTGGTGTTTAGTGTTCTGTTAATGCAAGAGGAATCATTGGGCCTATTTTTTTCGAGACGACAATAAATGCAGAGAGAGGTACCAAGATGACGTTTTGACGCCGTTCTTACATCAGTTAACAGAAGAAGAAAAATTACGTTGATGGTTTCAACAAGATTCAGCCCCTGCTCATACAGCAGAAGATTCTCTTCTTACATTCTCGGGGTTCGTACCCCACCCACTGTCGGCAGCCTGAAGATGGTTTTCCATGGTTTCCCATTTTTACACCAGGCAAATGCTGGGGCTATACCTTAAAACCACGACCTCCTCCTTGGCACTCCTAGCCCTATCCTGTTTTATCGTCGCCATAAGACCTCTCTGTGTTTGTGCGACGTAAAGCCAAATGAAAAAAAAAAATTGCAATTTCGGAACTGTTTGTAGACAGAGTGATCAGTGTTGGTCTGTTTCCCCCTCGTTCTCCAGATCTAACAGTGTGTGACTTTTACTTGTGGGGTAAACTGAAAGAAAATGTGTATCACACATTTGAGGAACTGAAAGCGAATGAATTCAGAAACATTACAGTTGCAAAATTCAATTGCTTCAGCCTGTATAACCCAGGAAGGACGACACTTCCAGCATCTTTTATAAGGTAATATTTCATGTAAGATTGTATACACACTTAAAGCAGGGCGGCCGCGCGGACATAAGTTCGGCCGAGGCAGCTGCCGTAGTGCAGAGTACAAACACTGTGCGTTCGGTCTTAGTTTAGATGAGAGACTCTGCAGTCATATTATAAGAGAGGTGCTACAGGACGTCGAATCTGATATGGTGGTTGGCGTGCATTCCACGTACTCCAGGGCTTTCTACGACATCTAATGATCGATCTATTGGGAATCCAGACAATCTTCCGACTGAAGACTCGACCAAACAACGTACAGCTGGTAATGGTGGTTGATTTAAAGGAAAGTATAGCCAGAGAAATATCCTTTTATAATGAGAAGAGGAAAGCAGAATGAAATTGAGCAAGCCACGGTAGCTTGCTTGCTTACCGACAGCATCGCACGGACTGTCCTTTGGAAGCAGCCCCTTGGTCAGTATATATCATTGTTTTAAGTAAGTTTCTGGAAAGATGGGAGCCTCCGTGGCTCAGACGGCAGCGCGTCGGCCTCTCACCGCTGGATACCGTGGTTCAGATTCCGGTCACTCCATGTGAGATTTGTGCTGGACAAAGCTGAGGTGGAACAGGTTTTCCTCCGGGTACTCCGGTTTTTCCTGTCATCTTTCATTCCAGCAACATTCTCCATTCTCATTTCATAGCATTTATCAGTCATTAATATCACTTTGGGAGTGGCGACCCCATTGTAATAATAGCCTGTATCTGGTTCATTCATTACATCCCTGACCCGGTCAAAGACTAGAAATCAGGTTGTAGGTTTTCATTTCCATTTTTCTGGAAAAATGGAGCATTGCGGGTCGGATCCACTGATTGTTTTAAGTTCATAATCATTGTTCATTATTCATCGATTTTTTTGAATTGTTGTCAGTGGATTAATTTAGGATTTTTTAAAGCTTTTTAATATTGTGAGTTGGATCCGCTGATTATTTTACGTTCGTATTCATCCATTCATTCGTCTTCATCATCGTCTTTTGGATCCTTGTCAGTGGATTAATTTTTGAATTTAAATTGTCATTACATTTCGTCTCACCGAGCTCGATAGCTGCAGTCGCTTAAGTGCGGCCAGTATCCAGTATTCGGGAGATAGTAGGTTCGAACCCCACTGTCGGCAGCCCTGAAAATGGTTTTCCGTGGTTTCCCATTTTCACACCAGGCAAATGCTGGGGCTGTACCTTAATTAAGGCCACGACCGCTTCCTTCCCACTCCTAGCCTTTTCCCGTCCCATCGTCGCCATAAGACCTATCTGTGTCGGTGCGACGTAAAGCAACTAGCAAAAAAAAAAAAAAAAAAAAAAAAACATTTCGTCTCTTTTCGTACCATTAGGGGCCGATGATGTAGATGTTAGGCCTCTTTAAACAAAACGAATCATAATCATCATCATCATCATCATCATCATGTAGACCAGAGTGAAGACATATCGTACCTTTCGAACTTGGATTTCTCCCTTGAGCTCTGGCAGTTTCTGTTATTAAACAATGGCGGGTGATTCAGTTGTATGTAATTGGCGTGGAGCTCAATTCCAGGTCCGTGGAGCGTATTTATTGCACAGTCCGCGCATTAATACAACCAACATAATAAAGTCCATAATTTAGTTGTCATAAACATACACAATTATTGTGTTTTCCACGTAAAATACGGTTTATAACGGCGCATTTAACACGCGCTTGGTTTTAAATTAAATTCTCCCGGGAGAGATTCGCTTCTCACAGTAATGGCTAAACGCGACGATAAGGCTGTGAGTTTGATACAACAGGAGAACATGAAGTGATAAAGACGTGAAAATGAAGCGCGTCTAGGTAAATTGGATCCTCGATCTCGGTAAATGAGGTCCTGTGTTTGTCAGGTAACACGCCCCCGTTGTCAAAATACTATGCTTTCGATATACAGGATGTCCCCTAAAAACACCGACAAGGTTTAGTATGTTGCGTGGGATGTCGGGCTGATCGGTTTTCAAGCAGAGACCCCTGTCCGGAAATCCACGGTTTGGGCGTTGGAGAGCGTTGAGGTCTGAGGACGGTTGTGACAATTTGTTCCGATTTGGTGTCTTTAATACGGAAGATTTGCAGACCTTTAGCCATCTGCGTACTGCGGATGGACTGTATGTATGTTCAGTCAATCAGCGATTCCGCTGGTGGGATCCTCAACAGCTCTGCCATCAGCTGTCATAGATGGCCTAGACATCACTGAAGAGGCGTACTAGGGAAATGAGGAGTGAGGTAGTTTCCCGTTGCTTTCCTCACCGAGCCAGAGTTGCTATTACATATCAGTCTGCCAAGCCCACTGAAATGCATACACTAACCGACCCTATGAGCAACATTTTCACACCATTCATAGCAGGGACTGGCTGCATAAGCATTGGCGTTACTATCATCACTCATACCTCACTCACTTTCATATTGTCAAAGCCAAGGATAAGACAAAGACAGATAAATGAAAGTAACAAAATTGATCTAGCCCATACCAGAAGACATAGTGCAGTGTAAACACTAGGTCCTGCCAGCAAAGGCATGCGGATGGACTACTTTCCTGGGCATGCGCTACATTCACCCACACAGTCGTTGATGCGCATCGTACTGTAGTTTCTGGATATGGGTTCCTTCTTGCCTTCCCGCGCGGTGTTTTATGTTATGTTGTATGTAAAACGGAGTAAATGGCTGTGCGGTTTGACTCACCTTGCATTCGGGGCACAGTGGATTCGACACCCACTGTCGGGTGACCTTAATTTCGGCTACAGTCGCTTCCTTCCCTGTCGTATATGTGATTCGGTGCGTGGATTGCGAGTTTGTGAAGCTGACAGCGTGCTCTTTGGGTTGCCTATTGTAAAGAAGTGAAAATTCAAGAATATTTCTCCTAGCACCGACTGGGGAAGAGACCAATACATTTTGCCTACATAATTTATCAATAAAACCAACACTGTACGCCTAAAAGTTCCATGCATAGAATTGAATTTACGATAGAAATATCTCCATCAACCAGGAGGCTGAAACTTGAGGTTGCTTTTAAGCAGTCGTGATATACCCTACCCTCTTAACCCAGCAGCCATGGCGCACGACAGATGAGGAAGACGAGCAGAGTCGCTCTCACAGACACATTATAGCTGATTGACACAGTAGATGATGCCACCTTGACACTTTCAGAGGATTCCGAACTCCAAAAACAAAATAAATTTTGCCTAGAGTTTCAGGTAAACTTACGTTACATGGCAGAGGTGTAAGGTTGTAAGAAAATCGTGATAAAAGCACAAACGTGAAGAAAGACACGTACATACACATTTCTCTTTCATTTTACACTACGCACCTTACTTTCGCCGTCCATAATTTGCTTTGCAGTTCATTACAACATTTCTTTTCAAGTTTTCTGGTATTAATGTATGGAGTTTGTAAAAACTAGTTTCTGTGCGGAGAATGATCTCTCTACGTATCTGACAAAATAGTACTTGAATTAGGGAGCGAGTGAGGTGTTAAACATTCTCGTACCGAGCTCGATAGCTGCAGTCGCTATAGTGGGTTCGAGTCCCACTGTCGGCAGCCTTGAAGATGGTTTTCCGTGGTTTTCCATTTTCACACCAGGTAAATGCCGGGGCTGTACCATAATTAAGGCCACGGCCCTTCCTTCCAACTCCTAGGCCTTTCCTATCCCATCGTCGCCATAAGACCTATGTGTGTCAGTGAGACGTAAAGCAAATAGCAAAAAAAAAAAAAAAATTTCTCGTAGATCCACATTTTCAGTACTGGCAAAATGTTGTTTATCGCTACCATGATGTAGCCCGGATTTTGCTTTAAGGACATGTCCGAGGTTTTCCTCGGATACCTTTCATTTCACGCTTCACGTTCTCCACAATGTCCAGCGAATCACCAGGACGCAACCTGCGTGTTTCTAGCTTCTGGCTGGTATAGTTTGAAAGTGCCAGTTCACTTTCAATCATTTCATTGCCGAAGCAGTTCACGGCAATAATTACTTTATATTTTCTTAAAGACTGCTTGTAAAACGTCTTAAAATATGCACAATAAAAGTCGAAAAATTCACAATATAGCCGAAATTTGAAATGTGTGCACTAATCTCAATTATATGCAAATATGCATATACATGTACTGTCCGACTTGGTCCAGAAGGTTCCGGGTTCGATTCCCGGCCGGATCGGGGATTTTAATCGTTTCTGATTAATTATTCAGGCTCGGGTACAAGGTGTTTATGTCTTTCCAAACACACTCTTCATGTTGAGACAACACACCACACTACCAATCACCACAGAAACACGCAATAGTGATTACATCCCTCCATATAGGGTTGGCGCCAGGAAGGGCATCCGGCCGTAGAACAGGGCCAAATCCCCATGTGCTATGCAGTTCGCACCCGCGACCCCACAAGCGTGGATAAAACGGAAGAACAAGAAGAAGAGATGCATATATGTGCACTATTAAACTTAATTATTTATCCAATTTTGCCTTCAAATGCACTTGTCGGTTTTTGGGGTCTACATATCGGCAAACAAAATGTGTTTTTACGTACAAATCCAATGTGCAGTTACCTTATATTGCCCTGTCACTTTAGTTTCGAGGTATTTCACTTGACTTGCTACATACCTGAAGAGTGCAGCGCTTGTGTTCGGAAATTGACTCACCTCCAGCACCTGCGACGTAATCTTGCGACTCGCGGTTGTCCGTGACGCCTTCATCGATGGCTCTCATCCTAGATGTCAAGGACTGTCCACATTTCTGACGTTAGCTGCTCAGGGTCGGAGCTCATGGTGGTGTGGCCATCTTTCACCTCCTACTTCCTCACTCGCTGTCAACCCCTGTGGGTGGGGGCGGTGGAATAACACCCACGGTATCCCTGCCTGACGTAAGAATCGACTAAACCGGGCGAGTTGGCCGTGCGCGTAGAGGCGCGCGGCTGTGAGCTTGCATCCGGGAGATAGTAGGTTCGAATCCCACTATCGGTAGCCCTGAAGATGGTTTTCCGTGGTTTCCCATTTTCACACCAGGCAAATGCTGGGGTTGTACCTTAATTAAGGCCACGGCCGCTTCCTTCCAACTCCTAGGCCTTTCCTATCCCATCGTCGCCATAAGACCTATCTGTGTCGGTGCGACGTAAAGCCCCTAGCAAAAAAAAGAACCGACTAAAAGGAGTCCCAGGGGCTCTGTACTTTTAAGAGTAGGTTTCCGACCACGGGGCCCTTAGCTGAGTCCTGGCATTGCTTCCACTTACTTGTGCCAGGCTCCTCACTTTCATCTATCCTATCCGACCTCCCTGAGTCATCTCTTGTTCTTTTCAGACCCAGACGTATGGAGACACAGTACAGCCTAAGCCACTGACGAGCGCGGACGTGTTGAGGCGAGAAGGGGCGTAGGAGCGGAGTGCAGGAAAGAAGTGAAGAGTTTATAGATAATGATCGGTGTGGAGCAATACAGGGCGAGCACAGGAAGATGGCAGGGAAGAAAGAAGAAGTGAAACCAGGAGGTTGTAGAATTGAAATGGGAATGAAAGGAGAGATGATGCTGACAGCGGCGGTGATTGGATTAGAGGAGTTGAACTGAACCCCGGTCCGACTTCCAGTGGGAACATGAGTTGGGAAGACGTGGAAGTAATCATAAGGGTAGTAAAAGAGATGGTTGAAATAGTCTGACCTTAGGAGGAACTCAAGAATATGATACAAGAACAAACGAGGGAGTTCGACAAAATGAAGCAATGGTTCTGGGAAAGGACAGACGACACAACATCTCAAGTGAGGAACAATGCCGAAGAAGTTGCAGCATTAAGGGAGAAAATAGGACGATTAGAAGAGGAGGCGCTAGAACTCAAAGCAGAAGTGGAAGACAGTATTCAAAATCGCAGGAAGAAATGCATATTTATATATGGTGTGCCTGAGGAGAAGAGGGTGGACAAAGTGCTCACACCATATTACGTATGGAGGCCTCATGCCCTTCGTGGCCCTTGTCTTCCTTTGGCCGATACCTTCATTTTTCGAAGTGCTGGACCCCTTCCATTTTCTTTTTTTGCTCTCTGATAGAGGATGGTTAACCCGTAGCTCCTTTAGACCTTGTCTGTATAGAATTCAAAAGGTTGCACAGTTTAGAGAGTACTTAGGTGTTAACGTCAGACCTGTATTCGTATCCTTACAAATTTTGTTGTGCATGCGTTAAAGCGTCCGGACGAAACACTGCCAGTCTTAAACTGTTGCGCAAACGGTTCCGCACAGGTTATCAACACGCGCTGTTTTATCGTGAGCACCATTCAACACGTCTGTTCCACTCACTCACGCGCAGACATGTGACAGCAAGAGACGAGTGCATCGAAATCACGGTTTGCAGTATTTCCTATGATGGGCGGTTCTCCTGTTCATTAGCAAGGGTCAGTTTCGCGTCAGTCTTATAAGTATTTCCCGGGCCAGTTCCATTTTGGCCACCCGGTATAATTCCTTGTTCTATCTTTCAGACACATGCGTGGGTTCTACAATCTTCCCGTGCAACTTCATTTCCTCCTTCACAATCGTGCATCTTCTGTTTTAATCATTACCTCTGCAGCTTTGAAGTATTCTGCGATAACTGCTGTGCACTTCTGTCTCAGATTTTTATGGAAACAGATCGATCTGCATTTGTAAGTACCACGGCACAGTTTAAAGGCTACTTGTTCCCCAGCGCCTTTTTTCGTTGTGATTGAGGGAAAGAATTTCAGCCAGGTATTTATATTTGAATATTGCCTGAACTATTCCATACTTTCTTTCAGTCTTGCTGTTAAGGTCCATCTTATCTGTACTGGTATTCGAAAAAGTACCCATGCAGGGGCACCACGGGCAGGCACCACCTCCCAGTGAATCGTGCAGAATGATTTCTGGCTGGCAGAATTCTACACCTGTCTACAGTATAAACCAGGGGTGACCACTAACCTTACTTCTGGGAGCCGAAAATTTAGGACACAAAAATCGGGAGCATGTTTAGAAAATGGTTTATAAAATGAAGACACGCTTTTCATGTTATAACAAATGAAGGAACATTTATTTTCTACACTACACAGAACATTATTTTTCAGGTATACATCAAGGAATGAGATTTTACTTTTGAGAAGTGCTTTTTTGAGTGTTCATTTTTGCTGTTAGTTTTTTTGATATCTGGCTGATAATTGGTAAGAGCAGATCGCACAAGTTCACTTAAATGTTCATCAGTTAGTTCAGATCTATATTTAGATTTAATGAATTTAAGCGTTGAGTACAGTGATTCACACACATAAGTAGTCCCAAAGATTGAGATTAGTATTTTGGTACACTGTTTTGTGAGAGTGTATTTTTCTTCTGGAACATTCTTCCAAAATTCTATGGTAGAAATGCCACTTCGTTTGAGGCCTTTTAGTCCTTCGTCCTCTTGCAGTTTTAGTAGCTCCAACTCTACAGCTCCTGTATCCTTCGTTATTGGTGATGAAACAGGACAGCTATCGCCCACAACATCAACAGAAAAAGGATTTTCCAGGAATGAAAATGAAGGTTTAAGTGATCTCAAATCATTAAATCTCCCATTTATTTCTTCAGCAAGGCCAGACATTTTTCTCATGTAATCTTCAGTTTCCACCTGAACGTCAGGAAGGCTTTCAGTAATTTTCTTCAAACATTTGAAGTGAGAAAATGTTTTAGTCTGAAGGTCTTTCCCAAAAAGCTTCAACTTGCTATGAAAGCTAAATACAGTCTGGGCCAATTCAGAAAAGTTTTTCTCTTCCTTGTAGAGGTATGTTTAGCGTTTTTAAATGTTGGACCACATCTGTGAAAAAGCCAAATCTAACAACCACTGGGGGTCGTTAAGTTCAAGGAATGATTTTCTTTCCATAAACTGTTTGATTGGATCAAGTAATTCAAAAAATCTGTCAAGAACATTGCTTACTGATAGCCATCTTGTTAATCAGTACCAAAATACATCATCAGGAAGCTCATCATTGTTCATATCTTCTATAAAAGATTTGAACTGTCGGTGTGTTTTGGCACATGAGCGAATACAGTTCACAATTTTTAGAACTACTTGCATAATATTTTGCTGCTAAATGTTCTCTGTGAATAATACAATGTACAGGTAGGAAATCAGGAAATGATGTGTCTGCATTTAACAGCCCAATAAGCCCTTGTTCAGTGCCAGTCATAGATGGTGCACCATCGGTAGCAATGCTGATACTGAGTTTTTCTGTAAAACACCATCCAGGGCTTCTTTAATGTCACAACCACGAGTTGTATCCTTCAAAGTAACCAGGTCTAAAAGTTCTTCCACCACCTGCAAGTCCTTTGACACATACCTCACAAATATAGATAGTTGTGGTTTATCTTTGATATTAGTAGAGTCGTCCGGAGCCAGACTTACTGCTGAGCACTCGCTTAGATTTTTTTGTAGATTATTTAAAATATCCGCACTAATAACGGAAACTCGCCTCTCTATTGTGTGTCTAGCAGCGGGCATTTCGTTGATCAGTTTCAGCAGTTTCTTATTTTGGGTTCTAAAACAGAAATAACTAGTGCCATGTTCTTCTTAATAAACTCCCCCTATATGTGTAAGGCTTTTTTGCTTTTGCAATATTAAAAGCCAAGATGAAGCCAGCTTCGGTTGTCAAATCTGCTTCCTTGGTAAAAATTGACATAACCCTACTCTGACAATGAAGTTTTCCTTTAGTGATTTCAGTTTGGTTTTCCTTAACTGAGAGCCAACAGGAAAATCTTTGTTGAAACCGCCGTGGTTAGTGTCATTATGGCGTTTTAGATTACTGGCCTTGAACTGTGACAAAGTTATTTGACACAAAAAAGACATTGGCTTACCGTTTCTTTCCACAAAAACGAATTCTTCCTCCCAGTCGGTATCAAAAGCTCGATTCTCACCTTCATATTTACGCTTCTTAGCTAGCATCGCAACTGTTCGGACACCAGGCCACAACTGTATTCAAACAGCACAGAACTGCACACAGAAAAGTATCGGCACTCACTACTGCCTATACGTGAACGCGACTGGCTTCACCTCACGACACTGACTCACTGACCCACTCTCTCGCTCAAAGCACTATCTAACAGAAGGCGCCGAAACTATCTTCACTTCCCATGTCTTACCACTGACGTACAGCGCTAATGACGTTAAGCCGCACATCGCTGCCACTGACTGCCGCCGGCCGGGAGATGTTGTTAAGATTCCGTTAATTATATCATTTAATTTTACTCTAAGGTTGGTGTCAAGAGCCGCACAAGACTGACTCAAGAGCCGCATGCGGCTCGCGAACCTCGTTGTGGCCAGCCCTGGTATGAACTATACTCCCTGGCAGACATAGCCCCTCCTGGGCTCCGTCGTGAGATCATAGCGCAAAGTGAATGAACAACGTGATTAGAGGACCAACCTCACGCCTCCTTTGGTCGCCAACCTGCAAGGAAACGGCTCAAATCTAGCAAAAGCTTTGTGAGGACAACAATACTGCTCACTGCAAAATCTGAGGTAGCCAAGACACAGTTATGGCAATCCACTGTACACGCACGAACATTAATGGTGTCCCGACATAAACAATCAACACTGCTCCACTCCAGTACTGAAAAGGAGGGGGGAGAGTAAAGGGATAGTGTTGAAGGCCACTCCAGTACTAAAAAGGAGGGGAAGGGAGTGAACAGGTAGTGCTGAATACACAGTGTGTGTATTCCGGCGTTATACTGTAACATCGTAATAAGATGGCTCCTATCTTATCACAGGTGAATCGAGGACGTATTATTGGCATGTGGGAGGCTCACATGGTCCCCCAAGCAATAGCACAAGCAATACCATGCAGTCTTAAGACAGTTTGGAGATGGATAGAAATATGGCAAGAACGAGGTGAAGAAGGATTGGTAGACCCGATATAACGCAGCTACAAAATATTCCTTAGTATAAAATACTTTTCGGTTAAAACCCTCCTTTACCTCTTAATACTGTAAGTATCAGAGTAGGTTACTTTTTAATTTTTGTATGTTAAAATGCTATTTGTTCGGGGCGTCGACCTATAGAGTTCTTTTGCCCCTACTTGCACAATATATGAACCTGCATGTAATTGGAATTGCGGAAATGTTGAGTGTTGAATGTGAGAAACGTTAAGAACGACACAAACACGCAGTCCCCAGGCCAGGGATATAATCATTTACAATTAAAACCCCCTGACACAGCCGGGAATCGAACCCGGGGCGGCCGGACGAGTAGGTAACCTAATGCTGTACTTCAATACATCCGCCACTGTGCCCATTTCGATCACAACGAAGTCTTGTAGCGGGCTGTCCGTGCAGCAATGCGTTAAGCGAGAAGGTGAGTCATTGTACCTTCGACACTACCCCTTCACTCCCTTCCCCCATGTTTTGTACTGGATTGGCCTTCAACACTCCCCCTTCACTCTCTCCCCTTCTTTTCAGTGCTGGAGTGGGGCAGTGTTGATTGTTTATGTCGGGACACCATTAATGTGCACGTCTGTACCACCAGAGTGGGTGAAGGGCCAAAGAAGCCTTGCTGTAGGCTACGACCCCAACTGGAAAATCTGGCGATCACTCAACAGACTTCGGAGTGGTGTGGGGGAAGTAGAGTTAATTTGCATAAATGGGGTTAACTACAGGGTTCATTTCTCTGCGAGCGTGGGGAGGACAATGTTATACACCTGCGTACCTGTGAACTGTGCCCATACTCTTGCAGAACCCATTTTTCAATTTTAATTTTATAATTGTAACATTCCTTTATAGCAGGGGTGCCCAACATACGGACTCGGCCCGCGAAGACATTTTTTTTTCTAGGGGCTTTACGTCGCACCGACACAGATAGGTCTTATGGCGACGATGGGATAGGAAAGGCCTAGGAGTTGGAATGAAGCGGCCGTGGTCTTAATTAATGTACAGCCCCAGCATTTGCCTGGTGTGAAAATGGGAAACCACGGAAAACCATCTTTAGGGCTGCCGATAGTGGGATTCGAACCTACTATCTCCCGGATGCAAGCTCACAGCCGCGCGCCTCTACGCGCACGGCCAACTCGCCCGGTCGAAGACATTTTAATGTGGACCCTTCGCCGAAATTTTTCATTGTGCTTAAGTATCAGTTTGTTTTTCGTAGATATTGAAAAATATAGTTGGTAATAAGAACTTTGTAATTTTAGGAAGAAAGGAGTAAATCATAAGACAAATCTCTGAATTATTCGTAGTTTTCTTCTTGACGTGATGTTCCTTTCACTGGACTGTAGGAAAGTTCGAAGATGCATAATTATTCCCACCTTAAAATTAGGTAAGGATTAGACTTTATCAATTCGTCTCTTGGAATTACAGCTGCTTACTTCCCCGGAGAGTGAAAGTCTGCTGCATTCCACGGGAGATTATATAGGTACAGTGAGATCTTGGGATATCCACAAGAAATGGCCAGTTTACACCCGGAAAGTACTTTGGGAAGTTCATTGTGGTGAACTAACTAGTGCGAACTGACGTCCTTACCAACTACTGATATTTAAAGTCGTGTTAGTAATTTATTTGTGCACGAAAATAATAATAATAATAATAATAATAATAATAATAATAATAATAATAATAATAATAATAATAATAATGTATATAAACTCTACCAAGATTCTTGCTGTGCAGTGTAAGCTGTTAAAGGAAGTACTCTCACATCACTTGTGACGGGCAGGACCCTGAGTTAAAGTTTCTCAAGCATTCATCTGATTATACAAGGTCGTCTTTAATTGTACAGAATAATGAGGTGCAGAATAATCTGCATGAACCTTGAATTATGATGTTTTCTAGAATAAGGCCGTTTCCATCATTCAGACGTGTCTACGTTATTGAGCATGGCGAAGGCATGGAGTACGTGGTCCACGCTTTGGGGCAGTATTTCCATTTTCAACGACGCGCCTTTTTCAAGACAATAGTTCCCAGTCTGGGCGCCGCGATTACAACATTTTCATAATGAAAATTATCTTTTCCAAGACCAAAGTGATAACAGTACTGTAGGCGAGAAACCTAAGGGAATTTAATGTCAGGTTGGCAATATAAAGCTGGAACAGGCAGATCATTTCAAGTATTTAGGATGTGTTGTCCCAGAATTGCGTTTAAACACGAAAAAGACCAAAGTAAAGGCCATAAGTGAACTTGTTATTGAAGCTATTAACTTGACAGTACCTGGCACATGACTGGAGCAGCGGACTTGTTCACAGCTGGAACAATGCTGTTGAAATTAGATCCCGGATTGAGGAGACAAGGACTGATTTCAAGAGAATGAGCAAACTTCTCTGTAACAGGGACTTTAAGATCAATCTGCGTCTCAGTTTACTTCGGTATTATATATTCACTGTCTTACATTATGGTACCCTAACACAGAACATCACCAAAAACTTCCATCTTTTGAGATGTGGTGCTACCGGCGCCTGCTCAGAATATCATGGGTTGACAGAATTCGTAACACTGAAGTCCTCCGACGCCTGAACAATGAGCTAGAGGTCATGCACAACATCAAAAAGAAAAAAAAAACTTTAGTACTTTGGTCACATCATTCGAAATGATAAATTAGACTCCTTCGGTTTATCTTACAAGGTAAAATTGAAGGAAGAAGGAGAATATCTTGGCTACGGAATCTACAAGAATGGTCTGGGCTCAGTATCCCCGCTCTTTTCGGAGTTGCTGAGAACAAGAACCAGATCGCCCTGATGACAGCCGACATCCAATGAGGTATTGCACCCTTGCAGAGCTCCTTCGGTATTGACTGGATGTCAAATGTTGCCTCGGCTGCCCTATAAGAAAAATACTTACCGAAGGTGTGTGAGATCCTCTTCTCAGGCGCGATCAGTCCCCTGTCGTCGAATAGGGATGCATAGGGATAGTGCATAAGGAAAACTACTCACTATATTAATTATGACACAGACTGATTTCAAATTAAATGTGTATATAAAATGTTATTAATAAAATCAAAAAAGTGAAGATAATTTTGTAAAAATGTGAAATAAAATTTTGTTAATATCATATCATTACATTATGAGACTGTACAAACTAAAATTCTCTTAATAACACACATGACCACCTCATTTGTTAATTAAAAAAATATTTATAATTAATTATTCAATTTTGTATCAAACAATAATTATTTCAGCTTTGTTCATCAAGTTCCTTGATATCAGTGTAACTGAACACATTACTAGGACGGTAGCGTTTATATAACATGTGGATCAATAAATAACAGTAATAATAATAAGAATATTTGATGATAATAATAATAATAATTGTACCGGGCGGTACACCTCCACGCCGCTAATTTAAAATGTGCGCCAGTTGAAACTCCTCTGCTGGAGGAAGTCTGAACTTTATCTACGGTATTAATTTTCTACTTTCTCAGAAGATGTCACTATCTGGAAATTTTGAAGTTTTTGAACTGTGTCATTTTCGATGTATTTTTGTTTTACCGGTAGTAAGAAGTGTGAACTTTCTCTTCTAGAGGACACTACTGAAAAACTACAATGGTGCACCCTAGTGCGATGTGAAAGAACTGTTTTTTTGGAGAAATTTTTATTTCAAAAGTTTGTTTCTTGTTAAATTTCTTTCTGTTATTGTTTAAGTTGGCTGTATACCCCTCTCTTTCCCCTTGTTTTGTATTTAGCCAATCCCGAATTTCTTTAATTAATTTCTGACCAATCTGATGTATCTTCCCCCAACTTGAATATGCTGCTTATCCCGAACCAATAAAGTGATTGTGGGCGGGTGTTTTCTTCCATGAAACGCCTCGAACTTTCCGCGAGAGTATATAAACTGCTGATTTTAGGGTCTCGGGGCCACTTCTGTTCCATCTTTTAGTGTGTAAAGTACATAGCAGGGGGCGGGAAGCGCCTCTTTCTTCGGGGAGCAGTTCTACACCAAGGTAATGGCCTTTTAATAACTTCTTTCTTTGCTAGCTCAGCAGTTTAACTCTCGGGGCGGGTCCGAAGTTTTTCCATAATGTAACCTTCCTTAAAATGTAAAGAAACTTAGTATCTATTCTTTTTAAACTGCATATTGGGATAGAGAGTGCTTAACCCTCTCGAGCTCCCACTCATATTGCTTTGAGGTGAACTTATTTCTCACTACCGATTCTTCCTTAATGTAATGTAAATTGTTCTTTTCTGAAGTCACCTCTGTAGTATGGGATTAGCCCTTGCATCAGTGGCCTAGAGCCAAATTAGGTTTTGAAACAAATACATTAGGAGTGCAGATCGCCTCCTCTCAAATTGTTATTTTAGAGGTCATGTAATTAACCTTTTTCACTTAATAGACCTCAGTAGGTTGGGTATTTTACCCCTGTGTCTATGTCCTGAGAGGACAACTTGAAGGTGGAGTTTGGTGTGGCCTTTGAGAGGCTTAAAGTTTGAGAGCGAGTAGCTCTTTCTTGAAAATTGAGTGTTGTATGCCTCGAGGAGGCTTTTCTGTGTAATTTGGAGCAAGTGCTCCTGATCATGAATGGGGTTTTCTGCCCCTCTGGTAAAACTTATTTTGGAGTAAAGTTGGGCTAATTGCCCTAGAAGTGTGAATTCGGGGCTCGAAGCCCAAATACTGTAAATACTGTAATTGCACCTTTTGTTACTTTGCTACTCTGTACCTGCCGTACTTGTTATTTCTTAATTTTGAAAAGAAAATATAACCTTGTTAAATTTTACATTAACTTTGATTCCGTAGTTTGAGACCCGTTCAAGCCCGCACCTTCTTTCACCTCTACCTACCGCAAAAACACGGTAACAATAATAATAATAATAATAATAATAATAATAATAGTAATGATAGTAATAATACCAATGTGAATGAAATTTAATGTGGCTAACACAGGTTGATCGTCGGAATACTATTTGTCGTTTGTCGGAATAACAATAACAAATACTTCTAAGATCTTTAAATAAATAAAATGTTGAAACTAATTAATTAATAAAATTTTATGATATCACTGAAATGCATTATAAACTGTTTAAAAGAACTCAGAAATGTCTCCACAATGTATCACAAATGCCAACAAAAGTTTTAGAAAGCAAAATGAAAATGTGATAAAATAGTATTATTAATAATAATAATAAATAACTCAAATAATATGACGATTCTCCGTAAATCATAGTCCAGAAATGTTATTAATAACTCCCAAATTAAAAAAATACTTTTACTGATAAACAATACAAGAAGTTACTAAAAAATTAATTTATTTTAACTAATTAAATTTTGATCAAATTAATTAATTAATTACGTAGCTGACCATTATAAATTATTTATATGACTCCAAATCTTCCAACCTCAATGTCCAATGAATTTGCAACGCATTGAAATAATAATAATATTGCAATAATAATAATAATAATAATAATAATAATAATAATAATAATAATAATAATAATAATAATAATAATAATATAATTTAATTTAATGAATATTTATATTGGCTATCCATAAATAAATCCTTAAGAACGTTAATAATTGCATACCAAAATTCAATACTGTTGATATCCAAACCGTAGATAAATTGGAAAAGATGAAAAAATATAAAATGTTAATATTGGATTAATCATTAAATACACAGTTAATTATCTCAAATGACTAATATTACACTTATTAGGCCTTCCATATAGCCTGTGAATTACACTGTTAAGATATTAAATAATAAGAATCAATAATAATAATAATAATAATAATAATAATAATAATAATAATATGTTAACCTGACATGGAATTACAGTATTATTGATCCACCATCCTAATAAACCATAATGTATTTGCGTCTGTTACCTTAGAACATTCATTTTACCATAATCCATACCATTGGTAATCAAATTACATTAATAGAGTTTACTGTATTTTCTTCATCTATAAAACAATATTTGCCAGAATAGATTACAATTTAACGAAATACCTTATTCACTGTGTAAAGGCGTAGGCATCATTTTTCCAAAACAGGTTTTATAATATTAATAGCAATAATAACCTTGATCTGACTAAAACTGTTACTGACTTCCCATGTGGAATTTATAATTTTAAATATCCTCTTTCCAGGTACACTAAACAATAATTTTAAACCTTGGAACTCAGTAACATGTAACTCAAACAATGGACCTTGGTTGTTGCTGTATGTGAATCTAAAACCTTGCTTTTCATAGATGCGAGTGTCCTTTTCCTAGTTACCTTAAATTTATCCGGAGAAAAATATACTCTCCCACTTAAAAATAAAATATATTCTAAATTATTCTACTATATACATCACGCGAGATAACACTGCCAGAAACAATAACCTGATGCATAAATTAGTGCTAATATATACATAAATGTACATTGACAAATCCTCATACCAAATTATGGGTTTATTTCAGCGTCCAAGTGTTTTTAATTCGCTGAAAACTGAGCACAACTCAGAACAATTTATTATTGTGGTCTACACACAATAGAATACTCTGACAGTGTAAAGACAATAAAATGAAGGCACCTAATGATTGGTAATAAGAGGCAGCAGAAAAAAAATTATATATATAATAATAATAATCATCTGTTGTAACCAACGAAAGTAGTTCCTACTAGCGAGCATTCATAACAGCTCAGTTGGGTGTTCAATGTTGCCAACATAATATTGAATGGCACTCAATCGCGTACGATAACTTTTATCTTAGTAAGCGATATTGTGTCACAGTTGAAATAATATAAGTATCATTTGGTCCTTCTAAATCATACATCATCTTTGACTGGCTTATTTTCCACTACATTTTTCATTTATGGAGTCATTTCCACTTCATTCTGCATAAATTCATTTACATCTCAGCTATCACGCTGGATACCTTCATTTCCAGTCAAACTAGAGAATATGTTTACCATATTCTTTTATTTATATTTATCTTCAGCAAATAACGTCATGTATCACTATATGATCATAAATATGGACCTTCAAACATCTCCAACATTATTACCGTCACCCAATATCATGCCTATTGCTCAACAGCACCTCAATTTACCTAAACCAAAATTAATTATTAGCACTGTCCACCCAACTGTTTAATTATGGTACTTGCCATAGCAACAAAAAAAATATATGGATGTATATGTGTTACTGTCGACCAACCAGAATTTTCGACAGTAACTATCATATATATGGTTTCATCATTAATTCACTTCATCACTCATCTACCACGGTGTCTATGTTTGCGTTAAACAAATAAAATATCTGCATAAATAAAGTACTAATAATACTAATACTAATAATAATAATAATAATAATAGCGCAAGTATACAAAAACCGCTTATTATAATTGCCTCAAAATAAATATATATTAGTCGATACTGACAGATCAAATTGTACTTCCAAACTATACCACACATGATATTAATAATAATAATAATATTTACACTGATCATGAACTGAATTTCTCTAACTATCTGGCTGTTTTCTCGGGTCTTCTTATTATACTACGGTCACTCGTATATTTATTTACATCAAGATATTATTATGAAAGAAAAGCTTTAGATTCTGTTAGAAATATGAGATTTGTACTCACATTATTGGCACTTCGGAACCACCAGGACTTGAGGCAGCCATGTTGTTTTACAGACTCATGACAAACATATTAATACCATTCATCATTCTTCCTGTATCCAACATTTGCTTATATACTAATTTTCACCCTATTAACACTTTTACACACGTTTTGTCTTGATGATAATACTAAATATAACAACTTGTTATAACACTCAACATTAAACACTTATAATATACATACAACACACGCAGTGCTCAAATACCTTGTAACTTACGCATGATTTTCTGTACTGTACGCTAGTTCAAGTTTGCTCCTAACGCAGTGAAGTCTTTCGTAGTATCTGCACTCCCTTTGTATCAACAAAACAGCTGCGTGGGTCGGGCCTCCCCCTGACCTAAATCTCTGTAGATAGTGAAAGTGTGTCCTCTCCACACAACGTTCCAAACCACCAATAACTACTCAAAGTAGCAAGCAAAATATTCTCCACTCAACTACAGCTTACATACATGTTAGAATGTCTAACTTCTTCGGCTACATATTCAAACTGTGTCATAATGGTCGCAACTACTGAACACTTTCAAGTCTCACTTCAACCCTGCGTAGATTGATACTTATAAAATACATTAATCTGTTAATCAACTCAATAATGAGGTTTCAATCACTTTCCAACTCAGCTTATGTTTGTAAACTTGATTCCATCTCAAATATAATGGTGAATACACATAACTCAATACAACTGTATCCGAATACGGAGCGAAGTTAAAACACGTCTTGACACAAGGAGACTCTAGATGATGACTGACCAGCGGAAAGCTGCTCCTCGGGGATGTTTGGCGCACTTTTCGGCGTAAGAATACTAATTTTGACACCTAAAAT
The DNA here is from genome assembly GCF_040414725.1 of Anabrus simplex. Classification (NCBI taxonomy): domain Eukaryota; kingdom Metazoa; phylum Arthropoda; class Insecta; order Orthoptera; family Tettigoniidae; genus Anabrus; species Anabrus simplex. The sequence continues at coordinate 146,343,203 of NC_090269.1, read as the reverse complement.
CCCAACTAAAATAGTGCTAGGTAGCTCCAAAATAAAGTTACTCAAAAATGAAATGTCTTGCACACAAATTTCCCATAATTGCCTGTTACCACCATGATGCATCGTGATTTTATAACTGTTCATAATTTCTCTCATAATATAGTAGGCGTCAGCTGGACTATATCTCGTCCTGCGCTGCCGAACCACGCTCCGCGCTGGCAAGGGATTCCCACTCCTGTTGCTATCCAACATCTGAGTACGCAAATATATCAATCTGTTTCCAACAAGCCATTTAGTTTGTCAAGAATATTTTCAGTAATTATTGACATCTTATTGTGACACAATCTTCATTAATTACTGGCCTGGATTATTTATGAGCCACATACAACTTTGTCGCGCTAATTTTGAAAATATTTGAATTCAGTGATCTGATTGGAGCACACATTCCGTTATTCAACTGTATGGACGGGTCTATTCCAAATCAAGGGAATTCAGGTAGCTAGGACCACGATTCTCTATCTCACTCACTCACTCCAGTACTTTTCCACTACTGCTGCGTAATTTCCAAAGATGACGCAACAGCAGGTGTCTCAGAGATATCAAGTTATTTTTAGAGAAGAAAGGAAGCGTTGGCTTCTGTCAAGGCTTTGTTCTCACGCACTGGTTACTAGAAAATTATAATGCTGTCCTTTGTCTCACCCTGCCTGACTATTACTATTAGTTATTAAATATAACTACTAAAATTAGCCAATCAGACTCATCTGATGGGTGCAGTATGGTACAAGCAGTAGTAGTAGTAGTAGTAGTAGTAGTAGTAGTAGTAGTAGTAGTAGTAGTAAGTGAGATTGAATGAAGGTGCAGTAAAGCTAATGCAGTGAGCTCGCAGTTGCGATCAACAGTGTTCTGTAAGAAGGAAGTCAACTCCCGGACGAAGGTCTTTACACCGTCCTGTTTTCAGGCCAACTTTGCTGTGCGGGAGTGAAAGATGGGTGGACTCAGGATATCCTATTCATAAGTTAGAAGTAAGAGACATGAGAGTAGCGAAAATGATCGCTGGTAAGAAGAACAGAAGATAAAGGCTAAGTTAGGAATGAACTCGATGTATGAAGCTGTACGCATAAATCTACTTCGGCTACAGTACGCACTGACACAGTTAAGTCTTATGACGACGATGTGAAAATGGGACACCACGGAAAACCATGTTCAGGGCGGCCGGCAGTAGGGTTCGAACCCACTATCTTCCGAATACAAGCCCACAGCTGCACAGCCCTAACCGTACAGCCGTTTCTCCGTCAAACGGATGAACCATCGTAGCTTCTGCGTTTCCATTGTATCACGTGCCTGTTCATTAATACTTCTTATTGGAAGTCCCCTCCATTAACACGAATTTCCGGTTGCCCGAATTATGGACAGTTTTCTTAGTCCCTTCATCTACTGTGCGATCCTCAGACGAGATGCCTGTTCATGCTGCCATGCCTTAGGCCAGCTTTCGATGAAGGTTTAGTGAAGAAAGCAACGGGAAACAACCTTACTCGTCATTTGTCTAGATCGGCCTTTCTGTGACGCCTAGTCTACTTATGACTGCTCATGAGATTGGATCTGTTCAGGATCAAACTAACCTTTGGATCAAAGACTCAACGACAAAACCATGCGGATTAAGACAACAGTGTGTGCAAACCTTGGCCGTAGAGCTCGTCGCGTGTGTGTTAGTAATTGGAGAATGCACCAAGTGTTCCCTTTGCTCTTGCCAATGTTGTGAAATCACGCTACTGTAAATCCTCATTAACACGAACTGGCTTAAAACGAACACTCGGTTGGCGCAGTCCCGGTGAGGGTACATTATTTCTTACTACCTGTAGTAGACGTCGTGGAAAGTTATCTAACTCACCTGCTACTTTAACCCAATATTCAGGTAGGCACTACTCCCATCTGTCGGAGATGTGTGGTAGCAGAAGAGACAAATGACATCACAACAAACAATGGCCATCGTAATGTTATTGTTGATTTTATGAGCTTTCCATATTGTAGGCCTTCACATTTAGTTTTCTTCCGACTTTGAGATATTAGGGCATCTAATGTAAAAGCAGTCCTTCCTTCCCCCTTGTCTTATTCTTCAACCGATTTCCTTTATGATTTTTCTCACTTTGTTTAACGATCATCTTTACAATTTTCCTTGTCGATATGGACCGATCACCACGCAGTTTTATACCATAAGGCAATCATAATAAAAACCATCGCCAGTTAACACAATTTATTTCCATGTAAGCAATGCTCGAAGCAACAAGAACGTGAATTCTATTATTATAGTCGGTATTGTAAAACTGTATTACATATAAACCATCGGAACTTGTGTTCTCTATAACTTTTGTTACGTAATACTCTTCGATAGGACAAATAACATAGGTATTTAAACAAATAAATTTTATGCACCTACCACTAAACTGCCATTCTTTAATCCAGCGTGAATAAAATTATTTAGAGCCTACACTGTATTACCTTATTCTGTGACTTCACATACCGATTTTCATTCAATTCTGTTCACCTATTTCCTCGAGGTTCGGCGTTCATATGGGCTTAGCAACAAAAATATAAATCCATGCATATTTCTGTTGTTATAACCGGTACGGTAAAATGTATAACACAAATGATTATAAATGTAATTCTGTATAACTTTATTTATGTAGTATTTATCGATACGACCACTAATGAAAATCCACAGCCTGTTTCCAGTCATTCGACCGGGTCAGGAATGGAATGAATGAAGCCCCATTTAGCGGCGAGGATAGGAATTGTGCCGGCTGCCGAAGCCTGTCGCACTCCTCTGGGACGATTGATGACTGACAAATGAAATGAAATGACTTTGGAGTATGTTGTCAGAATGAAAGATGACCCGGAGGAAAGCCTGTCCCGTCTCCGCTTTGTCCAGCTCAAATCTTAGACGGAGTGACCGGGATTTGAACCACGGAACCCAGCGGTGAGAGGCCGGCGCGCTGCTGCCCGAGCCACGGAGGCTCTTCAGGACGAATAGTAACATAAATATTTGGAAATTAAATTGTAGGCCTTCCTTTAAACTACCATTCATCTCAGGGTGAATAACATTATTCATTGCCAAGATTGTAGTGCCTTATTTCCCGACTTTCCATACCAATGTTCATTAAATTCTTTTCAGCCATTTTCTCGTGATGCGCAGGCAGACAGACAGACAGAGGTGACGGAAATTAAGAAGTGCATTTCTTGGTTACTGTGGACACGACCGGTGCAGAAATACCTTCCTCTGTGGTGATCAATCCGAAGATTGGTTTGTAGCGGCTTTCCATGAATTCCGGTTCGTGGCTAATCTCTTCAAGACCAAGTAATTATCACAACCCTTGTCGTGAATGATTTGTTTTATATATTCTAGACGTGATATACCTCTACAGTTCTTTCCTTCCAAACTGCCTTCCAGTATTGCGTGCAGAAGACTTTCATGCCTCAAGATATGTCCATTCCGATTGTCTCTTCGGTGAGTAAGGCTACTCCATAAACATGGCTTCTCTCCAATCCTTTTCAGCGTTTCTTCATTAGTGATTTTGTCCACCCATGGAATGTTCAGTATTTTCTTGTAGCACCATATTTCAAAGGCTACTATACGTTTTTTTATCAGCCAAGCTACCATAGATCAGTGCGCTCCACACATACATCTTCACAAGGCGACAGAAATACCATTCTTTATTAATTCTGAGCAATGCAAAGACGAAACTCTTATTTTATATAATTATAGAGCTGCGAAGTCATCGATTAACACGACTTCCGGTTGCCAGAATTACGATTATTTAGCTACACCCCCTGTGGGTGGGGACTCAGATGAAAAATACACCCACAGTATACCCTACCTGGGCGACTAAAAGGAGCGACCAAGGGGTGGTGGCATTAGAACCACGAGACTAGGAACACTTCGAGTCTGGGCGTTGCTTATGATAAGTGTCATCATGTGTATTCCACTGGTCGGTGTCACTGTGTTCAGAGTGGGTCTGCGTTAACGATGAGTAGTACCACTGTGTGAGAAACACCATGGGTCTGCGTTAACAATGAGTAGTACCACTGTGTGAGAAACACCATGGGTCTGCGTTAACAATGAGTAGTACCGCTGTGTGAGAAACACCAAGGGCCTGCGTTAACAATGATTAGTACCACTGTGTGAGAAACACCATGGGTCTGCGTTAACAATGAGTAGTACCACTGTGTGAGAAACACCATGGGTCTGCGTTAACAATGAGTAGTACCACTGTATGAGAAACACCATGGGTCTGCGTTAACAATGAATAGTACCACTGTGTGAGAAACACCATGGGTCTGCGTTAACAGTGAGTAGTACCACTGTATGAGAAACACCATGGGTCTGCGTTAACAATGAGTAGTACCACTGTGTGAGAAACACCATGGGTCTGCGTTAACAATGAGTAGTACCACTGTGTGAGAAACACCATGGGTCTGCGTTGACAATGAGTAGTACCACTGTGTGAGAAACACCATGGGTCTGCGTTAACAATGAGTAGTACCACTGTGTGAGAAACACCATGGGTCTGCGTTAACAATGAGTAGTACCGCTGTGTGAGAAACACCATGGGTCTGCGTTAACAATGAGTAGTACCGCTGTGTGAGAAACACCAAGGGCCTGCGTTAACAATGATTAGTACCACTGTATGAGAAATACCATGGGTTTGTGTCACCTGTGAGTGGTGGCGTTGTCTGTACATACCGTGGGTCTACATTACTCGTGGTAAGTACCATTATGAGGGGGCCGGCGACCTGGGTAATAAGCATCGTCTCAGTAATTAAGGCATTGTGTATTTGATCCACTGATTGCTTCTGTTTCACGATCATGTTTCATCATTTGTTTTAGATTCTAGTCAGTGGATACATTTTGAGGTTTTCATTTTCATTTTTGCAACTCGTACAATTAGGGGCCGGTGACCTAGCTGTTAGGCCCCTTTAAACAAGAATCATCGTCATTTTTCGAGCTACAGTGCGGTTATTCGCTGAGCCCAGTCTGGGTGAGTGGATCTTGCAATAACCTCTGCTCTCAGTGATGCAATGTCTCAACTTGTCTGCGGTAAGCTTCCGTACAGCGTGACTATCTCTTTTACATCAGAAATTCTTCGGTTTAGTGTGTTTCGTGGCTTCTGAATAAAATGTTGAACAGCATACTTTAGTGTGCTGTAGGTGAAACGCAGCTCGCACCGAACGTTTGAAGATTCTTGAGCCTGAATTGCAGAGAGTGAATCGGAAAATCTTCGAGTAGATTTCCGTGCAGTAATAGGTTAGATTTCAACGGTTCGAAGGAATCCTCTACTAATCACGTAAGTTTAGCAAAAAAAGTGCATAAATATTAGGGGTGTAGACGGCTGATTCCTAATGTTTATGCAGCTCTTTAAACAGGAGCGTTGTGTGGCTTCGAAGACGCTTTATGCTCGTTGAAATCTAACCTGTTTCTGCTTACTCGTTACGACGGTTGTCTGCAGGGTGACATCACCGCTCTCGGCGTCCGCCTCCATGGATAAATGGTTAGCGTGCTGGTCTTTGGCCACAGGGGTCCCGGGTTCGGTTCCTGGCAGGGTCGGGAATTTTAACCATCATTGGTTAATTTCGCTGGCACGGGGGCTGGGTGTATGTGTCGTCTTCATCATCATTTCATCCTCATCACGACGCGCAGGTCGCCTACGGGAGTCAAATCCAAAGACCTGCACCTGCGAGCCGAACATATCCTCGGACACTCCGGCACTAAAAGCCATACGCCATTTCATTTTACCGCTCTCGGCTGTGTTCCCAAAGTAGGATGGTCCTTGCATTAGATGTCGAGTTAGATCGAACATACGTCGTTATCTTATCTCGGAACGGTAATCACACGCAACCGTCGTCACAACATGCGTTACCTTGACAGTACAAATGTGAACGAAAGTCTTCACAAATCGGTGTCCTTGTTCCAGATACTAGTACACTATCCTGTTATCGTTACTTTTAACGCAGGATTCGCTCAGCCTGTCGTTTCTCTGTCAGCTCCCACGATATAAATGTAAGTGTCCCAGACTTCCTTCAATAATTTCAAAACTATAAAAGTTCGCAACAATATAATAAGTGACTTGCATGGCGTACAACCGTCTTTTGGTGGTTGTAAAATTCTGAGCTCGAAGCGTGCAGTTCGGGGCTGCGATGTGACCAGGGCCGATGACAGTAATTATCTGGCTACAGTTTTGTACAGTGTGGTTCATAGGGACCGAGTTCTTATGTAATTAGATATTCCACTCCTTTACTTGTAGACAAACGAAAATGACAAATGTCTGCGAACTGTGGCCGTGATATGGTTATATCTGTGTTTGATATATTTTTACATCATCATCAATCGGTTTACTCATCGCTGAGCGTCGTGACCTCATTTCTTCACTTCATTAGTAACTGCATCCTTAACGAGATCTTTCCATCCTGAGCGGTCTTCAGCTCTTAAGATACTGTGAAGAGGCAGACCGGTGATTTTCTTTGCTTTTAAGATACTGTGAAGAGGCAGACCGGTGATTTTCTTTGCTTGGTCTAACCATCTACTTGTTCTGCCTTTTGGTCTGGTGCCTTCAATTTTGCCTTGCAGAATGGTCTTTTCTAAACTGTCTCCTTCTCTCCTCATATTATGTGAAAAATGTAACATTTTTGTAAATATCTATACTAATACTATAAAGATAAAAAGATGTGTATATTTATTTGTAATGGATAAACTCAAAAAATACTGAACCGATTCAAAAAATTATTTCACCTGTAGAAAGCTACATTAAAAGCGAGATATTGTATTTTCAAAACAATTAGAGATTCCTACGAAGATTGAAGTAATATAACCCAAGGGATCAAAAATTTGCCTATAAAAGTCATTGTACAGTGGAACCTCGATATCTCGAATCACCTTGGGAGCTAAATTTTATTTCGAGTTATCAAAACTTTGAGATATGGAGAATATCATTTTTGAACATATATAGCACATAATCGAATCGTATGTATCTATGGGCTTGTACTGAACACATTATTTTTAACGGTACTGTACTTCAAAATATGAAAGCAAACTCTGTTTTACGGCATCAGTTTAATTATAACCCTTATTATAGCAACTTTTGAGAAGACAGAATACAGTACATATAGTAGTCAAAACCAGAAACATACCTCCATTAACACCTTTGGAAAAAATCCGTTAGTCTCTTCTGTTTGTTAGTGTTGACCTTTCCTTCCTCCCTTCACGTTGAAACTTCTCGTCAATACCACGCAGCCGAGATTGGTAAATGGAGCTTGTCATCTGCGACTTCGGGAGCTGCTTTCGTACGTCACCGGTAATGAATTCACACCCGAGAAACAGTGAGGCTTCGCCGATATTTCGGTCACTGGAAGTTTTAGTTTTTCGGTTCTCGTCATATTAGCCCCCAGCATCACTGTAACCCTTTCTTTACTTGTTAACTGTTCCACACAAACCACAAGTACCGTATTGCCCAGTTAATGTTGCACAAATTTCGAGTTAGAGTATTTCTTGCTTCAAGGGAGGAAATGTTTGCTTCGAGTAAGAGAAATAAATACACGTGAAGAATAGGACAAACGGCCGGGAAATTAATGTTACTTCGAGATACTGAAAATTCGAGTAATTGAGGTTCTACTTTTTTTTTTTTTTTTTGCTATTTTGCTTTACGTCGCACCGACACAGATAGGTCTTATGGCGACGATGGGAGAGGAAAGGCCTAGGAATTGGAAGGAAGCGGCCGTGGCCTTAATTAAGGTACAGCCCCGGCATTTGCCTGGTGTGAAAATGGGAAACGACGGAAAACCATCTTCAGGGCTGCCGACAGTGGGGCTCGAACCCACGATCTCCCGATTACTGGATACTGGCCGCACTTAAGCGACTGCAGCTATCGAGCTCGGTTAATTGAGGTTCGAGATATCGAGGTTCGACTGTATAGGCCAATATAGACGAAATATCGAAGGACGCGACAAATCCTATTTTAAGCCTTACGACGCGAAGGACAACACTCGGTACGGCCCTACGGTCCCCGAAAATCATGTTTTAAGAGTCTAAAAGCAACCGTTACGGAGATATTGCTATCACACTATCCCGCTCTAGGAATCTGATGAAATGAGCAGCCGTAACCACGGCAACGTCAGGTCAAGGGTTCTACGGTAGAATACAGGCCTGCGGCTCGAAGTAGGCACGTACATAAATATAGGCTAGAGCAGGGATGGCGAACCTTTTCCAACTAGTGTGCCATTTTAAGTCTGGTTTATTATTCTTATCTGTTGACTGTGCCACTTGTTGTTTTCCATTAAGGGATGTCTACAACCTACAACCCCCCCCCCCGCGACTACCTTTCTAAATTCCCGATTATGTTTCATAATATGTTATTCATTCATTTACTGATTCATTTATTTATTTATTATACATATATCTTGTAAATACATTTGATTGCCCATCCTATCGTCGGCACAAGACCTATCTGTGTCGCTGCGACGTAAAGCAAATTGTAAAAAAAAATAGTTATTAGATATAAAAATCAAAAGTACTAATATTGCCAATGGACTTCACTTCCTCCATTAGCTTCATTATCTTTCCGTGTTGTAGTTTGTACCCTCAACAATTAAACTAATTTCTCCCTCATCACATTTCCATAAGGAAATCTAGGGGGGGAAAAAACAGCTATCCTTGTTTGTAAGGTCACATTCATGCGTTCATCAAAACATACCGCATACATGTGGGAGTTATCCAAATTAGCCTTCAACTGCTCCGAAACTTCTTCACTCATTTTTATTATTCTACCCTCGACAGCACTTCAGCTGGCTAGCATTCCTTTTATTCTGTTAATTACTAGTTGTTTGTTAGGGAAGTTTTTAAATAACGTGTCGGACGTCAATAAGAAACTTTCTTTCAACAACTCACCGTCAGAAATCGGTTTCCCATGCATGCTGTGCTATGCAGTGAGACAGAAAGAAACAGCCGAACTGATATTATTCATTGGCCGTAAAGATGATACAAAAGAACTAGTTTGTTTTGTGTAATGTTCCATATTTTGTGAAACGAACTCTCTTCTTTCTTCACTTGAAATGGAACAAACATTTGAATGACCAGTCTCGAAATTGCGCTTTACATTAAATGTGGGGGGATATGATTGTTTTTGAACACAGGCAATACATCTTTTTATCACTCCGAATTATTGAAAAATACCTGTGTTAAGTTTGTGTTCTTTTCGGCACCGAAAACATGTTGGCGATGTCCGTATAAAAAAACCATCGGAAAACAAAACTATCTCACTTCACTTTCGGACCTATCAGTGTAGTAGTGTTGCCATATTGCACGTCCGAATGGAACTAGTATTTAGATTTTCGATATTTATTTCTTACACGTGAAACACTATAAGATATGTATTGTCTGTAGTCAAGACGTATTGTATTATTATATTATGTTCATGTGGCGTGCCACCGAAATCGTGTTCGCGTGTCACCAAGTGACACGCGTGGCATAGGTTCGCCATCCCTGAGCTAGACCAAGGAGAGATTCTGCTTCACATATGACTTTCTGGAAGAAAAGCACTTTGGTGGAAGTAAGCTACCCCAATGGGCGATGGTGGGAAGGCGGTGGCATGTAAAAATAATCGAAAATATTGTCGTATCCATAGGTTTGGGGGTCGCTGAGATAAACAGTGACACTCCGCATATCGTTGAAGTCCAAGTTCACCCCCATCGGCACGGGGTTGAGAAGGAGTGAAAAAAGGCCCATCATGCCCCAGATTATGAATTTATGTGTGTGCATCCCTCTGGGTAGGGGTGGAAAGGGGGTGCACTATCAGTCACCGTCACAATAACGAAATCTACAAAATTTCGCTTCACAGACAATTAACAGGTATAAAATACCCATAAATAAACAATATAATCAATATAGTGCCCCAGCAGTGCCGGGTAATACAGCTAGTAAACAAATATTAACGTTATATGGAAAATTAAGAATCCAGAAGGAAACTACAGTTTTATTTCATCGATTGCAGATGGTAAAATGAAATGGCGTATGGCTTTTAGTGCCGGGAGTGTCCGAAGACATGTTCGGCTTGCCAGGTGCAGATCTTCCGATTTGACTCCCGTAGGCGATCTGCGTGTCATAATGAGGTTGAAATGATGATGAAGAGAAATTAACCAGTAATGGTTAAAATTCCCGACCCTGCCGGGGATCGAACCCGGGACCCCTGTGACCAATGAGCAGCACGCTAACCATTTAGCCATGGAGCCGGACAGATGGTAAAAACAAATAAGATCTTTAGGCCATTTATATCGTCATCTTACCGGCGTTTCGCCGCAGTGTGGCAGTGGGCTTAAATGTTTTAAATATTAACTTCATTTAGTAACGTTTGTTTTTTCATTTTCAGGTCATGATGCCAACAGAAAAAATAACCGCAATAATAAATAATGTAAGCCTCCGTGGCTCAGGCGGCAGCGCGCCGGCCTCTCACCGCTGCGTTCCGTGGTTCAAATCCCGGTCTATCCATGTGAGATTTGTGCTGGACAAAGCGGAGGCGGGACAGATTTTTCTCCGGGTACTCCAGTTTTCCCTGTCATCTTTCATTCCACCAAGACTCTCCTCATTTCATTTCATCTGTCAGTCATTAATTATTGCCCCAGAGGAGTGCGACAGGCTTCGGCACCCGTCACAATTCCTATCCTCGCCGCAAGATGGGGGCTTCATTCATTCAATTCCTGGCCCGGTCACTGACTGGAAACAGGCTGTGGATTTTCAATAAACAACGTAAAATACTTGGCGATTTACAGTGCAGTCTACGTGGTGGCTGTCATCGTTAAGGTGTCCGATGCCGTGGTTTGCTAGTTCGAGTGCCGGTGGTCGAAAAAAAAAAAGGGTTGAACAGCAGATTGTTGGCAGGTAGGAGAGGTGGTGGTATACATTGGATTGCGTACCAAAAGCCTGCATACAATTTCAAACCTCTCCGCAGTGTTCGTATGGATGCAAGTAGTATAATACAGGGATTCGGCGGCCACCACCACCACCGGCTCCCAGAGGCCTCCTCCACCTCCACCACCGCCAGAGGCCTCCCAGAGGCCTACTCCACCACCACCACAGCCAGAGGCCTCCCAGAGGCCCGCTCCACCACCCGCGGGAAATTTGAATTGGTAAACAAAGCCACGTGCTTTCTGACAGCTATCATCGTCAACAACGCATCGCTAACTTCAGTACTGCCATCTTGACGGGCCTAAACCTCAGTAGTACCAACTTAAACTCACAAGCGCGAGATTTGAATTTGTAAACATATCCACGTGTTTTTTGACAGCCACGTGCTTTTTGACAGCCACGTGCTTTTTGACAGACAACAACGTATCGCAAACCTCAGTACTGCCATCTTGACGGGCCTAAACCTTAGTGCTACCAACTTAACCTGACTAGCGCGAGATTTGAATCGGTAAACAAAGCCACGTGCAGCTGTCATCCGCCATCCTTAATCCAGAGAGCACCGTGCTGCCCTCTTTATCGTAGTAGCTGCAAATTCGTCACCTGTCATCGGCAGTGCTGCCATCTTGGCGGGCCTAAACCTTAGTGCTACCAACTTAACCTCACTAGCGCGAGATAAACAAATCCACGTGCTTTTTTGAAAGCTGTCATCCCCCATCTTCAATCTATAGAGCACAGTGCTGCCCTCTTTAGCTACTTACCTTTGAAATGTGGTGGCGGATAATTTGAAAAATGCTTTTTGACAGCAGCCATCTTTGAGCACCGTGCTGCCCTCTTTGTGGCGGTGGCAAATTCCACGTGCTTTACAAACTCTCGTGCTTTTTTCTGACAGCTGTCATCCGCCATCTTGCATCACAAACCTCAGTGCTGCACTCTTTAGCTAGATACCTTTGAAATGTGGTGGTGGCAATTTGAAAAATTCTATGTGCTCTTGTTTGGAAAGAAAGCCACGTGCTTTTTTGACAGCTGTCATCCGCCATCTTTAATCAATAGAGCACTGTGCTGCTATCATGCGGGAAATTTCGTCAGCTGTCATCTGCCATCTTTAATCCACAGAGCACGGTGCTGCCCTCTTTATGACATGTAGTAGCGGGCAATTTGAAAAGTTCTGTTAGCTGTCATCCGCCATCTTTAATCAAGAGAGCACCGTGCTGCCATCTTTAGCTAGATACCTTTGAAATGTGGTGGCGGCAAATTGAAAAAATCCACGTGCTCACGCGCTCTTTCTCAGCTGTCATCCGCCATCTTTAATCTATAGAGCTGAGTGCTACACTCTTTAGGTACATACCTTTGAAATATGGTGGTTGATAATTTAAAAAGAAAAATTCTACAGCAGCCATCTCTCGACGCTAATTGCACAAGATGGTGGCTATACATGACTCCTTAAAGGTGCTTATGCAAGATGGCTACTATACATAGGTTCTAATGAGACTCCCTTGGGATGCTTGCGCAAGATAGCGGTTATACAAGGCTCCTTATGAGACGCCCTAGAGATGCTCGCGCAAGATGGCGGTTGCTCTTATGAGGCGGCTTAAGGGTCCTTGCACAAGATGGCTAGAGACGCCCTAAGGATGCTTGCGCAAGATGGCGGCTATACAAGACTCCTTATGAGACGCCTTAAGAGCGCTTGCACAAGATGGCTGCTGCTCTTATGAGATGCCCTAGGGGTGCTTGCGCAAGGTAGCAGCGACAAGACGATGACTATACACAGCTGCTTATGATACGGCCTAGAGGTGCTCACACAAGATGGTGGCTGCTCTGATGAAGAAAGCTAGCTTTGCATCGTGCACGTATTTTTACAGCACTAAACCTCATACCTTTGAAATGTGGTGGCGGGCAATTTGAAAAATTCGACGTGCTTTTTCTTCACAGCAGCTATCTTTAGACAATAGCGGCTATACATAAGCTGTTAAGGCTTCTTATATCAAGGCATAGCTTTATCGAACAAGTTTAAACCTGCATCGGAATAGGCAGAGTAAGCACGTGCTGCTGTCATGACGTCATTAAGCATGTTTAGACTTGTAAATCACAAAGGAAACGTAACAAGACTAGAATCGAACACTGCACTCTATGCCGTTAACTTTATCATGTGATCGGAACATTGATTGAAGTGTTTAGAACACTAAATAAGTAATCAAGACTAAAATAGAACACTGTACTCGATACAGCATGTGTTTAGAACATGTCAGGGGATACCTTTGTTCTAAGAAGATTAGATTACCGCACATTCCTTGTAAGGCTAATGGGCAAAAGGGCTAATGGGCAAAAGGGCTAATAGGCAAAAGGGCTAAAGGGCTAAAGGGCTAAAGGAGCAACAACCTCATCGATCGCTATCAGCAAGAACGCTTGTACTTTGTTAAGTGTAGAAAATTAATCTTTATTTGTAAATGGTTTCATGTTCAGAACAAGGAATGATTCGCTGTTTATTAACGACACAAATTACTACTTAAAATGCAATGTACATAAAAATAACTTCCGTCCTGAAGTTGTAAAAAATCTTACAGATGCATTATATCTAGTAATATTTACGTGCCGGGCTGAGTGGCTCAGACGGTTGAGGCGCTGGCCTTCTGACCCCAACTTGGCAGGTTCTATCCTGGCTCAGTCCGGTGGTATTTGAAGGTGCTCAAATACGTCAGCCTCGTGTCGGTAGATTTACTGGCACGTAAAAGAACTCCTGCCGGCACCTCGGCTTCTCCGAAAACCATAAAAGAGCAATTAGTGGGACGTAGAGAAAATATCATTATTATAATTTACGTACAACGCAATGTTTCTCAACACAATAACATTTTCAAAAACATGAAGTGCTCATAATACCGGGTCTCGTTGCGTAATGACATCTGCTTTTTTACTCATGAGCACTTTCCACTCAGTGAGGACAGGGTTCCTATCGCCATGCATTGCTTTCTGAAAATAACAATATTGGAAATTAGACTAAAATTCAATCACATGCCAGTGTGTAATATTCGTACAATTGAAAATATATAAGACTTTATGACAGTCGGAATATCAAAACAAGAATGAAGTACATTAGGTCTTCTCTCAACATGTGAGTTACCTGAATTTTGTAACAGCGCTAATTCAACTAGCATTCTTCCTCGACTCAACATTTATCAGTAACTGCAAATGGAGAACGTTCCGCGCACGACCTAAGTCAAATACTAATGCGTACGGTACAACAGGAGTAAGTTTCCCGCTCCACATCAACATAACACCAACGTCATTAGTCGCGCGATGAGTGAAACTCTCACGCAGCGCGCACGCACATATAGGAACCTTTGTTCTGACTAGGGGAAGGGGTGCTTAACCCTTCAAATGTGACTCACGACAGTTATAAACTCAGCTAGAAGAGGGAACAGCCATCTCCCTTTTATCAGCGACCACTCGCGGGTTAAGCCTGGAGCAGACCCCTTGGTGCTATTCGACAGGAATAGGCTATGTGCAGGCAGTGGGTTTCACCCCCTCCCTGTCTATCACGTGACTCATTTCATCTTATTTACTCTTCTGATAGGTTTGATGCCGGAAAGAGCATCCGGTCGTAAATACTCGCTAGGAAGATTCATCAGGTAGCGAATATTTAGGAAGAACTTAAATATTATATTTAAGTGGTCCGCCTATTCAATACATATATAATTTATTACATCTAGTACATGTTTCTTTCCCTAAGGGACATCATCAGGTGGAATAAATTACTATGATGTATCAGAAGACAAAAATTACGTTATTGGATTGGAAGGACAAATTAAAACGCTTTTATATGCAAGGTCATTTAAAATAAATTATTAGCAAACTTTCTTAAAGTTGCAAGTCATATAGTCAATAAAAATGGTTGAATTGTTCATTAAACTCTTTATGATCAAGTCGTGAGAGCTAACAGTTGTATTCATAAAATCGTAAGATGATCGTTGTTGAGACTAAAACCCTTTGATTTAAAATATTTCTTAATAACCTTACGATCTTTGATAGACATTTCTTAAAATGTACTTAACATTGAACGCTTCAGGAATTTAAGGAGTGTCTGTCAAGGATTTTGAGAATATTTTATCAAGAAATATTTTCTCTAAGATAGACTTTAAAAAACATGACATTTATCCCTTAGTCACCCACAGCGCTTATTTTTCGAAAAAAATATTTTTTCATTTTTTGATCAGATATTTAAAGTGTCTGAAAATAAAAAGTAAGTATAATTTCTGTTCTACTTGAAGTCTGTTATCACATACGAAGCCTACTGAGCATGATTCTGAAATTTTACTTTCTGAAGTGCAGCCATTGCCTAGAAAATTGTACTTGAAATTTGGGATGAATACTAAATATTTAATTGTACTATAAAAAATATCTGCCTGCTGTCATTTCTTCATGGATACAGTACTTTTGTATCCATCTCTTGGCACAGGCCAGAGCAAAGTGTAGCTTCCACTGAAGTCCCAGTCTCACCCATGGTTGTGACAATATGGAAGCTGGTGGGGTGTGGGTCGTGCTGAGTAATGGCATTCAGAGTACAACCAGTGCGTCTGAGTGTAATGAAAGTTGTTGCTCATAGGGTCAATCGTGCTACAATAGCACTGCCTGGCCTAGTGAGGAAAGCAATGGCAAACTACCTCACTCCTCGTCTTGCCTAGTATGCCTCATTTAGGTACTGCCATTGGTTTTTGCGGTTTTCCTATAACTGCATAGCCTTTGGTGGTGCTATTTGAGGATCCAACCAGCCTCTGGGCTGATGACCTAACAGACAGATAAAAAATATAGAATAACACTATTTTCTGGTTACATTTTAGGATGCTAACAGTTAAGAAGCAGTACAAGTTTATCTGTTCTGAGAGTTTTGAAGTTTTATTGCAAAAATGGAGTAAAATATTCTACTTCAAATCTATTTTTATGTCACATTCCTCTACAATGTCGTCCAACTCCCCTTAAGGAAATGTCGTAGATCACAGAGATGTACGAAACATGAGGGGTGAATGGGTGGACAAGGAATTAACTAGAACGTAAGTTAACACAACACATTTTGAAATTGTATTTCTTCCCTGTTTTCCTCTACTTCACAATTTATAAATAGAAAATCTGAATGAATAATAACAATATTAATGAGCACGTCAGCTTTAGAAATGCCAGGACTTAAAGTCCGAAAATCAGGTACAAAATTTACAATATTCAACGCTTTGGTTGAGTTGCATAGAAAAGAGCGTTATCGCTCTTGACAGGTACACTGAGCTCCAACTTTACATTACAGATATCCCAGTAGGGAATAAAATGGAGTCCACAGACTCGCCGAAAATTCTGCATCAAAACCACTAAATTTAGAATGTTATATAAGAGGTTGAAACCTTCCCCTCAAGATATCCGCAGGAGCTATCACATCATGTTTATGAAAATTCTGTCATTACCTTGAGTGCTGGGCATTCTGAACGCCGCCCATGGCACCTGCCTCCCTTAGGACATGACGCACTCAAATAACTGGAGCAATGAAGACAATGAGGCCCTATAAAGTTTCATTTAAGAATTAATTATAGTTGATTCCGCCAGATGGGGCACTTAAACCGATGGTAGAGACATGTAACTGTTGAAAACCGAAGTATCTTGTAATACATGAGTTCATGTTAAATTAAATAGATGGCTTTATAAAAGGCACGCAGTTTAACTGGTCGGAGAAGGTGTATCCCCGGTACAATTAGTACCATTATGATTATGTCCGGCTCCATGGCTAAATGGTTAGCGTGCTGGCCTTTTGTCACAGGGGTCCGGGTTCGACTCCCAGCATGGTCGGCAATTTTAACCATCATTGGTTATGTTAATTTCGCTGGCAGGGGGCTGGGTGTATGTGTCGTCTTCATCTTCATTTCATCCTCATTACGAAGCGTAGGTCGCCTATGGGAGTAAAATCGAAAAGATCTGCACCTGGCGAGCCGAACACACCTAGTACTAAAAGCCATACGCCATTTCATTATGATTATCATCATTAGCCAGCCCTGTGCTGTAGAGTTAGCGTGCCTGTCTCCTATTTTAAGATCCTGGGTTCGTTTCTCCGGCCGGGAGACGGTCGAGCCTGTGGCCTTCTGACTCCAACATGGCAGGTTCGATCCTGGCTCAGTCCGTTGGTATTTGAAGGTGCTCAAATACGCCAGCCTAGTGTCAGTAGATATACTGGCACGTAAAATAACTCCCGCGGGACAAAATTCCGGCATATTGGTATCTCCGAAAACCGAGAAAAGTAGTTAGTGGGACGTAAAGAAAAAGTTCGGTATTGTGCCTGTTTTGTCTGCTAACAAGTACTATCATGGCCCGAGAAAACATCTGAAGTCTCAGCTGCTGTTCAGGACAACTAAAGTCCTGATCTATAAACTTTTAGTAAGGCCTGTATTAACATATGGTGCTGAGACCTGGACAATATTAAAATCTGATGAAAGACAGCTCGGTATATTTGAAGGAAGGATTTTGGGGCACATTTTTATGCCAGTGGAAGAAAACGGTGTCTGGAGAAGAAGATAATATAATGATGAATTATTGTATAATTTATACAACGAATTGTTAAGTGTATAAAGATCAGAAGGGCGGAGTGGGCAGGACATGTGCTGCGTGCTAATGACAGAACGATAAAGAAGATATTTAATGCAGTGCCAGAAGGAATCAGGAAAGTTGTCAGACCAAAGTTAAGGTGGAAAGAAGTGGTGAGAGAGGATTGGAGGAGCTCTGCAGTTAACAGGACAGAGCGGGGAAAACTTCTTCAGAAGGCCGAGGCCCACATAAGGCTGTCATGTCAGTGATGATGATGATGATGATTGTGCCTGTTTTCAACTTAATGCCTTTTTGGCTGCATAAATGCCCTCATTTTAGCACATTTTTCGTGGCTTTTAACAAACTCTGCGAACATTCTTTTCTAGGTAGTAATTTACCGATATGTTATCTATGACGAAACCAAGACGATTTTACACACAACTAATGAAGGTTTATTACCATATCAACGCCATTGCTGCCGCTGTAATAAAACTGCAGTGTTTGTCGTCGCTTATCAGTGGTTAGACATGAAGTGCTGGCATAGATTTACTAGTACATGGTTACTATGCTAAAACGATGGTGCGCAGCGGAGAGCTTGCAACGGGGGTACTGTGGGTTCGAACCCCACTGCTGGCAGCCCTGGAAATGGTTGTCCGTGGTTTGCATTTTCATACCCGGCTGTACCTGAATGAAGTCCACGGCCGCTTTCTTCCCATTCCTAGCCCTTTCCTATCCCATCGTCGCCATGAGACCTATCTGTGTCGGCGCGACATAAAGATTAGAACTTTATCTTCATATCTTTCCTGTATCAAAAATACATTCAAGCTTATTTGTCTACTAATATCATTCCATGCTATTCATTTTACCAATAATTGTCTGCGCGGTCCAGTTTTCAACGTGACTGTCAACACAAGTAAATCTATTTTAATTACAGTTAGTTACATTGCAATATTCAATGTTTGTTAGAAATGGTTTATTTTCGAAGAAGAATTGTTTAATCTTGGGTAAAGAAAACGTACAGCATGTAACTACTATGGGTGCATACCTGCCAATCCTTCAGATTTACCCGGACACTTTCCGTTTTTTAACTCGTCTTCCGATTTTCCGATTTATTTTTAATCTATATATATAAACGCAAGTCTGTCTGGACCGATATATATATAACGGTATAAGAGTGAAAATAGACGTGAATTAATGAGGCACTTACCGAAATCTCAGAAATTTGAAATTTGGTACCGGATAAGCTGATGACTCCAGCATCCCTAGAAAAAAGGAAAATTCTCCAATTCACCGAAAGGGGCACGCTTCAAATTTTGGACTCAGCATAAGAACGCAGTCGTATAATTTATCGAAAGCAACAACCTATAGCTTTCGTGGGCTTAAAAAAAAATTCGTGAATTTCTTAATTTTTATCCCCCTCCCCTCCCCCCCAAATCAAGATGGTGGCACAATCTGCCAGGCGAGCTAGAAAACTGAAATTTGGCGAAATTATAGCTTTTAGTGTAACTGACGGAAAAATTCAAGATGTTCAAATTTTTCACTTTTAATCCCCCAAAATATCGAAATATGGAGGCAATTTTAATGACTGTGCAGACATTCCTTTTGAGATATTTGTTGGCTAAACACTAAGTCGTATCACAAAACGGATGGCACAATTTTGGATCAATTTGGAGTGATCTACAACTTTGGTCCTAAGACTTTTTGTCGTATCTCTCTCCCTTATACGTTAGATATGGCTGTATTTCTGGATTGTTCGTAAATTTGGTGATTTTTACACTGTATTTCATTGTTTGACACACTTATAGGAAAGATAGTCATCAAGTTTGGTGTACACATTGGAACTATCGGAGGCCATATATGGACAAGATTTCATAATCCTAGCTTATACATAAGTATGCAAAAGAAATCTAAAGCGTTAAAAGTGTACTCAAATTTCACCCTATTCAAAGTTTCGAATTCAATTTTACCCGTAAATATGGCAGATACGAGAAAATGTTTTAGAACTAAACATGTGGAAGGATAAATGGGGCGTCTAATGGCGCAGATCGTTTGTTAATATGATGTACCGTTTAGGAGTAGTGAATCTCGAAGTGGAGGTCTGCACTTTAATCAGTTTAATGAAATCTCAATTACGGCATGTGAAGTAATTTATGTATACGATGTAAAAAACCGTAGGGAAGCACGGGCACATTTCCTAGTTCTTCCTGTTTTTGACCAATATTACCTCCAGTACAGTCAATACTCTTCCCCTAGGATAAAGGATAAATTCTTATGTGCTTGTGTAATTTACCCAACCTCATTTTCAAGCGTTTTTATTTGATGCTTTATTTCGCGAGTGTATCGTCCGTCGCCTCCGTGTATAATATCGTGTTTCCTGCTATAAGATCATGTGTGCTTTACGGCTGGGGATTCGGGACGGCAATCGTCCTACTGTACAAGCAAGAGAGGCTAGCGAGCGCTAGCGACTAGGTTAATAGGGACCAAGAATGAGTTTCTTATTGTGTGGTTCGCGCACTATTAACATCGTCTCTGTGCGTAATTTCGTTGGAGTTGTAGAACACATGTTCTTTCTAGCGGTTGTGTGCTTTCCCCCCCGTCACAGTCGTATGTTAATAATGTATGAGACATACCGATCTGTTTTGTATGCGCTAGTTTCGCGTACTTCAGTGCATTTCTGTTCATTCTTACTTCATAATTTTAATGACTTGAATGTATTTCAGGGAGTTGTGTCGGTGACAGTTTCTGGTATTTTCTCTCCACGTTACGGCCAAAAAACATAACCAACGTTATTTCCAAGTGTTCAAAGATACCTGTAGAATTAAATTTCTGTTCATTTTACAGTCTAATAAAGTAATATTGTGCGTTTTGTTGCGTGTGTCGGTGTGATATAAATATTATTATTCATATGTACAGCATGTGTCATAAATGAGAGTGATTAGGTACATTTTCTTGTAACCATTTTTCATGTTTTTTAGTTTAATATTTTAAATTTAATGGTCAATTCGCATGGTAACTGTACATATGTATGCCGTCTATGCCGTCCTTTTGTTTTACTTAGACCGTGGCGCAATTAATGTGATGAAATCCAAGAAATACAAAATCTTCCTATGTTTCCATTTTTGATTTCTAAAAGTTGGCAGCTATGGCTATAGGTTGAGCCCGCGCAATGTGCGACGTTAAACCAATACAAAAATATATGCATATGTAATGTTTGTGTTTACTTCAAACCAGTAAGAGACTGGCTCTTCAAGGGGCTGGTGTGAACAGTATACTTTCAGGAGGTTCTAACAGGAGTGAGGATTGTTGCAAATTAGATGCATTGGTACAGTTCCGTGCTCTTGGCATCCTCTGATCTACAGTGTGGCATCTATGTTCACAAATTTTCATTAATAAGAACGTTGTGCTTCCTATTTCAGCAATGTGTGTGTGTGTGTGTGTGTGTGTGTGTGTGTGTGTGTGTGTGTGTGTGTGTGTGTGTGTGTGTGTGTGTGTGTGTGTGTGTGTGTGTGTGTGTGTGTGTGTGTGTGTGTGTGTGTGTGTGTGTGTGTGTGTGTGTGTGTGTGTGAGTGAGAGAGAGAGAGAGAGAGAGAGAGAGAGAGGTACGCAGGCACTTAGGTCGCGACGATGTACGCTTTGCAATCTTCATTTATTGTGTTTATTTATTTATTTATTTATTTATTTATTTAGTCAGTTAGTTCCGGACCGAGTTCGATAGCTGCAGTCGCTTAAGTGCGCCCAGTATCCAGTATTCGGGAGATAGTAGGTTCGAACCCCACTGTCGGCAGCCCTGAAGATGGTTTTCCGTGGTTTCCCATTTTCACACCAGGCAAATGCTGGGGCTGTACCTTAATTAAGGCCACGGCCGCTTCCTTCCCACTCCTAGCCCTTCCCTGTACCATCGTCGCCATAAGACCTATTTGTGTCAGTGCGACGTAAAGCAACTAGCAAAAAAAAATTTCCGGGTGTCCGAGGACAAGTTAGACTTGCGGGTCTTCCTCTTTAACTCTCATGCGCGACCTGCGGATCTTGGTGTGAGGTAGGAAGACGGTAAAACCCGATGTCGGGACGGAGCCTAGTCCTGTCGGATCTGCTCAATGCGTACGTCATAGGCCTCACTCCACATTAACGTTGCGAAGAGGTCTGCATGGTAGTGGTGGTGGTGATTTTGATTATTGCTTCAAGAGGAAGTAAGACTGGGTGAACCTCCTCTATTAAGACAAATCAGAGGGAAAAAATGAAAGGGGTCTGACATTTCGAAAAATGAAGGTATTGGTCAAAGAAAGTCAGGCCACGAAGGGCGTGAAAATTACTATCTAGGTCTCAAGAACAAGCGTTGACCAAGTGAGGTCAGATAGGATAGATAAAAGTGAGGAGCCTGACACAAGTAAGTGTAAGCAGTGCCTGGACTCACCTAAGAGCCCTGTGGTTGCCAACCGACGCCTCTGTGGTCGGAAAGGTCTGGCATTGGACGCAGGCTTTTGGCACGCAATCTACTGATAAGGAATACGTGTAAAACTAACATCTCTTCCACCCTGCCGGCCAACATTCTGATGGTGACTTTCTTTTAACAGGAGCATTTGGAACCGTTTAATCAGAGCATAAACACTCGATTGTCAACTCCCTCCGGCGGCGAGATCCCGATCTAAGTGCTCTGCTGTGCTGAATTACGGCACCACAGTAAACAGCGTCGAGGAGTTTTTTCCTTGCTCTGACGCTCGTATCGTATTCGCCAGACCGACGGTGAGGCAGTTTCCCTTCGAAAAAACTTTTGATGAATTGTTGCAGATGCTTGTTGGTGAAGTTCTCCCTCATACGTGATATCATGTTCTCGAACATCTTTTGTTCCATTTCCGTCCTGGTTAGTGGAAATAAGTTTTGTTCCTGATGGCGGAGATTGTATCACAACTTTACTTTCTGACAAGCTGCCGTTGGGAACAACTGGATTTCTCTTCTTTTTATGCTCTATTGTTGTCACTCTTCGCTAACTTACACGGAGCCCTTCGATAATGTTGCCTACGACGAGAATTTACGAAATTGTTCCAATCATATCGTACCTGATGCACAGAAACAGACTGTTATATTGGAAGAGCAAGCAGCAAAAACAGGACTTAAAATCTCACATGAAGGAACTACATTTATGATAAATATCAAAATTGCTCCACCTGATATTCATAAAATTACAAGAGTAAATGAATTTAAGTACTTCGGGGAATAGATCACTGAAAATGGCGGTGAAAGTAAATCCGTAGTTTCAAGAATTCATAACATGATAATTGCTCTTCAACACACAAAGAAAAAAGGTTTGTCCTGGAACAGTAAAGTTCTTCATTACTCAACATTGATCGAACCTGATGCTCTTTATGCTTCAGAAACGCTCAGTGCATCATAAAATGTTAAAGGAACAATAATGATTAAAGAAAGAAAAATCTTAGGGCCAAGAATTAAAAATGGAATAAAACACTCCAAACCCAACTCGGAAATATATTTTAAAATACCTGAACTTACTGATATAAATTGAATTCGTCGCAGTCTATTTTTAAGTCATTTGGAAAGAATGAACGACACCAGAAAGAGGTCACCAAATCTGCAGAATGGAAATGTAATCAGGAAAATTGGACGCACAAGTGGATTTGAGGAAGACAAGAAGAAAGCAACACGTCAGAGGAACAGAAATTACAACTATCAAACTATTGGGCAAGGCGGCTCCATGGCTAGCGTGCTGGCCTTTGGGTCCCGGGTTCGATTTCCGGCAGTGTCGGGAATTTTAATCATAATTGGTTTATTTCGCTGGCACGGGGGCTGGGTGTATGTGTCGTCTGCATCTTCATTTCATCTTCATCACGACGCGCAGGTCGCCTACGGGAGTCAATTCAAAAGACCTGCATTTGGCGAGCCGAAGTTGTCCTCGGACACTCCCGGCACTAAAAGCAATACGCCATTTCATTTCATTGGGCAAGGAGGAAAGCTCAACAAATGTTGATTCCGCGTGGTCGTAGGTGACTCATTCGTGAAGAAGAAGAAGAAGAAGAAGAAGAAGAAGAAGAAGAAGAAGAATATGATGGTACCTCTCATTATAACTACTATAGATGGAGTACAATTCGGAAGAATGAAATACGATTCTATCGTATGAAAGGACATCTTTTTTACTGAAAATGTTGGGTATGCTGTTAAGTATATCCGTTATTTTCTCGAATTGTAATCTCCCTGGCCACGCATCGATTGCATCAAGCACGGTCTTCGTGAGAAAATTCGCGGCAAGAGGACATCAATTTTAGTATTCTCATTTCCTGAAAAAGAAAAAACAAAAAAACATAAAAGTAAATGCTGACAGAAGCTCTAGTTTTCCCTCCTTTCGAGTATTGTGATGTGATTTAGAGACGCTGGGCGCAAGTTATTGAGCAGGTTGCAACGTGGTGAAATTGCATGTTTGAGATACTCCTGTAATCTACTCATAACCGAAACATGTTTCTAGGTTGATTGAATTGCAATAATTGGATGACATAATTTCGAACTCCAAATGACACTGCTTTCATTTCGAGATGTATGCTTTTCAATTTTGCTTACAACCAAGGTACAAACATTTTGCAAGAAAAGTGTCACTTTTTTAATGAGTTGCTAAACCCTTTAGCAATCTAACCAGGCAATTACAATCATTCTACGCTCCAGTAATGTCATTTTAGAAACCATAAAATGGGAATACTGATAATTGGACTCTTCGGATTCCAAAACAACGACTGCAATAAACGAATAGTATTCAAACGTATTTCTGCCAATCAGTTTACCCATGTAACGGATTTTTCTACGAATGCCACTGGAGTTTCGCACTTCTCGCTTTAAGGATAAAAAGATATTTTTACCTAATGCATGGATTTTCGCGGAACTTTGTGGGGATGCCACCTACATAAAAGTAGAGATATCACGAACATTCCTTTCATATACAATTAAGTTTTTCAAAAATAACTCTTTTCTTTTAACATTTTAATTCCATTTTTTTTATGAAATTTAATTAACATGTTAATGTAAATTCGTAATTAGGTATATATACTTCTTTTAAAAGCAGAACGTATCGGCTTTTCTGTACGTAATTTTAACAAGGAGATATATCGTACTAAAGTTTGTGTAATTTTTACGTTCTAAAATTTTGAACTTAAAACTCCCTACTACTTGAAAAAATTCTGCAGTCAAAAATTCGATACGCAGGTTTCATAATTTAGCTGTGACACATATACCATACAAATTTTGTTACATTTGGTAGAATATTTTGAGAGAAAATTGAATTTAAATTAATGTAACATTACAATTGACAAACAGTGATAAATTGTTTGAATTCGGCGGTATAACATCGTGGCAGCGAAAAAGAAACTCAATCCGTTCAATTTCAGTCATTAAAAAATTTCACCAAAATGAACAAAATGTCGATTTTTAAATCCGGGGTGTCGCCTTAATTCGCAAAAGTCTATTTTTCTTAAACCAGGATAATATTGTTCTTTAAAATATCTCCGCATCGCTTCAAAATATTTCATACTGGGATGTAATTACGTCTTTTCCATACTCAAAAGGTTGTGGAAAATGGCACTTTACCGTACGGTAAACTTTTCCCGCACTTTTTTTTTAAAATTCCACCTCACAGCCAAGTAAACACGGACAATCAGACAGATCATGAATCAAGGAACAGATAGTTTAACCTTGTTGAACTCCGCTTCACAGCAGTGTAAACACGGACAATCAGAGTGATCATGAATCAAGGAACAGATAGTTTAACCTTGTTGAACTCTGCTTCACAGCAGTTTAAAGCCGGACAGTCAGAGTGATCATGAATCAAGGAACAGATAGTTTAACCTTGTTGAACTCCGCTTCACAGTTGTGTAAACACGGACAGTCAGAGAGATCATGAATCAAGGAACAGATAGTTTAACCTTGTTGAACTCCGCTTCACAGTTGTGTAAACACGGACAGTCAGAGAGATCATGAATCAAGGAACAGATAGTTTAACCTTGTTGAACTCCGCTTCACAGCAGTGTAAACACGGACAATCAGAGAGATCATGAATCAAGGAACAGATAGTTTAACCTTGTTGAACTCCGCTTCACAGTTGTGTAAACACGGACAATCAGAGAGATCATGAATCAAGGAACAGATAGTTTAACCTTGTTGAACTCCGCTTCACAGTTGTATAAACACGGACAGTCAGAGAGATCATGAATCAAGGAACAGATAGTTTAACCTTGTTGAACTCCGCTTCACAGCAGTGTAAACACGGACAATCAGAGTGATCATGAATCAAGGAACAGATAGTTTAACCTTGTTGAACTCCGCTTCACAGTTGTGTAAACACGGACAATCAGAGAGATCATGAATCAAGGAACAGATAGTTTAACCTTGTTGAACTCCGCTTCACAACAGTGTAAACACGGACAATCAGAGTGATCATGAATCAAGGAACAGATAGTTTAACCTTGTTGAACTCCGCTTCACAGCAGTGTAAACACGGACAATCAGAGTGATCATGAATCAAGGAACAGATAGTTTAACCTTGTTGAACTCCGCTTCACAGTTGTGTAAACACGGACAATCAGAGAGATCATGAATCAAGGAACAGATAGTTTAACCTTGTTGAACTCCGCTTCACAACAGTGTAAACACGGACAATCAGAGTGATCATGAATCAAGGAACAGATAGTTTAACCTTGTTGAACTCTGCTTCACAGCAGTTTAAAGCCGGACAGTCAGAGTGATCATGAATCAAGGAACAGCAAACTTAACCTTGTTGAACTCCGCTTCACAGCAGTGTAAAGACGGACAGTCAGAGAGATCATGAATCAAGGAACGGCAAGCTTAACGTTGTTGAACTGTTCTCCGCCTGATTGCAGTACTGTAGTTCCGTACTCACCTACACAAGAAGCGGCGTATCTTCACGTTACTCGTTTCGAAATTCGGAAACATCTCATTCGTAAAATGAAAGATCACTTCCCATTGCAGTTGCGTACCATATTGTTTTATACCTTATTTTTTGTACCCCAATGAAGTACATTACACATCAGTTGTTACGTCAACTTTCTCATCATAATCTCCTTGTAACTGTATGCACTTTTGCCATCAATGTGTCAGTCTCTCCAGACCTTCCTGAAACCAGTCTTTCGGTGTGTTGTGTACCCATGCCTTGACAGCTGTGTCCAATTCTGCAAAATCCGCAAAACGGGGACCACGCAGAGGCAACTGATGGAACTGTTCGACATTTCTTTGGCGGTGGACTATTCCTATGCTTCCATTGGATCGATTGTTGTTTCGTTTGTGGCTCATGGTAATGAAGCCATGTCTCATCACTAGGGCCAATGCAAACTTACTGAAGCGAGTAATAAGTGAAGTCTACCCGCACGACGGTAATGCTATGAGATTTGTATAAACGTTAGGGGTTCTGCCATTAGAACCCCTAGAATTTATGTTACTCCACTAGTCAGCTAGTCGTCATGTCGACTAGCCCGCTCTAACGTAATGTAGTGGGAGTAATATAAATGTAATGTAGTGGGAGTAATATAAATTCTAGGGGTTCTAATGGGCAGAACCTCTAATGTTTATACAAATCTCATAGCATTACCGTCGTGCGGGTAGACTTTACTTCTTACTCGCTTCAGTAAGTTTGCATTGGGTAACCTATTACTGTATAAACATCCGGGCCCTACTCATCACCAGTCACAAGCCTAGCCATGAAGTCGGCTGGATCTTGATCATGGCGAAGCAAAAGTTCTCTCCACACGTTCACACACCTCTCTTTTTCGTCTGCAGACAAGAGTCTAGGCACCCACATGGATGACACCTTCCCCAACTGTAAGTTGCCACGCACGATCCGCTGCAGGGTGTTTCTGTCAATTCCCATGGCTGCCTCCATTTCCGTAAATGTGATGCATTTGTTTCCTTGGAAGGTCTGTTCGACCCGGCAATGTTGGCTGGTGTTGACACTGTCACATTCCTTCCAGAACTGGTTCCCTTGTCGACTGATGTTTGCCCTGTTTTCCAACCTTCCAACCAATTGTAAACTGTTTCCCCTGACTGGCACCAAGCGCCGATGAATTTCTGCAGTAGTCACGCCTTATTTCCATAGGAACCAAGTCGTATAGCGCTGTCCCTGACGGTTGCTTTCAATATTGTCTGCTCCTACGCTGACAGTGTTGTTATGAAATGACTATGACGAGTGCATTCGTTGGCCCCTGTGCGTGTGCTGCTACCAAACTGTGGAACAAGACACTAGTTACACGTCACCGCCTTCAAATGTGAAATATGAACCATACCCGGATATACAAAGAAATAAAATATAAAACAATATAGTACGCCCCTCGCATTAGAGTATTTATCGTTAAGGCGAAAGTAGTATGCCTCTAATAATCAGACTGATGCTTTGACGGCCCGTAATTGTAGGCATTATAGTAGGCTGTTGGGCTTTTACCGTGTTAGAAAACAAGGAGAAATTCTTTACGTTTCAGTTACGAGTCTTGCTCGTGAACGTTCGAGATTTTCTTCTGAAGACGCGGAGCGAAGTTCTCTGTGAAACGTAAAGAATTTCAGCTTGTTTCCTTGACAGGCAAAAGCTTATTGTTATTATACCTCTATAGTCGTAATATTGAAAGATGCATTCAGACATTTCGTAGAGGGAG
Source organism: Anabrus simplex (assembly GCF_040414725.1). Lineage (NCBI taxonomy): Eukaryota > Metazoa > Arthropoda > Insecta > Orthoptera > Tettigoniidae > Anabrus > Anabrus simplex. Next base: position 146,315,081 of record NC_090269.1, on the reverse strand, counting down.
GTCCGTTCACTGCCTACCTGGGTGGGGAGAAGGTAGTAGTGGGTGTGGTTGCCATGGAAACGTGGCGTGGCCACTACGGTTGCCATGGAGATAACTCCGCTGGCCGGCTCGTTTGCTTGGAGTTGCCAAACATCTCGCTTCTGAGCGGGTCTGAAGGAACGAACAGATGACCCGGGAAGGAGGGGAAGGAGAACTGAATGCAGGAATGTGGCGGCACCGTGCAATGCTCCTCCCTGCAGCCCTATCTGTCAGAATGCCTCTTTAAATATTACGGGTATAGTTATACCTGTACATTTCATCTTTCGCGAGTTTTCTTCGGAGACTCCGACATGACGAAAATTTTCTCCCGTGGGAGCTGTACCGCCACGAGTACGCGAGCGAGATACAGGGTGTTAACAAAGAAGTTCTTGCACCAATTATGTTATAAATCTATGGAATGTTCTTGTGTTCTCTTGTATGAATGAATGAACCAATCAATCAATCAATCAATCAATCAATCAATCAATCAATCAATCAATCAATCAATCAATCAATCAATCAATCAATCAATTTTTCTCCCAATCACGGATTACCACCAACTGCGGAGAGAAACTGTCCGACCATCGCAATCGTCGCTGTCACGTGCCACTGGTTTTGTTTTCGAAATGTAACAGACTTATTCTACCTAACAAACTGCCATTATACATAGACTATAATTTATTGCCACCGTACATATTATTTAATAGTTATTTAAGTATATCTTTGAAAGTTTGTAAGAACTACTGTGTCTTGTAGATTGCTCGGTCGCTCCATTCAAAGATCCCCACCTTTGCGGCAACGCCCGCCAGTTTTATCCACCATCTTCCTGTTTTGAACAAATTCATTTTCTTCAGCGAACTCGAATAACAACATCTTCTACAGAAAGACAGTTAGATATGACAGGGTTCTAACTAATTTCCGCTTTAAGGGCGCAGATTTCTTTAGAGGAACGACACCTTTTGGACTGAGGAAGCCCGATTTACGAATTATGTTGCTGTGTTACAGGTGCGGCAGGAGAGCTCATGGCGCTGACGCTAGCCCTGCTGCGGCGTCGCGGTCTCCTGGCGCTTGTCATCGTGCTCTTCGTCCCGTTCAGCGTCCTAGTGCTGCTCTCAGGACCAGGTAAGTTCACTGAATAGAATACTTCCTTCGCGTACTTCCGGATCTCCGGTAGTTAGGGAGAGAACATTCACTTATTGCGATCCATTAAGTTTGATACGTGCATTACATTTTCCTCGTATAATTATTTGAATGCTACTACACTAAATATAATTGATTTTGTCGTAGACGTTAAAAGTGCTATATTGTCTAGAATAGAATGTATCTTTCCTTAACCTATTTAATGCTTACTTTTGTGTCAAAAATCTTATGGAGTATCCTACCATTAACACCATGCCTTACTTAACGACACTTAATGACACGACAGTCCGGCTCCATGGCTAAACTGTTAGTATGCTGGCCTTTAGTCACAGGGGTCCCGGGTTCGATTCCCGGCAGGGTCAGGAATTTTAACCATCATTGGTTAATTTCGCTGGCACGGGGGCTGGGTGTATGTGTCTTCTTCACCATCATTCCATCCTCATCACGACGCGCAGGTCGCCTACGGGAGTCAAATCAAAAGACCTGCACCTGGCGAGCCGAACATGTCCTCGGACACTCCCGGGACTAAAAGCCATACGCCATTTCAATGCCACGACAATACAACATTTTATATTTTACTACATTTGATATTATTTAACCTAGTAGTAATTTTATTATATTCATTATTCTAGGACAAACGGGTCTCTTATCAATCTTATCCTTGATTATTCTCGCTCGTATTTGTTTTGATTTTTTATTTCCACATACTCTGTATTTAATAGTTTAATAGTTGTGTAGAATTCTCTGTACGGTTCTATGGCTAAGTGGTTAGCGTGCTGGCCTTTGGTCACAGGGGTCCAGGGTTCGATTCCCGGTAGGATCGGGAAATTTAACCTTAATTGGTTAATTTCGCTGGCACGGGGGTGGGTGTTTGTGCCGTCTTCATCATTTCATCCTCATCACGACGCGCAGGTCGCCTACGAGCGTCAAATCAAAAGACCTGTATCTGGCGAGCCGAACTTGTCCTCGGACACCCCCGGCACTAAAAGCCATACGCCATTTCATTTTTTCATAGAATTCTCTCTCTCTTTCTACTTTTAGTTCATATTCACTTCCCAGATATTTAACGCTCGGTTCTTCGATTGCCCCACAACCTCTCAATAGATGCGCTGCTTCCATTTCTCCACAGAGTACACACTTATTTTCGTTGTTTCTCTCCCATTAGCCAGCACACCATTCCTCTCACCTCTCTGTTAGGAAGCTTTTCTCTCCTTATTGCCATATTTTGTACATCTTCACAAAATTCCAGTTGTATCCTTTTAGTTCCTCATTCCGTCATAATCGTCTGTTTCTCAATATCCTCCACTCTGACCATTACTTTGTTACTAAATTCCTTATCTCTACAGTGAATCTGTTTACCCCAGTAGCTTCCCATTCCTATTCTGTCGAGCATTTTTTTTTTCACTTTCGTTAGCCAGCAATCATCCTTTAAGTGTTCCATTTGCTGTTCTTAATCTTAACCAACATTGCATTACTTTCCTGCCTATAGCTGCTTCAGTGCTTACATCCTCACATAGTCTTCTAACTCCGCAATTGGCCGTACAATCTGGAAGCCCCATAATTTTTTGCAGAATTTTATTATTTATTACATATTACATCTAATATTTTTCTTCCTACTTGAATGCCCCATACAAAGCGCTTCACATCACGAGCGTATTTAAGTTATTTTTATGTAACTTGTATTAGACATTTTCCTCTCGCAACATCTTGTGCTTGATAAAACAGCCAGCCCTTTAATTTTAAGCACGTCTTATTTGCTCACTCCACTCCCCATTCGATGTCATTAGAATTCCTAGATATCCTATTTTATTTACAACTTCTAGTTCTCTACCCTATAATCTACAGCCTCTTTCATTTCTCTTTGATTTATTTCCTTTTTTACATATCATCACTTCTGTAATATTTAGCATGTGCATAACTACATTTTTGTCGACCCTCAATGTACTTGCCCTGCCTATCGTAAGAGGAGATTGAAAGGACCTCCAGGGGAACGTGGTTTGGCGACCATCGGGCCGGCGTTATAGAAGCATAAAGGATTTAAAATAGAAATAATTCCTAGACAACACAAGCGATGATTATGTTCGAAGCAGGAAGAACCAACAAGACATCGTGTGTTGCAGTATCGTCCTACTAAACTCACCGGTTTGCGCGGTGTGAGGTATCGTGTGATTCCTTTTAGTGAGTTCACATTTATATGTCAAAACTATGGAGCGAATCACATCTTCCGCAAATTTTCGCAACATTTGGACCGTAAATGGGCTCGCAATGATCGATAAAGTAATCGAGAGGACGGAGTGACTCCGAGCCGAGTACAGCTTCTGACAACCCTGACCTTGTCTTCAAGATTGTAAATTTGTTTAGGAATAACAAACAAAATTTGAACAGTAAAATTTCAAACCCATGATGACGATGTTTATCACGCGGGGCAACTTGACACAACCCCATTCGAATTTTTAGCAGAAAATTTAAATCTCTTTGGACATCATTAGCGACATTTGACGCTAATTTTGTGATTAGAAGCGTACTCCGCCGTCGAGAAACAGTTTCCTCTCTGCCTTTTAGCTGACTTCCGTTGGGGGAGCGGAGTTGGAGTGTTCACACAAGTTGTGCTGTTGTTTGCGAGCTTGAAATATTTATTGCACACAAATAATGTCACTGTAGGCCGCTACAATCGACGTCGCAACACATTCCTCAAGTAGTGGAGCAGAACAAGTACTTTCTCTCGTCCCACGGGCGTCTCAGCTCACTGACTGGTTATGTCCACACCCACTCACCTTATGATCTGTCATAACTTGGGTCCGGATTTTTATGTAATATCAACATGCTAAATATGTACATCAAAGTGTAATAAATATCAATGAAATATCTAATTAAAATGTAATATTCTCAAGATATGTAATAGTATTAATTTTTTAAAAAATATTCGTGTATTCCTTTCATTATAACTTATGGTTAAGATGAAATGAAATTAAGTGAAATGGCATATGACTTTTAGTGCCGGGAGTGTCCGACGACAAGTTCGACTCGCCAGGTGCAGGTCTTTTGAGTTGATAGCTGTAGGCGACCTGCGCGTCGTAATGAGGATGAAATGATGAGGACGTCACATACACTCAGCCCTCGTGCTAGCGGAATTAATTAATTATAATTAAAATGCCCGATCCTGCCGGCAATCGAACTCCGGACCCCTGTGACCAAAGGCCAGCACGCTATTTAGCCATGGAGCAGGACATGGTTAAGATATGGGACAATAAAATTGTTTTACATACCTCCATATTTTATGACAAAGATATCGTTGATTTTTTAAGATAATTTATAGTCTACTGTTTTCTAATCTTGACAGTGTTAAGTAATCAAATTAAAGGAATAATAGAAATACTTCAAAATAATATTAAAAAATAATGTTATGCATTATAAATCGCGGAGTATTGTTGTAGCTAATTTTCTGTTGCCCTTATGCCCTGAAAATGAAACAAATAAATGTTACCAAGTAAATTTATAGAATCTGTATTTTAACCCCTATTAAGTACGGTAATTTCTTTATCGTGATCCTCAGTGTTTCACCAAGGACTTCTCCTCTACGTTTCCCATTCTGATTTTTGGCGCTGATCCTATAAAATTCTCTTGTAGTTTGAGAAGGACCGTTCAACATCGCAAGAAATCTCCGGAGCATATTTTAAAAGAACTACCTCGGTAAAATATCTTCCGAAGGCTATTCTTGTTCACCAAAAACGATCTTACAAACAGATGGAGAACTTGAATAATCTAGATCACGTATCAAGACTGCGTGGATTTCGTCAGAAAATTTCACCATTGAAAGGCACCTGTTTTGTGCAGTTGAGGCACTTACACTTACTGTATTTCACAGATAAACGGTTAGAAATCCCAATTTTAAAGGAATTTTAAAGCGAACTTTAGTAATTGAAATATATTCTCTATGTCATGAAATTCGCTAATTATGTTACTTTAGTCTGAAAATTAAACGAGCTGACACACTGTTTTTTTTCGTAATTACCTAGATGTGTACAAAAATGTTACATTCTTCACATAATATGTGGAACATGTAATATTAGAAAAAATATGTAAAATGAAACACAGGTATAACCATATCAGAACCACAATTGTCTACAAGTAAAGGAATGTAATGTGTATTTGCATAGGAATCCGGTCGTTAGTCATAAAGATGAGAAGACTGAGATGAAATGATTCCTCAATATGAAATACCTTCTGATTGGACGAAGTGCAAGGGATCAGTCTCTTGGGACAGTACGGAGTAAAATGTACCCTTCATATACTGACACATCCTTGGGACGGCGGCTCTTTTTCTCACCTGGGGGGATGACACGGCCGGACAGTAGTTGCAGGAGTGGCGCCTTGCTCGTAGACTGGTTTCTCGCCCGTGTAGGGGCCAATAAATTAATTTTAGGATTATAGGGTTAATTTAGATTTAGGGGTGCCCTAACGTGTGGACTGGTCATCCGCCCATATTAGTGACAGCTTAGTAGATTTAGTTTAGGGGTGGTGCCTTGCACGGAGACCAGTATCCCGCCCGTGTGGAGGCCACCAAGTTAGTGATAAGATTATAGGGTTGTAGGGTTGGCCATTACATCTGGACTGGTTATCCGCCCATGTAAGGGGCCGCTTAGTAGATTTAGTTGGTGTGTTTTTAGTTCTGTTTTATAGTTGTTGAGTTTCGTTGGTTTTAATGGTTCTTTTATGTAGTCTGGCATTGTGAATATGTATCTGGGCGTAAAGCCTGTAACGTTCAATACATTACTACTGCTATTACTAAAAAATATATACTAACACGTGAAAGAACTTCTGCGGGACATAATTCCGGCGCCTCAGCGTCTCCGAAAAACCTCGAAGGTAGTTACTGGAACGTAAAATCAATAACATTATTTTTTCTTTGACCAGTACCAGGGAAGGTGCTCACATCCATTTTGGAAAGGAGGGCGTGATCAACATTAATTTGAGTGAGGGTGAGAGGGTGTTTATGAACAGTATCTCCTTGCATGCCAAGTGGTGAGCGGCGCACTCAGTGAGACACAACACAACACTGGACATTGACGGGGATCCGACTTGCGCTGCGAGCGAGACATGCAGAGCCATGGCTCACTGAAAGAACTGAACAAACTCTTGCTCTCAGCTCATTTGAAAATAATACACTCGCGTGCATTTCCACTAACAGCGAGGTATAAATAATATTTGGATTAATTTGCAGTGTTACAAAAGTAAATTACAATTCCAAAGTAGATAGTAAGTAGATAGGCTAATTATAGGTCCTTCTGTTTATTAGTTTAATGAATCTTGGTATTATAACTTTGTTGACATTTAACAATTGATTCAACTCAACTCTCTAGCCTACACTATGACACTATGTCTATTTTATTTTGGGAAGAACTTCTCAGCATTCTCATTGCACAATACTTGAATAATCGAATCACGAGATCACCAGTTGCACGTGGACGTATATCTTTACATTTAATTCTGTATATTTATATCAAAAGTTGATGTGAAAATGTGGCTAAAGGAGAAACCTGAATCTCAAGGCTGAAAGACATGCTTATTGCAAGTGACTAATCTCATGTTTTAATCCGTATTGAAATTTGTTGATATACAATAATAAAGTTTTATTATGAATCCACCTGTTCAATACATTCTAATGTTGTCACATTTAAAATAACGTCATTAGTTAAAAAGTTATATATGGGACATGTTTCGCTCCCTTATAGAGCATCATCAGCCAAATCTGAATCTCGAATAATTGTTATTTACGTAAATAATGACTTAAGAACTATTAGAACATTTTTGACAAACTTAATTTAATGTTATTTGTTTTACGTCCCACTAACTACATTTTAAGGTCTTCGGAGACGCCGAGGTGCCGGAATTTAGTCCCGCAGGAGTTCTTTTACGTGCCAGTAAATCTACCGACACGGGGCTGTCGTATTTGAGCACCTTCAAATACCACCGGACTGAGCCAGGATCGAACCTGCCAAGTTGGGGTTAGAAGGCCAGCGCCTTAACCGTCTGAGCCACTCAGCCCGGCTTTGACAAACTTAAAACTTATTCTATTAGAATATCATAAAATATAAAATCTTTGTATACATGGCTTAATTACATGTGTTTAATAGGAAGATACATTAAAATTATGGAAGAGAGAGTACTAAAATATAAAATAAAATAAAAATATATATATCATATCCAAAATCTTATAAAGACGTGAAAATCAATCTTAGGAGCTAAATTTGAGGATTTTCTTGGCAATGAGATCTGGTAAAAAAGTTATTTATCCCTTGTGGATAAGAGTCTATAATGATTCAAATTTATCGCCAATTTGATGATTGAACTTGTAACAGGATAAATGTTGGTCTTCAAGAAATTTAAATGCTTGTTGTCATATGACCTCGGCGAATGCTGTTGAAAAGATATGTTCTTATAGATGTCAACGACCGTTCGTTGAACTAATGGATTTGATAAGGATGATTGAAAGGGACGTAAATCAACGTTTGTATTGAAAGCTGTTGCTTGGTTTATCTTGTTGAATGTCTGTAACAAGAAAAGGAATCTTGTAAGTAATCGGAAATTTGTGTTGCTAGTTAAGAGTGTGCTTCTAGAAACTTCACTTACCCCTCCAATTGCTGTTTGTCGGTTTGGTGTTGTCCGAGGTTATGTGGTGACTGTTCTGTGTCTACTCCTTGTGTTGTAAGAGTGAGGTGGTGCGGGTTGAGGGGAGGGAGTAGGGGTAGGAGGAGAAATGTTTGTGGGTGTGGTTTTGGAAGGGGAATGTCTAGTAGGAGCGCAGGGAGGGGTTGAGTTCTTTAATGTTGGATGATTATTAGTTGTTTTGGGAATGAAAACTTTGGCAAAGTTACTTTTTTCTAGATTAAGCGTCTTTAATCGTTTCGGTAATTGTTCGTGTAACGGATTTCTTATTTCAATTTCGTCATTCAATTTTTTTCTTTATTGAAATACTGGTCTAAGTGGATATAAATATTTTCTAATTCTGTCATTAGTTTACCTTTTTCTATCTTCTTTATAATTTTTAGGTCTTTCTCTATGATTGTAAATTGGTGGCCTGACTCTCTCATGTTAGCACTCATCGCAGAATGTTTGTTGTGCTTTGTAGCATTGACGTGTTCTAAGTATCTTGTGAGAAAGTTACGGCCAGTTTGGCCAACATATGAACATTTACATTCTACACATGTTAATCTATAGATGCCAGAACTTAGATAAGGGTTCCTGTTGTAATTTATACTATTGTGGTTGAAAAAATGTTTCTGTTTATATTTTGTGTTTTGAATGCTACATTCACATCTCATTTTTGATAGGATTAGTTATTTGAAAAATGGCTGGATTGGTGAATGTAAATGTTGCGAATTTGGACTGGTCAGTTTTTTCGGGAGTAAGATTAGTTATTAACTTTTGTTTTACTTTATTGATGATCCGATTGACTATATTTATTTTATATCCATTAATTGAGGCCAGATCTTTTATAAAATTGAGTTCCTTTTTTAAGTTACTCTCTGAAAGGGGGATTTTGAAAGCTCTATAAACTAAACTGTAAAAAGCCGCCTGTTTATGTGATTTTGGGTGAAGAGAATAATTTTTTATTGTTAGAAGAGCGTATGATGGTTTTCTAAATATTTGAAATTCAAATCTATCTCTTATTCGTGTTACATTAATATCCAGGAAGTTTATTGAGTTGTTAGTTTCACCTTCTTTCGTGAATTTTATATTTGGGTCAATATTATTTAAGAAATTTAGGATTTTTTCATTATCATTTTTTTGGCTACCTATTATGACAAAGGTGTCGTCTACATACCTGATCCAAATGCAAAGTCCATTTATTTTTGTGTTTATTTTATTTTGCTCCAAATGATCCATATATATGTCTGCCAGTATGCCCGACGTGGGGTCTCCCATTGCTAGGCATGTTTGATGGTAAATCTTTTTATTAAATGTGAAGTAATTATTGTTTAATACAAATTTCAGTAGGTTTACGAATTCATCTATTTCACATCTACTTAATTTACTGTATGTAAGGAGATTGTGTTTGATGATATTGATGGTTTCTTTAACCGGTATATTTGGATACATGTTGGTTACGTCGAATGAAACCATTTTATGTTGTGGTTGTAAATTGAATTTTCCTAGTTTATTACAAAATTCTATTGAATTTTTGATTGTCGATTCGTTCTTAAATTTGTAATGTAATTTGACATGCTTAGTTCAAAGAATGAAGACCAGATGGGAGGAGTGAGCATTGTCGCCGTGTATCGGTTCATTGTATCTGTTGAGTAACGTGAACGGAGTCAGATGAATCGATTCCGTAAAGCGAATCGAATATTCCGTCCACTACTGGGAAAGACTCATGTCAGGAAAGGAATTAGGTGGGATTAGGAGGCGGTTAATATAGGAATCAGTCATTCATGTCGACTATCGGGCTGTAGGGAGAATTGATGGTACCAGGTAGTTACAAGGTTCATTTATTGAATGATTCAAATACATTCAGTTGGATCGAAAGTTAGTAAGCAACTAGGGCTGTATTGATGACTGCGCTGTAAACTTCCAGTCTAATAACTTCGAGTTTGAAAAGAAGTGCAGAGAATATGGTTTGAAAATTAGCCAAGTTATGTCAGCAGAGAAAAACTTAAGAAGATTGAATGTCAGATAGGAATTGCAGCAGTGGAACGGGAACAGGTGGCGGTGTTTTAAGGAGAAGTACCCATCCTCTATTAACACTAATAAGTAGGGATGCGATTTTGCCTGTTTTATACCTGTGTACGGAAACCTAGGTTTTTAAGATAAAAATCCAGTTTAGGCTCTTTTATCAATAATTTGACGAGTCCCTGTGGTTAGTACACGAATGTGATGAAAACCATAGGTTTGCGTTGCCTGTAAATGGCGCCGCATTGTGCGGAACACCACAGGTCTGTGTTATATGTGCGTATTACATTACCTGTGAGTAGTACCATAATGTGTGGAATACTGCGAATCCGTTATTTTTGATTAGTACCGCAACATGACAAATAACATGGTTCTACTTTCCTAGCGATAAGTACCATTACGAGGGGCCGGTGACTTGGATTTTGGACCCCTTTAGACTACAAGCATCATCATCATATCTGTGAATGTTCAAAAGAGCCAACCCATTGAGTCGACTTTCACTTGTATAGTGTCAGTTTTTAGTTTTCTTATGTAATAATTCCTTACTGCGCGGGGGGGGGGTGTTCTAACCCGCAGTAACCTCCACCCATTAGCTACACCCCTGATTTTTCGTAACAATAGAACATTATTGTTACCCGAATTCTAGAAAACTTGTTAGTTGTAAATTATTTCCATAACCATTGAGTGTAGTTTTCTATTAAATTTTCTAATAATTACTTTTTTCATGCGCATTTGATTGCCTGTTTTACAAGTGGTTTCTACTTACGTGCCTATTTTGACTTTTCTTTGGTCCTATAAGTCCTGAGCCTTCTATCGAGGGAAGGAAAAGGAAGAGGTCTGCGATTTCGAAGAATGAATGTATCAGCTAAAGACAGAAAAGGGCCACGAAGCCGTGGATATGAAATACTGCCTAGGCCACGCAAAGTGAATACTGTCGGGAGCGGAAGTGAACAAGAGAGGTCAGACGAGAGAGTTAAAAGCGAGGAGACTGTCACACAGAAGACTCAGCCAACCCAGGCTCGCCCCTGTCATCCGTTTAGTCGCCTCTTACAGCAGGTAGGGAATACTGAGGATGAATTCTACCACCCCCCACCCACACGGGGCAAAGTTGAATACGTTGACCATTTCAAGGATTTAATTGCGTATTCTCCCAGGATCAAAGTAAACCTCATTAAAGAACAAGTACCTTACAGGCTGCCTAGAGAGATGCAGAGAACACAACAAAGCCCATGGCGGCTCGGGTCGTATCTCAGTTGGCCACGGAACACAGGGGACTGCGATCATTTTGTATTCTCCAAGGATCGTTACTCTCTCCCCATGTCGCTACAACAGAGAGATTCAATATTCCATTGTTGGTTTGACTGACTAATGTTTGGATGTAATGTATATTCTTGGACTTTCTACGTCATATCACTCCTGGCCTTGATGTGGGGGCGGACGATTAACTCCCATGGAAACCCCCGCCTATCATAAGAGGAGAAAAAAGGTTCCCCAAGGGCTCTCAACTAGGGAGCGTAGGTTGACGACCACGGGGCCGTAACTGAGTCCTGGCCCTGCTTCCACTTGTGCCAGGCTCCTCACCTCCATCTATCCTATCCGATCTGCCTTGTTGTTGTTTGAGTCATCAGTCCATAGACTGGTTTGATGCAGCTCTCCATGCCACCCTATCCTGTGCTAACCTTTTCATTTCTACGTAACTATTGCATCCTACATCTGCTCTAATCTGCTTGTCATATTCATATCTTGGTCTACCCCTACCGTTCTTACCCCCTACACTTCCTTCAAAAACCAACTGAACAAGTCCTGGGTGTCTTTAGATGTGTCCTATCATTCTATCTCTTCTTCTCGTCAAATTTATCCAAATCGATCTCCTCTCACCAATTCGATTCAGTATCTCTTCATTCGTGATTCGATCTATCCATCTCACCTTCAGCATTCTTCTGTAACACCACATTTCAAAAGCTTCTATTCTCTTTCTTCCTGAGCCAGTTATCGTCCATGTTTCACTTCCATACAATGCCACGCTCCACACGAAAGTTTTCAAAAACATCTTTCTAATTCCGATATCAATGTTTGAAGTGAGCAAATTTCTTTTCTTAAGAAAGCTCTTCCTTGCTTGTGCTAGTCTGCATTTTATGTCCTCCTTACTTCTGCCATCGTTAGTTATTTTACTACCCAAGTAACAATATTCATCTACTTCCTTTAAGACTTCATTTCCTAATTTAATATTTCCTGCATCACCTGCCTTCGTTCGACTGCACTCCATTACTTTTGTTTTGGACTTATTTATTTTCATCTTGTACTCCTTACCCAAGACTTCATCCATACCATTCAGCAACTTCTCGAGATCTTCTGCAGTCTCAGATAAAATAACAATATCATCGGTAAATCTCAAGGTTTTGATTTCCTCTCCTTGGACTGTGATTCCCTTTCCAAATTTCTCTTTGGTTTCCTTTACTGCCTGTTCTATGTAAACATTGAAAAGGAGAGGGGACAAACTGCAGCCTTGCCTCACTCCTTTCTGGATTGCTGCTTCTTTTTGAAAGCCCTCGATTCTTATCACTGCAGACTGATTTTTATACAGATTGTAGATAATTCTTCGTTCTCGGTATCTGATCCCTATCATCTTCAGAATCATAAATAGCTTGGTCCAATCAACATTATCGAATGCCTTTTCTAGATCTACGAATGCCATGTACGTGGGCTTGTCCTTCTTGATTCGAGCCTCTAAGATCAGACGTAAAGTCAGGATAGCTTCACGTGTTCCTACATTTCTTCTGAAGCCAAATTGATCTTCTCTCAACTCAACTTCAACTTGTTTTTCCATTCTTCTGTAAATAATACGTGTTAAAATTTTGCAGGCATGAGATACTAAACTAATGGTGCGGTAGTTTTCACACCTGTCAGCACCGGCTTTCTTGGGAATAGGTATAACAACATTCTGCTGAAAATCGGATGGGACTTCTCCTGTCTCATACATCTTGCACACTAAATGAAATAACCTTGCCATGCTGGTTTCTCCTAAGGCAGTCAGTAATTCAGAGGGAATGTCATCAATTCCAGGTGCCTTGTTCCTATTGAGGTCACTCACAGCTCTGTCAAACTCTGACCTCAAAATTGGGTCTCCCTTTTCATCAGCATCAACAGCCTCTTCATGTTCCAGAACCAAATTATCTACATCTTTACCTTGATACAACTGTTGGATATGCTCCTGCCATCTTTCTGCTTTGTCTTCTTTCCCTAGAAGTGGTTTTCCATCTGATCTCTTAATATTCATACACCTAGATTTCCTTTCTCCAAAGGTTTCCTTGATTTTCCTGTACGCAGCATCTACCTTTCCCAGGACCATACAGCCTTCGACATCCTTGCATTTCTCCTTCAGCCATTCTTCCTTAGCTGCCTTGCACTTTCTATCCACTTCATTCTTTAATCGCCTGTATTCTTTTCTGCCCTCTTCATTTCTAGCATTCTTGTATTTTAGTCGTTCATCAATCAGGTCTAGTATCTCCTGAGTTATCCACTGATTCTTAGTTGATCTTTTCTTCCTTCCTAACATTTCTTCAGCAGCCCTACTGACTTCATTTTTCATGACTCTCCACTCTTCCTCTGTAGTGTTTCCTTCAGCCTTTTCATTTAGTCCTTGTGCAACATGTTCCTTCAAACAATCCCTCACATTCTTTTCTTTCAAATTGTCTAGATCCCATCTTTTTGCATTCTTTCCTTTCTTCAATTTCAACTTCAGATGGCATTTCATGACCAACAAGTTGTGGTCAGAGTCCACGTCTGCTCCTGGGAAAGTTTTGCAATCCAACACCTGGTTTCTGAATCTCTGCCTAATCATAATGAAGTCTATTTGATACCTTCCAGTGTCTCCAGGTCTCGTCCACGTATACAGCCGTCGTTTGTGGTGTTTGAACCAAGTATTGGCAAGGACTAAATTATGATCAGTGCAGAATTCAACCAGACGATTTCCTCTTTCGTTCCTTCGTCCCAATCCAAATTCTCCTACTGTACTACCTTCTCTTCCTTGGCCTACCACTGCATTCCAGTCTCCCATCACAATTAGATTCTCGTCACCTTTGACATATTGTATTAAATCTTCTATCTCCTCATATATTCTTTCGATTTCTTCATCATCCGCTGAACTAGTAGGCATATAGACCTGCACTATTGTGCTGGGCATTGGTTTGATGTCTGTCGTGACGACAATAATTCTTTCACTATGCTGGTCGTAGTAGCTTACCCGCTGCCCTATTTTCTTATTCATTATTAAACCAACTCATGCATTTCCTCTGTTTGATTTTGTGTTGATAATTCGGTAGTCGCCTGACCAAAAATCCTGTTCTTCCTGCCAACGTACTTCACTTATGCCAACTACATCTAACTTTAGCCTATCCATCTCCCTTTTCAGATTCTCTAACCTACCACAACGATTCAAACTTCTAACATTCCACGCTCCGACTCGCAGAATGTCAGTATCCATCTTCCTGATGATCGTCCCCTCTCGTGTAGTCCCCACCCGGAGATCCGAATGGGTGACTAGTTTACCTCCGGAATATTTTACCCGGGAGGAAGCCATCATCAGTACATCATTCATACAGAGAGAGCTGCATGTCCTCGGGAGTTAGTTACGGCTGTAGTTTCCCGTTGCTTTCAGCCGTGTAGCAGTATCAACACAGCTAAGCTATGTTGAGTATTATTACAAGGCCGTATCAGTCAATCATCCAGACTGCCGCCCTTGCAACTACCGAAAGGCTGCTACCACCCTTTCGATGAACCATTCGTTAGTCTGGTCTCTCAACAGGTACCCATCCGATATGGTTGCACCTGCGGCTCGGCTATCTGCATCATTGGGACACGCAAGCCTCCCCACCGCGGCAAGGTCACATGGTTCGCAGAGGAGGCGATCTGCCTTAGGTAACTGTTATTATTTTCCGGCGGCAACGCTATTAGGTTCCGAGTCTTTCCTTTTATCAACCTTCGTCGCCGTTACAAGTTATGAATCTCATTATAAAACCGTATTGGATTTCATAATAAGAAAGTTATTATATTAATAAAACCACCTTTCCAATACATGACAGTCCTTTATATTTAGGGTAAAACTATTAATAGATATCATAATTAGGACATGTTTCGCTCATGCTTAGTGAGCATCATCAGTTAGAATTAACTTAGTCCAAGGTAGGTCAGGGTCCTGATCCCGGTATATATAACGAAAATACGTCTAAGAATACATTGATAAAATACGAATTTTAACAATTTTAAAATAATCAATAAGATTATATTATGCCTATTGAAACAAATAGTGACCATTAAAATTGCTTAAAATGTGAGTAGAATGAATGACATAAAGATGTTACAATAATTTGCTGTGAGTGGTTGTTCGTATAAATCGATGATCATAATAATCTTCGCTCGTTGGCATTAGCCTGCTTGTAATTAAAGACAGACTTTCACATTAGGAGCGAACTCTTGTAATGAATTATGGTCTTGTTCCGTAGATGAAACCTGATAAGGTGTGTTGAAATCACATGTTTTGGTTGAAAAACGAACTGCACGGATGGATGAAACGTCGCCTGTATGAGACTCCCTCGCGTTGTATTTCAAACGTTATTGTTATGTATAGATAGTGAATTATTATTGGGTTTCAAATGGAGAACTACTGAACTCATAGACGAAAAACATAAAACGGGGGAAATTGTGTGTCAGTTGCTGGAATTTAAAGGCCGTACTACTGTAGGGAAATAATAATAGAAGGCACCTTTGTGTTGGTTGAGGGGTGATTAGTCCCTTAGTTGTTTACGGAGGTTTGAAGGTCACTGACTGGCTGCTACGTGTGTTGTAATAATAATAATAATAATAATAATAATAATAATAATTGCTTCCGGGAGATAGTGGGTTCGAATCCCACTGTCGGCAGCCCTGAAGATGTTTTTCCGTGGTTTCCCATTTTCACACCAGGCAAATGCTGGGGCTGTACCTTACTTAAGACCACGGCCGCTTCCTTCAGACTCCTAGGCCTTTCCTATCCCATCGTCGCCATAAGACCTATCAGTGTCGGTGCGACGTAAAGCCATTAGCAAAAAAATAAAAAAAGGAACTCTGGAACTAAAGATACGATCAGAATGCTTGTGGTACAGTTTGATGTGACACTGAGTGGGGCTTCAATTAAATCCGCGGGGTGTGCTGCGTGAGGTGTTCACGGAAGCGGCTATTTTGTGGTATTATAATTATACTTCGGTTTGCACTTTCAAACCATAAGCCATACGAAGTTAATTAACATGTTTAAAGATGTCTTACATTCTCATAACAAAACAGTCCGAATTTGCATAGAATAGCATGGCCAGGAAGGGGCCTAACATTAGATGTTGGTTATTTGACTGCCTCAATATCTATTTCGAGTCCTCGTGTGTCTTGGAGACCGAGATGATGGTACACGTGTGCAGATAAATATTGTCCCGATGTAAACAAAACACCTCCGCAAATAACACATTGCTGCAGGTAGACAGCCCGCTACAAGAGTGTTGCGAATAAAATGAGCACAATGGTGGATGTATAGGAATACACACCACACTAACCCTTCACTCCCTGCCGTCCTTTAAAGTACTGGAGTGGCCTTCAACACTACCCGTTCACTCCCTGCCGTTTTCAGTACTGGATTGGCCTTCAGCATTACCCGTTCACTCCCTGCCGTCCTTTTCTGTACTGAAGTGGCCTTCAGCACTGCCCGTTCACTCCTTCCCCTGTTTTAAAGTACTGCAGTGGCCTTGAACACTACCCGTTCAATCTCTGCCGTCCTTTTCAGTACTGGAGTGGCCTTCAGCACTACCCGTTCACTCCCTTCCCTGCTTTAAAGTGCTGGAGTGGCCTTGAACACTACCCGTTCACTCCTTCCCCTCCTTTAAAATACTGGAATGGCCTTCAACGTTATCTGTTCACTCTGTCCCCTCCTTTTCAGTACTGGAGTGACTTTCGGCACTACCCGTTCACTCCCTCTCATCCTTTCCAGTACTGGAGTGGCTTTGTGCACTACCCGTTCACTCCCTTCCCTCCTTTTCGGTACTGGTGTGGCCTTCTGCACTACCCGTTCACTCCCTCCCCTCCTTTTCGGTACTCGAGGGGGCATTGTTGATTGTTTATGTCGGGACACCATCTCTGTGCATTCTTGTACAAGCAATGTAGAGATTGAGGAGGGTGATCACAGGTAGGTTCTTACAGTGTTCAGTGTGACTTCAATCTGTGTGTCGCCGATATGAGGACAAGAGCACTAGCGGGGCATGTGAACACAGGGGTTGCTTTAAGAGGAACCGTCCTCTCTTAACACTGTTCAGATGGAAGTGGAAGAGGGCCGACATTTGGAGAACGAAAAGGATATAAAGGGCCACGGAGGGCGTGAAAATAAGACACCCTAGTTGTGAGAAAACGAAGAGAGTCGGGGTCGCAGGAGAAGGAGAAGGAAGGTGAGAGATGAGAGATCGAAGTTAGGAACCTGACACAAGTAGTGCTAGACTCATCTCCGACGTTTAGCCTTTTCGTCTCCTCTTTAGTGACGACAGTCAGTGGAGCAGACATTCCCTTGTTGTGTGCTCTGCTCCTTGTTGTTGTACAACTAGGATATCAGTTCTTCTTTCTTTTCTCTGACAAAATGTCAAATTTCCCTTTGGGAAAAATCAAGTGATCATAAATACAGTCCATCTTTCAATGAGTGAAACTCAAAGTGATAACAATTCTTATCTTTTGCTTCTAACGAATCGTTTTCGACAGACATCTCTGTCGAATCGACAAGTATATCGAAAAGAGGGTGTGGGTGGAACTGACCTAGGGCCTGTGGTATTAACACGCATGACGTAATCAGTTCTGTACAGTGTGATGAGGTAAGGTCTCTGATAAAAGAGCCTTCTGTATGTCTCTCAGTCATGGCCATCCATCAATACTTCACATCACAGCTGCATGGTTGCTAGGTAACATCGCGTCACACGTTTTCTGTCACGAATTTGGTGACGCACATTTTCAGATGGCCTTCAGCCATAAGACATATTTATGATCATTTGATTTTCCCAGAGGGCTCGTGCCTTCGCCACTATTCAGAATGTTGAATACCGTCTTGGACCACACGTCACCACATCAGCCGATTCGACGTGACATCCTCCAGTTGATCAGTCCTTCAAATGAGGATACATCACTTGCTTTACGACTGTGTTAGCCCAAACGCGAGCAGTTTTTAAAGGGTCAGGAAGAGGTGCATTAGGTTAGGACCACTTAATAGCCTTTGTAATTCATTTTGCCTCGATTTTAAATAGCGAGTTACTTAATTCACCCATTTAAACGAACAGACTCAAACGGTATTCAATGCACTCCGTAATTTAATGCGTGTCTCATAGATTTCTTTTTGCCTGTGAGCTTTGTCAGAGGCATTCAGTGGAATTATGTAATCTGTGTTTTGTAATTGCCCACTTGTAGCTTATCAGTTTCTGATCACTTAACTTTGACCATGATATTGTCTAAGGGCCGAGCAGATAGCATAACACGAATTTCGCAAGTAGAACGTGATCAGAAGCCGGCAGCCATATTGTACATACAGTCTTATCTTTACTCTTTGAATATATCAAGTTCTCGTCCGCGCAACAAACATTATTTAAACTGTTTTCATGCGGAATAAGTGTTTTATATCACTAAAACGATAGACATGTAAAGAAAAATGTTGTTAGCATTATTTCACTATGCGACTTGACTCTCATTTTGAGAGGAATCAGTCCTCAGTGACCTGACTTATGCCTGTTGCCCAGGTGGCAGATTACCTATCAGTTATAAGCTAGCCTTTTTCTAAACGTTTTCAAAGAACTTGGAAATTATTCCAATCGTTTACCCCTCGTACTATAAATTAATATTTGCTTCAATTTGTCCTCTTGAGTTACAACTTTATCTTTCAGCTTGAAAATCTTCACTCAAGTGTATTCGTGTACAAATCTCCTCTGACAGCTCGGAACTGCCCGCATAGTCGACTATCTCGTGTCCTTACTCCGAAGTCTTCCCAGCCCAAAGTTCGTTACATTTTCGTAACACTACTTTGACCAGCTCCATGGCTAAATGGTTAGCGTGCCAGGGGTCCCGGGTTCGATTCCCGACAGGGTCGGGAATTTTAACCATAATTGGTTAATTTTGCTGGCACGAGGGCTAGGTGTATGTGTCGTCTTCATCATTTCATCCTCATCACGACACGCAGGTCGCCTACGGGAGTCAAATCAAAAGATCTGCACCTGGCGAGCCGAACTTGTCCTCGGACCCTCCCGGCACTCAAAGTCATACGCCATTTCAACACTACTCCTTTGTCGGAAATCAGCCAGAACAAATCGATCTGCTTTCCTTTGTACCTTTCCGAGTTCTCGCGTCAAATAGTCCCTCGAGGGTCCCGTACACTAGAACCATACTGTAATTGGGGTCTTACCAGTGACTTATACGGCGTCTCTTTTACTTCCTTACCACAACCGTTAAATACTCTCATAACCATGCGAAGAGATCTGTAATGTTTCTTAACATCCTCGTTAATAAGATCACCCCAATGAAGATCATTCCTTATATTAATTCCTAGGTACTTAGCGTTTCCCACACGAGGTATTATCACACCATTAACACAGTAATTAAAACTGAAAGGGCATTTTCCCTTGGTGAAAATTTCAACCTGACTTTTCTTCATGTCACTGTGTGGTGTCCATCTCACAACATGTCTGACATTTTGCAGTCGTCTAATGTTAAAAACTTCATAAGTTATTTGGTCCGTATTGAAAGGAGATTAACACACAACAGAAGAGAGTATAAATGATCCACCTTACATCACACAAATTATGTTGTTAATACAAAATCACAACATTTTTATTAGGGACCGGTTTCGATGTCTTTGGACATCATCCTCAGCCATAACAGGTTAGATGAACAAAGATATATATCTTACAATACAGAATATAAACCATTAATAATGAGATAATATAAAATGGGAGAAATATACAACATGATGCTCAAGAATCATTTTTACGAAATGTACAAGTTAAAACTTGATGGTCAGACAATAAAATAGGAATGAAAATGTTATTACTAGTTTAAAAAGTCTTTGCCATTATGTGATGCCTAAAAGTTTTTGAGCATGGCATAAATAAAAATTTAAAATTTTTTTGACGTCTGAAAGTTGATGTAAATCGTTGTTCCTCTGTAGAAAATTTGTAACTTGGTACTGGCCTGTATCTCAGTTTCCATGAGATAAACATTGAGTCATAAGGTAGTTAAGCTAGTGGATCATGTTTACAGTGTTGACATAAGTATGTGTTTTAAGACCAGAAAGTTCTCGATCCAATGCGGGACCTGAAGTGTAAGAAATTTTGAATTAAAATAAGTTGATGGAAAAGAGGGCATTATGTTCAAAGAATTTTAAAATACAGGACTCACCTTGGTCGGCCTGTTTGTACGGAGAGCGGAGAGGAACTGAGGTTGAAGTTCATAGGGAGCATAGCACAGTGTTAATGGTTTATATTCTGTATTGTAAGATATATATGTTTGTTCATTTAACCTGTTATGGCTGAGGATGATGTCCAACGACATCGAAACCGGTCCCTAATAAAAATGTTGTGATTTTCTATTAACAACATAATTTGTATTGATGTAAGGTGGATCATTTATACTCTCCTGTTGTGTGTTAATTTTGCAGTCGCTCACAAACCCATTTACTGTTATGACAGGCAACGGATACGGCCGCCCACCCCCTCAGAGATATTAGGAATTCTATAGAAGTCCATGTGCTTCTTCCCTCAAGACATCAGCGGTGATATAGCGGGGATGTTTGCAGGCACCCACGCTGTGTGTGAGGGCGTCTATCTTACCGTCAGAACGGTGACAGTAGTGTGCGTGGTAATCCTTCCAGTCACTGTTAGACAATCCCTCAGAATTTGTCACCCGTTCGTGTTTCCCCCTTATGAAGCAAGGAGCACTTTCATATTCTCTCTGGTGTAGGTCCCGTCTGACTGAATCGGGCTCTCTGTTAAATAGACCTGTTTGTGCAAATTCATCTATTGCAGTACTCACGTTGCTGCGCGTGGACTGCATGAATGTTAGTAGAACTGATAAAGACTTGGCATACATTCTTGTGTTGGAGGTATGCTTCTGGGTTAGCTGTGAATATCCAATCTCTTTGGTGACTACAACACTTCTCACTGAATTCTTAAGAACTCAGTCACGACTAGTTAATAATTTAGCGGGTCCACGATTGGTAACCTGGAAATTCATCGCAATCGTATTCAAGTGGTGGTGGTAGTGATTATTCTTTTAAGAGGGCGTATTATTATTATTATTATTATTATTATTATTATTATTATTATTATTATTATTATTATTATTATATAACTTTGTATGGGCACATAATAATAATAATAATAATAATAATAATAATAATAATAATAATAATAATTGTTACCGTGTTTTAGTGGTAGGTAGAGGTGAAAGAAGGTGCGGGCGGGAACGGGTCTCAAACTACGGAATCAAAGTTAATGTAAAATTTAACAATGTTATATTTTTTTTTCAAAAACAAAGAAATAACAAGCATGGCAGGTACAACGTACCAAGTCCAAAGGGTAGTTACAATATTTACAGGATTTGGGCTTCGCGCCCTGACTTCACAGTGCTTGGGCAATCAGCTCAGTTTTACCCCAAACACAAGTTTCAACAGAGGGGCAGAAAACCCCATTCATGCCTAGGAGTCCTTGCTCCAAATTACACTGAAAAGCCTCCACGAGGCATACAACACTCAATTTTCAAAAGAGCCACACGCTCTCACTTTAAGCCTCTCAAAGGCGACACCAAACTCCACCTTCGAGTTGTCCTCACTGGACATAGACACAGGGGTAAAATACCCAACCTAATGAGGTCTATTAAATGAAAAGGGGCAATTACATGACCTCTAAAATAACAATTTGAGAGGAGGCGATCTGCACTCCTAATACACTTGTTTTTAAAACCTAATCTGGCTCTAGGCCACTAATGCAAGGGCTAATCCCATACTACAGAGGTGACTTTAGAAAAGAGCAATTTGTTTTACGTTAACGAAGAAAAGGTTGAGAAAATAAGTTCACCTCAAAACAATGTGAGTGGGAGCTCGAGAGGGTTAGCACTCTCTATCCCAATATGCAGCTTTAAAAGAGAATAGATGAAAAGATTGGTTACATTTTAGGAAAAGGTTACATGGTGGAAACGCTTCGAACCCGCTCCGAGAGTTAAACTGCCAACCTAGCAAGAAAAGAAGTTATTAAGAGGCCATTACCTGGTGTTGAACAGCTGGAGAAGAAAGAGGCGCTTCCCGCCCCCTGCTATGTACTTTACACACTGAAAGATGGAACACAAGTGGCCCGGAGACCCAAAAATCAGCAGTTTAAATACTCTCGCGGAAGGTTCTAGGCGTTTTAGGGAAGAGAACACCCGCCCACAATCACTTTATTGGCTAGGGTACAGAAACATATCCAAGTTGGGGAAAGATACATCGGATTGGTCGGAAATTACTAGAAGAAATTCGGGATTGGATAAATCTAAAACAAGGGGAAAAAGAGGGGTATACAGCCAACTTAAACAATAACAGAAAGAAATTTAACAAGAAACAAACTTTTGAAATAAGAACTTCTCCAAAAAAATAGTTCTTTCACTTCGCACTAGGGTGCACTATTGTTGATCTTCAGTAGTGTCCTCTAGAAGAGAAAGTTCACACTTCTTACTACAAGCAAAACAAAAATACGTCGAAAATGACACAGTTCAAAAACTCCAAATTTTCCACGTAGTGACATCTTCTGAGAAACTTGAAAATTAATACCATCAATAAGGTTCAGAGTTCCTCCAGCAGAGGAGTTTCAGTTGGCGCACATTTTAAATTAGCGGCGTGGAGGTGTACCGCCCGGTACAGACCTCCCCCCCCAAAAGTTCCTCTAGGGGTGACACATGAAATTTGTTTGAATACCAGGTCCAAGTTTTGATGTAGATATGGAGATTAATTGCCGAAAAATTTATAAGATTTTCTTAATGTGGTTTGATTCCGTTTCAAAATTTTTGTTGTTGCAGGTGAAGTACAGTCTTTATGTTTGTAGAAGTTGAATTCTGAAGATAAACTTTTAATACTTAAAAGTGATGAAAATTTTGCAATGTCCACCAAATATTGCTGTTGAATTTCCAAGTGTAGTCATTGCTTATAGTAACTGTTCATGTAGTTGATGTTGATGAAGTTGGATGGCCAGACCGTCCGCTGCAGCTTGCGTCCAAAGGAGGCCGCTCGGACCCCTCAAGTACCCTGAGATACCACTCGCCCGCACTATGAGGGGAGCAGAGGTGTTGAAGCACGCCGCGCCCGCGGTGAACATATACAGGCTGCGGGTAAGTAGCAGGTCGTGCGCCGCACATCAGCCTAGGGCGGGAGGAGAGCTCCGGCTCGCCGTGCACATGTCGTCCTCGCTGGGGCCGAGGGGGCCCTTCCTCAAACCCAGTCGCGGCACGGCGCCGCGCGGCTGCGGGGGCACTGAAACATTAAAACTAGGCGGCAGAATTTTGTTGGACCATCATCATTTTGAGGGCACAGACTTTGTGGAGAGGTTGAGGGGCCAGCGGCGTGCAGATATCCATGGCATTTAATATGGTATTTAATATAATCAAGCCACGGTGTGTATAGCAGGAGACGGGAGCGTGGTAATGGCCATGGTAAGGACAGAATGGCAGTTTAACGGATCGGGGAAGGTTTTACAAAAAATGCTTACATATAAAACAAAATATTATAGAAGGAGCAGAATGCCTTAAGAGTGGAAACTCAAAAAAAATATAACCTTCATATTCCTATCAAATTATATGAAGCAAGATGACTCAAAATTTACACCGGTTTCACCTGGGACAGGTGAACCCTAAATATCCTCTCGGTGGCTGGATTGCTTACTAACAATGTAACCGGCGTAAGAAAATCGAGAATGATACAAGGCCCATGAAATCTGGGGGCAAGCTTGCCCGCGGGAATAAAGTTCTTGACCATAACTTGGTCACCTACCTTCAAAGGGGTGGGTCTCCGTCCACGATCATACCTTTCCCTAACCTTTTCATGAGACACTTTAAGATTGGCTTTAGCCTTCTTCCAAAGATCTTTGATGTTGTCCGGATCTATTGTCTCGGGTAGAATGTCACTCAGAGACCAGAGGTTAGAGAGCGGCGTGTTGGGAACAAACTTGAACATCAACAAGGCTGGAGTAAATTTATGTGATTCATGAACCGCCGAATTCAAAGCAAAAGCTAACCAATGCAGGGACGTGTCCCACCTGGAATGATCTTCATGATGATAGGCAATAAGCGCGGACCGGAGATTACGGTTAACCCGTTCAGCCAGAGATGGTTGAGGGTAATAAGCAGAAGTAGTTACATGAGAGATGGACAAGTCAAAACAGAATTTAAGAAATAAATTAGATGTAAAAGCCTTAGCATTATCAGATACAATATATTGGCACGGACCAAAAGAAGCAAAAATAGAATTTAAGCAAGTAATGGTAGACTGAGCGGTAGCCAGCTTAGTCGGAAATAACCAGGAAAATCTAGTAAAGCCATCTACGCATACAAAGATGAACTTGTTAGCATTTCCCTTTGACTGGGGGAAGGGTCCTACATAATCAATATACAGGCGTTCCATGGGGCGCGACGCTTGATGCGAAGACAAAAGGCCTACCTTGGTGGACATGGTGGGTTAACTGAGCAAACAAGATTTACAAGCTTTTACTAGTTCACGGATTTCACCGTCCATACCTTTCCAGATGAACATTTCACGAATCTTTTCACGAGTTTTAAAGATACCCAGATGCCCTCCTAATGGGGTCTCATGATAATACTTGAAGATCATAGGTACAAGAACAGCTGGAACGACAACTTTCATCATCTTATCATGCCTCGATGGGCAACATAGAACACCATTCCTCAGAACATAAGGGACAACATGTTCCCCATTATCGGAGCCAGCGTCGGATCTTCACGTTGGTATTTCTCAATATCCCTAAAAAGCGTGGGAGCATCTGTTAAGATGGCATTAACACCAGATAGTATGGACTCGGGAGGTGATGAACTGTCGACCGGTTCATGGGTCTCGACGTCGTTAGAAAACATACGACTGAGTCCATCAGCAACAACATTTTCGGTACCTCTGATATGCCTGACATCGAATTGGAAGGCAGAAATACGGATGGCCCAACGGGCTATACGACCAGTACGACGCGGCCTACCTAAGACCCAGCTTAAGGCTTGATTATCTGTCTCCAGGTCGAATTTGACGTGTTCCAGATAGAGACGGAACTTTTCTAAGGCGAATAAGACTGCCAAACCTTCGAGCTCATAAATGGAATACTTGGCTTCTTGAGCCGACAATGTCCTAGATGCATAGGCGATGGGTCGCCTCCCTAGTTCAGTCTCTTGAAGAAGGACTGCAGCTACTGCTGACGACGACGCGTCAGTTTGGACGATGAATTTCTTCGAGAAATCAGGCATAGCAAGTACAGGGGCATTACAGAGAGCCAATTTAAGATCTTCAAAATCGGCTTGTTGAGAAGGTCCCCACTCGAATTTGATGCCTTTCCTACGAAGAAGGTTTAAGGGCGCCGCTCTATTAGCAAAGTTAGGAATGAACTTTCTGAAGAAATTCACCATACCAATAAACCTGGCGATACCTTTAATGTCCTTGGGAGGTTTAAAATCACGGATGGCCTGTGTTCTAGAATGATCGACTGCAACACCATCAGGTGACACAATATGCCCTAGGAATGACATAGAGGGCTTAGCAAAGGCAACCTTGGACAACTTGACAGTTAACCCAGCCTTACGAAGGCGACTGAGAACTTCTCGCAGATGATCTAGATGTTCTTCGAAGGTTTCCGAAAATACGACGACATCATCCAAGTAGTGGTACAAGTATTCAAATTTGATGTCGGAGAAGACCCTATCTAGCAGCCTAGTGAGTACAGCTGCTCCCGTGGGGAGCCCGAAAGGCACGCGGTTGTATTCGTATAAGTTCCAGTCCGTGGCAAACGCTGTAAGGTGTTTAGACTCTTCGGCAAGGGGAATTTGATTATAGGCCTGATTCAAGATAGTAAAGAACTTGGCCTTACGAAACCATGAAAAACAAGAATGAAGGTCGGGAAGGGGCACAGATTGTAACACCACCTTCAGATTGAGAGCCCTGTAATCAATGACAGGCCTGAAGCCCCCTTGGGGTTTCGGGACTAGAAAAATAGGCGAAGAATACGCTGACTTAGAGGGCCTAATAATACCATCCTTCAACATCTGATCGATAATTTCTTTCAGAGCCTTCATTTTAGGTGGAGATAGCCTATAAGGTGGAAAACGGACAGGAATCGAATCCGTGACCTCAATTTTGTATTCAATAAGGTCAGTAACACCAAGAGTATAAGAGAACACCTCTGTAAAGGACTGACCCAATTTGCGAATACTATCAGCCTGCTCCTCAGGTAGATGTCTAAGGTCTAACAACATCTCATCCTGGGTAGGCGAAATAGATGAACATGATACAGAATTACATTTTAACAAAGGAATTTTACAATTGGACGCAAACTTGAATGTGCACGACTTACTCTGGAGATCGAGCACAAGACCCGTGTGAGAAATGAAGTCCGCTCCCAGTATGATGGGGCAAGACAAGTGCTTAGCCACAAACAGTTTGATTTTCCATGTAAATTTAAAAATACGAATTTTGACCAGTAAGGAACCTAGAATTTCTAATGGAGATGAATTAGCCGAAACATATAGAACAGGAGATGAGACATAGTCACGTAGTTTACAAACAGATTTCAATTTAGAATACCATTCAGCCGAAATAATCGAACAGACACGCCTGAATCTAATAAAGCGGTTATAGGCTCATTGTTTAACTCGATCTTAAGAAAAGGAATAGGTGCGGGGGAATCCGCCGCAATCCTAAGACACTCTTTGGGGCATTCAAAAGATGCATTTGAAAATTGCTCGTTCCCTGAATTTACAACCTGTTTACTAGGGGCTGAGTCTCGGGAAGATGGATTAGTCGACTCAGCCGAAGCCACTAGTCACTTTTTATTATTGGCATAGGTGGAATTTGCACCAGAAGTTGAGCAGGAGGGGGTGCTATTCGAATTTGGGCAATTCTTGGCGATATGTGAGAAAGCCCCACATTTAAAACAGCCTTGTGATGAACCAACCCCATTACTTGTCCCACTCGACTTGATCAGTGGACACTTATTGCGCAGGTGGTCAGGCGACCCACAAGCATAACATTTACGAGGGGTGACTGATCGGCGAGGTGGAGGCCGAGTATTACTAAAGGAAGGCGGGGGTTCTTTCGCTACACGCAAAGAATCGGCGTATCTAACTCCTTCCGCTGAGACGGCCAATGCTTCAAGTTCCGAGAAAGTTTGCGGGCACGCCGCGAAACACAAATATGACCTGTAGGGTGGTGAAATCCCTTCCACAATAGCTTGTACAACCTGATCCTCAGGGAAATGAAGAGCAAACACCCTAGTATAAAACTTAATATCTTGGATGAAGTCTGCCAAGTTTTCATCCAAGCGCTGTACCCGATAATAGTACTTCTGAATAAGGGAGGACCTGGCCCTAGCAGGGATGAAGTTAGCTAGCAAGTGGGCATGGAAATCCTCAATAGATGATTGCTCGGCAATGGCTCTTACGATTTTATCAGAGAGAATACCAATAGCATACGGATAGATAATTTGCAAAATTTGACATGGAGAAAGAGAAAAAACAAGGGCATGATCCTGAAATTCAACTAGAAATCTTAAAAATGAAATTACGTCACTGGTGGTATTAACGGAAAACTTAGAGATACCTCTGAGCAACATTGCCAAGGGATGAGGCAAGCTACTAAACCCGGGTGACATAGTCGGTAAAGGTTTCAATGGCAAGGTAGTTAATTCAGAACGTACATTATTTAATGAGTTACGGCGTTCAGACTCGTCCAATGGGGCAGAGGTTGTTTGAGCAGCAATGGTTTTCCTATTGACTTCTCCCTTATGAGGCTCTTCCTCGCTACCTACATTCACCGTGACGGGTTGATCAGTTTTGGGAGGAACCTCCCCAGTTAACAATTGAGTGACCTTGCTAGATAATTCAGAAATGTTTTCAAGTAGCGTACTAGCTTCCTTCCTCTGAACGTCATTCAACTTCAGAGACAACAGATCATTAACTCTATTTGAAAAGTGATATAGCCTGGCTTGCACACGCTTAATTTGATTAGGAGAAGGATCATTTTCATCAAAAAAACTAACTACGGATGCTAGCCCAGTAATATTCTCGACGATCGTGGAAAGAGAGTCGTCAACTTCTTTCTCTCCCAAGGTGGGGATTGAAATAGGCAATTCAAGTGACTCTCTAAGCTTGTTTGTGTCTACTGCAACCGTGCCTCCAGATTGCACATTTCCAATAGTTAACTCATATATCAACTCCTCTTTGCGCAAATAGTTAAGATGGAGAACATCGCGAGGTCCGGGCATGATGACAGAACAATTTTGAAAAACTCAAAAAAAATTCCAGCAACTGAGAAAATTGTTGGAGTTCGGAACAAAACAATGTTTAACCGTCAAAAAGGGCGAAATTGAGACCCATTCAACCACGCTCTGCTACCACTTGTTACCGTGTTTTAGTGGTAGGTAGAGGTGAAAGAAGGTGCGGGCGGGAACGGGTCTCAAACTACGGAATCAAAGTTAATGTAAAATTTAACAAGGTTATATTTTTTTTCAAAAACAAAGAAATAACAAGCATGGCAGGTACAAAGTAGCAAGTCCAAAGGGTAGTTACAATATTTACAGGATTTGGGCTTCGCGCCCTGACTTCACAATGCTTGGGCAATCAGCTCAGTTTTACCCCAAACACAAGTTTCAACAGAGGGGCAGAAAACCCCATTCATGCCTAGGAGTCCTTGCTCCAAATTACACTGAAAAGCCTCCACGAGGCATACAACACTCAATTTTCAAAAGAGCCACACGCTCTCACTTTAAGCCTCTCAAAGGCGACACCAAACTCCACCTTCGAGTTGTCCTCACTGGACATAGACACAGGGGTAAAATACCCAACCTAATGAGGTCTATTAAATGAAAAGGGGCAATTACATGACCTCTAAAATAACAATTTGAGAGGAGGCGATCTGCACTCCTAATACACTTGTTTTTAATACCTAATCTGGCTCTAGGCCACTAATACAAGGGCTAATCCCATACTACAGAGGTGACTTTAGAAAAGAGCAATTTGTTTTACGTTAACGAAGAAAAGGTTGAGAAAATAAGTTCACCTCAAAACAATGTGAGTGGGAGCTCGAGAGGGTTAGCACTCTCTATCCCAATATGCAGCTTTAAAAGAGAATAGATGAAAAGATTGGTTACATTTTAGGAAAAGGTTACATGGTGGAAACGCTTCGAACCCGCTCCGAGAGTTAAACTGCCAACCTAGCAAGAAAAGAAGTTATTAAGAGGCCATTACCTGGTGTTGAACAGCTGGAGAAGAAAGAGGCGCTTCCCGCCCCCTGCTATGTACTTTACACACTGAAAGATGGCACACAAGTGGCCCGGAGACCCAAAAATCAGCAGTTTAAATACTCTCGCGGAAGGTTCTAGGCGTTTTAGGGAAGAGAATACCCGCCCACAATCACTTTATTGGCTAGGGTACAGAAACATATCCAAGTTGGGGAAAGATACATCGGATTGGTCGGAAATTACTAAAAGAAATTCGGGATTGGATAAATCTAAAACAAGGGGAAAAAGAGGGGTATACAGCCAACTTAAACAATAACAGAAAGAAATTTAACAAGAAACAAACTTTTGAAATAAGAACTTCTCCAAAAAAAATAGTTCTTTCACTTCGCACTAGGGTGCACTATTGTTGATCTTCAGTAGTGTCTCTAGAAGAGAAAGTTCACACTTCTTACTACAAGCAAAACAAAAATACGTCGAAAATGACACAGTTCAAAAACTCCAAATTTTCCACGTAGTGACATCTTCTGAGAAACTTGAAAATTAATACCATCAATAAGGTCCAGAGTTCCTCCAGCAGAGGAGTTTCAATTGGCGCACATTTTAAATTAGCGGCGTGGAGGTGTACCGCCCGGTACAATAATAATAATAATAATAATAATAATAATAATAATAATAATAATAATAATAATAATAATAATTGTTACCGAGTTTTTGCGGTAGTTAGAGGTGAAAGAAGGTGCGGGTGTGAACGGGTCTCAAGCTACGAAATTAGAGTTCATATAAAATTAACGAGGTTATATTTTCTTTTCAAAATGAAGAAATAACAAGCATGGCAGGTACAGAGTAGCAAGTCAACAAAATGTAGTTACAATATTTACCGTATTTGGGCTCAGCGCCCCTACTTCACAATTCTTGGGCAATCAGCCCAACCTTACTTCAAAATAAGTTTTAACAGAGGGGCAGAAAACCCCATTCATGTTCAGGAGCACTTGCTCCAAATTACACAGAAAAGCCTCCTCGAGGCATACAACACTCAAAGAGCCACTCGCTCTCAAACTTTAAGCCTCTCAAAGGCCACACCAAACTCCACCTTCAAGTTGTCCTCTCTGGACATAGACACAGGGGTAAAATACCCAACCTACTGAGGTCTATTAAGTGAGAAAAAGAGTAATTACATGACCTCTAAAATAACAATTTGAGAGGAGGCGAACTTGCGCTCCTAATACGCTTGTCTAAAACCTACTTGGCACTAGGCCGTTAATACAAGGGCTAATCCCATACTAAAGAGGTGACTTAAGAAAGAAACAATTTACATTACGTTAAAGAAGAATAGGTTGAGAAAAAAAAAAGTTCACCTCAAAACAATATGAGTGGGAGCTTGAGAGGGTTAAACACTCTCTATCCCGATATGCAGTTTAAATATAGAATAGATACCAAGGGTCTTTACATTTTAAGGAAGGTTACATTATGGAAAAACTTCGGACCCGCCACGAGAGTTAAACTGCTGAGCTAGCAAAGAAAGAAGTTATTAATCGGCCATTACCTTGTTGTTGACCGCTGCCGAAGAAAGAGGCGCTTCCCGCCCCCTGCTATGTACTTTACACACTGAAAGATGGTACAGAAGTGGCCCAGAGACCCAAAAATCAGCAGTTTATATACTCTCGCGGAAAGTTCGAGGCGTTTTAGGGAAGAGAACACCTGCTCACAATCACTTTATTGGCTAGGGACCAGCAACATATTCAAGTTGGGGGAAGATACATCAGATTGGTCAGAAATTAATTAAAGAAATTCGGGATTGGCTAAATACAAAACAAGGGGAAAGAGAGGGGTATACAGTCAACTTAAACAATAACAGGAAAAAATTTAACAAGAAACAAACTTTTGAAATAAATATTTCTCCAAAAAACAGTTCTTTCACATCGCACTAGGGTGCACCATTGTAGTTTTTCAGTAGTGTCCTCTAGAAGAGAAAGTTCACACTTCTTACTACCGGTAAAACAAAAATACATCAAAAGTGGCACAGTTCAAAAACTCCAAACTTTCCAAGTAGTGACATCTTCTGAGAAACTTGAAAATTACTACCGTCGATAAAGTTCAGACTTCCTCCAGCAGAGGAGTTTCAACTGGCGCACATTTTAAATTAGCGGCGTGGAGGTGTACCGCCCGGTACAGACCTTCCCCCCCCCCCAAAAGTTCCTCCAAGGGGTAACACAGAAGGACATAAACTTTTGTTTGAAAATAAGGTCCAAGTTTTGATGTTGATATGGAGATTAATTGCAGAAGTATTTATAAGATTTTCTTAATTTAGTTTGATTCATTTTCAAAATTTTTGTTGTAACTGGTGAAGTAAAGTCTTTATGTTTGTAGAAGTTGAATTCAGAAGGAAAACTTTAGTTTTTAAAGTTGAGGAAAATTTTCTAAGTCCACCAAATATTGCAGTAGAATACCCAAAAAAAGGTAGTAAAGTTGAACTGGAATGTCCATATAGCTGGATATGTACTTCAAACGTTGATGATTTTAACGGCCAGACCAGCCGCCACTGCTTGCGTTCAGAGGAGGCCGCCCGGGCCCCTCAAGTACCCTGAGATACCGCTCGCCCGCACTATGAGGGGAGCAGAGGTGTAGAAGCACGCCGCGCCCGCGGTGAACATCTACAGGCTGCGGGTCAGTAGCAGGTTGTGCGCCGCACATCAGCCTTGGCCGGGATGAGAGCTCCGGCTCGCCGTGCACATGTCGTCCTCGCTGGGGTCGAGGGGGCCCTTCCTCTATCCCAGTCGCTGCACGGCGCCGCGCGGCTGCGGGGGCACTGAAACATTAAAGCTAGGCGGCAGAATTTGTTGGACCATCATCTTTTTTTTTTGAGGGCACAGGCTTGTGGAGAGGTTGAGGGGCCAGCGGCGTGCAGATATCCATGGCATTAAATAAGCCACTGTGTAGAGTGGAGCAGGAGACGGGAGCGTGGTAATGGCCGTGGGAAGGACAGGATGGCAGTTTAACGGTTCGGGGCAGGTTTTACAAAAATGCTCACATATAAAACAAAATATTATAGAAGGGGCAGAAAGCCTTAAAAGTGAAACTCAAAAAAAAATATAACCTTCATATTCCTTTCAAGATAATATGAGGCAAGTTAGCACAGAAATTATACAGGTTTCACCTGCGACAGGTGAACCCTAAATATCCTCTCGGTGGCTGGATTGCTTAATAACAATGTAACCGGCGTAAGGAAATCGAGAATGACACACGGCCCATGAAATCTGGGGACAAGCTTGCCCGCGGGAACAAAATTCTTGACCATTACCTGGTCACCTACCTTCAAATGAGTGGGTCTCCGTCCACGATCATACCTTTCCCTAACCTTTTCATGAGACACTTTAAGATTGGCTTTAGCCTTCTTCCAAAGATCTTTAATGTTGTCCGGATCTATTGTCTCAGGTAGAATGTCACTCAGAGACCAGAGGTTAGAGAGCGGCGTGTTGGGAACAAACTTGAACATCAAAGAGGCTGGAG
Organism: Anabrus simplex; assembly: GCF_040414725.1. NCBI lineage: Eukaryota > Metazoa > Arthropoda > Insecta > Orthoptera > Tettigoniidae > Anabrus > Anabrus simplex. The sequence goes on along the minus strand of NC_090269.1, from coordinate 146,282,235 downwards.
TAAATTTATATGATTCATGAACCGCCGAATTCAAAGCAAAAGCTAACCAATGCAGGGACGTGTCCCACCTGGAATGATCTTCATGATGATAGGCAATAAGCGCGGACCTGAGATTACGGTTAACCCGTTCAGCCAAGATGGTTGAGGGTAATAAGCAGAAGTAGTTACATGAGAGATGGACAAGTCAAAACAGAATTTACGAAAAAGATTTGATGTGAACGCCTTAGCATTATCAGACACAATATATTGGCACGGACCAAAAGAAGCGAAAATAGAATTTAGGCAAATAATGGGGGACTGAGCGGTAGCCAGCTTAGTCGGAAATAACCAGGAAAATCTTGTAAAACCATCTACGCATACAAAGATGAACTTGTTGGCATTTCCCTTTGACTGGGGAAGGGTCCTACATAATCAATATACAGGCGTTCCATGGGGCGCGACGCTTGATGCGAAGACAAAAGGCCTACCTTGGTGGACATGGTGGGTTTACTGAGCAAACAAGATTTACAAGCTTTTACTAGTTCACGGATTTCACCGTCCATGCCCTTCCAGATGAACCTTTCACGAATCTTTTCACGAGTTTTAAAGATTCCAAGATGCCCCCCTAATGGGGTCTCATGATAGTACTTGAAGATCATAGGCACAAGAACAGCTGGAACGACAACCTTCATCATCTTATCATGCCTCGAAGGGCAACATAGAACACCATTCCTCAGAACATAAGGGACAACATGTTCCCCAGAAGAAAGGGTTTCCATTATCGGAGCCAGCGTCGGATCTTCACGTTGGTATTTCTCGATATCCCTAAAGAGCATGGGAGCATCTGTTAGGATGGCATTAACTCCAGATAGTATGGACTCGGGAGGTGATGAACTGTCGACCTGTTCGTGGGTCTCGACGTCGTTGGAAAACATACGGCTGACTCCATCAGCAACAACATTTTCGGTACCTCTAATGTGCCTGACATCGAATTGGAAGGCAGAAATTCGGATGGCCCAACGGGCTATACGACCAGTGCGACGCGGCCTACCTAAGACTTGATTATCTGTCTCCAGGTCGAATTTGACATGTTCCAGATAGAGACGGAACTTTTCTAAGGCGAATAAGACTGCCAAACCTTCGAGCTCATAGATGGAATACTTGGCTTCTTGAGCCGACAATGTCCTAGATGCATAGGCGATGGGTCGCCTCCCTAGTTCAGTCTCTTGAAGAAGGACTGCAGCTACTGCTGACGACGACGCGTCGGTTTGGACGATGAATTTCTTCGAGAAATCAGGCATAGCAAGTACAGGGGCATTACAGAGAGCTAATTTAAGATCTTCAAAAGCGGCTTGTTGAGAAGGTCCCCACTCGAATTTGATGCCTTTCCTACGAAGAAGGTTCAAGGGCGCCGCTCTATTAGCGAAGTTAGGAATGAACTTCCTGAAGAAATTCACCATACCAATGAACCTGGCGATACCTTTGATGTCCTTGGGAGGTTTAAAATCACGGATGGCCTGTGTTCTAGAATGATCGACTGCAACACCATCAGGTGACACAATATGCCCTAGGAATGACATAGAGGGCTTAGCAAAGGCAACCTTGGACAACTTGACAGTTAACCCAGCCTTACGAAGGCGATTGAGAACTTCTCGCAGATGATCTAGATGTTCTTCAAAGGTCTCCGAAAATACGACGACATCATCCAAGTAGTGATACAAGTACTCAAATTTGATGTCGGAGAAGACCCTATCTAGCAGCTTAGTGAGTACAGCTGCTCCCGTGGGGAGCACGAAAGGCACGCGGTTGTAGTCGTATAAATTCCAGTCCGTGGCGAACGCTGTAAGATGTTTAGACTCTTCCGCAATTGGAATTTGATTGTAGGCTTGATTCAAATCCAAGATAGTGAAGAACTTGGCCTTACGGAACCATGAAAAACAAGAATGAAGGTCGGGAAGGGGCACAGATTGTAACACCACCTTCCGATTGAGAGCCCTATAATCGATGACAGGCCTGAAGCCCCCTTAGGGTTTCGGGACTAGAAAAATAGGTGACGAATACGCCGACTTAGAGGGCCTAATAATACCATCCTTCAACATCTGATCGATGATTTCTTTCCTAGCCTTCATTTTAGGTGGAGATAGCCTGTAAGGTGGAAAACGGACAGGAATTGAATCCGTGAGCTCAATTTTGTATTCAATAAGGTCAGTAACACCGAGAGTATCAGAGAACACCTCTGGAAATGACTGACATAATTTACGAATACTATCAGCCTGCTCCTCAGGTAGATGTCTAAGGTCTAACAACATCTCATCCTGGGTAGGCGAAATAGATGAACATGATACAGAATTACACTTTAACAAGGGAATTTTACAATTGGACGCAAATTTGAATGTGCACGACTTACTCTGAAGATCGAGCACCAGACCAGTGTGAGAAATGAAGTCAGCTCCCAATATGATGGGGCAAGACAGGTGCTTAGCCACAAACAATTTGATTTTCCATGTAAATTTAAAAATACGAATTTTGACATTTACAGAACCTAGGATTTCCAATGGAGATGAATTAGCCGAAACATATTGAACAGGAGATGAGACATAGTCAGGTAGTTTACAAACAGATTTCAATTTAGAATACCATTCAGCCGAAATAATCGAACAAACACTGCCTGAATCTAAAAGAGCTGTTACAGGTTCATTATTTAACTCAAGTTTGAGAAAAGGGACCGGTGCGGGGGTATCCGCCGCAATCCTAAGACACTCTTTGGGGCATTCAAAAGATAGATTTGCAGATTGAACATTCCCTGAATTTACGACCTGTTCGCCAGGGGCTGAGCCTCGGGAAGATGGATTAGTCGACTCAGCCGAAGCCACTAGTCACTTTTGATTGTTGTTGGAAGTTGCACCTGAAGTTGAGCAGGAGGGGGTGCTATTCGAATTGGGACAATTCTTGGCGATATGTGAGAAAGCCCCACATTTAAAACAGCCTTGTGATGAACCAGTTCCATTCCTTGTCCCACTAGACTTGAGCAATGGGCACTTGTTCCGAAGATGGTCGGGCGATCCGCAAGCATAGCATTTACGAGGTGTGACTGGTCGGCGAGGAGGAGGAGGCCGAGGATGACCAAAAGAAGGAGGGGATTCTTTCGCGACACGCAAAGAATCGGCGTATCTAACTCCTTCCGCTGAGCCAATGCTTCAATTTCAGATAAGGTTTGCGGGCACGCCGCGAAACACAAATATGACCTATAGGATGGTGAAATTCCTTCTACAATAGCCTGTACAATTTGATCTTCAGGAAAATGAAGTGCAAACACCCTAGTATAGAATTTAATATCTTGGATGAAGTCTGCTAAGTTTTCATCCAAACGCTGTACACGATAATAGTACTTCTGAATAAGGGAGGACCTGGCCCTAGCCGGGATGAAGTTAGCTAGCAAGTGGGCGTGGAAATCCTCAATAGATGATTGCTCGGCAATGGCTCTTACGATTTTGTCTGAGAGAATACCAATAGCATAGGGATAGATGATTTGCAAAATCTGACGTGGGGAAAGAGAAAACACAAGGGCATGATCCTGAAATTCAACTAAAAATCTTAAAAATGAAATTACGTCACTGGTGGTATTAACGGAAAACTTAGAGATACCTCTGAGCAACATTGCCAATGGATGAGGCAAGCTGCTAAACCCTGGTGACATAGTAGGTAAAGGTTTCAGTGGCAAGGAAGTTAATTCAGAACGTATATTATTCAACGATGCACGACGTTCAGATTCGTTGTCCAATGGGGCAGAGATAGTTTGAGCAGCAACGGTTATCCTATTAGCTTCTCCCTTAGGAGGCTCTTCCTCGCTACCTACATTCATCGTGGTGGGTTGATCAATTTTGGGAGGAACCTCCCCAGTTAACAATTGAGTGACCTTGCTAGATAATTCAGAAATACTTTCAAGCAACGTACTAGCTTCCTTCCTCTGAACGTCATTCAACTTCAGAGACAACAGATCGTTAACTCTATTTGAAAAATGATATAGCCTGGCTTGCACACGCTTAATTTGATTAGGAGAAGGATCATTTTCGTCAAAGAAACTAACTACCGATGCTAGCCCAGTAGTATTCTCGGTGATCGTGGAAAGAGAGTCGTCAAATTAGGGATGGAAATGGGCAAATCAAGGGACTCTCTAAGCTTGTTGGTGTCTATCGCAACCGTGCCTCCAGATTGCACATTTCTGATAGTTAACTCATAGATCAACTCCTCCTTGCGCAAATAGTTAAGATGGAGAACATCGCGAGGGCCGGGCATGATGGCAGAACTATTTTGAAAAAATCAGAAAATTCCAGCAACTGAGAAAATTGTTAGAGTTCGGAACAAACAATGTTTAGCCGTCAAAAGGGGCTAAATTGAGACCCATTCAACCACGCTCTGCTACCACTTGTTACCGAGTTTTTGCGGTAGTTAGAGGTGAAAGAAGGTGCGGGTGTGAACGGGTCTCAAGCTACGATATTAGAGTTCATATAAAATTAACGAGGTTATATTTTCTTTTCAAAATGAAGAAATAACAAGCATGGCAGGTACAGAGTAGCAAGTCAACAAAATGTAGTTACAATATTTACCGGATTTGGGCTCAGCGCCCCTACTTCACAATTCTTGGGCAATCAGCCCAACCTTACTTCAAAATAAGTTTTAACAGAGGGGCAGAAAACCCCATTCATGTTCAGGAGCACTTGCACCAAATTACACAGAAAAGCCTCCTCGAGGCATACAACACTCAAAGAGCCACTCGCTCTCAAACTTTAAGCCTCTCACAGGCCACACCAAACTCCACCTTCAAGTTGTCCTCTCTGGACATAGACACAGGGGTAAAATACCCAACCTACTGAGGTCTATTAAGTGAGAAAAAGAGTAATTACATGACCTCTAAAATAAAAATTAGAGAGGAGGCGAACTTGCGCTCCTAATACGCTTGTTTAAAACCTACTTGGCACTAGGCCGTTAATACAAGGGCTAATCCCATACTAAAGAGGTGACTTAAGAAAGAAACAATTTACATTATGTTAAAGAAGAATAGGTTGAGAAAAAAAAAGTTCACCTCAAAACAATATGAGTGGGAGCTCGAGAGGGTTAAACACTCTCTATCCCGATATGCAGTTTAAAGATAGAATAGATACCAAGGGTCTTTACATTTTAAGGAAGGTTACATTATGGAAAAACTTCGGACCCGCCCCGAGAGTTAAACTGCTGAGCTAGCAAAGAAAGAAGTTATTAATCTGCCATTACCTTGTTGTTGACCGCTGCCGAAGAAAGAGGCGCTTCCCGCCCCCTGCTATGTACTTTACACACTGAAAGATGGTACAGAAGTGGCCCAGAGACGCAAAAATCAGCAGTTTATATACTCTCGCGGAAAGTTCGAGGCGTTTTAGGGAGGAGAACACCCGCCCACAATCACTTTATTGGCTAGGGAACAGCAACATATTCAAGTTGGGGGAAGATACATCAGATTGGTCAGAAATTTTCATCGAAATTAACGAGGTAGTGTGTAAATTAAGAATATTCCGAAAGTTAACTTAAACCAGGTCATAAGTGCCGGGGTGTTTGAGACGTGTACTCGGCTTCTTGGTTCTTATGACCTGTTTAAGAATGGAGATGCCCTGATCGGTCGACTGAGCTTGTAAGATTCTAGACTTGGTCACATTTTGCATTATCAGAGAACGAATTTATGAAGACTAAGCCATTTGTGAATCAAGGGCCTTCTCAATTTCCCGAGTCCGCCAATTTCTCTCGGACTTGACAATAGCTCCCGCCAGGAACAGGCCTGAAGACTGTCGGTTTAGTCTTACAACGGCTCTCAGTGGCCGTGGAGCTTTCGGTTATCGCCGGCTTTGTTCGGCGAGATTAATTCGTATTCAGGATTCCCTCTATTCACAGCTGTGTGTTTACGAATTATAATTCGGAAAATTCAAACATAAAGCATAGTGAGACTTGTTCAGCGCTATCAAGTCCTTTTGTAGGAGTTAATTTACGGATTTTTAAATGTCTATTTTTACGTAATTCACTCGAAATTGTTTTTGCTTCAAATATGGAGGGACAATATATTATGTATTTCAAAAGAATTTCAAAAAGGAATTAATACGTGTTCTCCATCATTCTTCCCACACATAACCAAAAAGTAACCCTTATCCATAATATCGCTCGTCTGGTTCAAAGTGCGACAACTCAAAAATTGTCGATTTTCAGTTATTTATATCATTCTATTCCGTTTTTCAAGCTGTCTCTGACTGAGGGCTGCAATAAGTCCTATGGCTAAACCGAGAAAATGACTAAAAGAAATGTCCACAATTGTCGTGTTACACTTTTCACAACTACACCTTTTCGCAATATATTAGTTTTGAACAGGAACAGTATGTTATGTGCCATTTCTCTACAGTGGCTCGAAAGGATAAAAGATTACTAATATTAAAAGGAGGGAAAGTTAGTTCGTTTGTATGTGCAGTGTAATGTCGGTAACTGATCGACCATTTTCAGAAATTCTTTCTCTATTAGGAAGAATATTTCCTTGAGATTACTATGAGCTCTATAGAATTAGGCTAGCTGATCAGGGGAACAAGTAGTTTAAAAAAGTAGAGCTGGTCGAAAAAATCGTGCGTCTAGGACCGTGAAAGCGAATACATTACCTGAATGTAGCCTACCGGGTTTACTTAGAATTCATTTTATTCCAGAAACAAGTTCTTTTTCATTTTCTTCGTATTTCTAGCAGTTTTCCAGGAAGAAATACCTTGGTGTGTTTAATCCCTTGCATTATCCGAAAAAGATTTTAAAAAAGCAGTTTGAAAATAAGCTTTCCGTTGTTGTCAGCAATTCTCAAATAAGTAAAAACAAAAACAAAAATAGTCGATGCATTTCTCCAAAAAGTGATGTCGTAATAAGCGATTTGTTAAATACAATGTTTACATTGGATTTAGACGGGACCGTTATATCCAATACGTCATTAAAAGTGATGTCACAATGAACGGTTTTGACTGTATTATCAAAGCAAGATCGAGTATACCAAACCGTAATGCAGAATCCAATATGGCGGTTGTTTTGGGTCATTACCCTTGGCGTAGATATGCTGTCTATTTTGAAAAAAGGCAATAAGTTCTAGATAAAATAATAAATGCGCATAATGGCCGTAAAGATTTATTAAATTCAACATTAACTGCATTCACTAAGTTAGAAACCACGAACTGATATAATTTGTCAGAAAAATATTATTTTAGACTGATCACATATTCGACCCATGTACAAAATCCTAAAACCAGAAAAACTGAAAATCACGAACTTTTACCAACATCTATCATAACAGCCTAAAACAGATTTAAAAGAGCAAACACAAAGCACCAACTCCACTGTCATTAAATTACTGCGAAGTACGGTAGGAGCTTCAGATGTGCATTTAAGGATGTAATTTTGAAATATCAGTTCACTCAGATCATGACTAATGCAAATAAATTTTTTGTTAGTTTATCAACGTTTTTGAACACACTGTTGTGACATTTCATGTGTATAATATTTCTGCCGTCCGGCTCTTTCACTGTCGTGAATGTAGAGGTTCAAAGGATCGCGGTTAAGGCTGGTTAACTCCTCTTATTCGTGGATGTTTTTGAGTTAATACATACAACACACCACACTGTAATTTTAAGGCTTCCAATCTGTCAAAAACATTAGTTATAACCAGGGCTTTTTTTTTCTGAAAAAAAGGATGTGCCGGAACTCACAGGAGGGAAATTAAGGAAGAAGACATGGGATTTACCGAATATTTAAGAAAGAATGTAAATTTCATTGAAACCTACTTACACTGAATTCAAAACAATTTCCAAATTTTTGACATATCATCCTTCTCAGTACGTTTCCTGGTCTTGCCTTTTGTATCCATGGCTGAATGACGAGCTTGTAACAACCAAGTTTTGACATACTTCGTTAGATCAAATACCGTCAAAGGAGGTCCAACAATTCTTATAAATAGTAATAAGGTAATGTTCACTGACAAAGATGATCTTTCTGGAGTCACAATCAAGTTCATCTGAGAAAATCCCCTTTCGCACTCACTTGAAGACATATAGCTATTGTGTTGAGAGTCCTCCGAACCCGAGAAAGTTCCCTGGGCATTTCTTCTCTGAATTTCAGATGAATAGCTCGAACAGATTCTCTTTCATTCAGTTGGAATCTTCTTGCCAGTGTGCCTATTTCTGCTTCTCCATACAGAATATTTTCTCTTGAGTTTGCTGGCTAGTTCCTAGAATCCAGAACTTTTGCACATCTTGACAGTTCAGTGTCTTCTTCGGAAAGTATTCTTTTCTGTAGAGAAGTTTTAAGCTGCTTCGGGGAGATTGGTGGATCATAAATTCTCTTTTTCTTATGCAATGGAACGCCCTTAAACTGTAGATTTTCAGCTGCCTCAAGAGCTTTCTGATTGTAAGGCCCTGGGACAGACCTCCTCTTCTCACAAATGTTAACAAGATACTCAATCTTGCTGTGGGCTTTGTAAAGATCAGCATTTATCTCCTTCAGATCTAAGCTTAGTTCAGACAGTTCTTGCAAAGCATCGCAAATTAATCCCAGATCCAAAATAAATTCCACAGATGTTATTTTCCTGTGAAGACCTTCATACGTGCATTTTCCTCTCTGTCACAACCATCTTCTGATTTACCGTCCGGCTCCATGGCTAAATGGTTAGCTTGCTGGCCTTTGGTCACAGGGGTCCCGGGTTCGATTCCCGGCAGGGTCGAGAATTTTAACCTTAATTTCGCAGGCACTGGGGCTGGGTGTATGTGTTGTCTTCATCATCATTTCATCCTCATCACGACGCGCAGGTCACCTACGGGTGTCAAATCAAAAGACCTGCATCTGGCGAGCCGAATATGTCCTAGGACACTCCCGGCACTAAAAGCCATACGCCATTTCCATTTCTGATTTACCTCTTTCAGAAAGAAGTACCAGTGCTTCAAAATCCTGCTAAACAGCCAAAACAGTTCTATAGCTGGGTGCAACCCACCTTGTGGACAGAATTCCTGCAATTTTTAAAATCTGCATGTCCAGTGTAGCTGCACATGACTGGAGCTGCCTTGCATTCTTTGGAGAGGCATGATACATAACATATAATTTGTCCATAAAACTCTTAAATCTGTTGATGCCAGAAACATCGTGTACTGATAATTCCAGTCTGTGGCTAGCACAGTGCCACAAAACATTGGCAGAAATCTGTCTTTGAAAAGTTTTGAAAATCCTCCACATACTCCGAACATTACTGCGGCACCATCACACGTCAGTGAAACTAAATTTTCCTTGGGAAAATCTTTTTTGAACCCTAGTGCTCCTATAGAAGACATCAATCTTTTGTAAATTCCATTTGCTGTTACGTCATTTAACTCAAATCTATGAAAAGGTTGACCGGATCTGTCATTTTTATTTCATCAAGGTAGGTGTAAACATACTGTCAGAACAAACTTTTGACTTAGAGTAGTTGATTCATCAAGAATAAGAGAGAACTTGCTCTTTGAATCAAGTACATTTTTTATCAATCTTGTTCTTATTTCTCTGCCTATGTGGTTTACTATATTTATACAGGCATTACTTGAATGCAAAATTCTCCCCATATCAATCCCGTTCAATTCTTGTAAATCAATTTCAGTTTAAAAATTGTAGAACGACTTTTTTTTTTGCTAGGGGCTTTACGTCGCACCGACACAGATAGGTCTTATGGCGACGATGGGAGAGGATAGGCCTAGGAGTTGGAAGGAAGCGGCCGTGGCGTTAATTAAGGTACAGCCCCAGCATTTGCCTGGTGTGAAAATGGGAAACCACGGAAAACCATATTCAGGGCTGCCGACAGTGGGATTCGAACCCACTATCTCCCGGATGCAATTATTATTATTATTATTATTATTATTATTATTATTACATTATTATTATAAACATTTACGTTGGAGAAAATAACAGAGGTTTTGATTGGTGAGTCTGGGTGGTGAGAGGTAAGTTTATGTGGTCTGATTGGTTCCTCGTGTTCGGTCCGGGGCCAGCTTCGCCCTCCTCGAAAGAGCGAGGAAAACCTTCGACGCCTTTCGCTTCTCACCTGTCCAGCGAGTCAGACGTACTTCGGCGATCCTCCCGCTCAGGATGGCCTGCCTTGGAGTTAGCGCTGTTGGTTTCATTTCCACCTTAATTTAAATTCGATGTTAGTTTTCTTTTCACATAGGAGTTTGCCCCTACTTGCCCTGACTCGCCACTCAATTATTAAGATGCCTTAGCTTTCAGCTGGGCCTGCCGGTTGGTTTTGGAGGCAGTCCCCTTTTCTTTTGGTTTTGAAAACTCTATAATTAATAGATAAATGTTACTTCCCTCGTGTCACTGGATGTGAGCTAGTTTTTCCTCTACCCCGCACCAGAAGTGTTTTTGTTGAGGGAGTAAGTTAAACGCCTCTGCGTCAAGTTTTATAGTTTCTGATTTCCCTCTAGTTTCCATTATGTAGCGCGATTATCTGAAAGTGCAGTTAAATTTCACTCAATATTGTACTGTTTTAATATCATATTTTTCTTATTACCTTTAATCGTTGTATTCTGGAAGTTGCATTAAGCTGAAGTATCTCTGTACCTTAGCTTCTTTGACTTAAGGGAATTGTCCGTGGTAAATTACGTCTAGTGTTCTTAGTTATGAGATATGACAACCTGATTTTTTATTTGATGAATTTTCTTTTGTAATGTCTATTTTGAAAAAGATAAACAGATTAAAGGATCGCCGTTGATTTTTCTAGAAGCCCGCAACCTACGCATCCCAAAGGTCCTGGTAAGGTTCCCACGCCTGTCCACATCCTTCCTTTATAGTTGTCAAGTTGAACAACCTGATGTTCATTTGTTTATTTTCTCGACGCAGTTTCAGCTGGTGTTTTGGTTTGTCTTACAGCTGTCCAAAATCCATGTAATTTAAGCTTTATTATTATTTCTTTAACATGTGTTGTGTAACGAATCCGGTTACAGGCATTATGCAGTCATGGTTTATTTCGTGACCGGCTAAGCTCGGCGTGAGACCAAAATTACAAACTTACGTTTTAGCGACCACCGCCATCAGAGAACCTACCATATCACATGCTTATGGATGGAGATAATGTGTTTTCATACTCCAGAATCGAATAATATTGTTCATTCAGTTCACTTAAAAATAGTATTTTTTCTCTAAACAGTTCAAATATCTTGGTCATCATTGCATTGTTCTTACAATCGATATCTGGTAGCAGTTGGTAGGTAACAGAAGTCGGGATGTACGTAGTTAGAACTCATGTCGATAGATATAGCTGTGTACTTACGTCATCATGGCGATGGGACAATAACTACGCTGACAGAAATGTACCGAGCTCGATAGCTGCAGTCGCTTAAGTGCGGCCAGTATACAGTATTCGGGAGATAGTAGGTTCGAACCCCACTGTCGGCAGCCCTGAAAATGGTTTTCCGTGGTTTCCACACCAGGAAAATGCTGGGGCTGTACCTTAATTAAGGCCACGCGCTTCCTTCCCACTCCTAGCCCTTTCCTGTCCCATCGTCGCCGTAAGACCTATCTGTGTCGGTGCGACGTAAAACAACTAGCAAAAAAAAAAAAAAAAACAGAAATGTAGTTTTCTTTAAAAATGTATAAATGTTGCGGTCGTGAGGGGTTTAGTGTATTTTCCTTGTGAAGAAGACATAACGTCCGCCTCTGTGGTGTAGTGGTTAGCGTGATTAGCTGCCACCCCCGGAGGCCCGGGTTCGATTCCCGGCTCTGCCACGAAATTTGAAAAGTGGTACAAGGATTGGAACGGGGTCCACTCCTCCTCGGGAGATCACCTGGCTGAGGTGGGAACTGAACCCATCTCTACTCAGGCGGTAGAGGTGGGATCCCTCGCTGAGTCCGAGGGGAAAACCGACCCTGGAGGGTAAACAGATAAGGAGAAGACATAACACACTGTGAATGGCGGACAGAATACGGCTTTTACATATAGATTTGCTGTAATGTTAAAATGTTAAACTTGCGGGTGTTTTCTTTTTCTGTGGGATTTTAAGTCTGTTTGGGTAACACCAGGTAGCATCTTCGAATAATGCATTTAATAACGTCGTTGATGTGAAATGGAGAACGCAACATTTTATTAATTTCGTTCTTATTTCGTCCAATACTTACGTATAGAATTCGATTATGATATCTAAGAAGCAAGAAAAATCTGCAAGAACTCCTTCGAAAAGGAAAGTAACATTATCAACCTAAGTTGGCCGTGCGTGAGGGGCGCGTAGTTGTGAGCTTGCATTTGGGAGATAGTGGGTTCGAACCCCGCTGTCATCAGCCCTGAAGATGGTTTTCCGTGATTCCTCATTTTCACATCAGGCAAGTGCTGGCTGGGGCTGTACCTTCAATAAGCCACGGCCTCTTCCTTCCTACTCCTAGGCCTTTCCTATCCCATCGTCGTCTCAAGACCTATCTGTGTCGGTGCGACGTGTATTATTGACTTACGGCATATGCGTATGTAATATGTTTGCTTCTGTGTATTATTACAGCGTGCTTTCTCTTCAGTCCGACAAGTAAGAGCAAATTTCAAGAATACGGCAGAAATATATAGTGTAACACTAAATTGAGTGAGGGTCTGCATTTCCTTAATTCCTCATTAAGCTTGAACACAGACTTAATTATGAATATCTCGATTGACGATTTATTATCATTTACTTGAGTAAGGGGACCTCTATTATTGATAGATTGAGGTTAGTTTGTTGATGGTTATGTCTCGTGATTTCAGTGCGTAACTAGCCTAGTTGGCAGCAGTGATGAGCTATTAAGAAAAAAGAGAGAATAGGGCGGCGATGTTTGCCCTTTAGTGCAAAGCCTTACGTAGCGATTGCTGTAGAAAGGTTTCTCTACCTAAATAAGCTGCTAATGAGTAGTCCGTCGCCTTCAACAACTGCTTCCGAACTACACAGTACGGTAAGTTGAAGCAAGACCCTGCAAGCGCTAGTTTCGTCAGCTGGTGTGACAGCTGTTGCTGTCTCTCTCCCTTCGCTGTGAACCACTTTCATTACGTAACACACTTCCAGTAGGATAACATATCATATTCCAACCAAGACTTCAGATAAAATCTCACGACGAGTGTAGTGCAACACTCGGAGTAGCACTGGCTATTTAGGCTTGGTTCCCGCCAGCACACGCCTCGATGTTGCCAGGCCATGCGTCTCGATTCTCCTTACTGCCTGCTCTATGGGAGACTTTTTGCGAATAGGCTCCAACAAAAATTACCCGCTAGATGGCAGGCATAGACGCGCGAAGTTCTCAATGCATTATTATGACGACAGCCTTCGAGCATACAAACAATAGAGAGGGCGCTCCCTATGTTTCTACCGACCGAACGTGGCACCAACATCAAGCTGATGTACGGCCAGTCTTCCTTAAGATGAACATTACAAGTGTTTTTAAATCCCGATTTAAATGTACTCCTTATGATTAATTGATTTAAACTATTTAAGATGGTGATAAATACAATTCCCTTGGAACGTTTCCTTTCCTATTTGTATGAAAAGTGTTAAATATCGTTATACAGCGTGAACCGAAATTCGCGCACTCGGGCGTTGCAGCGCGACTCCTCACATGCCAGCAATAAAAAAAATGTCTCTCACAAAAGTTCGTCCTGCGAGGCAACCCCACCGCCACCACCACCGCCCGAGTGCAAGCCCAGCTGCGTCGTGAGGGGCGTAAACCCCGGCATACCGCTGAACCTCATCATCCAGAAACTCCTACAGGCAGGACTCCACCTCCACCGCGCAGCCAGAATACACAACGAAGCTGGACCCACCTTCATGTTGAGGCTTCAACTTCAGACAGCACAAGAAGCCCAACGTCTAATACAACAGGGGATAAAACTATTCGGCCGCCACCACCGCGTGGAGCCATCCCGATCTCCCCCGCAACCCTTCTCACACCCATCCATCTCCCGTAACCGCGCCCGGCTTTCCAACCCCCAACCTCACCTTCCAAACCCACAAACCCGCTCCTTCCTACTTAAAGCACTACACACATCTCTACTCAACTTCTCCATACTATACCAGCAAATCACCCAATACCTTCTCCCTAACCTCCAACAATAAATGGAAATAACTATATTGAACTCACTGTAAACCTATCTATGCAATGTAACTTCTGTAAACCATAACTGTATAACCAATGTATATAAAGTTAAATAAATAAAGAGCAAGAGAACAGATGCTGCACCCCTTAGCCAAGAGGACATACCTTCTTATCACATCACCAAATTAAAGCTCCCTCCTATTTACCTTCCAACCCTACCAAACCCCCAAACCCCGCCAAATCTCCTGGCCAGAGAGAAGGCATAACCTTCTAGGCGGCTCGCCCCTCCCCGTCGGGGAGGGGAATGAAAACATTCCCCTTGGTCCTTGGTCCTGCGAGAGAAAGGACGTTGAAGAGTGGCAATCTGGCAACACTGTAACCACATGTAGGGAACTACCCCTGTCAGCACGTACTTCTCGTGCTGTATAGTTGGTGCAGTGGATAGATTTTTGGGTTAGCATGCAGGAAGTCGAGGGTTCGATCCTGGGTTGAAGAATATGTTTTTTTATTTCGTGAATGTAGTCCAAGTGGTTATGGTATCCGGCATCTTAATCGTCAACAGCGATTGCAGCGTGTCCTCTAGAAACCATTTGCACTGTACTACGATCCTAGAAATGGACGAACAATCGTTTTCATTGGTCAGCTTTGAAAGACGCCCTTTCCACGTCGTGGGCGTGAATTTATTTGCTGTTGGCGATTAAGATGCCAGATACCATACCACCTGGACTACATTTACGGTATAAAAGAACATACGTGTCAACCCAGGATCGACCCCTCGACCCCTCGACCTCGTCTTCCGCCGGCAGCGCCCTCTCTATTTGTATGCTCGAAGACGACAGCCTACACAACACTATGCAGTATAGTCATATGTTTCACTGAAGTTCGTAAATTACGTCAGTTATATTAAATATCGGTTAAATTACCTGTATGAAGTCGCAGTTGGCCACTTTATGTCACAATTTAAAGTTTTCCTGGACGAAGGCCTGGAGTGATACACCGCGCGGTTAACATTTTGTGTACTTGCCAACACAATATCAGTTAATAGAGGTCATAAGAACTTGGTTTGCTGATATTCTTTGACCTCACACTGTAACAGAACACATTCTGAAAGGGAAGAAGTAGCAAGTCCTCGTATTACGCTGGTAAGTTTGAAGGACTTCCGACAGTAGGGCACAGCAGTTGCTACAAACTCCGGCAAATGCTTCACCAGAGCAGGGCCGGTAGATGCATACTGGGTCTCGGCCCAGAAATGGCCATGGCTGGTCCTTGGTCCAACAGCTCTGCACTCTGACCGGCCAACCGAGCAGAGGAGGGGTGGCCACGGCTCTACCGTGGCTCTACGCCTCTGCATTCGGGAGACGGGACAGGGCTGGACCTCACGACTGACCCCAACCGTCGGCTGTCCTGAGAATGGTTTTCCATTCTCTTGCACTAAGGCGAATGCCGGGTTCCTAGTACAGGCCGCGGCCGCCAACCCCCTCATCTTTTCCGAGCATCTCCTTCACCGTAACCAATCTCCCGACCTGAGAGGCCCGCCTCCCCCTTCAGGGGAGGAATGAAAACATTTTAGCAGTAGTCGTCACCAGAGCAACAAAACAAGGTTTTGGGTATCGATGTCCTCCTCTGTCCTGATGCATAATCAGTTCCATTTATTGGTGTCGAAGCTCGGAAATGTCACACTCAATCCTCTTTTCAACAATACGACCCAAGTACCCGTTAATTAGAATTTGATTTTCTGTTTCTAGATTTATTGCGACATTATCACTTGGATATTTGAGGTTGTCCAAAATGTCTAAACATGAATGCCTTTTTTGTTTTTTTGTTTTTTGTGATTGTCCGTCACAATTCTTATCACAGGGTATCCACTACACTCCACAGCTTTAATCACTTTCTGAAATAAGGTGTTCAGCTGTAAAGGCGACAGAGGCGAGAGTAATCCGAAGATATCAAATTACTTCCTTTATTAGGACCTTGCCTAGATATAGCCAGAGGGCGAGTTGGCCGTGCGATTAGGGGCGCACAGCTGTGAGCTTGCATCCGGGAGATAGTGAGTTCGAACCCCCGCTGTCGGTAGCCCTGAAAACGGTCTTCCATGGTTTCTCATTTTCACACCAGGCAAATGCTGGGGCTGTACCTTAATTAAAGCCACGACCGCTTCTTTGCCATTCCTAAGTCTTTCTTATTCCATCGTCGCCATAAGACCTATCTGTGTCGGTGCGACGTAAAGCAAATAGGAAAAAAATGATATAGCCGACTGCCGCTTTCCACTTCATTCCCCTCTAGACGGTATATTATGGACTTGTATTTCTTCGGACTGCGAACCACCTTGACGAGAGATTTGCGAAATGGTACACAACAGTTGAATACTTTGAGGGGAAAAAATCTGACGTTTCACTTCTAAAAAAAAAAAAAAAAAACGACTTGCACAAAGAAAGACATCATTTACACTTAAGAGAACTTTGAAAATATCTATAAGCATAATATGATTAATTTATTTCACAGTTCTAGACAAAATATCACTTGTACAAATGGAAGTGGACAGGCACGTTTACTCACTGTAAGAAATAACTCAGCTTTTCGTACACATAAGTGCATCAATAACACAATTCAACACCCACACTGGCCGCGAAGATTGTGCGTCTACTACTGCACTCTTACGGCGACTTGAAGGAATATTGGTAAATAGAGCAGGCAGTATAGGAGGATCGAGACGGCGTTGGCAGTGACAAAGTGGTGAGAGGTAGAAGAGCACTGACCCTCGGTCACTATTCGGCAACATCGGGCGATCTTCGCTTTGATTGGCTCGTGACGGGACACACTCCTGAACAGATTAGTCTTGCATCTCTAGTGACAGAAGGGTGGGAGGGAATTTGGGGGTTTCGCGTGGAGTTGCCGAGCTCTGGTGGTGTGCCGAACGTTTCATATTGTATTGCTTTGAACAGCAAAATTCGACCATTCTTTCAGTTCAGCCGCGAATCAGGTTTCTTCTTCCCTTATTAGAACCAGTTACGTGGCCAATCTGTCGAAGATAGGTACGATACACCACGCTAATCAGCTCAAACTCGCACTTATCTTTCGAGTACATTCTTTGTTGTCTGAGGTCAGGCTTCTCTTCACCTCTTGGGCCGCACAATGGCTGTGATAATCATCTCTAGAGAGCGCGGCTTAATGAAAGATGACCCGGCAAGTGCATTGATGGGAGAGGCTCTGCAACTCCTCTAGTCAGTGAGCAGTTAGTTTCTATATCTTAATTATTATTGACTAGCTGTTACCCATGGCTTCACTCGCGAGGATTTGGTAAGTTGATAAAAATGAATTGTTCCTCGGTACTGCACTAAGATATTTTATGAAAATCCCTAAAGTCGCCGAAAAATTGCATTTCATGTATCCCTAAACCTCTCTGTAAACCACGTTCGTGGCATTGCCTTTTGGGGCTAAGATAACCAGGCTACTGGCAGAGCTAAATCTGGACCATGCGACTTGGAACTCTACATGTGAGGAAAAAGTCCTCTTTCAAGTCCAAATAAAAGGGTTTCTTTATTTCTAAAGGAGATTCCAGATACCGATTTTCACATCCGTAACATCTTAGTTTTTGGGATATAAGTATCCTCATAAAGAGAATTCAACTCCACTTATTTTCGATCTCCAGCTTGATTTTCCAAAAACAATAAGTACGTGTTTTTTTATTTTTAAAGTGGAATACAAATACCAATTTTAACTTCTGTAACATGTAAAGTTTAAGATATATACTGTAGATATACTCATTTTAAAAACTACCTCACTCCTTGGCTAACTGAACAGCGTGGAGGCCTTCGGTTCACAGGGTTCCGGGTTCGATTCCGGGCTGGGTCGCTGATTTTAAATGCATGTGATTAATTCATCTGGCTCGGGGACAGGTTGTTTTATATGTCCTAACACTCTCCTCTTCATATTCACTCAGCACACCTCATTACCAACCACAACAGGAACACGCAATCGAAATTACATCCCTACACACGGGATTGGCATCGGGAAGGGCATCCAGCCGTAAAACAGGGTCATGTGCGACACAGTTCACACCCGCGATCCCACAGTTGTGAGAAAGCGGTAGAAGAAGAACATACTCGTTTTAAAAAATCACCCGCTTTTTTATTATTTCACACCCTTAAGTGGATTTTCCAAAAAACAGTGTGTTCATTTATTTTTAAAGGAGATTCCAAGTAGCTGTTTTAACGTCTGTAACATCTTCATTTTATGAGTTATATGTATCCTTATATAAAGAATTCAACTCCTTCCTCACTTCTTTTGACCCTCCTCCTCACCCCTTAAGTGGATTTTCTGAAAACAAAAATGTGTTTTTTTATTTTTAAAGGAGATTCCAAATAGCAATTTTCATGTCATAACATGTTAGTTTTTTGTGATATATTGTAGATAAAATACAGCCCATGTTACTCACTGGCAATGTAGCTTTCTATAGGTGAAATCATTTTAAAAATCGGTTCAGTAGTTTTTGAGTCCATTCGTTACAAACAAATATACAAATTTTTCCGCTTTATAATAGTATAGATACGGAAATATCGTGGAACGCAAAGGTGTTAGAACTTGCCGAGGTGAACAGGCGGACAAGGAAATGACCAGAGCATAAGTTAAACCACTAAATACCGACATTTTATTTCTTTCCTTACTTTTTTGATTAGGTAAAAAATCTGAATAAACAACAACAATATACGAATTAGCTCCTCACCTCCTACAACAACAATGACTTCAAGTCGAAAATCAGGTACAGAATTAGAGAGAATTATCAACGTGATAATATACGAGGGGATGAGCATTGTAGCCCCGAACAGGTACACTGTTATTATAAGAGCATGTTTGCTCCACTGACTTACATAGCCTGGGAGTCTGAGATCCAGAAGTTAATACAGTCCAGCCTCTCAGAGGCCTGATAAACTGTACAGTCACTTCTGCTCAACAGTTCGTTACACACTGGCCTATAAACAATTACAATTTAAACAGGGGCAATGAGCGCCCATTCTAAATGGTCCTAATAAAAAAGGGAAGGGTTTAACATAATCGGCCATGAACAAAAGGCTAGGGGGCGAGACACTTGCACTCCTTTTACAAAAACACTTAAAAGCCAAAGTGGAATTATGGCCCGAAGTTGCAGAGGCAAAGCCTGTTCTACAGAGGAATGATTAAACAAGAAATATTAAAAGCCAAAACTGTGTTAAGAATTTAGAGGTTTCTCAATTTTTAGTCACCCCATACCAAGTTGAATGAGAATCAACAGAGGGTAATCACAATTTGTTCCCTTAATTCACATGTTTCCCAGCCGGGATTTGAACACAGTCCTCAGACTTGCCGAAAATCTATGTTTAAACCGTTAAATTAGAACTTTACATAACATGAAAGAGGTTCGAAACCTTTCCCTCAAGTTAACTGCCGGAGCTATCACATGTTTAAGAAAATTCTGACATTACCTTGTTTAGCTGGGCCTTCCGAACGCCGACCTGCGACCCCTGCCTTCGAATATCACGCCGCGCTCACTGAACTGGAACGATGAAGATGACAATACGGCCTAAAAGTGGTCAGCTTTTATACCATTTCGATGGGGAAGTTCCCAGAACTCTTTACAGATAGGCTGGATGCCTATACCCCAATTCTAATTGGCTAGAAAAAAATATTCACAAAATTTCTGATTGGTTGCTACCTAAGGAAAAAGGAAGCAGTGGGAGTGCTGGCAACTTTGACATAAGAACAAAACAGTCTTTACAAACTTAAGGTTTGCCACCTGTCGCAATACAAATTTCTTAATAAATTAGTTAGAGTTCGACCCGCTAGCTAGGGGGAGCAACAAAACAGATGATAGAGACATATAGCGGTAGAAAATCCAAGTATCTTGTAACATTAGTTAAGTTCCGTAACACAGATAACGCGCAGTTTAACAGGACGGAGAAGGTGTACCACCGGTACAACTATTGCTACTATTGAAACGTTTTCATTCCACCGCTGAAGGGGATGGTGGGCCTCGTAAACGGTAACGCCGTCTCCCAGGTCAAAGAGGTGTGTGGGGGGTTGAAGATCGTAGACTATAATGGGAACTGTCCCGGCATTCTCAGGGCAGCCGATGATGGAGACCAGCCTCTCTCTGTCTCCGGAATGCAGAGGCGAAGAGTCTCCCCAGAGCCATGGCCACCCCTCCTCTGCTCGGTTGGCCGGTTGGAATGCAGAGCTGTTGG
This sequence comes from Anabrus simplex, assembly GCF_040414725.1. Classification (NCBI taxonomy): domain Eukaryota; kingdom Metazoa; phylum Arthropoda; class Insecta; order Orthoptera; family Tettigoniidae; genus Anabrus; species Anabrus simplex. Next base: position 146,261,938 of record NC_090269.1, on the reverse strand, counting down.
ACCATGGACCAACCGTGGCCACTTGTATGCCGAAGACTACACTGCAACCGCCGACTTTGTTATTAAAAAAATAACCAACATGTGGGATGAAAGTTCAAAGTTTACAGACATAATTTATTATTTAGTGTTGAGAGAATGACAATGCCGGCGGAGGAGTGACAATATGCGTGCGGGCAGCGGCAAGTAGAACAATGACCCCGGCGAATTGTTGAGAAAGAAGCCGGAAGCTAACACCGGAGTGGATCTGGACGTGGAAAGTGCGGAAATCCTGCCATTTGAAGTAAGAAGCTGGTGACAGTCTTGAATCAGGAGTAATGCGGACTTGACTTCGTGAAGTGCGACGAGTTGCGAAGTAAACTGTTCTGTGACAGGCCGTGTTGGAGAACAGGAGTTTGATGCTGTGTGCTCGAATATGTTCATGAGTACAAACTGTGTGAAGTGCATAGTGAGTAGTAGAGCACGCTGCCTTCGTGCCTTGCCCTTTTAGTTTTAAGAACCATGACAGTCTGCATATAAAAATTCTAGATTATTTTCTTTTGGTTGCAATAGTAATAACGTTCATTTTTCGTATCCCCAATTACTTTGACGGTTTTCGGAGAGGCTGCGGTGCCCGAATTTTGCTCCGCAGAATTTCCTTTATCTGTCATTAATAGGGATGAGATTTTACCGGCCAGATCAGGCTTTCTTGCATGGATCTGAGGGCTGGTTCCACGTCCACTCAGCCTACGTGATTAGAATTGAGGAGCTATCTGGCGGTGAGGTAGCGGCCACGGTCTAGAAAGCCAAGAATAACGGCCGCGGGGATTCGTCATGCTGACCACACGACACCTCGTAATCTGCAGGCCTTCGGGCTGAGCAGGAGTCGCTTGGTAGGCCAAGGCCCTCCAGGGCTGTAGTGTCATGCGATAAGGTACAGTAAGGATTTATGCTGGTTTTGCGAGTTGGGACATGTAGGGAAAAGATGGATGCAGGTTCAGGAGAAGGAAATAAACCGTTAAGAGCGTTATAATAGAAATCCAAGGTCGGCTACTTTCCTGCGAGTAGCTAAAGGGCGAAGGTTTAACTTATCCAGTATCTGATTGCTGCTCAAGTTTCGACAATCAGATACTCTGGGTCTAACAGTGGCACGCGGTCATTGTGATTCAGATCAATGGGTGAAGAGGTAAACCAAATGGGAGACGCGAATTCAATACTCGATAGGATGCTCTGAGGCTGTGGATACCGGTGATACAACAAACCGATAAATGACATTGCTCGTGAGTTTATCTTTTGTATGTGAGGGACAAATAACAATTTACTGTCTAACAACGCTCCTAAGTCATTTTGTTCTGTTAGTTTGGGAACGGGTTGCCGAGGAGGGAGTATTTACTATGAATAGGGGATTAGGCTTTCCTTTCTTCTGTAAGTAACACGTGACGTGTTAAAGTAATGGTGTGGTAGTTTTCACACGTGTCAGCACCTTTTTCCTTGGGAATAAATAAAACAACATTCTGTAAAAAATCTGATGGGTCTTCTCCTGTATAGTACACCTTACACACCTCGCTATGCCGGTGATCCTGCGTTGGAACTGACATTATTTCCAGGTACTCTTGTTTTCCATTCAGAGTCTACGGTATTGAATGAAACTATGATTCAGGATGTTCACTTTTTTGCAACAATTTTCTGGTGTGGGAAACAGTCTTGCGCCATAGTAGAGTTTTTCTGATGGTATTTTTTGGTGTAGCAGATGACGTAAATGGGTCACTGTGTACTGATGCAAGCCTTGCTCAAAGTCAGAGAGAATTTCGTGATCCATAAGCTGAGCTTGATGTCTGTCAAGGAGCGTGTCAGTTCTGGACCGCTCGGCTGAAGTGCCGTCCGTCTGGATTAGCCCCAGTAATGAGTTGTAACACAGCCAACTGCTCTATAATCTAAACACCGAGCTAGCCACTAATCTGGTTGGGGTCAACTTGGTGTTACAGCCAGTAACTGTGCCCTGGATATTACTTTTTAAGACCGTGCGAGTTGTTCGCGCAGCTGTGAGCTTGCATTCGGGAGGTAGTGGGTTCGAACTAGTTTTGGGATAATAATAATAATCGAATAACCTCCATCCGATTATTTACATAATCGAATAAATAATCGAATAAAATAAACCAATGAGTTTCAAAAATCATTCATTTGTATCACATAGAATATTTAAATGCGTCATGAATCAATTTTACGGTTTAAGTGTGTCGGATGGATAATTAATTGAAATAAGCGAATAGATGAACTCTTATGAAAATTAGAAATACGTCTTTTTTCAAACGTATGTGAATTAACTGTCTTAATAACATCACTTTTCATTCCATTACCGTATTTCGAAAGCATTCACTATTCAGATACCTTATTCATGCGAATAGAGTTCCGAGTGAATAATCGAAAAAATAATCGGATGGAAAAATATTCACTATTCGATTGCCTCATTCATGCGAATGGAGTTTCGAATGAATAATCGAAAAAATAATCGGATGGAAAAATATTCGCTGTTCGATTGCCTCATTCATGCGAATGGAGTTTCGAATGAATAATCGAAAAATAATCGAATGGGAAATATAATCGAATAACATTAAATAATCGAATAAGCTATTATTTTGTATTCGATTATCCCATCACTAGTTCGAACCCCACATATTCTCTCTTTCAATTTTCATTGTTTTGGTAACTTCTTCGAACTGCAGCCGTGTGCCTAAAAGGAAAGTTACCTTTCTAATCAAGCAATGTCACTATCCAACTTCTTTAATATTCGGCTAACCAGTGTAAACAAGTTTTAAATTTTAAGATTGGTTACAAGGAATCGTGCAATGATCACTCGATGGAGACTACAGATAAACGGCGTTCCCCAAGGAAGTGTACTGGCTCCTATCCTTTTAAATATATATACGAATGACCAAAGCACAGCTCCTAAAGGGTTTATTGTATGCCGATGACCTTGCTCTAGTCCCCTCCAAGGCACTATACAGACCTTGAAGGGCTTTGGCCTACCAAGTGATCGCTGCTCAGCCCGAAGGCCTGCAGATTACGAGGTGTCGTGTGGTCAGCACGACGGATCCTCTCGGCCGTTATTCTTGGCTTTCTAGATCTGGGCCGCTATCTCACCGTCAGATAGCTCCTCACTTCTAATCATGTAGGCTGAGTGGACCTCCAACCCGGGGTAAGAGGCAGGCACGCTACCCCTACACTACGGGGCCGACTTGCTCTAGCTACCCGGATCAAATATTTCGAATCAGTAGAGAATACCCTTACGAATGTTCGGCTCCTTGGCTGAATGGCTAGCGCAGTGCTATTCGGTTCAGAGGACCCCGGATTCGATTCCCGGCCGGGTCGTAGATTTTAACCTTGAATTGGTTAATTCCCTTGGCTCGGTGACTGGGTGTTTGTGTTGTGCCCAACATCCCTGCACTCACTCACCACACATAACACTATCCCCCACCGCAATAACACGCAGTTACCTACACATGGCAGATGCTGCCCACCTTCATCGGAGGGTCTGCCTTACATGGGCTGCACCCGGCTAGGAATGGCCACAGGAAATTATATTTTTAAAACCTTACAAATGCCCTTGAGGATCTCTCCAGATACTAAAGTATACACCAGTTTAAACCAAACCCCTCAAAGACGCAAGTATGCGCTTTTCATTTGAAAAACAGGGAAGCCACTCGCAAGCTGAAGACAGTATGGTCAGGGGTCGAATTGGAACACTGCGACACTCCAATATATCTAGGAGTGGCGCTCGATAGATTTCTTACTTTCAAGAAGCACTGCATGAACTGCAAGACAGAGGTGTCCACCAGGAAAAATCTCCTCAAGAAGTTGGTTGGTTCACAGTGGGGAAGTCGTCCTGATACCATCCGAACACCTGCAATGGCGCTATGTTATTCCGCAGCAGAGTATGCCTGCCCTGTTTGGTATAGTCCACGCATGCCAAATAGCTAGATGTGGCTCTTAATGAAACTGTAAAATTATAACAGGCTGCTTGAAATCTGCTCCTGTAGAATGGCTTTTCTACCTCGCAGGAATAGCACCACCTTCAGTTCGAAGAGAAATAGCTGCCAATAAAGATAGAACCCATATTTTGCATGGGTACAAACCACGTCCGCAACGATTGAAATCAAGGAAGAGTTTCCTTAGAACATCAAAGGAACTTAGAACCACCGCCGTAAAAGCTAGGCTGCACCTATGGAAGACTACGACCTACCTTCGCACTGGTTGGAGAAGAATTTTGAAAACATTGTCTTAAGGCCATGACGAGGAATGGCTCACTTGGAAGTCACTGAATAGATTGAGATCTGGAGTGGGCATATTAAAGGTTAATTTAGTCAGATGACGCTATTCTGATAAGAATGATAAAGGGTTATTCTGCCCGAAGGCGGGTCCGAACCTCCGCAGAGGTGTTCCTGAGCCGGAGTTTACGTGCGGTAGGGTGGCCAGTTCCTTTCCGCTCCTCCATTCCCTTACCCCCCACCAACAGCGCGTGGCAACCTATCCAACTCCTGACCACGCCCAATGTTGCTTAACTTCGGAGATCTCACTGAATCCGGTGTTTCAACACGGCTACGGCCGTTGGCGATAAGAATGATATTCAGTGTGAATGTGGAGAAGTCTGCAATGCCAACTGTGTCCAGCCTCCTGTACTCAAGAAGACCTTCGTTTCTCCACAGTAAATGCTCTGGAATTATCCAAGTTCTGGTCACATTTGAACTATGCCTTATATGTACAGTCGAACCTCGATATCTCGAACCTCCACTACTCGAATTTTCAGTATCTCGAAGTAACTTAAGTTTCGCGGCCATTTGTTCCTTTCTTCACGTGTATTTATTTCTCTGTTACACGAATTTCTCGAAGTAAACGTTTCCTCCCTTGAAGCAAAAAATACTCTAACTCTGTTACCGCTTTTAAGCTTAGCAGCCAGTTTTTCAAGATGGCGTCGATAGGTTAAGGACCTGTCTAAAGTTACATCAAGATATTTTGGGTTGGTATTACACTGCAGTGTGTGGTTTCCGAACTTGATCGCAGGTTGATGGTTTGCCAGCCTGTTATGTGGAACGTAGCTAGCTCTCTCTGTCTTTAGTGGACTAGGTTTCAGGCGCCATTTTTTGAAATAATCACCCATCTTGTCAAGGTCTTGGGATAGAATGTCTTCTGCCTCATTGAAGTCTGTTGTTTGTATGGTGAGGTTGATATCATCTGCATAGATGAACTTGCAAGATACTATTTCTGGGAGATCATGGATATATAAGTTGAAGAGAATGGGAGACAAGACTGATCCCTGTGGCAAGCCATTATTAAGTTTATGGAATCTGCTACGGACATGTTCTGTATGAATTTGTAAAATCTGTTAATTTATTTATTTATATCGTGTCAGAAGCATACATAAGTTTAAAATTAAAGATAAGGAAAAACATAAAACATAATATAAATACTCCAATGGCGAAGAGCCACATTAAACTATGTGAGCCCAAAACCTTGCAACATCAAGTGCATTTGGCTTCGCTTTAACCAGGTCTTCTGTTGTGCAGCTGAATGGGCATGAACTGCATTGCAGCAAATGGGCTGTGGTCTGCTCTTCTCCACATACACACAAGGTACTGTCCACTTCGAAACCCCATTTCTTCTGGTTTACTCTGCACCGCGTAACACCAGAGCGCAGTCTGTTCAGTGCTCTCCAATTCACCCAATCTGTGACATGGCCAGGAGGGAGTTCCTCTTTTGGGGTCATCCATTGACTGATCCTCGTATGTTGACTCCTGACGCGCCATTCTTGAATTCTTGCTTGCTGCGCTGTTCCTGCAAGTGTTTCGGTTACTCTCAAGAAGCTTTTCCTAGACTTAAGCCGCTGGCGTGGTGGCTCATATCCAAACAAAGGGTGGGCTTCCGATGTCAACACCTTTCTCTTTTCTTTCTTGGCTGCCACTTCACAGCGAATATCGGGAGGTGCTATCCCTGCAAGGCAATACACTTTTTCCAAAGGTGTAGGTCTCAAACATCCAGTAATAATGCGGCAGGTTTCGTTGAGTGCTACATCAACTGCTTTGGTATGGCAAGATTTGTACCACACCGGGCATGCGTATTCAGCTGCGGAATAGCAGAGCGAAAGGGCAGATGTCCTCACTGTGTCTGGTTGTGCTCCCCAAGATGTTCCAGTTAGCTTCCGCACAATATTGTTTCTAGCAGCCACTTTCTGCTTGATGTTCAAACAATGTTTTCTGTAGGTTAAGGCACGATCCAGAGTGACTCCGAGGTACTTCGGGGTAGGATTGTGTTGTAATGCTATGCCTTGCCAAGTGACCTTCAGAGTTCGGGAAGCTTCTCTGTTGTTTAGATGGAAAACACAGGTTTGCGTCTTAGTTGGGTTTGGTGTTAGTTGATTCTTCATGTAATAGCCAGCAAGAGTGTCTAGAGCTGTGGACAATGTTTGTTCAATCGCCTCGAAGTTATCCCCCTGAGATGTAATGACACAATCATCAGCATAGATGAAACTATTCGTCCCGGCAGGAAGAGGCTGATCATTTGTGTAAATATTGAAAAGCATTGGTGCCAACACGCTTCCCTGAGGTAGTCCGTTCTTCTGTATCCTCCACCTGCTTCTTTTTCCCTGGAACTCAACGAAGAAACTTCGATTTTGAAGTAGGTTTCTAATGGCACAAGTCAGATGGAAGTCCTTTGTCATGCTGTATACCTTTCCAAGGAGAAGTCGGTGATTAACAGTATCATATGCTGCCGAGATATCTATAAATGCAGCTCCTCTGATTTTCCGGCTTTCAAAGCCATCTTCTATGTGTTGACTTAATTTCAACACCTGCGATGTGCAGCTTTTCCCTCTCATGAATCCAGCTTGCTGTGGAATCAGAAGTGGCTCGATTTTATCAGTCAACCTATTGAGGATTAGTCTCTCCAGAATCTTAAAAAGATGGCATAATAAGGAGATTGGCCTGTAGCTCCTAGGGTCATTTTTATCTTTGCCTGGTTTTAAAATGGCTATGACCCTAGCCTTCCTCCATATTTTAGGCATCATGGAAGATTGAATGCAGTTATTCATGAGTTCTAGCAACCAGCACTTCGCAGTAGGACCAAAGTTCTTAATTTGTTCCATTCGAAGGTCATCGAGTCCTGCTGACTTCCCAATCTTACACTTACTGAGAGCTAATTCCAGTTCAGTTAGTGTGAAATGCTTAGATAACTCATTGCTCTCGTTTGGTTGTCTGACTATAGGATTCTTCCCTACTTTCATGGAAAGCTTTGGTTTTCCATTAAGCAAAAGTTGGTTGCTATTTGATCTGCACTCACATTGACATGTGTGTTACCTTGTGTAGGATCATTGCTCAAGTGTTTTAAAAGTCTCCAAGCTTCTTGACTGCTCCTACCCATATCGACTTCAGACATCAACTTCATCCATGTCTCCTTCTTTGCCTGGGAGATAGAGGAAAGAACACTTTGTGCTGCTTGAATCGTTTGCTCACTAAATGGGTCTTCTTCGTGAAGCCTGTAGTAATCATGCAGCAGAGCAGTTGTTTCACGAGTTATACCTTGAAGGTAGCGTGTCCTGCAGCCTCTGGGAATTGATGCCCGTGAACAGAACTTCACGATATCAATGAATTTGTCATAATCTTGGGGTATAGGAGAGACAGTTTTTATCCTCTCATCCAACATACTGGAAAACCTTTTCCAGTCAGCCTTTCGAAAGTTATATCTCCGTCTGAACCGAACTTCGTGTGGTCTTATGGGTGAAGAGAGGTGACATATTAGTGGCCGGTGTTGTGTTCTTGGGATTGGTGAACCCATTTCTTTAGAACATTGCTGCACAAAGCAGTTGCTCACAAAGAGAAGATCTGGGTTATACCCTCGGTGCCATCTTCCACTGTTGAAGGAGGAGGGAAGCTTACTGTCATGAATAAGGGAAAGCTCCTGAGTTTCAGCCCATGCAATGACGATCTCTCCATTCTCATCTTCTTGAGCATATCCCCAGACGTGACTACGGCTGTTAAAGTCACCGATTACTATTGACTTTGTTTGATTACCAAAATTTGCAGGTGGTAAGAAAGAGAACTTTTCATTTGGAGGCTTGTACACAGATGTAATGATCATGTTGCTTAACTCCACGGTGATTATTTCGATGTCGTTATCTTCAGTATGATGAGTACTGATGATCTGGATGTCTGGCTTTACAAATACAGCACTACCATATTTCGCATGAGACCTTTCTGCAACTAAAATCATTCCTGAAATCTTTGGACGTTTCTGATGTTCATCCCTATGCGTTTCCTGAATGCACAAGACGTCACATTTCTGATCTTGGCATAGTTTTTTCAAGAGTTCCTCTTTGGCAGCTGACAGGCCTTCAGTATTTATGGATATTATTGTCATGGATGGCTCTGAAAAGAGCCGTTTCTTAAAATACATTTTAAGATTGATTAGTTCTGCTTCTGGTGTGAGAGAATCAGCCGTCTAGGAAGAGTCCTAGTCCGTTGCCCAGGAGACACCCGGATGTATAACAATATCACATGCAAATACACCCTACTGGGAGGTTTCTCTCGTTAATGAGCATATATTTTATCAGGGTGAATATTTTAAGACATGGTATAGTCCCGATGAGTGTCAGGAGAAGGCCTTCTTTCCAAACGGTGTCATAAGCAGCCGTGAGATCAAGAAACACAGATTTTTCAGTACACCATTGACTGTGCAATACAGCATTTGTAGTTTGTGAGAAACAGTTAACAAGTAAAGAAAGGGTTACAGTGATGCTATGAGCTAATATGACGGGAACCGAAGAGCAGACTTCTAGTGATCGGAAAATCGGCGAAGCCTGGTTGTTTTTCGGGTGTGAATTCATTATCGGTCACGTACGAAAGCAACCCCGGAAGTCGTGCATCACAAGCTCCATTTACGAATACTGCCTGCGTGATTTCGAACCCACATACGGTCAGTCGAATATAAAAGACAGTGTTTCTCACAGCAGTAAATGTTGTTGAAAAGTATGTGGAAGAAAAGAAGGTTAACAGTAAAAAACAGAAGGGACTAAGGGATTTTTTCCAGAGGTGTTAACGGAGGCATGTTTCTTGGTTCACTACTGTATGTACTGTATCCTACCTTCTAAAAAGTTACTTTGATAAGGGTTATAATTAGAGCGATGCCGAAAAATACCAGTTTGTTAGTATATTTTTAAATACTGTAAAAAATACTTTATTCGATATATCTCCGTAGATACATATGATTCAATTATGCGCTATATGTGCTCAAAAACGGTATTCTCTATATGTCGAAATTTCGTTAACTCGAAATAAATTTTAGCTCCCGAGGTGATTCGAGATATCGAGGGTGCACTATATATGTTTCTGACACGAGAATAAACAATAAATTACTTAAGCACGCTTATTTGGCAGTGGAATTAAACACTGCCGTGAAGTTTTGTTTGCGAGCGGAGAATTATGAACGTGCTACGGCGATTTCGTGTTTCCTTTGTTAGTCGGAAGAATATTCAATTCATCATTGCTGGAAGTGGAGCCTTCGTGGCTCAGACGGCAGCGCGTGGACCTCTCACCGCTGGATACCGTGGTGTGAGATTTGTGCTGGACAAAGCGGAGGTGGGACAGGTTTTTCTCCGGGTACTCCGGTTTTCCCTGTCATCTTTCATTCCAGCAACTCTCTCCATTCTCATTTCATAGCATCTATCAGTCATTAATAAATCACTTTGGGAGTGGCGACCCCATCGTACTAATAGCCTATACATGCTTCATTCATTACATCCCTGACCCGGTCAATGACTGGAAAACAGGTTGTAAGTATTCATTTTCATTGCTGGAAGTACTTAATGGAAGCGCAAAAGAGAAAAAGGTCATCTAATTTCTCCGATTTTGAAACTAATATTGTAGCAGAATTAGACACAAAGACGTCATTGAAAACAAAAAGACAGATGAACTCACCATAAAACAGAAAGAAGGAACCGGGAATAAAATCGAAGATTGGTATCAGAAACAGGATGATTTCTCTGCTTTGGAAATTGTAGATTATTTTGCATCGTTTTCAAAAGAAATAAAACTGTTTATTTACATAAACGAAATCTTTCCACAAATTTTCTATGACGTTCTTCAAAAGATCGCCTCTCTCCACTCTTATAGCTTTACGTTCATTTTAATTCTATTCCAGATACAGCAGTTCGTCTTCAAACCTGGCAGCCATTTGACGTTCATTGTTATCAAAGTGCGAAATGCGTACTTAAAAAGGTAGTTAATATCAGTGAAATAAAATATGTAATATTAATAAAATATGTAATAGTCATGCACAAAAATTACGTACATTCCTTTTATTATGACTTGTGGTAAAAAAAACCTCGTGTTCTCATCTCGAGGTGGTGCAGCTCTCTTCAGGCACACCCCCATTGGAGGTGAGCTGCATGTACCATTTCAACCACATACCAGCCCTCCTGCCATTCTTAAATTTCTGGCAGTACCGGGAATCGAACCCGGGCCCCCGAGGACGACAGCTAATAACACTAACCGTTACACTACGGAGGCGTACATGATTTATGGTTATGATATCAGGTAATAAAATTGTTTTATATACCTCCATATTTTATAACAAAGTCATCGTTGTTGCCACGAACCTACTACGCTGGCGTAGCAGGAGGGAGAGGTGATACTCCCAGGTGGCGGATACGGGGGCCCTAACCGGCTTGCCGGCGGACTTGAGGGAAATAAAATAGCTCTTGCGGACCAAACACACAACCCCCTGTGGATGGGGGACGCAGACGAAGAATTCACCCGCGGTGTCCCCTGCGTGTCATAAGAGGCGAGTAAAAGGGGCGACCAAGAGATGATCAAATTAGAACCATGAAACTACTTGTGATTAGTACCACCACGCGGGAAACACCATGGGTCGCTTTTACTTGCGCGTAGTACCACTTTGTTGGGTACCAAATAGGTTTGTGATTAGTAGCAAACAGTACCTGTGATTAGTAGCACTATATCACCGACCCCATGGGATGAGGGAATCCATGGTTCTGGCTTGCCTATGATTAGTACCCACTATGTGAGGAACACCACGGGATAGTACGAGTCCCTGTGGTTAATACCCTTAGGTGATGAAACACCATAGGTTTGCGTTACCTGTCAATGGTACCGCAATGTGCGAAACAGCCTAGGTCTGAAATACATGTGCGCATTACACTACCTGTAAGCAGTACCATAATGTGTGGAATACCGCGAATCTACGCTACTCTTGATTAGTACCGCAACATGACAAATACCATGGTTGTACTTCCCTAGCGATAAGTACCATTGTGAGGGACAGCTGACTTGGATTTTGGACTCCTTTCGACTACAAGCATCATCGATTCAGTATTGTGCTATAGAAGCAGTCCCTTGGTCAGTAATACTATTGCTTTACGACAGTTTATGAGAATATGGGGCATTGCGGGTCGGATTCACTGATTGTTTCAAATTCATATTCACCCATTCATTCTTCGTCATCAGGTTTTGAATTCTGGTCAGTGGATGATTTTGGACTTTTAACTTGTCATTACATTTTGTCTCATTTCGTACCATTAGGGGCGAAGAGCTAGATATTAGTCCCTTTAAACAACAAGCATCATCATCATCATCATCATCATCATCATCATCATCATCATCATCATCATCATAAACCCTTATTAAGTAACACAAATAATACAGCAACTTTTTTTTATATTTTGAAGGAATTTCATAGCCAACTTTAGCAGTTGAAATATATTCTATATCAGTAACAGTTCGTGACATTTTAGTATGGCGGGGCTGTGGCGCCATATCTTTCCCCTCCCCAATCGGTTCAGTTTTCACTGACCAACACCACGATATGTTTAGCTATAATAATAAAATAATCCGATGATGTTGGCTGAATAGAAGTCTGCTTCCGAGACAGAACGATCACGTAGCGAAAATCAGAGAACATCGAAAACACCTCGAAAAATACCTATGTTGTCAAATGTATCTGCATGAGCACTAGTTCAAACTGCCCACAGAACCTAACCGCATATGATACATTAACTTACTAAGAATGCAGGATTAACGACATTCATTGCCAAACAAGACTAACTAAAGAACGCATTCCTTATTTCACATCCGCACAGTCAGTCAGCGTACTTATAACGTGACGAACTGAATTTTCTAGTTTATGCATTTCCGTTCTTATAACCCTTCTGTTCTTGTGCACTATTTAAATTTCAGTAGTCAATATAATGGAATTCATTGTTCTTCAAAATGTTTTGGAAATAATTTCTAACAACAGTTAATGTAAGACAGAGAGGGGAAAAAGCCTAGGTATATAGTAAAGTGGTTGGTGATGTTCCTGCGGGCTCTGCCAGACAGACAATACACCCGCCTGCACTCTTGCTTCCCCTGACAAGCCTTCCAAGCTCTTCCTGTGCGCCGTACTTTAACTAAACTCTAGGAACCTACTGAGGGCCCTCCTGCCAGAGCCCGCGACAACGACGCATAGATAATCATGATAATTACATAATTTAGTTTTCAAATCCGAAGCAATTAAAATAATACACTTATATGGTACGAACACACACACAAGAAATGCATATTCCAATTATAGTAACCAGAACACGCTGACCGTCACAATATTAAGAAATAATCTTGTTCCTGCGACCAAGTAATTTACAGCTCAACCGTCCACCGTAAGCCTACTTAGCTATACTGACTGCCGAGAGTTATAAACAGGCTCGAAACTTCAGTATGTAGAGTTTAGATAAGAGGGATGTCTCGCTGACTACCGGGTTCTAAGAACTGGCTAATTACTTCAAAAGCCTTGTTGGTTGTTGTGAGTGGCAGCAAGGGATGGTTATTATTGGAACAGGTTGGGAAACCCACATTCTTTACTGTACTCCTATTGACGAAAGCAGCTCTGCACTACGACGGCCTACGTTCGGAATAACCCTCTGTAATACAAACAATACTGTGTTGTGTGCTGTAGCTTTATCAATATGTAAAATCACTCTTCGGCTACTGAATTAAGAAACACTCATGGGCTCCTCGCAAGCTATGCGCCCCCACCCCCCTTTGGGGTCCTTATCGGCGCCACTGCTTTGCCATATCTTTGAAAATAGGAAAGCGAAATTCTTACAGCCAAATTAGTAAAGATAACATTGTATAACTGAATAGCACACCACCATGAGTTCGTCTTTGCTGCATTTGTACATCTCTTTATGCAATCAGTTACAGAAGGAATTTATGTTAAGTGTTTTTGAAAAGGAGGCGGGGCGACGCTCAAAAGGCCTTCATGCACGAACCGCTACTGTTCTGTATGAGAAGGAATTTACCAATTATTTTACTCTATTCTGAAAATTGAACGATCAGGCACAATTTCTTTAAATAACTACCTAGATATGCACAAAAATGTTATATTCTTCACATAATATACAAACATATGTAATCTTCGCGAATGGGTCACCTAGGACCACGCGGAATCAACATTTTTCGGCTTTCTTTTTTGCCCAATAGTTCTTCTTCAATGGAAAACGGAAATGACGTATGGCTTTTAGTGCCGGGAGTATGCGAGGACAAGTTCGGCTCGCCAAGTGCAGGTCTTTCGATTTGACTCCCGTAGGCGACCTGCGTGTCGCGATGGAGATGAAATGATGATGAAGACGGCACATACACCCAGTCCCCGCGCTAGGGGTATTAACCAATTATGGTTAAAATTCCCGATCCTGTCGGGAATCGAACCCGGGACCCCTGTGACCAAAGGCCAGCACGCTAACCATTTAGCCATGGATCCGAACTTCATCTTCAATGATGGTGCACGTCTCCGATTCTCCGACCATGTCGATCATGTGAGCTTCCTTTCTTGTTCTTCAAATCCCCGTGTTTAAAGATGTTTTGTATTTCCTTTCGATCTTGTACATTTGGCGATCTGCTTAGACCCACGATGTCACTCACATAGTGATGCTAATCACAGGAAATGTACTACGCACAGGTAACACAGACCTATGGCGTTCCTCACATAATATCGCTACTCAACGCAGACCCATGGTGTTCCTCACATCCACTGGTACAAGTAAATGGAAGTGGAAGCAATGTCAGGACTCAGCTAAGTACCCCGTGGTCGCTAACCCTCGCTCCGAAGTTGATAGCCCCTGGGGCCCCTTTTAGTCGCCTCTTACGACAGGCAGGGGATACCTTGGGTGCATTCTTCGTCTGTGCCTCCCACCCACAGGGGGTTTGACTGTTTAATGTTAATACTAATACTGTAATAGGCAACGTAGTCCGACTCGTTGGATGAATGGTCAGCTTTCGGTTCAGAGGGTCCCGGGTTCGATTCCCGCCCGGGTCGGGGATTTTAATCGCTTCTGATTAACTCTTCTGGCTCGGGGACTGGGTGTTTGTGTCCGTCTCAACCAACCAGCACAGAAACACGCAGTAGTGATTACATTCCTCCATATAGGGTTGGCGTCAGGAAGGGCATCCGGCCGTAAAGGGGGCCAAATCCACATGTGCGACACCACAGGTGTGGAAAAAGCGGTAGGAAAAGGAGAAGACTGTAATAGGCAACATAAACCCATGGTGTTCAGCATATAGTGGTACTAATCATGGGTAGTGTAAACCCATAGTTATCCGTACACGATGCTACTAATCACAAACCTATGGTGCACCACACATAGTGGTACTAATCGCAAGTAAAGTCGACCCATAGTGTTCCTCGCCTGATGGTATTTATCACAAGTAGTCTCATGGTTCTAATTCAATCATCCTTTGGTCTCCCCTTTTTACTCGCCTGTTGTGACAGGCAGGGGATACCGTGAGTGTGTTTTTGAATGAAGTACCGGACAAAGAAAGGCTAGGTCACGAAGGGTTGTCCCGCACCAAGTTTCCCTTTGTGGCGCACTCCTCTGTATGTAATACATTCTTTGACCGCTATCGACTTTTTGGTCGATCTATTCCCTGGACGTGACGTATGACTCGTTTTCTCCTTGACAGAGCGCGCTTCCGGCCATCAGCCGAAGTGCCCTCTTAGTGAGTCTTGTGCTCGCCTTCTTTGAAACAAGTTCGCATGACGGTTGTAGCCATCATGGCGGCGGATGTAATAATGTGCACCTTGAGATACGAGATCTTTAACCTGTGTCGTCTGCTTTTCCTGCAGTGGATTTATCCGCTTGTATGCCCGATTCTTTATGTGAGTCGCTATTTTGCGACTACCTAAAGTTCTGAGCAACGCCTGACTATTAAGGTAACTTTTTTTTGTTTTTTTTTGTTTTGGGCTTGCTATGGTTGCGTGGGCATATTAGTCGTATATATTTTACTGTTAATTTTGCATTTCACCTTACTGTTAGTTTCCATTGTATTTGTGTGTTTTTTTTTTTGTGTGACATAAACCTGCAAGGACGGAGGATGGTTTTGGTCGGTTGTATGTTTGTTTGGCGTGTATGTGATCCGAAGTTTGAGACCTACTGCCTTTTATTTATTCGTCAATTTCTCTCATGGCCGAGCTCTTGATGCGTGACGTTGTGTTTTGACGCTATGACTGGTATTCATGTTCGTCCGTGGCGAGGCGATATGAATACGTTGTGGGCGTGATGGTTACGATGATGCTACTGTGATTTAAGTGGGGATATGCCTTGCCATGATGCGGCAATCCTTTGTTATATTACGCGTCTTCTGTTGAGCTCATGAGTCCATGAAAGCACTTGTCTTGCTGTGCAGATCTCTCTGTGTTCGTTATGTGTCTGGACAAAACTGATTATTCCACCTGTATACATTTCTTTTGGGTCTCTATGGTCTCTACGGCGAACCACAGTGTGAGACCATATTGACTTGTTAAAGTGACAGCAGGATGTATAAGTGTCTGTAGATGAAGTAGTAGACGGTCCTTGCCGCATTGATCGGTGGCGAGAAGTTGCACCCCTCTGTGTTAATTGAAATGCTAAGCAACTTGGAACCCTAAAGAATGTTTAATTAATTTTGAGGTCGCAGAGAGCGTCTCTCTCTCTCTCTCTCTCTCTCTCTCTCTCTCTCTCTACAGCGCCTCCTCATTGTTGTTCTCAACTTAAATTATTTGTTTAACAGCTCTTCATTTGCCGTTCTTAAGATACGGAGGGTTGTCGGAATTTCGTTCCACAGGAGTTCTTGAAGAAGCCAGCAACACAAAAGTCGTCGCATTTCATCGTAATCCTTGATTCAATGGCATTCCCACGAGATGAGCGTCAACTACAGCTTCCTTCCTTTGAGACTTCATCTCCAAATCTAATATTCCATGAATCACCTGACTTCGTTCAACTGTAATCCATTATTTTTGTTTTATCTTCATCTCGCACTCCTTCTCAAACAATTTGTTCATACCATTCAGTAATTTCTCCGGATGTTCTACAGATTCAGATTGTTCCGGAGTATCTGTGGAACGCAGAGAGGTGAAAGAAGGTGTGGGCTTGAGTGGGACTAACTACGATATAAAATTTTTTTTAAAAACTTTAAATAAAGGTTATATTTCTTTTCAGATCTCAAAACACAACAAAATTCTCCACTTAGTGAAGGAAAACCAGCATATTAGGTACAATGACAATTTTGATACCAGAATAGAAAAGCCCAGAATTTGGGAATTTGACAGTTTTGGGTTCAAGCCCCAAATTTACAAGTTTACAGTGTCGCCAAAGTAGCGTTTAATTAGACACAAAATTCCAGAGCACATTGCTCCAACCCATACTCCAAAGGCACACTCAATATTACCCTAAACTCAGAAAGGAGTGTACATGCTCTCCGAATTCAACAAGGAGACTGGCTCCCAATTTCTACAGCCTACACAAGGCAACTTTACAAAAGTCTTATAATCTCTGGCCTCTCTAGGCACAACCTACCACTTACGATTTAGTTAATACAGGGGTATCTAGTACCCATACTACTGGGCCTTCGTGAAAAAGAACAGGTTAACATTACTGGCCCCAAACTCAAAATGTAGGGAGGCGTACACTTGCGCTCCTAAAAAAACAAGAATAAAATCATACTTGGGCTCGCGGCCCGATGATACAGAGGCTAATCCCAAGCTACTGAGGTGACTAGAAGGAAAGGTTTAATTAATGCTTTACAGAAAGAGAAACAGTTACAAGATAAGATGAAGGGGAACTCGAGAGGGTAACGCACTCTCTATCCCCGATTTACAGTTTAAGTCTTTATGCAATTTTACATTCTTAGGAAGCGGATGGTTACATAGTTATAAATTAGAACCTTCCCCCCGGGTAAGTCTGCGGAGAGAACTACAGAGATATAAAACTGGTGGCCATTACCTGGTCTGATGTACTGCCTGCCGAAGTATGAGGCACCCTGCCTCCTGTCTTAACACGCACACTCAGAAATCCAATCGATAAGACAAGGTAGCTTGAAAAAGCCGCAGCTTATGTACCCGAGGAGAGGGTTCGAGAAGGCTCTGGACTCAATCCGGACACACCCTCTCATTTTAATTGGCTAAACCAAAAACCTACAAGAAGCCCGTGATTGGCTGAAAATAATTACAGAAAATTGTGATTGGTCAGACTCTAAAGCTGGCGGGAAGGGAGGGAAGTGTTGCAAACCTTGAAGTACCAAAATAAATTAAAGTTAATTTAGTTGAGAAAACCTCTAAACACAAAACTTCTTTAACTCATTAATTATTCCACATTGCACCAGAGTTTTTTGTAGAGACATCTATGGAGAAAAGTTCAAACTCCTCGATGTACACAAAAACAAAACAAATAAATCCAATCAGTTTAGGAAACTTTAAAATAACACATTACTCAGTTATTGAGCAGTGACATCTTCTGATCAATGCCCCAACTTTATGCATTAGCTGTTTCAAGATTTGTTCGATAGATAGTGTTCCTTTAAGGCGCTTCTTTTAAATGTGCGAGGTTGAGGTGTACCTCCCGGTACACAGATAAAATAAAATTATCGGCAAATATCAGAGTTTTGATTTCCTTTCCCGCCTGTTCTACTGCATATGTTATTTATAAACACTGAAAAGGAGAGGGGGACAATCAACAGCCTTGCCTTGCTCCTTTCTGAATTGCCGAGTTCTTTTTCATAGCCCTGCAGGCTGATTTTTTAAAAGATTTTAGATAATTCTTTCTCGGTACCAGATCATCGTTCACCTTCAGAATCTCAAACAGCTTGGTTCAACCAACATTATCGAATGCCTTTTTCTAGATGTACGAATTCTATATACCTGGGCTTGTCCTTCTTAATTCGATCCTAAATAATAATTATTATAATTTCGTGTGGCTATTTCTAGCCGGGGGCAGCCCTTATAAGGCAGACCCTCCGGTGAGGTTGGGTGGCATCTGCCATGTGTAGGAAATTGCGTGTTATTGTGGTGGAGGATAGTGTTATATATATATATATATATATATATGTGTGTGTGTGTGTGTGTGTGTGTGTGTGTGTGTGTGTGTGTGAGAGTTGCACGGATGTTGGGGACAGCACAAACACCCAGTCGCCGAGCCAAGGGAATTAACTATTTAAGGTTAAAATCTCCGACCCGGCCGGGAATCGAACCCGGGACCCTCTGGACCAAAGGCCAGTACGCTAACCATTCATCCATGGAGCTGGACTTAATAATAATAATAATAATAATAATAATAATAATAATAATAATAATAATAATAATAATGATTTCTCACCAAAGACAGATTATTCGGTAAGGTGTACGAGGGAGAGTGAGAGAGACCCGCTAAAAGATTCGAGGATATTTTATTTCAGTTTATATTAAAATACCATTATGATTTAATTGCGGTAATTTATAAACAGGCCACAAATTGCTGGACCCCACTTAATAAACATTTGCAATTACTGTTTGATTTTTGCGGTGTGGACTAATGACGTCCTGACGGTGAAGTAGGGAAGCAGGCTGTCAAATTATACTGTAATTGTATGTCAAAATTCCGTGGCTCAGGCGGCAGCCACCGTGGTTCAAATCCCGGTCACTCCATGTGAGATTTATGCTGGACAAAGGGGAGGGAATAGGTTTTTCTCCGGGTACTGTGGTTTTCCCTGTCATTCTTCATTCCAGCAACACTCTCCAATATCATTTCATTTCATCTGTCAGTCGTTAATCATTGCCCCAGAGGAGTGCGACAGGCACAATTCCTATCCTCACCACTGGATGGGGGCTTCATTTCATTCCATTCTTCACCCGATCAAGTGACTGGAAACAGGCTGTGGATTTTCATTTTGTGAAGACATCCAAGTTTTGACTCAGAACTTATATCGGATTTAGTATACAAAACTTGGTTTCGGTTCAGTTCAATTTGTCTCTCTCTCTGTCTGTCTGTCTGTCTGTCTGTCTGTCTGTCTGTCTGTCTGTCTGTCTGTCTGTCTGTCTGTCTGTCTGTCTGTCTGTCTGTCTTGACGGAATTTCTTGAAACTCGAGTCCAAGGACTGCCGAGGTGTTCACTAGACTGAACATTGTAGGAATGTCTGTTTCATCGATCTGATAAAATTCACAGTGACCCATTGATCACACACACAAACACACACATATATTCATAAGAACATCAGCACACGTGCTGTGTGTGACCTCAAGGATCCTGGATTTTAGAAAAACACTAGTAGGCGTAATGTTAGTCTACAACTTGGAAAAAATAACCGCTTGGACTCATACTTCACGGAAGTAAAAAAAAAAAGGAACAGATTCACAGGAGACAATCACACGAACTGGGCTAGATTGACAATTGTGAAATATAAAAGCGGTGGTACAGAATATTTAACGAGAATTTGACCATGCCTATTATATGTTGTTGTGTGTATTTCTGGAGATACCTAACCCATTCAAAATGTTCCATGTGTTTTCTGTAGTAACTGTTACCAAATAAGTCCTTCAACTGACCAAAGTTCAAGTCAGATGTTGTAATATTCGCTTAAATTTGGGAGACGTGGTTAATAAATATCTCTCTTTTCTGTGCCAACGTCAGTCGCCTGCTCATTTTCTCTTTCAAAAATTATAGTGGGGTCCAACAATAATGCTGTTTTTTTCTTCTTTGGATGAATAGCAATGATCTCGGCTCTACTATTCGGCCCCATAGACGACACACAGTGAACTTCTTCATAATCATGCCACTTCATTTCTCTTAATGCTGAAGCTAGAGATGATCTAACCCTGTGATGGCGACTATTCCATTGGGACATACTAAGCACGTTTTAGTCTCGCCACAGTCAGGACTCCAGCTGGGCTGTCTTTACCAGGAACTTTCACTCCACACACTCGGTCACTTCACTCACAACAGTCTCACGCATACAGGTTTGAACACGGGACGGCTGATCACCACAACACACGACTCCAGAGAAAGTCCGCCACTCACACAGTCAATTCACGTGAACAACTCAACACTGACAGCTAAACAGCAGCCAGCACTTCGACAGCTGCCTCTGCTCCAACTCTAATCACACACACACTTTCCCACACACAGTACTCCATGGCAGTACACACAGTACTCCATGGCATTACACACACAATACTCCATGGCAGTACACACACAGTACTCGATGGCAGTACACACAGCACTTCATGATAGCACACGCACAGTACTCCGTTGTAGTACACACACAGTATTTCTGGGCAGTACACTCACAGAACTCATGACAGTACACACTCAGTACTCGAACACGACGATACTTTCACTCCGGTGGGACACTGACGGCAATCAGCACTACTACCATCCCACTCCCATTACTCAACTGACTATTCCGGCTAGCTTCCGTTTTATATCATGGTGCTGGAGTGCTGGAATCTTCAGAGCTCAACCTGAGGTGGAAGTTCTCGTTTCAACTTGTAGAAGGCACAAGCGAAACCAGACGAAAGCGCAATAGGGGAGACCGCGGCATATCCTCGGGCCTTCTAGGAAGTCCCCAGAATGAAGTACGGGAGAGGATCACAACAGAGCTGGCACGTAACACTATCCTTTGATTTGTCGCCTAGCAGTATTAAGAGGACCAGTATAGGAAATGTCAATAGTTTTCGTTGCAAAGTTCATGACGCTGCACATTGCTGATGTGGAAATAGCGATGATGGTCGTTCTGGTAGTGATTGCTTTTATAAGGTGGAAAACCGCGTTGTCTTCAGCTCATATTGATTAGGAAGGTAATGAAGTTCAGCAACGAATCGACAAGAGAAGTAACAGTGTAAAAAAAACGAGTTATGGAACTGAAAGACGCACTTCACCTCCGATATCACCGACATTGTGCTAATTCAGCGGTTCTCTAACTCATCACTACTGCGAACCTCCTCAGAGTAATAATGGATAAATTAGGTTTTGGGACGACTGAATGTGAATAGTTCTGTTAGGTTTAACAAAATGCGGCCCATTGCATATTTGAATTGCTTCTTGTTGAAAGGAGACTTCTCACAATTTCTAAATTTTGCAACAGAAATGAAAAACTGTCTAGGTCACGGGTGCCCAATGTACAGCCCGCAAAATCATTTTTGTGGCCCCTGGCCGAGCTTTTATAATGTGCTTACGTTTCAGTTGCTGGACTGAGTGGCTCAGGCGGTTCAGGCGCTGGCCTTCTGACCCCAACTTGGCAGGTTCGATCCTTGCTCAGCCCGGTGGTGTTTGAAGGCGCTCAAGTACGTCAGCCTCTTGTCGGTAGATTTACTGGTGCGTAAAAGAACTCCTGCGGGACATAATTCCGGTCCCTCGGCGTCTCCGAAAACCGTAAAAGTAGTTAGTGGGACGCAAAACAAATAGCATTGTTGTCCGACTCGTTGGCTGAATTATCAGCGTACTGGCCTTCGGTTCAGAGGGTCCCTGGTTCGATTTTCGACTGGGTAAAGGAAGCGGTGCATACGTGTCTTACTGCGCATCCAAAACTTTTTTTTTTGCAGAGGGTATCAGAAAGCTTGTGAAACGGTGGACCCTGTGCATTGAAAATCAGGGTGACTATGTTGAAAAATTATATGAATAAAAAGTGTGTACTCTTTTTGTAATTAATCAAACAAATTGATGGCAGATACTTATTGTCATACCCTCGTACATCTATGGACTAAACTTTGGAAATTTGAATGCCAACTTCGGCATAAAACCCACAAATAATTACAGAATGTATTGTCATTGCTTTTCAAGGATGTGAATCCAATTCTCAGTATGAACACTATTTAGTAATATGAAAATGAAGTACAATATCAATGAAAGGATCATCGAAACACAGAGAGAAATTCCAATAAAGGAATTCAGGAATAATGTCAAAACAATACTGGTATTATGCACATCTACAGCAGATGTCTCGCTGATATTTCACAAGCACAGCACAGCCTTGGTGTGGACTGCAGCGTTATCCTTTCAAAACCAAACTGTGGCCCAACCTATCATCTGTAGCATCTCCAGGCAAAATGTTAATACTTATTATTTACAGAAGAATGGACAGGCAAGTTGAAACTGAGTTGACAGAAGATCAGTTTGGCTTCATAAGAGATGTAGGAACACGTGAGGCAATCCTGGCTTTACGCCTCATCTTAGAGGATCGAATTAAGAAAGACAAGCCCACATACATAGCGTTTGTAGATCTAGAAAAGGTATTCGATAATTCTGATTGGACCAAGCTCTTTGAGATTCTGAAAGTAATTGGGATCAGATACCGAAAAAGAATTATGTACAATCTGTACAAAAACTAGTCTGCAGTGATAGGAATCGGGGGCTTTGGGAAAAAAGCAGCAGTCCGGAAAGAAGTGAGGCAAGGCTGCAGTTTGTCCCCCCTCCTTTTCAGTGTTTACGTAGAACAGGCAGTAAAGGAAATCGAAGAGGAATTTGGAAAGGGAATCACAGTCCAAGGAGAGGAAATCAAAACCCTGAGATATACCGATGAAATCTGGAGAAATTGCTGAATGGTATGGATGGAGTCTTCGGTAAGGAGTACAAGATGAAAATAAATAAGTCCAAAGCAAAAGTAATGGAGTGCAGTCAAACGAAGGCAGGTGATGCAGGAAATGTTAGGTTAGGCAATGAAGTCTTAAAGAAAGTAGATGAACATTGTTACTTGGGTAGTAAAATAACTAACGATGGCAGAAGGAAGGAAGGAAGGCATAAAATACAGGCTAGCACAAGCAAGAAGGCCTTCAGTCATTCAATACTGATCTGCATTTAGGGCAGTCGCCCAGGTGGCAAACTCCTTATCTGTTGTTTTCCTAGTCTTTTCTTAAATGATTGTAAATAATTTGGAAATTTATTGAACATCTCCCTTGGTAAATTGATCCAATCCCTAACTTCCCTTCCTATACACGAATATTTGTCCTCTTGAGTTCCAACTTTATCTTCATTTTGTGATCTTTCCTACTTTAAAAGACACCATTCAAACTTATTCACTTGCTAATGTCATTCCACGCCATCTCTCTACTGACAGCTCGGAACATACCGCTTAGTCGAGCAGCTCGTCTCCTTACTCGCAAGTCTTCCTAGCCCATCCTTTGCAACATTTTCGCAACGCTACTATTTTGTCGGAAATATCCAGAACAAATCGATCTGCTTTTCTTTGGATTTTTCCCCCCAGTTCTCGTATCAATTAATCCTGGTGAGGGTCCCATACTCTAGTTGGGGTCTTACCAGGTACTTATATTCCCTCTCTTTTAGATCATTACTACAACCCCAAAATACCCTCATAACCATGTGCAGCGATCTAACTTGCATAATAACACTTGATACAAAACAAAGGCTTAGCAACTTTCCGATGTAATGTTTCCGATAATATTTGTTGTTTGTTTCATTCTTCCAACTTTATTTTTTTAAATTAACTGACTTACTAAAATGATCCAGGCGACTGTTTCAAGATGGTTGCGAAGTTCAAGAGGATTCGAACATTCGTTTGAGAGAACGTAAGAATATACAACACACTGAAGAAGTTGTTGGTTGTTAAAGACACAAATCTGTCTTGTAGATATTCTTCACGACATATTTTTGATTTCTTCCTTTTACTGGTACACCTCGAGAAGAATTGCGCTAGAACATGTTGACATGGACATCTTCATTCGTATTACGACGACATTTAAGCAATGATCATGAAAACAAAATTCATAAAATGTTTGTGATTGAGTTTAAATTGTTTAAATTAAATGCATAAATTGTTTCAACTTCTTCTTAATCTTTTTGTTCCTCTGTTCGTATATCTGTGGAGTTGCGGATGCGAACTGTGTCGAACATATGGATTTGGTCCTGTTATACAACCAGATGCCCTTCCTGATGCCAATCCTCTTTGGTGGGATGTAATAACTATTGCGTGTCCCTGTGGTGGTTGCTAATGTGTTGTGTTGTGTTGTGTTGTGTTGTGTTGTGTTGTGTTGTGTTGTGTTGTGTTGTGTTGTGTTGTGTGAATATGAGGAGGAGAGTGCTGGGACAGTAACAAATACGCGGTCCGGAGTCAGAAGAATTAAACGTGATAAAGATCCCCGATCCGCCTGAGAATCAAACCCGGGACCCTTCAGCGGAAGGCCATTCAGCTAAGAAGTCGGACTTTAGTTATTCCATCAACAGTCAAATGAATTCATTACTAATACGGTTCTGACATTATTGCCGTATAGAAATCCTTCTGAAGGAAGAAAATTATTTCCCTAACAAGAAAGAGATTCGGTGACCCCAGTTCAGGAACCACTGCTCTAACCCACTCTATGTCTCTTCTGGTGCCATTCATCTCTGATAGTTGGTAGTACTCATCAGCCAGTGCCTGTTACAATAGTGCAGGTCTATACGCCTACTAGTTCAGCAAATGATGAAGAAATCTCCCTTACTGTAAAAAGGGAGTATCAGCTTAATAAAATCGAAAGTTCAGACATAAATACAGATATTCGCCTCACCGGATGCTCGAACTCGGAGCAGATATGGACCTAAATCCTGTTTCTCTCCACGACCAAGAGACGATCTCCATCACCAACACGTACAGTCATAAGTCACTGGATGATTCACAGTTCGCAGTTTTTTCCCCCTCCCGTTGTAACACGCCGTGGCGACATCTCTCTCCATTTGTCATTGTCGACTGCTGCTACTAAATTTCTAAACTGCTCGAGATGTCGCAAAAGTGCGTGTTCGCAAGCTTTCCTGTGACCCTTTTAGGTACGCAGATGATTCTAGTTCAATTCTCGAGCATTTCCGAAAGTAAGATGAAGATTATTAGCATTGATGCTATAGTATCCTGGGTGTCTTTCGTTGCACTTTTTATTTATTACTGAGCTCGATAGCTGCAGTCACTTAAGTGCGACCACTGTCCAGTATTCGGCAGATAGTGGGTTCGAACCCCACTGTCGGCAGCCCTGAAGATGGTTTTCCGTGTTTTCACATTTTCACAACATGAAGATGGTGGGGCTGAACCTTAATTAAGGCCACGGCCACTTCCTTCCCACTCCTAGCCCCTTGCTGTCCCCTCATCGCCATAAGACGACCTAAAACAACTTGTATTATATATGTATATTGTATTTATTTCTTCTAACTCATTCGTGCCTGATTCGTCTATAACCTGTCTGTTACTTCTCACGCACACACGGTGTGACGGAACATCTTGATTGGAGCACGGCCGACTGGATCTCGCTGAGCTGGAGCGACGCATCAAGTCGGCCGTAACTGGAGCTTAATGTTGTCGTTAGCTCCCGCTTGAAGCGCTGTGCCAGCATCCAGCGAGCCATTTGTTGGCGAATCAGCATACCACTACAGCGAACAATGAAAATGAAAATCCACAGCCTGTTTTCAGTCACTTGACCGGGTCAGGAATGGAATGAATGAAACCCCCATCTAGCGGCGAGGATATGAATTGTGTCGGTTGTTGAAGTCTGTCGCACTCCACTGGGGCAATGCTTAATGATTGACAGATGAAATGAAGTGATATTGGAGTGTGTTGCTGGAATGAAAGATGACGGGGAAAACCGGAGTGCCCAGAGAAAAACCTGTCCCCCCTCCGCTTTGTCCAGCACAAATCTCACATGGAGTGACCGGGATTTGAACCACGGAACCCAGTGATGAGAGGCCAGCCCGCTACCGCCTGAGCCACGGAGGCTTCTACCAATAGTAAAACATTCCTAAATTCAAACCCTGATTATTGTAGAAGTCTTCCTCGCGAACAGTCGAGACTTTCTTCTGAAGACGCGGAACAAACTTCTCTTCGAAACGTATAGAGTTTCACCTTGTTTCTTGACACAGCATAAGCCCAAAAGCCTATACCATGTCTATAGGATGAAGATTCTAACATGTGATTGTTGCATGTACACTCGATAGTAGCTTGCGTAATGCTTTAAGCGACAGCGTTGAAGAAGAAAACTAAAACTGTACTGTGAATAAAATACGCAATTTAAATAAGAAGTTGTTTTCTTATACCCTCCTGTATCCCGCTTCATTGCCGGGTCCGCTGCTTTGCACTTTGATTTCCTCATCGAGCCATCGTTTCTTTGCTCGCCTTCGTGATTCATTCCAGTGCTGTCCAGCAAGTGAAGTGCCTTTGCCGCACAGTACATAGCCATACCCTTCAGACGAGTGTCTCGCATTTTCTCGACATCTGCTGGTAGAAAGAAACCCGGTAGCCTGGCGCTGCTTCATCCAGGGAGCGTACATCTGGAAGTGTGGTACAATCCCAACAAATGTCCGATCCCAAATACTTAAAATCATGACTGTTAATTGACCTATCCTTCTGCTCTCTGCACTCCAAGTACAACGTCTTCCGTGCAGACAGTGATGTAAGGTATGTATGGGTGGTCAAACAATATTACCTAGCAACCACGCAGGCAGTGATGTAAGGTATGGATGGATGGTCAGACAATGTTACCTAGCAACCACGCAGGCTGTGATGTAAGGTATGGTTGGTCAGACAATATTACCTAGCAACCATGCAGGCAGTGATGGAAGGTATGAATGGATGGTCAGACAATGTTACCTAGCAACCGTGCAGACAGTGATGGAAGGTATGAATGGATGGTCAGACAATGTTACCTAACAACCGTGCAGGCTGTGATGTAAGGTATGGGTGGATGGTCAGACAATGTTACCTAGCAACCACGCAGGCTGTGATGTAAGGTATGGTTGGTCAGACAATATTACCTAGCAACCGTGCAGGTTGTGATGTAAGGTATGGATGGATGGTCAGACAATGTTATCTAGCAACCGAGCAGGTTGTGATGTAAGGTATGGATGGGTGGGTGGGTGGGTGGGTGGGTGGGTGGATAGATGGATCCTAGCAATCGTGCAGCCTGTTTGTTATGTCTGGTTGCCCTCTGAAATAAGCAGCCGTTGATGGATGGCCATGGCGGGAAGACATAATTATATGATCATTCGATTTTGGAAAAGGGAAACACCTTGTTTCTGATAATTTATCGTCGACCGTCTCAAACAGATCTTTTGGCGAGCAGTGAGATAGGAAAGTGCTAGGACTGAAAAGAGGAAGAACCGTGGCTTTAATTAAGGTGCAGTCCCAGCATTTGCCAAATGTGTGGAAAAGGACTCCTGCGGGACAAAATCGCGGCAACTCGCAGTCTCCGAACCGTGAAAAGTAGTTAATGGGAAGTAAAACTATTAGACTGTGTTAATGATATGGGATCGTAATCGTAATGGTTATTTTATATATACTGTCTGCTTTACGTCACTTATGGCGACGATAGGACCGGAAAGCGAACGTGACCTTAATTAGGATACATCCCCAACATTTTCCTGGTGTGAAAATGGTTAACAATGGAATATTATCTTCAGGACTGCCGACACTGGGATTCGAACTCTCTATTCCCCGAATGCTGATAACTACGTGACTAAAGCCGTACAGCCCCTTGCTCGGTGTGGTGGTTATTTGTTAAACGGAATTATAACTTGATAACCATTCCGTTTTAATACTAGCCATACGAAAAGACCGACAATTCGAAAAATGGGAAAGTGTGATCATAAAAATCTCCCCTGGTTTCGCAGAGTTAATACAGTGAGAGTGCGAAGTCAGATAAAATGTTGGTCGTCATCCCACGCTCCCGAAATGAGAGCATCTGTCACCACAGACAGAAGACCCCGTGGATGTATTCAGCGCCCCCCATCATAGTGGGGCGTGTGAATT
This sequence comes from Anabrus simplex, assembly GCF_040414725.1. Classification (NCBI taxonomy): domain Eukaryota; kingdom Metazoa; phylum Arthropoda; class Insecta; order Orthoptera; family Tettigoniidae; genus Anabrus; species Anabrus simplex. The sequence continues at coordinate 146,233,928 of NC_090269.1, read as the reverse complement.
GCAGTGGAATGAAATAACTTTATTAGTTTGAGAATCTGAGGCGCCGTTACAAGGATTTGCGGGAACTTCTGTAAACCGGTAACTGCCGGTGCTATACTAAAAATCATTCCCTTTCTTAATGTTGTGGAGGGTGGGAAATGACGCAGTTATCGTACCCGTATGGTCAGCATTCGACCGCTTTCAGCCATCGATCGACTGCCTTCTATAGGATGAAGGTCGAGGTTAGCGTAGCTGTGAATTGCACCTTTTCACAAACATAGCAGACAAAGAATTCAGTTGTATTGGAAGATGTGCTGTGAAAATCTAAACGATGAGTATGCCCGTTCTAATACTTCAATGCTTGGACTCCTTTCTCTGTCTGGACACTTCAGCGTTGAAATAACACATTTATACCGGTTAGTAAATAACGTCTGTACTCTGAACTTGTCTACTTCATTAGTTCCATTAACTTGTTAATCATAACTTAATTTATACTTATTGCCACTCGCAGTTCAGTCCCTTATTGGATAATATGAACAAAAAAGAGGATATCTTCGAGATTTTGTCGTTGTTCAACAGTGCTTACACACATCTCTGCTTCAGTACGGACGCTTCTTGTAGATAGATAGATAATGTGGCAAGGTTTGTGTTGAAGGTCCTCTCTTACACAGTCGTTTTACAATATACGATATAACCTTCGCTTTATCCGGACAGCCATTTAATAATAATACACATATGCAATTACAATTTCAGATCCTTGATTTTCATTTTCGCTTCTGCTGTCAGTGATATAAAATCATAAATTTTTATTAACTCGTGGAAGAAACGTTTAATAAATGAATTGTTTTATCACATACGGCTGGATTGGAAGCAGGATTTTCTCAACACTCTCTACCAAGATGGCGAAAATTCAGCAATACTGGAAGACATTAAGTTGTGGCTAGAAGCAGATGAAGATGATCCAGGTGATCACATTTTAACAGAGGAGGTAATCGTTGCAGAAAGCTATGAAACGGATATGATGAGGATGAAGCAATTGATATTATTAATTCTAAGTCAAAATTAAAGACCATCTAAACATTGTCATTAAATACCTTGAAGATAACAACAATGAACACAGATGTGTATAGTATTAACATTTGAGGCATCTGCGTGAGTTAGTAATTATTAAGGATAGTAATGTCAACGCAAGACAAACCAGTAAGTGTGTCAAGTGTGGTCACTGGAGGTGTGCCTTGATTGCCATCTTCTAATTCTGTATTTTGTAGGCCTAATACTGAATTGCGTTATATATTGTACACCAAATAACCTTTGTATTTCTTAAATTTAAAATACTGTACTGTACACATTCTTTTTACTGAACAGCGTGTTTAAATATGTACTTTGGCTCATTTTATACGTATTTTGTTTAACCCGGACTTCCATTAATTCGGACAACCTAAGACCTTAATTAGTCCGGATTAATGAGGTTCTACTGTATATCCAAAGCTTATTTCTGTCTCTACTTTTTGAATATTAAACTGATTCTTGGTTTTAACCGGGTTCACTTTGTCTGTCTGTCTGTCTGTCTGTCTGTCTGTCTGTCTGTCTGTCTGTCTGTCTGTCTGTCTGTCTGTCTGTCTGTCTGTCACTGCATCACTGGAAAATGAATTGGTCGAATTTGATGAAACGAAGGATTTAATGTTAGGATAAGCTGGGGCATTGAAGAAAACAGTAAAGAACTAGGTGTAAAATATAACATTTTAGTTTCTGTGCTCCAAATCCGTAATATATGTTCTAAGAAGATCAATCCACGGTGATGTTCATGGGTTCCAAAATATAGGGTAAGATATGTTCCAAACGGGTAAAACCACGTTAAAATGTCTGTGTTCCAAATAGATAAATTCAAATTGAAGTTCTAAATGCATAATATAATGTGTTTTCAAAGGGAAGAAAATCTTCATCCGTGTTTAGAACTGGAATGTAATGAGTACCGCATGAGTAAATCCACGCTGGAATTTCTCGGTTCTAAAATCATTACACAGCGTGCTCCAACCGGATAAAGACTCGCCCCTACTTGCACCATATGATATGAACGTGCGTGTAATTGGAATCGCGGAAGTGTAGAGTGTTGAATGTGAGGAAAGGAACGTTAAGGACGACACAAACACCCAGTCCCCAAGCCAGGGATATTAATCATTTACAATTAAAAACCTCTGACTCGTCCGGGAATCGAACCCGGGGCCACCGGGTGACAGGCGGACGCGTTGCCCCCTACACCGTGGGGCCGGGCATAACAGAACATAATGTAATTTAAATTAATAAAACCATATCCAAAATACAGCATGTTCCAGGCGATCAATCAAAAATTAAAGTATATTGCAAGATAATATATTCACCGGGCTGAGTGGCTCAGACGGTTGAGGCGCTTGCCTTCTGAACCTAACTTCCCAGGTTCGATCCTGGGTCAGTAAAGTGGTATTTGAAGGTGCTCAAATACGTCAGCCTCGTTTCGGTAGATTTACTGGCACGTAAAAGAACTCCTGCAGGATGAAATTCCGGCACCTCGGCGTATCCGAAAACCGAAAAACTAGTTAGTGGGACGTAAAGCCAAGAACTTTGTTTATAGAATACGTTCGAAATAGATAGATCCGCATAGAAGTTTATGTAATTCAGATGTGTATCATGATGTGTTCCACAATCAGGACGCCGTTAATCAAAGTCGAATGTTCGTGTCAGTACATTTAAGTCTTCAGTTCGATTGCATGTCAGGTATGTCCATGGTATCAAGTAACAACATAGTACAAATTTTGTTTGAGAGTAGACAAAATACCCAGCATACCTTAAGACTGTACTAGCTCACACGGAGAAACATATAGTTTATTCACAGGACTTGGATACGAACAGGAGGAGAAATACGTGACCTTGTCTACCAGCGCGCACGGTGACCATCAGTCGTGTTTCCTACAACACCCAAGCTCACATGTCGGGATCTAAATCATGTTACTCGTCATTGATCACAGTTAAATTGCACGGAAAATGCTGCTTTGTTGCGTGTCCAACAAACATATCAGTGGAGTTTGATAAGTGTGTTTATACTGACATTACTGGAAGCTAAAGAACAGATCTCAGTAACCCAGCATCCCCTGCCTGTCGTAAGAGGCGACTAAACGAGGTGACCAAAGGGATGCTGAATTTTGAACCATATTACCTGTGATTGGTGCCATCACCCGACGACCAGCATGAGTCGACTTTTCTTGCGATTAGTACCACTATGTGAGGAATCCATGGGTCTTTGCGCGGATCACTATATGTTTACAGTATCCGTGTGTAGTATCCGCCACTATGACGGAGGCTCCCCTCTGTCCAGGTTCGGTTGTAACACCCTAAAGAGAGAAAAATAGGCTGTCCTCACTGGGGTGTTTCAGCATCTGGTTGTGGACATCGTGGGTCTACGTTTAGAGGAACACCACGGAATAGTACGGGTCCCTATGATTAATACCACTGTGTGAGGAACATCATGGGTGTAGTACATTACTTTGAGTAGTACCATAATGTGAGGACACCGTGAGTATACGTTACTTGTGATTAGTAGCAGAAATTCCATGGTGCTACTTTACTAACGATGTCCGACTCCATGGCTAAATGGTTAGCGTGCTGGCCTTTGGTCACAGGGGTCCGGGGTTCGATTCCCGCAAGGGTCGGGAATTTTAACCGTCATTGGTTAAATTCGCTAGCACGGGGACTGGGGGTATGTGTTGTTTTCATAATCATTTCATCATGACGACGCGCAGGTCGCCTACGCCTACCTGCACCTGGCGAGCCGAACATGTCCTCGGACACTCCCGGCACTAAAAGCCATACGCCATTTCATTTTCATTTTTTTACTAGCGATAAGTACCATTATGAGGGGTCGCTGATACAAAGAGTTTCTCGGATACATGAAAATAAATTTTTCGGTGATATTTTATACTTTAGGGATTTTCAGATAATGTCTTAGTGCAGTACCGAGGACAGATTACTTTTAACAGATTACGAAATCCACGCGAGCGAAGCCGCGGATAACTGCTAGTTAGACATAAAAGACAAATGTTATCTAGAATGGAACGTGGTACACTTGGAAAGTGAGTAATAACTCGGTGTAGCATGGGTCTGTGATATGACAAATACTCCCTGAGGGTGGGGGACGCAGATGAAGAATACACCCACGGTATCCCCTGCCTGTCGTAAGAGGCGAATAAAAAAGGTGACCAAGGGATGGTCAAACTAGAACAATGATACTACTTGTAATTAGTACCACCACTGGGCCGCTTTCTTTCACTTGCGCATATTACCACTATGTTAGGTACATTAATAGTGACAGTGTGTGCTCAGGATGCATTTTACAGCACGGGCTGCTTCACACTAGGCGACTGGAATCGGCGACCAGCCGCCCGTGCTTGTAAAACGTGGTTTTAAATGGAGCCCTTCACACTGGGCTACTCAGTAGCCGAGCTACAGAAAGAAGCCCGGCGACCGACCTTGCAGTAGCTCACTCCCGCTACCGGTCGCCGAGGCAAATTCCGCAACCCCGGCTGGCGACAGCTGGTGAACCATTGTTTTGTATTGGAGTCTTCACACTAGGCGACTGTGTAGCCCAGCTACTCGTCATCTTTGCGTTCCATTCAAAACAACCTTCAGTGTCATTGTGAATTTCAAGTCCCTTCCCGTTGCGTATTCCGTTTCAGAATATTACTAACTGTACTAAATAAATATATTACATTCAGTATGAATGATTTAATTATATAAACTGAGCAGCGTCCATCTGGAACTTAAACTGTGACAAATAGGCTGTAGTAATGAAGTTGAGAAGAGAAATGCATAGTATGAAGTAATGCCACAGTTTGTCAGCGACTTTAAAGAAAGAACATCCCAGGAAAGGAAGAGATTTGTAATTAAAATATTACAAACATAAGCGACAACACTTTTATTAAATGTTCTATATAATTGAGATTTTGCTGTTCGACTTGTTTGGCTGTATGCTCAGCACAGCGTCCTTCGGTCCAGAGGGTGCTGGGTTTGATTCCCGAAGGAGTCGGGGATTTTTTTACAATTTGCTTTAGGTAGCACCGACACCTACGTCTAATGGCGACGAGGTACAGCAAAGGGATTCGAGTGGGAAGGAAGCGACTGTGCCCTTAATTAACCTTCTTCAGGACTGCCTATAGTGGAGTTCGAACTCATATCTCCCGAACGCAAGATGATAGGTCCGAGGCACAAACCGCGGATTTTAATCTCGTATGGTTAATGCCACTGCCTCGGGGACTGGGTGCTTTTGTTCGTTTATAAACACCACACGCAATAGTAAATACATCGCTCCGTAAAATTGGGTCAGATGCCGACCTCAGTTGATTGGGAAAAAGTCAGGCAGAATACAAAGATAATGGAGAAGATTTTGCCAATACAAGGACAGGCGGAAATTTTCTTATTATGGAGTTGTGGAGAAAACGATAATTAAGGCAACTTGTTGCGAGCGTTCTTGATTTTACTTTTAAAATGAAGGTTGAATGGAATCAACCAACAATGTTCAAAATGAGGCTGTACGGACAACTATAGTACCGTCTTCTCAGTAGTCTACGGAGAAAAGTGAAGTACCGGTAACTATAAAAATCTTGGTACCATTATCACATAAATCATGGGATAGTTTATAGAAAAGTCCTTTTTCCAAACGATCCTTCATCACAGATTGTGAATGAAACCTACGAAGCTTTAATTCTTTCTTTTCAACAATAATAAGAGCAGCAAGATTCACTCCTCTGCCTGAGAACTCGTTATAAAAACTAGCACTAGGCCGGGGAAGGCGGCTGAGCAACGCGGCCGACGACCACACGACGACGCGGAATTCACCTGAGCTACTCTGTAGCCGATTCTGGTCGCTGATTCCTGTCGCCTAGTGTGAAGCGGCCCTACCTGTGATTAGTACCACTATATGAGCGACACCATGGTTCTGTCATGCCTATGATTAGTACCAACTATGTGAGGAACACGACGGGATAGTGCGAGTCCCTGTGGTTAGTCCACTTATGTGAAGAACACCATAGGTTTGCGTTGCCTGTAAATAGCGACACAATATGCGAAACACCATAGGTCTGTGCTACATGTGAGTAGTACCATAATGTGTGGAATACCGCGAGTCTACGCTACTTTTGATTTGTACCGCAATATGACAAATACCATGGTTCTACTTTCCTGGCGATAAGTACCATAATGAGGGGCCGATGACCTGGATTTTTGACCCATTTAGACTACAAGCATCATCGATTCAGTATTGTGCTTTAGAAGCAGTCCCTTGGTCAGCATTGTTTAACGCTAGTTTCTGGGAATGTGGGGCATTGCGGGTGGGATCCACTGGTGTTTTTAACTTCACGTCCATCCATTGATTCTTCGTCCTCACGTTTTTAATTCTGGTCAGTGGAGGATTATGGATTTTTAATTGTCCTTACATTTCGTCCGATTAGGGGCGATGATCTCGATGTTAGGCCCCTTTAAACAACAAGCATCATCATCATCATCATGCATATGACAAATAAGAGACATAATTGAAGAGGTCGGGGGTAAGGAAGATCAATAAATGACTTGCCCAATGTGCTGCAGTCGATCATTTATTTTTTGAAATACGTTAGAACCACTCATACTAACTTCATATACTATTGTACTTGATATTGTCGAAGTATTCATTCCATGTGATAAATAGTTTAATCTTCTTGCTTTTAGGCATAATTTAAAAGGTTGGGTGAACTGTTGTTCCATTCAAATTCAAAGCTGCTTTAGCAGGTGAAGCTCAAGCTACACATTCATTTCCTAAACTGTTGCGCTTTTGAACGAAGCAATTGATTGTTTCCATTATTAATTTCAGAACAAAATATTTCATCACTACGAGTGGGTCCCGCCAAATCTGCAGTGGTTCGCTATCCAAACCGCACAAGCGATAGATGAACTTTAATACTAATTCTCGCTCGTATGGTCTTTTCGAGCCCATTATGCATACTTTTATTCTGGCATAACATTAATAATAATAATAATAATAATAATAATAATAATAATAATAATAATAATAATAATAATAATAATATCATTTGCTTTACGTCCCACTAACTACTTTTTACGGTTTTCGGGGACGCCGAGGTCCCGGAATTTAGTCCCGCAGGAGTTCTTATACATGCCAGTAAATTGAGGCTGACGTATTTAAATACCTCAAATATCACCGGACTGAGCCAGGATCGAACCTGCCAAGTTGGGGTCAGGCCAGCGCCTCAACCGTTTGAGTCACTCAGCCCGGCTTTGGCATAACATTCTCACGCTTTAATAGTTATAATGCTACTGGCTTTACGTCGCACTAACTACTATGACGGTTCTCGGAGACGCCGATGTGCCGGAATTTCTTCCCGCAGGAGCACCTTCAAATACCACCGGACTGAGTCAGGATCGAACCTGCCAGAAGGCCAGCCCCTCAACCGTCTGAGCCACTCGTGTTTTCTAACCATCTTTTGTTCTCCATTGTGAAATTCGTTATTCTATACAACTGAACACTATGTATTGACAACGACAGCTAACCTCCAGCTGAGCACGCGAGTCAACACAGCGCCATCTTAGAACAGAGTATGCGTGTGACGTCACATATTTAGCACAAAATTTTGTCTGAATTTGAAGCGCTGATTCATGAAAACTAAGTTTAAGACTTTCTGTTTCTTTTTTTTTCAACAAGTAGTCCTTTTATCTGTCAGCACTGTTGTTCCATTCAAATTCAAAGCTGCTTTAGCAGGTGAAGCTGAAGCTACTCTCGGCGATGTACGCGTCCTTCCTAAACACTAAAAGCGTCTTAACATTTCTCTCTCCATGTTCCCGTCGTGTACAAGCTGTGAAAACTTCCCACTACACTGTGAAGCTCACCAGGGGCCGATCACTTATTGATACCGTGTTTTGTGTGGGTAGAGTTAATCACTGGGTGACGTACTAGCTGGGTCCCACCGAGTGACCGTAACGACCAACTTCCTGTAGTCACACCACAGCGTCAACTTCTTGGTGTCCAGGAGACTTCTTTCTCGACCTCTAGCCCTCCTACTTGCCTAGTTGATCATAAAGATGTTCAGGTTTTCACGCAGTCATTTACAATGTTCGTAAAGCATTGGGACACTCTACGACGAGAGTAATAATAGGCCTAATAATAACAACACGAAGATCGGGCGAGTTGGCAGTGCGGTTAGGAACGCGCAGCTGTGAGCTTGCATCCGGGAGATAGTTGGTTCGAATCCCTGAAGATGATTTTACGTAGTTTCCCATTTTCACACCAGGAAATGCTGGGAGCTGTACCTTAATTAAGGCCACGACCGCTTCCTTCCCATTCCTAGGCTTCTCCTATCCCATCGTCGCCATAAGGCTTATCTGTGTCGGTGCGACGTAAATTCAATTGAGAAGAAATATACCACGAAATACAAGGCTGAATTATAGACAGATCCCTTTTAAATCAAAACGGGAATAATATGATAGGATAGACTTTACTCTTGAACTGCGTACTTGAAAACGTTCTACAAGAATGGTGCAAACATAAATTAGTCCTCAACATTCACCAACCAGAGACAAATTAGCGATAGATAGCCTAGCATTTGCAGGCGGCTTAGTAATCTTAACCCGAGACATTTCAGCAGCCCAAAATCAGATTGAACTCTTGCAAACAATTGCGGAGGGAAGAAATCGGCCTTCAGAAATCTTATGAAAATACAGAATACATGACCTGCTACAAACAAACGCCAAAATTCACGAAGACAAAATATGGCGAAATTAAAGCGGTATCACAATCTTGGTGAAACAATTCAGGAAAATGGACTCGAAATTAATGATATTAATGGAAACTGCATGTCGACTAACCCAAAATATCTACAACGAAAAATGTGTCTCCAAGCACACAAAACTGAGACATTACAATACAGGCATTAAACCAGAATGTCTTTATGGATCAGACACGCTTATTTTGAACAGTAAAGCAGACATTGAAAACATTGAGAAAAAGGAACACACAATCATAAGGAAAAATTCTAAGCCCAGTACTCGCTGACGGACAATACCGACACATAGGCAGGCAGGAAATCAAACAATACACAAATATTCAGAGTGATATTAGAAAACGCAGTTTAAGATTGTATTAACATATAAAAATAATGCGTCCACATAGACTTACCAAACAAATAATCGATTTCTGTGAAAACAGGAGTAAATGCAAAAGACCTACAAAGAAATGGATTAGTAAAATCAAAACCGATCTGAAACGGGCGGGAATTGCACCAGAATATGTCCAAAACAGGGTAATCTTCAGATTTAAAATTCACAATAATGGCGAGTTGACCAAGAGAAAGACCAAATAAGAACCAAACCCAACCCCATAGCAGTACAGCCCTCGAAGGGCCTTGGCCTACCAAGTGACCGCTCCTCAGCCCGAAGGCCTGCAGATTACGAGGTGTCGTGTGGTCAGCACGACGAACCCTCTCGGCCGTTATTCTTGGCTTTTTAGACCGGGGCCGCTATCTCACCGTCAGATAGCTCCTCATTTCTAATCAGATAGTCTGATTGGACCTCGAACCAGCCCTCAGGTCCAGGTAAAAATTCCTGATCTGGCCGGGAATCGAACTCGGGGCCCCCCGGGTAAGAGGCAGACCCCTATACCACGCGGCCGGTGGCCAAAAAAAGAAGACTGGGACAACGTGGTCTGAAGACAGAAAGCCCACAGTAAAAGAATGAAACAAATATGGGCGCAAAGGAAGGCAAATGCATGCCTCTAAGCACTTTGCATAGTCCTAATTAGCTTATTCGCATAATAATAATAATAGTAATAATAATAATAATAATAATAATAATAATAATAATAATAATAATAATAATAATCCGGATTGAGTGGTTCAGGGACTAGAGCGGTGATATTCTGAGCCCAACATGGTGGGCTTGATCTTGGCTCAGTCCGGCGGTACTTGGAAGGTGCCTATATAAACTAGCCTCATGTTGCTAAGTTTCTCTTCGTAATTCACGATCCGAAGATTGGTTGGCAACAATTCTTCTCCACTCTTCTCTGTAATCAGTCAATCTCTTCATCACATGACCCTGCTCCGAGCTCTTCTCTGGTCTGTCTAGAGCAGTGATTCTCAAACTGTGGTACGCGGGAGACTTTTAGTAGCGTACGGGAGCAGCCTTTAGGAAAAAATGAAGAAACATTTGAATATGGAAATAAATAAAAAGAACACGAAGACTTTCCAAGAAAAAGTTAGTTTTCGGATCCAAACACCAAGGACGGAAGAGAGAAGGAGGTTGCAGAGTGAAAGAATGAAGGATTACTGGGCCCAGAAGCAGCTGAAATCGAGTTAACGTGGTCCACAGTTGGCCAAAACGAAAGAAAGAAAAAGTTAAATATGTATATACTTTGTATGGAGCCACGCTTCGCTTGAACGTTTCACCTAGACTACGACACATCAGAACATGCAAGCACACGCATCGCAATGTCTGAATTCCAGAATTAATTTCGAAAATTCACGCTTCACGCAAGCGGATTGCTGGCCACACTTTGTAATAGCTCAGTCGACAATTCCTCTGTTGGGGCATGCGATTGGGAGGGGACGAGGAGGCGAAACGTAGAATGCGCGTCACAAGCTACATGCGAGCTTGAAGCGCCGAATTATTGGTGTTTTTGTTTGCGTTTGTTACAGGAGTTGAGAAAGTGCAACAGGAATTTCGAACACATTACAGATTCTAAATCCTCAACAGAAAGAAATTAGAACACAGTGCAGTAACGTCTTCGTCTAGAATACGCTGTGGAACTAGTTTGTATCACTTTCTGCGTATTTCTAACATTTGAATGACAATCGAAAACAAGTAAAATGTAAATAGCATAGAAAAGATAATCCAGTCCGTATGGAAATTACATTTCTTTGAAGATGTATCATTTCAAAAATCTGTAATTGGCGTATTTGTTAAATAAAAAGAAAAAACCCTCTCCCCTTCATTGCCGTGTTCTGGGTCAATCAACGAGCTAGAATAACAGAGAGGTGGAAGCGCTGCCTGGCTGAAGCTAATTGAACGAACGTCCGCCATGTTTTCAGTTGTCACATAAGCAAGGGGGCTGGCTCTCGAATGACGAGAAATGTTCAATATACAATCTCCATGTCACCTGGTCATATAATGTTATTCTAGCTCGTTGGATTCAAGCATTACGTCAGTCACCATGGAAGTCCGGTTCGTCGAAGAAGTTGAAAAGAGGGACATTTTGTACAGAAGTGAAACATGGAAATTTTGTTTCTTAAGAACATGCATATTGCATGGACACTATAAAACATGTCATGCTTACTAATGGCAGTTCTTTTGCTGCTACGAAAACCCTATGCTGTACATTAAATTCTAAGTAGGGGTGAACCCAGTATTTTCTTTTGCATCCGCCGTAGTGCAGTGTAATAATAGAAAACCATAAGTGGAAAAAGAACCGTATTTACACCACAGTCTGTGTGGAGTGGGACTGGGAGGAATTTTTCTTCTAATGTTTGCATAGTTGCATTGATACAGTGTCAGTAAAATAAGAATAAACAATGTAAATTGAGTAATAATGTCGCCCACGGTCTTCGCTAATTGCAGAAATCAACTCCTGGGCGATGCTGACGTTTGTTTGTTTTCCCATTTTGTAATCGCCGTATTATTTGTCACTTTTCTTTCCTTAGACTGATTTGAAATTTAGAAGAGTTTGAAAATAAGCTTTACATTGTTGTGAGCAATCCCCAAACGCGCAACAAACAAAATTTACATTGGACCTTATACTCGATACATTCCTCCGAAAATGTTAAGAAATACGCCGTTTTATAGAATGTATACAGGATCGTTAGATTTCACCGTTATATCCAACACGCCATTAAAAGCGATGTCGCAATAAACAGTTTCTTTATTTGTGCTGAAGTCCGGCCGGCATGTGGCAGAGTTTACTAGATGTGTGTAATCGATACTCGCTGTAACATAACGCACTCGTCGGCGAATAGCTAGAAAACTTGCCTACTGTAATTGAAAATTTGCCTTTGATAGATTGTTTATTACAATTTACTACACTTCTCGTTCGATCTCGTTGATGCGGGGTTTGTAGCACGGTAACTTAACAGAGGTGTTACGCCAGCGGACTCTAGTCTGCCAAACGCTGTAACTTACTGAAAATCAGCTTATCTTGCCTATCACAAATACTTTTAGCACCAGGCCTCTCCGGAGGCCATACACCATTATTATTATTATTATTATTATTATTATTATTATTATTATTATTATTATTATTATTAGCTGTAATATATTCGCAAATGAAAACCACTATCATATTGCATAAAACTATTATTTTTTATTTTGAATGTGTGCTTTTGTAAATAGTGCAGACCTAGTTTGAAAGCGAGAATAGTGAGACCTTTTGTTAATATGTTTAAAAATCATTTTTAAATGTTCCATTATACCGGATATTTTAGTATTTGCAGCTCCTCCTTTAGTTTGTAGTTGCGTGTTAATGTAGCGGCAGCTCTTTTCCTCTACTCGCAACATTACACATAATTGTTCATCAACCAGATACAATCTCCGCACTGAATACTACAAATCACTGCTTAATGTGTCTCTCAGTACTTGGCACGCATGATCAGTAATGGACTTGCTTGTTAATCTACAACTTTTTGATCGTTTCCGTATAATGAAAGGAATTGCCGAGGCTTTGTACCCAGAGTATCACAGCAAATGTGTAGGTTGTTCCTTTATTATCATTATACGCTTCCGATAAGAGGGAGTATGCTTTCTCGGCCGGTGGTAATGCAGGCAAAATATTCTGACTTGATGACACAAACGAACTCCTTCCAGATGTTCATGTACAACTGCTGCAGACGAATTCAAGAGCATATTAACCTTGGACACGTTTTCCTCTGTCTCTTGAAGGTGGCAAATGTAACCTTGACAGAAACCACATGGACCATTCGGAGTAGAGGTGTGACAAACGGTTATTTTTGTGTAACTGCTACACCTGTCACTGCTACAAGAAATTGACTGTGAAAAATAACAGTTAAAAATAACGTCCAACGTTACTCACCTTTTATTGGTCACGGCTTCAAGCTTGTCTCCTTACAGCTGTGTTGCGAAGTCCCATTCATTCACTCGCACATGCGCGCACGCATCACTACACTGTTGAAAGTCAGTGCAGCAAAACACGCATTCCTATTTGAATGGATGAAAACCATAACGGTGTAAGTAGCATTTTGAACATTCAGAGAAAAAGGCATTTAAACATCTTAACACTCATATAAAGCATGCTATCTATTTGTAGTTACACCACATATGACTAGAGCGCAGAATGTTACCGCTATCACTTGTATCTCTTTGCTGGTGAAAGGATACATCCCCATCCTGCTATAAAGTTAACGAGAGGCCTCCAACGGAAGAAATGAGAAGACAACATAGCGTCTTTTGTGAAATCTAGAGGAGTGAGTTTGACAATACCCCGATCAAGGATAGAAGACAAGAAAACATGATGATCTGCCTGCCAAACCTCGACACAAACCGGTAAAAGAGGATCGATTAAGTAAAATGAAGTAATGTTATGTTATCTATAATATCAGTATGGAAAGTTAGCATACTAATTTATTTATGGTACAAGAAAAATTATACGGGTGAAACTTAAATATTATGATGTAGGTAGCTCTGTGCGATGTCTGAGTCAACAATAACCCCTGAGCAGTTGAATATGCCATAACAGTTTACACTTCAATTACCAGATGTCAGCAGCAACTTAAAAAAATACACTATAGTGTGTTTGACTTAAAGTAATCTCCTACGAAAGCGCTCCCATGTGGAAGACATGCGTACTATCTGAACTCTGAAGGTCACATTCTGTGTCTGTAAGCTGCTACCAGTAACAGTTCCCACTTCCCAGTTACTGTTTTCACTAGCACATTATTCTGTTGGCGTTACTTGGTAACCTGTTATTTTTTGTCCTCGTTACATTTGCAACAGTGACATGCATGTAACTGTGACAAAATAACTGCTACGTTATTTTTCAGCCATCTCTAACTCGGAGGAATATTTGGCCATGGCCAACAAATCACTGAAGATGTCTATTCTATTTTTTCCGATTTTGGCCATTTAAGGACCAAGGAAATTAACACTGCCCATTCATCCTCGCTCTTCTTTTCTTGACTTCCAATAGTTCTTCATCCTTTCACTTTGCTTTTTCCTCCTCTTTTGGATCCAGATATGATAGTCGAAACCTGTTATGACGACTCGGAAGGGACCGCCAATTAACATGGGTTTTATTTGTGTCAGTCCATTTCCTTCAGTCATTTGTAGTCAAAACATTTATTGCTTGCGAACGTCATCTGATTGACGGAATTATTGGTATGGTACCCCAAGGCGAAACTACCATTGTTGCCTCATATCACCGTTTCCTTCAGCACCATGTGGGGTCCAACTATACAAAGCATATGTCCCCATTTCCTACAGAAAAATCCGGTTACGTGAATGATGGTGATCCACGAAATATCACTGTTATATTTGTCACAAATGGAAGATAGTAATTGCTTTTACTCAAATAAAGTCTCATATCCCAGGTTAATTAAGAAATAATAGGAAATATTTTATTTTAGAGAATACATACTTTACCGCCTTACAACAACTATTTCTGCTACGTTGCAGCGCTTCCGTAAGTGTTTTGTTTGTCCAACACTCTCGTCTGTGATGTCTTTGCTCTCTGAAGTTCTTTGGTGTCGTTTTATTGACTTTTTTCATTCGATGCAATTTGGTGGGTTGTCACTTCATGTGCATTAACTGGTTCATTAAACGATTTATTGGTCCAGGAATCATGCTATTTCCCTTTTAAAATATACATATATATGTATTGGTCCACGGATCGTGCTGTTTTTCAACAAAATACCCGCACTCCCATTGGCTAGAAAGAGAGCTCGTTGGTGCCAGCCCTGGACCTTAAGGACAAAAATACGACGGCGCGAGCAGCGGAATGCAAGACATATGGCCAAAGATAACAAAAATCGCAGACATAGCACTCCCATTCATCGGTGCCAGCCCTGGAACTCAAGAAAGAAACAAAAGACGGCGCAAGCAGCGGAATGCAACACCATGGACTCCTATTTAGAGCCAGTAAATACGTATACATATTTCTTGGTAGTAACGACGGTATTTCTTAATCAACCTGGGATTTGAGACTTTATTCGAGTTAATCAATGATTACCTTTCGTTTGTGACAAATATTACAGTGATATTTCGTGGATCACCATCGTTCACGTAACCGGAAAATCCACTTGGTATCTTGTATTACACGTGCTGCCATATGGCGGAACTAGTGATTATCGTGTGCTGAGGTGGCATTGAAAGGTCGTGGAATTTTCTTGACGTGAATTCTCGTGATTTCAACTTGTTTCCTTGATTGAAACAACCCTTGAAGGACATCGGCTGTTCTGACATCAGTGCACCTTTAATGGAGATTACATCGCTGATGGCATCCAACAACTCAACAACTCCCTACACATTCGCTGTTGATAACGGTGAAGGGATATATTGGAATTGTGAATGGGAGTTCAATAGAATCTTTGTTTCCTCTATTGACAAAAAGATGTCTTATGGTTGGGGGCATTCGAAAATTTGTGTAACGTAACGCGACAAAATGTGTGACGGAAGTGTAACCATAACAACCGTGCAGGCTGTGATGTAAGGCACAGATGGATGGTCAGTGTTACCTAGCAACCGTGCAGGCAGTGATGTGGGGTATGGATGGATGGTCAGAGAATGTTACTTAGCAACCGTGCAGGCAGTGTTGTGAGGTATGTATGGATGGTCAGACAGTGTTACCTAGCAACCGTGCAGGCAGTGATGTGAGGTATGGACGGATGGTCAGATAGTGTTACTTAGCAACCGCGCAGGCAGTGATGTGAGATATGGATGGTTAGGAAATTTATTTATTTATTTATTTATTTATTTATTTATTTATTTATTTATTTATTTATTTATTTATTTATTTACAACTTGGCATAATTTGTCTCAATCCAACTACCCCTGCCGGGTTTGAACCCGCTATCTTGGGATCCGGAGTTCGACACTCTACCACTGATCCACAGAGGCAGCTAAGATAGGGAATCTGCCACCTGGGCGACTGCCCTAAATGCAGATCAGCGGTGATATCAAGTACTCGAATACAAACACGACATATCGTAAAAGCATAAAGTTTCAGACTCCTTTTAAACTTTAGCTTCTGTTAATTCACTAACGCACAATAAGACATCCCAAAACCACTGTCCCCTGAACAGATTGAAAAATACGCTATTACTAAATTTCCTCTGAAAACCGATGACATCAATGATGCATGACGAACAGGATGTTACGATGAGACGAACGACTTGACGTGACGCCAAGGATATCAGGACGCAGTCCAAACATGACAGCTGAGAGGAGAGGACCTGTATTGTATGGAGTGCAATGAGATAATTTCAAAATACATTCCAACATTTATTAAGGCATTTAACACTGAATTACTTTCTTTTTTTTTTTTTTTTTTTTTTTTTTTTTTTTTTTTTTTGCATTTGTTCGTAAATCACCCGTTCTTATAACATTTAATAATAATTGTTCCGAGGTATCTGTGGAACAGCAGAGGTGAAAGAAGGTGCGGGGGTGAACAGGTCTCAGGCTACGAAATTAAAGTTAATTTAAAATTTAACAAGGTTATATTTTCTTTGCAAAATCAAGAAATAACAAGAATGGCAGGTACAGAGTAGCAAGGCCACTATTCGAGAATGTACAATTACAGAGTTACAGGATTTGGGCTCCGAGAGCCAGACACACAATTCTTGAGCAATTAGCCCAATTTTACGATATACAGAATTCAACAAAGGGGCAGAAGTCCCCAATCATGCCCAGGAGCACTTGCTCCCAATTACACAGTAATGCCTCCCCGAGGCGCGCAGAAAACACAATTTTTATTTTGGAAAGAGCAACCAGCTCTCAAAGTTCTAGCCTATCAAAGGCCACACCAAATTCCACCTTCAAGCTGTCCTCTAAGGACATAAACACAGGGGTAAAATACCCAACCTACTGAGGCCTATTAAGTGAGAAAAGGTTAATTACATGGCCTCTAAAATACCAATTTGAGAGGAGGCGATCTGCACTCCTAATACATTTTGTTTAAAATCTAATCTGGCTCTAGGCCGCTAATTCAAGGGCTAATCCCATACTAAAGAGGTGACTTATAGAAAGAAACAATTTACATTACGTTAAGGAAGAAAGGTTGTGAAAATAAGTTCACCTCAATGCAATATGAGTGGGAGCTCGAGAGGGTTAAGCACTCTCTATCCCGATTTGTAATTTAAAAAGATAGAATAGATACCAAGTGTTTTTACATTTTAAGGGAAGTTACATGGTAAAAGGCTTCGGACCTGCCCCGAGAGTTAAACTGCTGAGCTAGCAAGAAAAGAAGTTATTAAAAGGCCATTACCTTGTGGTTGAACTGCTGCCCGAAGAAAGAGGCGCTTCCCGCCCCCTGCTACGTACTTTACCCACTGAAAGATGTTACAGAAGTGGCGCGGAGACCCGAAAATCAGCAGTTTATATACTCTCGCGGAACGTTCGAGGCGTTTCAGGAATGAGAACACCCTCCCACAAAAACTTTATTGGCTAGGGTTAAGCAACATATCCCCTTTGGAGAAGATACACCTCATTGGTCATAAATTAATTAAAGAAATACGGGATTGGCTAGATTCAAAACAAGGGGAAAGAAAGTGTTATACAGCCAACTTAAAAAATAACAGAAAGAAATTTAACAAGGAACAAACTTTTGAAATAAAAATTTCTCCAAAAAACAGTTCTTTCACTTCGCACTAGGGTGCACCATTGTAGTTCTTCAGTAGTGTCCTCTAGAAGAGAATGTTCACACTTCTTACTACAGGCAAAACAAAAATACATCGAAAACGACCCAGTTCAGAAACTTCAAAATTTCCAAGTAGTGACATCTTCTAAGAAACTTGAAAATTAACACCTTAGATAAAGTTCAGACTTCCTCCAGTAGGGGAGTTTCAACTGGCGCAAAGTTTGAATTAGCGACGTGGAGGTGTACCGCCCGGTACAGACCCCCCCCCCCAAAAGTCCCTCCAAGGGGTAACACAGAAAAACTTAAACTTTTATTTCAACATAAGGTCCAAGTTATGATGTTGATATGGAACTAGATAGGAGAAGTATTTACCAACAAATTTTCTTAAAATGATTGCATCCTGTTTCAAAATTCTTGTAGTAACTTTTGAAGTAATGTCTTTATGTTTGTAGAAGTTGAATTCAGAAGGAAATTTTTAGTTTTTAAAGTTGAGGAAAAATTTTCTAAGTCCACCAGATATTGCAGTAAAATCCAAAAAAAAAAAAAAAAAAAGGAGTAATGTTGAACTGGAATGTCTATATAGCTGGATATGTACTGTAAACGTTGATAAGTTTGACGGCCAGACTAGCCGCCGCTGCTTGAGTTCAGAGGAGGCCGCTCGGACCCCTCAAGTACCCTGAGATACCGCTCGCCCGCACTATGAGAGGAGTAGTGGAATTGAAGCACGCCGCGCCCGCGGCGAACATGCAGGTCGCGGGCCAGTTACAGGTTGTGCGCCGCACATCAGCCTTGGCCGGGAGGAGGACTCCGGCTCGCCGTACACAGGTTGCCTCACTGGAGAAGGGCGGGCCCGTACCCTGCCTCAGGAGCGGTACGGCGCCGCGCTGCTGCGGGGGCACTGAAACATTAAAGCTCGGCGGCAGAATTTTGTTGGACCATCATCATTTTTTGAGGGCACAGGCTTTGTAGAGAGGTTGAGGGGCCAGCGGCGTGAAGATGTTCATGGCATATATAAGCCACTGTGTGTTATGTTAGCAGGAGACGGGAGCGTGGTAATGGCCATGGTAAGGACAGGATGGCAGTTTAACTGATCGGGGGAGGTTTACAAAAAATAATTACACACAAAGGAAACATATTCGAAGGGCAGAAGGCCTTAAAAGTGAAACCCCTCAAACAAAATATAACCTTCACATTTCTTTCAAAATTATACGAAGCAAGTTAACACAGAAATTACACCGGTTTCACCTGTGACAGGTGAACCCTAAATATCCTCTCGGTGGCTGGATTACTTAACAATAAGGTAACGGGAGTAAGGAAATCGAGAATGATACACGGCCCATGAAATCTGGGGGCAAGCTTGCCCGCGGGAACAAAATTCTTGACCATCACCTGGTCGCCTACCTTCAAATTGGTGGGTCTCCGTCCACGATCATATCTTTCCCTAACCTTTTCACGATACACTTTAAGATTGGCTTTAGCCTTCTTCCCAAGATCTTTAATGTTGTCTGGGTCTATTGTCTCAGGTAGAATGTCACTCAGAGATCAGAGGTTTGAGAGCGGCGTGTTGGGAACAAACTTGAACATCAGCGAAGCTGGCGTAAACTTATGAGATTCATGAACCGCCGAGTTCAAAGCAAAAGCTAACCAATGCAGGGACGTGTCCCACCTGAAATGATCTTCATGATGATAGGCAATAAGCGCGGACCTGAGATTACGATTAACCCGTTCAGCCAGAGATGGTTGAGGGTAATAAGCAGAAGTTGTCACATGAGAGATGGACAGGTCAAAGCGGAATTTACGAAATAGATTTGATGTAAAAGCCTTAGCATTATCAGATACAATATATTGACACGGACCAAAAGAAGCAAAGATAGAATTTAGACAAGTAATGGTGGACTGAGCGGTAGCCAGCTTAGTCGGAAATAACCAGGAAAATCTTGTAAAACCATCTACACATACAAAGATGAACTTGTTGGCATTTCCCTTCGACTGGGGGAAGGGTCCTACATAATCAATATACAGGCGTTCCATAGGGCGCGACGCTTGATGAGAAGACAACAGGCCTACCTTGGTGGACATGGTGGGTTTACTAAGCAAGCAGGATTTACAAGCCTTTACTAGTTCACGGATTTCACCGTCCATACCTTTCCAGATGAACATTTCACGAATCTTCTCACGAGTTTTAAAGATGCCTAGGTGCCCCCCTAATGAGGTCTCATGATGGTACTTGAAGATCACAGGTACAAGAACAGCTGGAACGACAATTTTCGTCATCTTATCATCCCTCGAAGGGCAACAGAAAACACCATTCCTCAGTACATAAGGGACGACATGTTCCCCAGAAGAAAAGGGTTTCCATTATCGGAGCCAGCGTCGGATCTTCACGTTGATATTTCTCGATATCCCTAAAGAGCATGGGAGCATCCGTTAAGATGGCATTAACATCAGATAGTATGGACTCGGGAGGTGAACTGTCGACCGGTTCATGGGTCTCAACGTCGTTGGAAAACATACGGCTGAGTCCATCAGCAACAACATTTTCGTTACCTCTGATATGCCTGACATCGAATTGGAAGGCAGAAATAGGGATGGCCCAACGGGCTATACGACCAGTACGACGCGGCCTACCTAAGAACCAGCTTAAGGCTTGATTATCTGTCTCCAGGTCGAATTTGACATGTTCCAGATAGAGACGGAACTTTTCTAAGGCAAATAAGACTGCCAAACCTTCGAGCTCATAGATGGAATACTTGGCTTCTTGAGTCGATAGAGTCCTAGATGCATAGGCGATGGGTCGCCTCCCTAGTTCAGTCTCTTGAAGAAGGACTGCAGCTACTGCCGACGACGACGCGTCAGTTTGGACGATGAATTTCTTCGAGAAATCGGGCATACCAAGGACAGGGTCATTACAGAGAGCTAATTTAAGATCTTCAAAAGCGGCTTGTTGAGAAGGTCCCCACTCAAATTTGATGCCTTTCCTACGAAGAAGGTTTAAGGGCGCCGCTCTATTAGCGAAGTTAGGAATAAACTTCCTGAAGAAATTCACCATACCAATGAACCTTGCGATACCTTTGATGTCCTTGGGAGGTTTAAAATCACGGATGGCCTGTGTTCTAGAATGATCGACTGCAACACCATCAGGTGACACAATATGCCCTAGGAATGACACGGAGGGCTTAGCAAAGGCAACCTTGGACAACTTAACAGTTAACACAGCCTTACGAAGGCGATTGAGAACTTCTGGCAGATGATCTAGATGTTCTTCAAAGGTCTCCGAAAATACGACGACATCATCCAGGTAGTGATACAAGTACTCAAATTTGATGTCGGAGAAGACCCTATCTAGCAGTCTAGTGAGTACAGCTGCTCCCGTGGGGAGCCCGAAATGCACGCGGTTATATTCATACAAATTCCAATCCGTGGCAAACGCTGTAAGATGTCTAGACTCTTCGGCAAGGGGAATTTGATTGTCGGCCTGATTCAGGTCCAGGATGGTAAAGAATTTAGCTTTACGAAACCACGAAAAGCAAGAATAAAGGTCAGGAGGGGGCACAGATTGTAACAGCACCTTCCGATTGAGAGCCCTATAATCAATGACAGGCCTGAAGCCACCTTGGGGTTGCGGGACTAGAAAAATAGGCGAAGAATACGCCGACTTAGAGGGCCTAATAATACCATCCTTCAACATCTGATCGATGATTTCTTTCAGAGCCTTCATTTTAGGTGGAGATAGCCTATAAGGTGGAAAACGGACCGGAATCGAATCCGTGACCTCAATTTTGTATTCAATAAGGTCAGTAACACCAAGAGTATCAGAGAACACTTCTGGAAACGACTGACACAACTTACGAATACTATCAGCCTGCTCCTCAGGTAGATGTCTAAGGTCTAACAACATCTCATCCTGGGTAGGCGAAATAGAGGAACATGATACAGAATTACACTTCAATAATGGGATTTTACAATTAGACGCAAATTTGAAAGTGCACGACCTACTCTGAAGGTCGAGCACAAGACCAGTGTGAGAAATGAAGTCAGCTCCCAATATAATGGGGCAAGACAAGTGCTTAGCCAAAAACAATTTGATTTTCCACATAAATTTAAAAATACGAATTTTGACATGTAAAGAACCTAGAATTTCTAATGGAGATGAATTAGCCGAAACATATTGGATCGCAGACAAAGAATAGTCAGGAAGCTTACAAAGAGATTTCAATTTTGAATACCATTCAGCCGAAATAATAGAACAAACACTGCCTGAATCTAATAGAGCTGTTATAGGCTCATTATTTAACTCAATTTTGAGAAAAGGTACGGGTGCGGGGGTATCCGCCGCAATCCTAAGACATTCTTTGGGGCATTCAACAGATGAATTTGAGGACTGAATTTTCCCTGAATTTACGACCTGTTTACCAGGGGCTGAGCCTCGGGAAGATGGATTAGTCGACTCAGCCGAAGCCACTAGTCACTTTATATTATTGGCATTGGTGAAAGTTGCACTAGAAGTTGAGCAGGAGGGGGTGCTATTTGAATTTGGGCAATTCTTGGCGATATGTGAGAAAGCCCCACATTTAAAACAACCTTGTGATGAACCAGCTCCATTATTTCCCCTACTAGATTTGACCAATGGGCATTTATTGCGAAGATGGTCAGGCGACCCGCAAGCATAACATTTACGGGTGTAACTGGTCGGCGAGGTGGAGGCCGAGGATTACTAAAAGAAGGAGGGGGTTCTTTCGCTACACGCAAGGAATCGGCGTATCTAACTCCTTCCGCTGAGACGGCCAATGCTTCAAGTTCAGAGAAGGTTTGCGGGCACGCCGCGAAACACAAATATGACCTATAGGATGGTGAAATGCATTCCACAATAGCCTGTACAATCTGATCTTCAGGGAAGTGAAGAGCAAACATCCTAGTATAGAATTTAATATCTTGGATGAAATCTGCCAAGTTTTCATCCAACCGCTGTACACGATAATAGTACTTCTGAATAAGTGAGGACCTTGCCCTAGCCGGGATGAAGTTAGCTAGCAAGTGGGCGTGGAAGTCTTCAATAGATGATTGCTCGGCAATGGCTCTTACTATTTTGTCTGAGAGAATACCAATTGCATAGGGATAGATGATTTGCAAAATCTGACATGGAGAAAGAGAAAAAACAAGAGCATGGTCCTGGAACTCAACTAAAAACCTTAAAAATGAAATTACTTCACTGGTGGTATTAACAGAAAACTTAGAGATACCTCTGAGCAACATTGCAAATGGATGAGGCAAGCTGCTGAACCCAGGTGACATAGTAGGTAAAGGTTTAAGTGGTAAAGAAGTTAATTCAGAACGTACATTATTCAACGAGGTACGGCGTTCAGACTCGTTGTCCAATGGGGCAGAGGTTGTTTGAGCTGCAACGGTTTTCCTATTGACTTCTCCCTTAGGAGGCTCTTCCTCGCTATCTACATTCACCGTGGTGGGTTGATCAGTTTTGTGAGGAACTTCCCCAGTTAACAATTGGGTAACCTTACTGGACAATGCAGAAAGATTTTCAAGAACCATAGTAGCTTCCTTCCTCTGAACGTCATTCAACTTCAGAGACAACAGATCGTTAACTCTATTAGAAAAATGAAATAACCTGGCTTGCACACGTTTAATTTGATTAGGAGAAGGATCGTTTTCTTCAAAAAAACTAACTACAGATGCTAGCTCAGTAGTATTGTCAGTGATCGTGGAAAGAGAGTCGTCAATTTCTTTCTCTCCCAAAGTGGGGATGGAAATGGGCAAATCAAGGGACTCTCTAAGCTTATTCGTATCTACCGCAACCGTGCATCCAGATTGCACATTTCTAATAGTTAATTCATAGATCAACTCCTCCTTGCGCAAATAGTTAAGATGGAGAACATCGCGAGGGCCGGGCATGATGACAGAACAATTTTGAAAAAAGAGAAATGAAAAATTTCCAGCAACAGAGAAAATTGTTAGAGTTCGGATCAAAACAATGTTTAGCCGTTAAAAGGGGCTAAATTGAGACCCATTCAACCACGCTCTGCTACCACTTGTTCCGAGGTATCTGTGGAACAGCAGAGGTGAAAGAAGGTGCGGGGGTGAACAGGTCTCAGGCTACGAAATTAAAGTTAATTTAAAATTTAACAAGGTTATATTTTCTTTGCAAAATCAAGAAATAACAAGAATGGCAGGTACAGAGTAGCAAGGCCACTATTCGAGAATGTACAATTACAGAGTTACAGGATTTGGGCTCCGAGAGCCAGACACACAATTCTTGAGCAATTAGCCCAATTTTACGATATACAGAATTCAACAAAGGGGTAGAAGACCCCAATCATGCCCAGGAGCACTTGCTCCCAATTACACAGTAATGCCTCCTCGAGGCGCGCAGAAAACACAATTTTTATTTTGGAAAGAGCAACCAGCTCTCAAAGTTCTAGCCTATCAAAGGCCACACCAAATTCCACCTTCAAGCTGTCCTCTAAGGACATAAACACAGGGGTAAAATACCCAACCTACTGAGGCCTATTAAGTGAGAAAAGGTTAATTACATGGCCTCTAAAATACCAATTTGAGAGGAGGCGATCTGCACTCCTAATACATTTTATTTAAAACCTAATCTGGCTCTAGGCCGCTAATGCAAGGGCTAATCCCATACTAAAGAGGTGACTTATAGAAAGAAACAATTTACATTACGTTAAGGAAGAAAGGTTGTGAAAATAAGTTCACCTCAGTGCAATATGAGTGGGAGCTCGAGAGGGTTAAGCACTCTCTATCCCGATTTGTAATTTAAAAAGATAGAATAGATACCAAGTGTTTTTACATTTTAAGGGAAGTTACATGGTAAAAGGCTTCGGACCTGCCCCGAGAGTTAAACTGCTGAGCTAGCAAGAAAAGAAGTTATTAAAAGGCCATTACCTTGTGGTTGAACTGCTGCCCGAAGAAAGAGGCGCTTCCCGCCCCCTGCTACGTACTTTACACACTGAAAGATGTTACAGAAGTGGCGCGGAGACCCGAAAATCAGCAGTTTATATACTCTCGCGGAAAGTTCGAGGCGTTTCAGGAATGAGAACACCCTCCCACAAAAACTTTATTGGCTAGGGTTAAGCAACATATCCCCTTTGGAGAAGATACACCTCATTGGTCATAAATTAATTAAAGAAATACGGGATTGGCTAGATTCAAAACAAGGGGAAAGAAAGTGTTATACAGCCAACTTAAACAATAACAGAAAGAAATTTAACAAGGAACAAACTTTTGAAATAAAAATTTCTCCAAAAAACAGTTCTTTCACTTCGCACTAAGATGCACCTTTGTAGTTCTTCAGTAGTGTCCTCTAGAAGAGAATGTTCACACTTCTTACTACAGGCAAAACAAAAATACATCGAAAACGACCCAGTTCAGAAACTTCAAAATTTCCAAGTAGTGACATCTTCTAAGAAACTTGAAAATTAATACCTTAGATAAAGTTCAGACTTCCTCCAGTAGGGGAGTTTCAACTGGCGCAAAGTTTGAATTAGCGACGTGGAGGTGTGCCGCCCGGTACAATAATAATAATAATAATAATAATAATAATAATAATAATAATAATAATAATAATAGTAATAATAATAATAATAATAATTTGAAGACTAAAAGGTTAAAAATCAGATCACAAGTAAATGTAGAGAGGAGAAAGAAACGTGGGTAAAAGAAGTAGCTGAAGAAATTGAAAATGATACTAGAAATGAAGGGCAGGATCAGGCATATCATAAAATTAAATCTCTACTGTACAAATCGTAAATATACTCCGCCCTGCTGAAGGACAAGGATGGAAACTTACTGGTGGATTATAAAGAAGTATGTGAACGTTGGAGAGAATATATAGAATTGTACAGTGATAGAGAAATCAGAGAAATAAATGAAGTACTGGAAGAAGTTACAGATGAGGACAGTGACAAAATGGGACCTCCAGACAGGAATTTGATAAAGGCCTGTCAAGCTTAAAAGAGAGAAGTGCAGCAGGTACTGATAATATAAGTGCAGAGCTTTTGAAAAATATTGGTTCGGACTTGAAGGTTTATGTTCTTAATGTAATTGTGTTACGAAACAGGAGAGATCCCAGACGACTTTAGTAAAAGCAGAACAATCACTGTTGCTATAGAATGTAGTAATTATAGAACGATCTCAGTCGTATCCCATGCCTCAAAAGTACTCCTAAATATAACAAAGAACAGGATAACATTTAAGATAGAGCAGTACATAGATGGAGATCAGTTTGGTTTAAGACAAGGCAAAGGAACGAGAGAAGCAGTCCTTGCATTAATTATGACTGTATTGGAAAGAAGATTAGGAATCAACAGGGCCGGGCGAGTTGTCCTCGCGGTTACGGGCGCGCAGCTCTTAGTTTGCGTCTGGGAGATAGTGGGTTCGAATCCCACTGTCGGCAGCTATGAAGATGGTTTTCTGTTGCTTCACAGCCTTAATTAAGGCCACGACCGCTTCCTTCCCATTCCTATCCCCATCTTCGCCGTAAGGCCTATCTGTGTCGGTGCGACGTAAAACAAATTCTAAAGAAAAAAATTAAAAAACAGGAAATGAAGAGTAGATGCACTAAATTAGAAAGAGCTTATCATCTTTGTAAGAACATATACAAGTCTAAATCCCTCTCCTTGAATCAGACACTACAACACCGTAGTAAGACCATCTGTACTGTACGCCTCGGAATGCCTAAACAAGACCCGGAAAGGACAACTCAGAAAACTGGAACTGAAAGAGCAAAATATCCTCAGAAAGATTATGGATCCCATTAAAGAAGGAGATGGCTACAGAATCAGGCACAACAAGGAACTGTACAGTAAAATAGAGAGCATTACAACAGCTATGAGGAAGAGAAGACTAATGTTCTATGGTCACATAGTCAGGAAGACTCACTTCAAGGGTCTTCAGCACTGTATCTAGAGGGAAAGCAACAAATGCCAAATGAACGAATTTAGTTCGGAAAGATTTACAATACCTAATCATTGATCACATTGACATTTACAACCGAGATAAGTTCAGAAAGTTAGTCAAGACATCTGACTCTCTCCAGTCACTAACAGCTATATCACTGCGTCCAGGGATAGGAGTGAAATGGACTCAAGAAAGGAAAGACATCCATAGCGCTAGAATGAAGGAATACTGGGCTAAGAGGAAGAAAAGAGTTCGCCAGAGTTCACGTGGTCCTTCGTAGGCCTAAACGAAGAAGAACAAGAAGAAGGTGTTTATAGCATTCATTGACTTCGAAAAAGCTTTTGACATGATAAACTGGGGACTTTTGTTCAAATGTATGAAGAAGGTAAGAATTGACTGGAAATAGGAGGCTCATCTGGAAAATTTACAAGAACCAGTGTACAAAGTATTAGATTTGCTGATGACATTTCCATAGTGGCAGACTCTGAGAAGGAATTAAATATAATGTTGACTGTTCTGTGTAATACATTGAAACATTACAAACTTAAAATCAATAGCAAGAAAATCAAAATTATAGTTGTGAGCAAAGATGGCAGGGGAGTTGATACAAACATAATAATTGGAAATTCAAACTCCAACAGTTCTGTTACTTAGGAAACGTTATAACCGAAGGCAGTATATGCACGAAGGAAATTAAAAGAAGAATAGTTCTTGCTAAACAGGCCTTTCAAAATAAGAAAACCTGTCTTTTATGAAATAGCCATATATGTTTAGAAACAGGAAAGGCTTTTGTAAAATCCTTTGTCTGGAGTGTACGATTGTGAGAACTGGACTATTGGGGAGAAGGAAAGAGATTCATAGGAAGAAACTGAAATGTGGTTTTGGAGGAGAATGACGAGGACATGCTGGACGTATCGAGATGTTCCAAAGAAATTAATAATAATAACAATGTTATTTGCTTTACGTCCCACTAACTACTTTTTCGGTTTCCTGAGACGCCAAAGTGCCGGAATTTTATCCCGCAGGAGTTCTTTTACGTGCCCGTAAATCTGTCGACACGAGGCTGACATATTTGAGCACCTTCAAATACCACCGGACTGAGTCAGGATCGAACCTCCCATGTTGGGGTCAGAAGGCCAGCGCCTCAACCGTCTGAGCCACTCAGCCCGTCTCTAAAGAAAGTGAATGAGCAGCAGAGACTGATAAAGGATATGGAAAGAAGGAAGTTAAATCTTTCGGATCATATCCTGAGATATAATGACTTCTTAGTAAGCGTCTTTGAAGAAAAATACTAGGAAAGAAACGAAGAGGAAGACCAATAAGACATACACTACAAGGGAGTGAAGAGGACAGCGGGATTGAGAGGAGACAAGGCTTAGCGTTTAGTGTCTGATGATAGTAATTTCATAGAATCTGAATTCTTTCATTAACGATCTATGCCATTCTGTCAGTAATTGACTGTTTCCTTTTTCATATATTTTCTAGTTTATCTTCATTATATTCGGCAGGCCGGGAAGCTTGAAGTGTTATAGTAAAGGAAGGAACACGCTACAGTAGAGATTTCCTGGCTAGTTTCATCTACACTGCCAACGAAGAGGGTGCTCTTTTATGCCATAAAAACGAGTTTAAATTTCAACTACCTTAAACTCTGTTCATCAGGTTCCTAACACAGTGGGTATTGTACAAAGAGAAGGTGGAAAGTATTAAAATGTTAAAGTTATTTGCATATGATGGCTTTGTAATTGTGCAGCCAATTAAAAAGTAACGCAAATTCTGCAGGAGAATCAAAAACTTGATAGCTACTAAAGTATTCAGTACAATGTAATGCAGTTTTCACAGTTATCCTTATTGAAATAACTACTGCCATTTTGCAAGAGTTAATAACTTATTGGGATGTAAGAAAATTCGTTTATAATTT
The DNA here is from genome assembly GCF_040414725.1 of Anabrus simplex. Classification (NCBI taxonomy): domain Eukaryota; kingdom Metazoa; phylum Arthropoda; class Insecta; order Orthoptera; family Tettigoniidae; genus Anabrus; species Anabrus simplex. The sequence continues at coordinate 146,205,240 of NC_090269.1, read as the reverse complement.
GGACAATATACGTTTTGATCTATTATATAATTATATCTTGATGTGTTTACTGAACTGTTAACTTTATTAGTTCAGATTAATATTTTATTACCTGAAAATTGTTTCTCTCTTTCTTTTTTTCTAAATCTGTTTACCCTCCAGGGTCTGTTTTTCCCTCGGACTCAGCGAGGGATCCCACCCCTACCGCCTCAAGGTCAGTGATCTGGAGTGTGAGACTTTGGGTCGGGGAATACAGCTGGGAAGGAAGACCAGTATCTCACCTATGTTGAGCAGGAGCCTTGTGGACGGATGGGAAGTTTGAAAGGGACAGACAAGGAAGAGGGAAAGAGCTTAAGTTAGGTACCATCCCAGCATTTGCCTGGAGGAGAAGTGGGGAAACCACGGAAAACCACTTCGAGGATGGCTGAGGTGGGATCCAACCCTCCTCTACTCAGTTGACCTTCCGAGGCCGACTGGACCCCATTCCAGCCCTCGTACGACTTTTCAGATTTCGTGACAGAGCCGGAAATCGAACCCGGGCCTCCGGGGGTGGCAGCTAATGACGCTAACCACTACATCATAGAGGCGGACCCTGAAAATTGTAACTTTAGACTTTCAATCACCGAGCGAGTTGGTAGTGCGGTTAGGGGCGAGCAGCTGTAAGCTTGCATCCGAGAGATAGCTGGTTCGAACCCCATTGTCGGCAGCCCTGAAGATGATTATCCGTGCTTTCCTATTTCCACACCAGGCAAATGCTCGGGCTGCACCTTAATTAAGGCCACGACGGCTTCCTTCCCACTCCTAGGCCTGCTTACATTAATGCTCACCGTCGCCATAAGACCTATCTGTGTCGGTGCGACCTAAAGTCAATCATTAAATAAATAACTAACTAAATAAATCAGTCCAAATTTACAGTACGGTACCCATTTACCTCAAAGAATTAAATTCTTCTTTTCTTTTTCTAACACTTTTTCCCACACCTGTGGGGTCGCGTGTGCGAACTGCGGTACACGTGTGGACTTGTCCCTGTTTTACGGCCGGATGCCCTTCCTGACGCCAACCCTATATGGAGGGATGTAATCACTATTACGTGTTTCTGTGGTGGTTGGTAGTATAGTGTGTTGTCTGAATATGAAGAGGAGAGTGTTAGACATAAACACCCAATCCCAGAGCCAGAAGAATCAATCAGAAGTGATTAAAATCCCCGACCCGGCCGGGAATCGAACCCGGTACCCTCCGAACTGAAGGGCAGTACGCTGACCATTCAGCCAACGAGTCGGACCACATCAAGGGATTACCGAGCTCGATAGCTGCAGTGCTTAAGTGCGGCCAGTATCCAGTATTCGGGAGATAGTGGGTTCGAACCTCACTGTCGGCAGCCCTGAAGATGGTTTTCTGTGGCTTCCCATTTTCACACCAGGTAAATACTGGGGCTGTACCTTAATTAAGGCCACGGCCGCTTCCTTCCCAGTCCTAGCCCTTTCCTGTCCCATCGTCGCCATAAGACCTATCTGTGTCGGAGCGACGTAAAGCCAATAGCAAAAAAAGAAAAGCATATCAAGGGATTCAGTAAAGACTAAAATTACTTTGAGAAACTAATTGAACACAAGAATTTGTTACAGGAAGAATATTATTGTCTAGAGTTAATTTGATTACATTTTATGCAGACCAGGTTCTTAATTTAAACAATCACATTCGGTATGTTCCGAAGTGATGCTGCTACTGTGGAACATCCAAAGCCCATTAAAAACATTTCTTCTTCTTTCCAGTATTTACCAAATCTTAACGCGAGCATTTGTTCACGTCTTCCGTTTTCTCTTCCTTTATCCGGCTAAAGGGTCGTCAAAGTAATAATTAATTTTTGTTTTCAATTTTATATACTGAACCCATAATTCTACGGAGAGAAAAATACTTTTTTTCTCAATATTTATTTGGTATCAAGAAGCTACTTTTATGTTTGAGGGCAGCCATGTTGCGCTCCTAAGAGCCCCGATGTCGCGTGGGAAGGATCTCACTCACGGCAAGCTCGTGAAATACCGGGACACCTCGGCGGAACTCGAGTGCCCGACAATTCTTTAAATTCATGGAATTCTATACAACGAGGGATTTTGGCAACACAGTAAATAAAGAAATAAATAAGTTAAATTATTCGTACACCCTACGTGAAGACAGAGCCCCCAGGGAAAGACATAAATGCAGTTAAGCCTAAGTACATGTTAGCGTCAGATCAGTGAACTAGCTACACGTGCCAAGGTCAGTGGATGAAGAAAACGCGCGAAACGCACGGGCAGAAATAATTTATTTCCCCTGTTGTGAGTGTGGTAAAATTATAAGATTAACATCTAAAATAAGTGCAAGCCTGTCCGGAAGTCTGGGACAAGTCTCATCAAAATCAGTCTATTGGACGCAAAATTGGCAGATTACACAATCAAGCTTAATAGTGGGGATAGCGTCCCTTCTGAGATTATAAAAGAAACCCCCCACCGTATATTTTGCAGTGTCGATCTGGAACTTGAAGCCGCGCGAGCTTGTGCCCGTCATCATTGGAAATTCGCGCCAGATTGATCGACAAATAATTAAATACATGTCCGTGGCTAAGGTCTACATACTCGGTTAAGAAGAGAAGGTGATTGGAAAAGTTCTGAACGTTTGCCGACGAACTAGGAAAGTGTAGGCGTTGGTTAAAATATACACAGCAGATTTTATTTATATCATCTCATGTACGTTTGAAAATGAAGAGGGTTGGGGAAGCTATTCAGAGTAGTTCTGCTCCCTTTATCTGTTGAACACCTGTTTTATTGGAGTAACAGAGAGAGACAGCGTCGGGAACGGGCTAGACAGTCGCAGCCGACTGCAGAACGAGGGAAGTTCGTGGTGCAAATTACAGAGAAAAGTGCGTGATTTATGTGGTAATTTTAATATCGTGTGTGAGAAGGGTAGTGTTTGTAAGAGTGAGATGTTGGAAATGATAATGGTATCTGTGAAAATGTACGGCTAAGCACGAGGTCTGCTGGTGACGATGTAACCAGAATGCTGGGAATGACGCCATGTGCAGGTCTGTCTATATTTGTATTATGTTGTAGTTAGTTTTATTTGTTCTGTCCCAACAAATTTTTCCAGATGATTGTCGGGTTGATATTCGTAATTATCAGGCGAAAGGTGTTGTAATTTTTGGTCAGCGTGTGAAAATTTCAGTGTGTAAATTTCATGCCAAGAAACGATAAAATGCGACGTTTAAAATTTGGTGTTAATGTTCAATGAGATATTGTCCAAGCGTGGAATTTTTGGTAAGTTATAAGTGTAAATTAGTCGTGGCGAATATCTAAATTTCAATTATCAGTTGAATTCGGAAATGTTTGTCGATAATAATAATAATAATAATAATAATAATAATAATAATAATAATAATAATAATAATAATGTCTACCGCGGGATAAAGAATTTTTTTTATGTTAAAAGTTTATTTAACCAGTATATTTTTACAAGGATCGTAGGCATATTTAGATAATTTCAGTGAAATTTGATAGAGTTACAGTTATTCATGGGATGTAAAATTTTGAGACATCGTGTATATCAATGATATGAAAAGTCGCGGTGTGTTCTTGGATTCTCGAGGTCTGAAAGTCGTAATAACAGTAAAGTAAGAGATGTGTTTTACAGTGGTTGTTGTTTTCACCAGGGGATTGAATTATGAAAAAAGGTCTTGGAAATATAAGAAAAGGGGATTGAGAGCGATGAATTTATATGTATGTGGAGATGAGAGAGAGATAAATGAAATGAAGCCTGGATTTTAAGTGATACCGCTGGAATAAAGCGAGGAGAATGAGTGTGAGACAGGCTATATTTTTGCAGAGGAAGTATTTAGGAAACAGGCTGTGTTGAGGCAGGCTGTATTGTTTTCCGCTACCAATCCGAATTTGAAACGACTACTGTGTGAAGCACCGTAGATTTCTAGTAAGATCCCAAGTGAAAACGACTCTAGTAAAAGGTTAAAATCTTGGTAGTAAATGTCCAGCGATTTGTTACTTAAAGCCCGTATGAATAGTAAGATAATGCGACCTCAAGGATAAAAGAGCATTTTGGACCCATGTTTGGGGTGTATTGAATTTGTTCATTGGATATGTCATTGATATAAATAGTTGGAATTGACGATAGGCGATTTGAGAGTTTCGAATGCGGTAGTGATTATTATTATTTTGAAGGCATCCACTAAATGGTAAACGTATGTTGGGAATTATCATTGCTTCCCTAAACTTCAGTGCACAGGCTGAGATTGTGTTTGAGGTGGAGATTTGTTCGTCACGTATATTTATTTTTGAGTTCACGTATTGTAACGAGGTAGAGACTTACTGTATTTTTTGACTTGCATTCGTTTGATAGTAAGAGACATGGTTCCGTCGTGCGTTATTTGTCTGACAAGGTTTAGTATTGAATGTCGGAGTTGTTTGAAATTGCTAGTTCGCCTGATATGTTAAGGGAGGCGTAGTACGACCCACTTTGACGCCCGACGATAGATTTAGGACGTCACATGTTATCCTTGGAGTCACTGATGATGAGACGTCCTAGTTCACGCCCGACGATAGAATTTGGAAGGTATCATGTACATAGTGATTAGTGTTAGGATGTACAGATTTCAAGTGAGCCCGACGATAGGTCTGGGATGGCAGCTGTACACACTCAAGTCTCAGATTAGATGTTTCTTTTGTTTTTTTTGTTGAAGTGGCCTGGACGAAGGTAGCATCTACAGTATGATATGATTTATGAAGAGGGTCAATGCGTAGCTCTCCCTGAGATAACGGGACCGCTAGTGAGTGAGGTTGCCCAAATGTTGGATATCAACCTGATCTAGATTAAATATCTTTACTGTAATTCTCCGCGCATGTTGAGCTTTAATGACTTCGATATGTTAATTTATTTTACGGACTTTATTGTTTTCTCGTTTTGACGTCCATTCGTTTGATAGTGTGCATATTGACACTCGGTGTATTAGTGTGAGACTTGAGTTGCGAATGCGGTTTCGATTCGTCAGCCAGTAACAATATTTTATTTTCAATCTTGTCGTACTTTCATTTTATTCATAGTTGAAGTAATTAAGTAATCACTTTATAAGTAGTGTGTTGGGACAGACAGTAAATAGATAGATCTTTACTGGTAGCATTGTTTTTCAAGGGAAAGAATTCCTTAAAGTTGTAATAATTTTTAACGTGGACTGGTAATTTTATTTAGCGTAACAAAACCATTTCTAACCTGAAAATCGGTTCGATAATAATACTTTTCAAGTGACTTTCCACTTTTTAATTAACTTCAGTGTTTGGCATTTCTTCTAAATGCATGATGAATAAGTGTTTCCTGCATTTCGCAGTTTTGTTCCTTTAGAACGACATAACGTAAGATCCTCACGGATCATGTTGTTGTTGGTTCCTTCCGAACAGCTGTTTTGGGTGATGCACATTTAGCATCGGGATTACCTTATCACGTAAGGGTGTCATGAATGACAAATACATGGTGGGATTTTATTTCAATTGTGAATGATGCTGTTAACTCGTAGTGAACACCATGCTTTCCCATAATATTTCACAACCTATCCAAAGCAACTGATAGTCAGTTTGGTTCGATTAAGGGTCCATTCGGCGGGTGTTCCGTATCCGTAAAGGGTATTCGACTGGTGGATAACCTTAATTGAGAGAAAATCAGGCGTTCTACTTGTTGAAAGTCAGATTTTCCACGGATCGTGTGGATTAACTCTCAGTTCTCGTTTGGAATAATAGGTGCCCGGTTTTCAGGTCTTCCCTTTTCAGTTTTTCAGTTTCGCTGTTCACTAATATATTAACTTCTCCGAAGCAACTCTTCGATATTGTAAGAAACAAATCAACGCAATGTAATGTGACTGTGTTTGAGACATTCAAAATCAATAATTTATAATTTTTTTTATTTTTCAAGAATGCATATTGAAGTAATAATGTTATCGTGCTATTTCAATTTAATAAAAGTTCGTAAGCACATTTTGCTCCTCATTTCAAGTAGTTAGGCTCTCTTCTGAACCCCATCGTTTGGTTAAGATCGTGACCGAATTTATTCCCGCAACGACCCATGATTTAAGAGTTCTAGATTGTTCTACTGTAGCAGCCGTGGCCGACCAACGATGGAATGGTAAGTTCAAGGGTTCAATACTGATCACCGACTCCATTAAATTTTGTCTCCGAAATTCTTCTTATAATTTCATTGATACCATCCATCCTTTTCCATACCTTTGCCAGTTCTTTATAATCCTTAAGCCCCCACTCTTTTGTGATAATTATAGTTTTCACTACTTCATCATAAATCTCAGTTCTTTCTCTGGAATACACACTTTTGGAATTAGGCGCAATTTTTTCTCCACTTTCCCGAAGACGCTGTCTGCTGGTAAAAACGAATGCCCTCGAACTGGAAAATATAGGCACCCACATGTGACGGAGAATTCTTCAGTAGTCAGTTTCTAGTTACTGTGGTAAATGATCCTCGGAGGGAAAGTTCTGTACAGTGGTGCAATTGTAGAGTTCTTGTTGAATATTCGCTGAACCGAACAGTAGAACTTCCTAATGTTCATAGTATCCTTTTGAGAGCACCTAATTAAACTAACATTTCGTTACGAAATCTATATCAGAGCTGACTGAGGGTCACAAGTTAACCTTGTGCCAGCATATCGCTCGTAGGTTGCAGTAGTGGCACAACTCAAAAAAGACGAATGTAATGCACTCTCCAGCATTGCAGATTAGTCTTCCTTCCAGTAGTAACAGCTGCATAACTTGTAGCTCAATACCCCACCAACAAATGGTAGAAGTGCCGCTGTTGTATTTTCTGCTTTGTTGTTTACAATGGCTGCAATACTTTTGCTTCTTAAGAATGGCAGCTTGACGTCTCTTTCTCGCCTTCTATCTAACGAACAATCACGAGTTTACAGCAGTGACGATGAAAATGGCATTACGTTACTTCCCTACTGACAAGCAGCCGTAGACGTTGCCATGGTAACCGGTCTGCGAGGGTGTCCGTCACTCAACGAATCTCCATCATTTGAAGAGTAAGCGAAATTATGGAGATAACAAAAATATTAAAATGAACGATGGCTTCACAATCGGTCTAGAGATTTTTCAAGAAATCAATAGAGTATGAGAAAATATCAAAAAACTCGTTTGATCTTCGTATTATAAACCCCCAGTCTGTTCCGTGATTTTTAAATCATATGCATATCAAAACGTGATCCAGGATGAGTATACTCTAAATATGAAGTTTGATCCACATCTATCCAGCCGTTTCGCTGTGATGGTGGAACAAACAAACAAACAAATTAACACAAAAGCTAAAAACTACTGATACGGTCTTAAGTTGACGTAAAACGGATACATATGTGAATAATTGGCAAAATAAACGAAATTACTGACAGCGGACCCCTTCTTCTTCTTCTCCTCCATTTTCTTTTTCTACCGCTTTTCGCACACCCGCGGGGTTGCGGGTGCGAACTGTCGCACATGTGCATTTGGCCTTGTTTTACGTCCACATGCCCTTCCTGACGCCTGCCCTACAGTAGGCCTATATGGAGGGATGTAATTACTATTGCGGTGTTCTGCGGTGGTTGGTAGTGCAGTGTGCTGTCTGAATATCAAGAGGAAAGTGTAGAGACAAACACAAACACCCAGTCCCCGGCTCAGAAAAAATAATCAAAAGCGATTAAAATCCCCGACCCGGCCGGGAATCGAACCTGGGACCCTTTGGACCGAAGGCCTCAACGCTGATCATTCAGCCAATGAGTTGGACCCGCTAAAAATTTTTTTATGTAGATTTAATCACTCATCTTAGGTGCAGGCCTTCTTACATTAATGCTCACAAGAGAAACAACTGTCCAGAAGTATATACCGAGCATCTGAGTGTTAGAGGGTTTGTCATACTCATAAACAGTTTGAAACAAATAATTTGATATCACGGGCCGCTCTCATTTTATCAGCTGCTGAAATTAGCGTATTCAAATGGGCTTTGCGAGACGGCTTTGCTAAATCTGCAGGTGGGTTACAACTTGCCGAGAAATCAGCATGAAACACAAACACAGTGTGGGCTGCAGCCGGTGTCACAGTAGTGTACACGCTGTGGCGTGATCCCGCCAGGTGGCAGCACGGAGACCCTCGCCGAGAAATCAGTATGAAACATAAACACAGTGTGGACTGCAGCCGCTGTCACAGTAGTGTACTTGCTGTGGCGTGATCCTGGCAGGTGGCAACACGGAGACCCTCGCCGAGAAATCAGTATGAAACATAAACACAGTGTGGACTGCAGCCGCTGTCACAGTAATGTACTTGCTGTGGCGTGAACCTAGCAGGTGGCTTACACCTCGCCGAGAAATCAGCATGAAACAAACACAGTGTGGGCTACAGCCGGTGTCACAGTAGTGTACACGCTGTGGCGTGATCCTGGCAGGTGGCAGCACGGATATCGCTCCCCTGGAGAAGTTCATTTCTTCTTTTGCCGATCTTAAATGGAGCCGCAAACGGTACTGCTTTGAAAACAATCACAACGTACAGAGTACAAAGAAACCTAGTGAGTGCATGCTCCAAGTTTGAGTTACAGTAGTTTGAGCGCAGCAGTGTCATTTCTTTCTTGGAGGCTTGAACTATCCGGTCTACATGGGGCAGCTGCCTCCGTTCGGGGCCCGTCGTCAGTGTGTTAAGACAGGTACAGATTTAGCAAGGAAGAGGAGTTAGGGATTGGAATAATTTAGTAACGGAGATGTTCAATAAATTTCCAAATTCTGTGCAATTATTTAAGTAAATACTAGATCAGGGCCTCTCAAACGCCCAAAATCTCACGCGTGCAGAGCGAGGCGCAAGAGCTCCGTGCACTGTGCATCGGTGCCGCTCGGTGCCGCTCGGTATGGCTCGGATCAACGCTTCGTCTCTGGGCTACTCGGCTATGCTCGGCTCTACTCGGCTATACTCGGCTCAACTCAGCCCGGATTTGGAGTGCTACGGCGCAAGTGGGGGAGAGGGAGACAGGGGGAGCGAGCGAGACAGGCGTGAGGAAAGAGAGAGTTAGCGCTATTGCTCCAAATCGAGGAGTGGGGGTCTGCACTCTGATCAACCAAGCCAAGTCGTCTTTTGCACCGTGCACAGTGCATGCACCACGCGCATGCACCCTGAGAGGCCCTGTACTAGATAAACAAAACATAGAGAATCTGCCACCTGGGCGACTGTCCTAAATGTAAGTCAGTGGTAACTGATGATGATGATTGAGCATCAGTGGCTCTCAAAGACCATTTGAAGTCGCCCGCGAAGTGATCTGCTTGCAGCTGATAAAATAACGGTGTGAGATATCGATGTATTTGCTTCCAGTTATGTATCGGTACGACCAACCCTCTAACGCCTATTCGCTGTAATACAAGTCCCTTTGAATACAGAACTAATGGTTGACTTGGCAGTGAATTAAAAACAGTCACCGAGCAGTATCACACGAGCTGAAATATATTAATTCGTGAGAACGTTCAGTTTATTAGGCGCATCCGGGAGATAGTAGGTTCGAATCCCACTATCGGCAGCCCTGAAAATGGTTTTCCGTGGTTTCCCATTTTCACACCAGGCAAATGCTGGGGCTGTACCTTAATTAAGGCCACGGCCGCTTCCTTCCAACTCCTAGGCTTTTCCTATCCCATCGTCGCCATAAGACCTATCTGTGTCGGTGCGACGTAAAGCCCCTAGCAAAAAAAAAAAGTTTATTTGGCGAAAGTTAAAGATCCAGACTATTAATCTGCCGTGGCAGTGTTGACCGGTTTCTCAAGGGCAAAGAACATAGCACCAGCCTCTTCTTAACTCGCGTTGAGACCACGTGTTGCAGTGGAGTTCGTGATGTAACTGTTTCGAACCTAAATTTGGTTAGTGGCACGCAAAACTCATCAGTGAGATGCCTCAGAACGAAGTACGATGAATAATGTGCGAAGACACAACACCAATAACATTGAAATGAAATGGCAAATGGGTTTTAATGCCGGGAGTGTCCGAGGACTGCTTCGGCTCCCCAGGTGTAAGTCTTTTTGATTTGATTCCCGTAGGCGACTTGCACGTCGTAATGAGGATGAACTGATGATGTAGCCGACACAAACATCCAGCCCCTGTGCCAGCGGAATTAACCAATGATGGTTAAAATTTCCTGGCTGCCGGGAATCGAACCCGGGACTCCTGTGACTAAAGGCCAGCCATGGAGCCGGGCACAATGTTGTGTTGTCGATCTATTGAATAGGTGGTCCGCGGTGCAGCCCTCTCTGTCACGCACCTTCTCACAAGCAAGCAAAGTGGTCGCCAACAACACAGTACGTGGTTTACGTTGAAGCCGAACCGCCAAGACGTGACATCTCTCAAAAAGCCCTCATCTATAGGCCGGGATTCGACTAGCGACCACCCTGTTGAGAAGCCAGTTACTCTTACGCCCAGCGTCGAGCCGGGATATGCGCAGTCATTCCCTGGGTGTCACCCTTTGAGTGGGGGCAGTATCCCCTGCCTCTCGTCAAAGGCGACTAAAAGGGGTTCTAGGGGTTCTAAACTTGGGGGGGGGGGAGGTTTTGGTGACCACGGGGCTATTAGCTGAGTCCTGGTATTGCTTCCACGTTCTTATGCCAGGCTCTTCCCTTTCATCTAACCTATCCGAACTCCCTTGGTCAACTCTTGTTCTTTTTCGACTCCGGCGGTATTAGAGCACTCAAGACCTTGGGAGACTTTCATTTTCACGCTATTCGTGGCCTTCGTCTTTCTTTGGCCGATACCTTCGAAGTGTCGATCCCTTCCATTTTTTCCCTTACTCAAATAATCAAATGAGCCTGCTTTAACACAAAAACAGGTGCTAAATATATGATTGAGCATCTAATTTTGATACGGCTGAATAAAACATTCCTACTGGAGCCGTTGTACCAAATTCAATCACATCGGAAACTTACAGATGAAAGGATTTCCCTTAAGTGGTATGTTCCGAGATGTCAGTGGAGAGATGGCGTGGAATTATATTAGTAGACAACGAACCTACTACGCTGGCGTAGCAGGGGGAGAGGTGATACTCCAACGTGGCACGTACCAGGTGGCGGATAGGGGGGTGCTAACCGGCTTGCCGGCAGATTTGAGGGAAATAAAATAGCTCTCACGGACCAAACACACAACCCCCGGTGGGTGGGGGACGCAGACGAAGAATACATCCATGGTATCCCCTGCCAGTCGTTAGAGGCGACTAAGAGGGCCGACCAAGGGATGATTGTATTAGAACGATGAAACTGCTTGTGGTTAGTACCACCACGTGGGGAACACCATGGGTCGCTTTTACTTGCGCGTAGTACCTCTATGTTAGGTACGCACTAGGTTTGTGATTAGTAGCAACAGTGTGTGAATCAGGATGTTGGTCTTACAATATCTGTGATTCGTACCCCTATATGAGCAACACTATGGGATGAGCGACACCATGGTTCTGCCTTGCTATGCTTAGTACCCACTATGTGGGGAACACCACGGGATAGTGCGAGTCCCTGTGGTTAGTCCACTTATGTGAGGAACGCCATAGGTTTGCGTTGCCTGTAAATAGCGCCGTAGTGTACGAAACACCATAGGTCTGTGTTACATGTGCGCATTACATTACCTATGAATAGTACCATAATGTGTGGAATACTGCGAGTCTGCGCCACTTTTGATTAGTACCGCAATATGACAGATACATGACTCTATTTTCCTAGAGATAAGTACCATTATGAGGGGCCGATGATCTGGACCCGTTTCGACTACAAGCATCGTCGATTCAGTATTGTGTTTTAGGAGCAGTTCTTCGGTCAGTAATACTACTGTTTAATCCTAGTTTCTGGGAATGTCGGGCATTGCGGGTCGGATCCACTGATTGTTTTAACTTCATATCCATCCATTCATTCTTCGTCCTCGCGTTTTCGAATTCTGGTCAGTGGAGGATTATGGACTTTTAAATCGTCATTACATTTCGTCTCATTTCGTACCATAGGGGCCGATGACCCCTTTTAACAACGAGCATCACCGTCATTAGTAGACGAATAAGTTTGAGTGGTGTTTTCAAAAGTAGGAAAGATCACATTATCAAGATAAAGGTGGGATTCAAGAGGTCAAATAGGGGCAAATATAGGAAGAGGAGTTAGGGATTGGAATAACTTACCAAGGGAAATGTTTAATACATTTCCATGTTTTTTGCTGTTATCTAAGAAAAGACTGAGTAAACAAAAGATGGGGAATCTGTCAGCTGAGCGACTGCCCTAAATACCTGTCAGTGGTGATTTGATTGATTGTATTTATTTATTTATTTATTTATTTATTTATTTATTTATTTATTTATTTATTTATTTACACTGCCCCACAGAGCTATTCTAGATGTTCCAGTGAACCAATTGCATAAGTTTAAAATATTCTTGTTCTTATTCTGAGAGTTTTTTTTTTTCTCAGGTGCAATATTTTTAACTTATCGCGATTTGCTTATATCACCTTCCTCTGATTCTTTATATTTTACCGGACTAGTTGGCCGTGTAGTTAGGGGCGCGCAGCTGTGAACTTGCATCTGGGAGATGATAGTGGGTTCGAACCCCACTGTCGGCAGTCCTGAAGATGTTTTTCCGTGGTTTCCCGTTTTTACACTGCACTTGAATTAAGATCGCGACCACTTCCTTCCAACTCCTAGGCCTATTTTATCCCATCGTCGCCGTAAGACCTATCTGTTTCGGTGCTACGAAAAGCAAAATTGAAAAAATAAAAAAACTATAGTTTGTATTTGTTCCTCTGACTTTTTGCTTAGTTCTCTTCTGTTGTTTGTATTTTGTTTTCGCCAATTGTTCGTCAGTTTTTCACTCTCTTTGTTCATTTTTTCTTGTTATAACATTGAACTGTTTGTTTCTTCCTTGTCAGTTCAGAACTCACACGCATTTTTACATCTTACAATTTGCTTAAGCTTGATTGGTGATTCCCGTGTGTTCCTTGAGACATGCCGCGCTCGGAGAGTTGTTTCTTCCCCCTACAAAGTATCGTGTTGTCTGTAATAAATCAGCCGGGGCGAGAAGTGCGAGGCTCCGCCCAAGACAGTACAGCAGTATCAATCAATTGGTCGACTGCTATTATGGGTTCGAGAGACTGATAGGGCCACTCTTCTGCTACATAATTGCACTATGATGCAATACTGTATCGTGATTGCTATTTGCTCTGCGCTCCACTCTCCAACAATTCCCATAACCTAGATTCTGAAAGCCACTGTCATTTCATCACCATCTTTTTCTCGATACCGCAATAGGCTTTTAAAACGTTATCTGCGATATTGTTATCAAGTAATCCTGTTTATAGTTGCTGTTTTATCTAGGTTGTATATCAATTTTCAAACATTAAAATTACTCTTTAGTTTAGTGTTGTATAGTAGGCCTACCTCACGCTTGCAAAATGTTGATATAAAGGCCTCTTATTTACCGAAGAATCAATCAATCAATCAATCAATCCCTACTGATCAGCATTTAGGGCAGCCGCCCAGATGACAGATTCCCTATCTGGAGTTTTCCTTGCCTTTTCTTAAATGATTGCAAAGATATCCCTTCCTATAAACGATTTCGATTTGTCCTCTTGAATTCCAGCTTGATCTTCATGTTGTGAACTTTCCTACATTTAAAGACATCGCTCAAACTTATTCGTCTACCAATGTCATTCCACGCCGTCTCTCCACTGACAGCTCGTGCAGCTGGTCTCCTTTCTCCCAAGTCTTCCCAGCCCAAACTTTGCAGCATTTCCCTAACGCTATTCTTTTGTCGGAAATCACTCAGAACAAATTGAGCTGCTTTTCTTAGGATGTCGTCCAATTCTTGAATCAAGTAATCCTGGTAGGAGTCCCATACACTGGAACCGTACTCTAGTTGGAGCCTTACCAGAGACTTATATGCTCTCTCTTTTACATGTTTACATGCTTACTGCAACCCCTAAATACCCTCATAACCATGTGCAAAGATTATTACCCTTTATTTGCAATCCCATTTATGTGATTACCCCAATGAAGATCTTTCCTTATATTAACACCTAGGTACTTACAGTGATCCCCATAAGGAACTTTCACCCCATCAACGCAGTAATTAAAACTGAGAGGACTTTTCCTATTTGTGAGACTCACAACCTGACTTTTAAACTCCGTTTATCATCATACCATTGTCTACTGTTCATCTCATAATATTATTGAAGTCATTTTGCAGTTTCTCACAATCTTGGAACTTATTTATTACTCTATACAGAATAACATCATACGCAAAAAGCCTTATCTCTGATTCCACTTCTTTACCCACAGCTTTTATGTTTTTATATATTTACAGCAGTGCCTTGACGAATTCCCCTCTTAATCATTACAGGGTAAGATAAAGCTTAGCCTACTCTAATTCTCTGAGTTCTGTTTTCTAGAAATATATCCATCACTCTTTTGTCTAGTCCAATTGCACTAATTTTTGCCAGTAGTCTCCCATGATTTACCCTATCAAATGCCTTAGGTAGGTCAATCGCGATACAGTCCATTTGACCTCCTGAATTTATGATATCTGCTATATCTTGCTGGAATCCTACACGTTGCGTTTCAGTGGAATAACCTTTCCTAGACCCGAACTGCCTTCTATTGAACCAGTTATTAACTTCACAAACATGTCTAATATAATCAGGAATAATGCTTTTCCAAAGCATACATGCAATCCATGTGAAACTGACCGGCCTGTAATTTTCAACTTTGTCTATCACCCTTTCCTTTGTACACAAGAGCTACTATAGCAACTCTCGAATTATTTGGTATAGCTCCTTTATGCAAGCAATGATCAAATACGTACTTCAGATATGGTACTATATTGTCTTTAGTATATCCCCAGAAATCTTATCAATTCCAACCGCTTTTCTAGTTTTTAACTTTTGTATCTTATTGTGTCATCGTTATCATAGGTAAATTTTAATACTTCTTTAGTATTAGACACCTCCTCTACCTGGACATTATCCTTGTAGCCAATAATCTTCACATACTGTTGACTAAATACTTCTGCCATTTGACGATCCTCACCCCCGCCCCCTCCCCTGTTCATTAATGATTCCTTGAATTTCCTTGTTGGAACCCGTTTCTCCTTAAAGTACCTATACATACGCTTGCACTTTTTTTTTTTTTTTTTTTTTTTACTATAAGTTGTATGACTGGCACGGGTTGGAAGGACGGAAGAACATGACAACCTGGAGAGCACTTCACAGGGATCTTTTAATTTTGTGTTTGAAGGGTACATAGGGCGTGAATATGTCAATATCGGGGGTTAGTGAGACGGTAGAAGATAGAGCGTTGATGTAAGGTCAGACGCGGACGGGACGCAAGATGCGTGTTGGCCGGTGGGGTCGCGTATAGGGAAGTACGTTGGAAGAGTATTACATTTGGTGTAGTCATCGATTATTTTAGATCGGAGAACTGTAATCGGCTTCTCAGGTCAAGTACACGCAGGTAGTACAAAATGTTAGATTTAGTTGTGTTCGTAAAAACAGGATTACCGGGCGAGTTGGCCGTGCGTGTAGAGGCGTGCAGCTGTGAGCTTGCATCCGGGAGATAGTAGGTTCGAATCCCACTATCGGCAGCCCTGAAAATGGTTTTCCGTGGTTTCCCATTTTCACACCAGGCAAATGCTGGGGCTGTACCTTAATTAAGGCCACGGCCGCTTCCTTCCAACTCCTAGGCCTTTCCAATCCCATCGTCGCCATAAGACCTCTCTGTGTCGCTGCGACGTAAAGCCCCTAGCAAAAAACAAAAAAAAAGAGAAAAAACAGGATTGCAAGTCTTAACAATGAAAATGAAAAAGTTGAAAGTACTATTTAATTGAAATATGTTTGTTATAGCAAATGAGGACCAAATGGGGGAACAAAAGTTAATAATGGGGAGAACGTACGAGACGAAGTATAATTTTAAGGCGTTAATGTAATTAATTTCAATGAACCTGTAGCTCTGGATTTTATTGCGCGATTTGAGCAGAGAAGTTTAGTTTACGGTCAGTTAAAATACTTTTCTCTATTGGCAAGATTTCTGGTGGTTACTGAGCCCCATACAACGAAGAAATGAAAATATAGGGTATAAATCCAACATAGCGGTGGCTCCGACTGTACAGGCTTGCCAACACCGGCGCATTATCCACACAGATACTAACATGAAATATGAACGGCAAAAACGAAAGGTAGGTTAATGCTACAAACTATTGGTCTGGATTGGTTAGGGCCTACTGGTGACAATAATGTTTTTCTTTGTTTGTTGAGAGCGTGTATCTGAGAGTCCCAGGGCGAAAAACTATGCCCCTTTAGTCATCTGATTGCGAGTCGGGAAAGTCTCTGGCTCTGCATTGGCGGGGGAAAACGATCTTGCTGAGAGGCGATATTCACCTTCCCTCAGAGAAAAGAATAACCGAAGTTGAGGTTGATTTTTGTTTTAAAGTGTTAAGATGTTGAAGGTAGTCTGTAACGAAAGAAATAACAAATTGTTTAAAAACGAAGAAAACCTTGTAAATATACGGTGGTGAAGTGTCTAAGGAACGACGGAAATAAAGACGTAAAAATAGCAGGACCGCCTGGGTAAGCATGAAGGAACATTTTATATTATCATTCTTCGCTGAAGAATGAATTCTAATTTGGAGTCGGAGAGCTATTTTCAAGGTGGGGGGTGAACTTCCCTCCCTAACAAACGGCCCCTTTCAGGGGTTTAGGAACGAAGAAAATGGTGGCATTATTTAGTTTGAGGCTCCCTCTGTTTTAATTCTTCTGTTTAATTAAGAATACATTTTGTGGCGGTAGGTTGATCCCTGTCGGCCCCGTGATGTAGAGGTAGTGTGTCTGCCTCTTACGCGGAGGCTCCGGGTTCGATTCACGGGCAGGTCAGGGATTATTACCTGGAACTGAGGTCTGGTTCGAGGTCCACTCAGCCAATGTGATTAGAATTGAGGGGCTATCTGACGGTGAGATAGCGGCCCTGGCCCAGAAAGCCAAGAAACACGGCGGAGAGAATTCGTCGTGCTGACCACATGGCAGCTTGTAATCTGCAGGCCTTCCCGCTGAGCAGCGGTCGCTTGGTAGGCGAAGGCCCTTCAGGGCTGTATTGCCATGGTGTTTGGTTGGTCCCTGCCTAGCTTCGCGGAACGATCTATCTTCTCTGCTACTTCAGATGTAAAACATTATTTTTCTATTATTTCATCATTCGAACCGAATTAGAAAACGCCACCTATTGTCAAGCTCTTGTTCAACTTGAATGGACAATCCCACCTTCCAGTACTTGATTGTTTTTTATTCCTAGTCTCTGTAATTATGTAACATAATACAGCTTACAGTATTAACAAGTACATGAGCTGCCTAATATCAAACACGGACATGCGCCACCTATATCAAAACTGAGTTACGAATATAAAATTATAGTATTTTTAATGCTCTCTCTGAATTAGTGGCCCGTGTCTTTCATAAATGAATATTTGTACTTTATTTTTAACAAAGAAATATGCAGTTTCTTTCATAATCGGACACCTCCAAACAGAGTTTCTATCAAAAACGAACATGACCGTTTCAGCCAATCACATTGCTACAAGTGACATCAAACTGCATGGCGACCATTTGTTTACATTCTCTTGTCGGTGCGTGCTTCGAAGTTTAGTGCTAATGTTTTTTCAGTGTTTTACTTATAACATACGTATTTGGGAAAATATTTTCGTTTAATATGGAAGGCAATGTTTCGGAGTCTCCACCTGAAGTGAAATTGCAAGTAAAGGGAGCTTACTTTAGGCACATTTTTAATACCAGGTTAAATTTCGGGTTTTCTTCTCCAGACACAGATGAGTGCACTACATGCTTGGAACTAGAGCAATGTATTAAGTTTGAAAAGAATGAAGAGGAAAGAACAACCTTAATTTTGAAGAGAACTATCCACAAAAAACAAGCAGAGAATTTTTATGATATTTCCAATTATTGGAAACTCATATTTGTCGTCAGATAGGACTTTTGGACTCGTTGAGAAAGATCTGAAGAAGATGACGACCACAATAAGTTCAGGTGAATATCATGTTAGTTGTTAACAAAGTATAAGATTAAACTTATTTCTTTCATATTTTCATGTTTCAAAATATTGGGATAGTTTGTTTCAAAAGTGGACAATAACATGGATGTTTGTATCAAAATCGGACAAAAGTCAATCTTAGTTTCAAAAATGGACATCGTCATATTTGAACGTGTTTTACATTGCCTTAGAATGAAATTCTTAAGTGTCAACAATGGTTTTCTTGTTCACAGGGCTGGCAATATGCCACACAAAAATTTTCACACTCGTATCGGGAGGTTAACATAGAGAAACAAAAATGTGGCTCTACTGAAAAATTAACAAAATGGCTATTGTCCATGTTTGATACTACGCACCTCACATGTTTCATTCCTAATGTGGAACATCTTCAGCTAAAAACGATACAAAAATGGCGTAAACGAAGTAAAAAACATGATGATGATAATATAAAATGTTCCTTCATGTTGGGTTAAAACCTCAACAAGTCAATGTTCGACTTTGAGTAAAAAATCTGACGTAAGGGATCCTTTTTTTTAGCTAGTGGTTTTACGTCTTACGGCGACAATGGGATAGGAAAGGCCTAGGGGTTGGAAGGAAGCGGCTGTGGCCTTAATTAAGGTACAGCCCCAGCATTTGCGTGGTGTGAATATGGGAAACCACTGAAAACCATCTTCAGGGCTGCCGACAATGGGATTCGAACCCACTATCTCTCAGGTGCAAGCTCACAGCCGCACGCCCCTAACCGCACGGCCAACTCGCCCGGTCTGCTTTCTTCAAAAGCTGGAGGAGTATGTACTTTTAGCATCTTGAGGATAGACTTAAAATATAAAATTTTAACAGATGTTGATCGGGGGAAACTCGTAATGATTAACCGAAGTTGAGGTTGATACTTTTGTCTTAAAGTTTTAAGATGTTGAAGGGAGTCTGTAACGAAAGAAATGAAAATTTGTTTTTTTTTAAAGAAGAAAACCTTGTAAATATATGGTGGTGAAGTGTCTAAGGAACAATGAAAATGCTCACCCCCCCAGCCGGTCCCGCTATGTGGGATTCTCCATTCAACGTAACCTTAGTTGAGTTGATGCCAATACGGGGGAAAATGAGATTTGTAAGTTGTAAGCTCTTGTTAATATTGCCGACTGTCTACAGCAATACATTTTATATGAAGGGTACACGGGAAAAAAAGGGGAATGTCAGTGTAAAACAAAAAAATGAATTAACACTACCCATATGTACTTTATGGTCAGGAGAATAGTTTAAGATAATGTACAACCAAGTAAAGGGAATATTCGCGGAAATATAACAAGTTTAAGAATACATGTACAATTGATGAGAGGGGAATGTCACCACAGAACAAGAAACAAAGTGGGAATGTCAGTTTGGTATGTGGCAACAGCGATGGATTTCCAAAAGAATTTATGCATACCTAATTTAACGACGTGTGTTACCGTAGACCGTTCTCCTTCAATATACATGTTTTGTCTAGTGGACACTCGGTATTCTATACATACCCAGAGAGTGTAGCACATAAAGCAGCAGATGAAGTGTGTTCAATGTTACATCATTTTATATTTTGTGAACTTGGAGACGAGATAAAACACTTGACAATCTTCTGTGATTCTGCATCTGGACAGAACAAGAACTGGACTGTTTTCAGATTTCTCCACTTTATAGTACCTCATACCAAACGCCTCGAGTCTGTGAAAATAGTATTTCCAATTCATGGGCACTCATACTTAGAGGTGCGATAGAAACATGGCACTAATTAACCAGAAATTTGCAGCTGAAACGCCAGAAGACTGGGCGGATCATTTTAGGAGTGCCAGAAATAAGCCTTTCTCTTTCCATGTAATCGAAGTTGATCAACCAATGATTCGTCAGTGGACCAAGTTTGTGACTCCCTTGTACAAAAAAGTTTTCCCTTTTAAAACAAGACCTGTAAGGGAACTTGCCATCTCCATTGAGCATCCACGATTCATGGAATACAGAGACAGTTACAAAGTGGCCATTGGGAACGACCTGTTGTAAATGCTCCAAAATCAATTCCACACTTCCCAGAAATACCAGTTAGTGAGTTTGTTCTTCCAGAGACATCTTATGAACGTATGTGCAAGAGCTAGTGCACATGAAGTTGCTCTACATTCGCAAACATGCTGGGAATATTGACATTTTAAATATGTAATTTATTTCTATTTCAGGTTTACATCCAAACTGTGCAGCAAAATTTTCTGAATCGTGCGTCCATAGATCATTTTGTGGACCAAACGGAAGATCATTCATTGATACACTTCCTCACTATTAATTGGCAGGTTTTAAAGGTGACATTCCTCTTTTATTTCCGTGATAATGTGTTCATAAGACTGACATTCCCCTTCATTTTCGTGACAAATGTGTATTTACTTCATTTTCCTTTTTTTCAATTATAAAATTTAATTCTATATTTTCATTTATTATCTATTTACAATACCAATACATTAGGCTAACGTTACATAATATAATACTTTATGTACATGTATTATTGTAGATAGTATTAAAGATTGAAACTTTCAAATTTAATTATCTCAGTTTGTAGAAAATATTACATTCCCCCCTTTTCCCGTGTACCCTTCAAATACTTTTGGCGGCGAATGGAATTTTTTGCATACTCATTTCTTAGCATTGCTCTACCGATTTGAATATCAATATATGTATGTTGTTTTACACAAAATAATAATTATTTTCTGCCTTCATTTCAAACTGGGGTACCACCGCCGTGATCGAGAAAGGAAGAACTTTGCCCAGCCTTCACAGCTTGTGACGTACGAAATGAAATGGCGTATGGCTTTTAGTGTCCGAGGACAAGTTCAGCTCGCCAGATGCAGATCTTTTGATTTGACGGCCGTACGGGACCTGCACGTCGTGATGGGAATCAAATGATGATGGAGACGACACATACACCGTGCCAGCGGAATTAATCAATTATGGTTAAAATTCCCAACCCTGGTGGGAGTCAAACCCAGGACCCCTATGGCCAAAGGCCACCACGCTATCCATTTAGCCATGCAGCCGGACCTTGTGACGTAACCACAACGTCACTGTGTCTGAATAGCATACGCTCATCGCCTACCCGCCCACTTCAGTGCTGTGTGCCCGGGAGACGAAACAGAGGCTCTCATTTGTTGTTTTGTTAGACAAGAAAAAACGCTGATATGGTATCTCTGTATGACTCTTTTGTTCCTCTTTAAAGAGTCAGCAACTCTTTGGTCCGAGGTGGCACAAAACATTTTTGATGTGTCTATAAATTGAGCAAGAACCCAATGTTCTAATTGCGGAGCATGCACTCAGCGAGAAGCAGTGCGGTAATTACATCGCTGTCGTGTTAATGATCCGCTCAGTAATGAGATACCGTTATCACGCTGAATGTGTAATGAACACTAAGATATTCACCACCAACAGCCATTA
The DNA here is from genome assembly GCF_040414725.1 of Anabrus simplex. Classification (NCBI taxonomy): domain Eukaryota; kingdom Metazoa; phylum Arthropoda; class Insecta; order Orthoptera; family Tettigoniidae; genus Anabrus; species Anabrus simplex. The sequence continues at coordinate 146,183,757 of NC_090269.1, read as the reverse complement.
AATATAACAAGTCTTGGTGCGAACTTGGGCCATCTTAACTTGAACACATGATTAGAATGCAAACTAACTCTACAAAGTGACAGCTGGCCCCCTGCGTGCAATATCTCCGCCGCGGTGGAATAACTCCTGTTTGTCATACGTAGAGGGCACGTTTTGACATATTTACATGTTTTGTTTGTTTCAAGACATAATATGGCCTTAAGAAGGAAAAGCCATTCATACCATTTCAAACCGAATGTCTAAGTTTTATAGTGCATATACAGGGTGAAGCGAAATTCGCGCACTCGGTCGTTGCAGCGCGACTACTCACATGCCAGCAACAAAAAAATGTCTCTCACAAAAGTTCGTCCTTCGAGTATATCCAGCAGAAAAAGAGCGTTGAAGAGTGGCAATCTGGCAACAATGTAACCACATGTAGGGTAACTACATCTGTCAGCACGTATTCTTTGTGCTGTGCAGTTGGTGCAGTGGATACAGTTTTGGGTTAGCATGCAGGAGGTCGAGGGGTCGATCCTGGGTTGAAGCGTATGTTTTTTATTTCATAAATGTAGTCCAGGTGGTATGGTATCTGGCAACTTAATCGTCAACAGCGATTGCAACGGGTCCTATAGAAACCATTTGCACTTACATACTACGATCGTACAAATGAACGAACAATTGTTCTCATTGGCCAGCTTTGAAAGACTCCCTTTCCACGTCGTGGGCGTGAATTTATTCGCATCACTGCATATACTAGATGCGAAACCTGTTTTCCTTGTACCCTCCTCCAATGTTCTCATAGATTAGTTCGTTCGTAATCTGTTTTCCCTCCAGGTTCGGTTTTTCCCTCGGACTCAGCGAGGGATCCCACCTCTACCACCTCAAGGATAGTGCCCAGGCGGCCTCACCTGCTATGTTCAACAGGGGCCTTGTAGGGGGGTGGTAAGTTTGGAAAGGATAGAGAAGGAAGAGGGAAGGAAGCGGCCGTGGCCTTAAGTTAGGTACCATCCCGGCATTTGCCTGGAGGAGAGGTGGGAAACAACGGAATACCACTTCCAGGATGGCTGAGGAGGGAATCGAACCCTCTCTACTCAGTTGACCTCCCGAGGCTGAGTGGACCCCGTTCCAGCCCACGTACCACTTTTCAAATTTCGTGGCAGAGCCGGGAATCGAACCCGGGCTTCTGGGGGTGGCAGCTAATCACACTAACCACTACACCACAGAGGCGGGCATAGATTAGTAGCAACTACTATTATTGCCTCGTTCAGGTCCATTACATTTCGTTAGGGCTTACGTTACCAGTAGGCCTAGCAAAGTATTTGTTGTGTTCAGCGTTACAAAATGTTGTAAATGTAGGATACATGTGACCTAAGGTACGGTGTCTTACTGTATTACAGTATGTCATGTCCGATGGAAATTAGTAAAATAAAAAATTTCGCCTCAACCTAGGATCGATCCCTCGACCTCCTGCATGCCAACCCAAAACTCTATCCACTGCAGCAACTGTACAGCACGGATAACAATTGCTGACAGATGTACTTACCGTACATGTAGTTACAGTGTTGCCAGATTGCCACTCTTCAACGTCCTTTTTCTGGACGAACTTTTAGAGACATTTTTTTATTGCTGGCATGTGAGGAGTTGCCCTGCGACGCCCGTGTGCGCGAATTTCGCTTCATCCTGTATAAGTATACTCGTATATATGGAATACGTGCGCATCAATGCATAATTGCAGAGTTTAACGAAAATCGGTATGTAAAGTCAGGGAATAAGATTATATAGTCTAGGATATAAATAATTGTATTCACGTGGAATGAAATGGTAGTGTAGGGGAAAGTGCGTAACATTTAATTTTCAAATACGTATGTTATTGGTCCTATCGAAAAGTACTATATAACAAAAGTTATAGAGAATCCAATTTCAGATAATTTATGCCTTATCCAGTTTTAATAATAATAATAATAATAATAATAATAATAATAATAATAATAATAATAATACTCTTATTGGCTTAACGTCCCACTAACTACTTTGCTGTTTTCGGAGACACCTAGATGTCAGAATTTAGTCCCGCTGGAGTTCTGTCTGATCCGCACCGTTCCGACTCTGATAATAGAATTCATGAATTTAAACTTTCGTCACTTAGTCTATATCAACACCAAGCATGCTAACGTGGAAATATTGATTTATGTTTAACTGGCAATGGTTTTTGTCATGATTGTGTAAAACCGCGTTGTCATTGCTCCACTTCGACAAGGAAAACCGTGAAGATCATTATAGAAAAATGAGAAAAATCGTAAACTGGGCGAGTTGGCCATGTGGTTAGGGGCGCACAACTGTGACCTTGCATCCGGGAGATTGTGGGTTCGAACCCCTCTGTCGGCAGCCCTGAAGATGGTTTTCTGTACTTTCCCCATTTTCACACCAGGCAAATGCTGGGGCTGTACCTTAAGGCCACGGCCGCTTACTTTCCACTCATAGCAGTTTCTTGTCCCATAAGACCTATCTGTGTCGGTGCGACGTAAAGCAAATTGTAAAACAAAAGAAAGTAAAGGAACGATCCCTTGAAGAAAAGAAGGGCTCCCTTTACCTTAGATGCCGTAATGTCCCCTGTTGACGGGGACGCAGATGAAGAATACACCCACGGTATCCTCTGCCTGTCGTACGAGGCGGACAAGGGATGATTGAACAAGAACCATGCATCTTCTTGTTGTCATTAGTACCATCGGCGGTGAAAACCATGCGTCTACGGACCTACTACGTTAGCGTAGCAGGGGGAGAGGTGATACTCCCACGTAGCGCGTCCAAGGTGGCGGATAGGGGGGTCCTAACCGGCTTGCCGGCGGACTTGAGGGAAATAAAATAGCTCTTGCGGACTAAACACATAACCCCCTGTGGGTGGGGGACGCAGACGAAGAATACACCCACGGTATCCCCTGTCTGTCGTGAGAGGCGACTAAAAGGGGCGACCAAGGGATGATTAGAACCATGAAACTCCTTGTGATTAGTACCATCACGCGAGGAACAATATCGGTCACTTTTACTTGTGCGTAGTACCACTATGTTAGATACCAAATAGTTTTGTGATTAGTAGCAAACAGTACGTGTGATTAGTAGCACTATATCACCGACACCATGGGATGAGGGAATCCATGGTTCTCGCTTCCCTATGATTAGTACCCTCTATATGAGGAACACCGTGCGACAGAGCGAGTCCCCGTGGTTAGTACACTTATGTGATGAACACCATAGGTTTGCGTTGTCTGTAAATAGCGCCGCAGTGTGCGAACACCATAGGTCTGTATTCCATGTGCGAATTGCATTACCTGTGAGTAGTACCATAATGTGTGTGGAATACCGCGAATACTTTTGATTAGTACCTCAACATGACAAATACCATGGTTCTACTTTCCTAGCGATATCATTGTGAGGAGCCAATGACTTGGACTTTGGACCCATTTCGACTACAATCATCATCGATTCAGTATCGTGCTATAGAAGCAGTCCCTTGGTCAGTAATACCATTGGTTTACGCCAGCTTCTGTACATGTGAGGTATTGCGGGTCGGATCTACTGATTGTTTTAAATTCATATCCATCCATCCATCCATCCATCCATCCATCCATCCATCCATCCATCCATCCATCCATCCATCCATCCATCCATCCATCCATCCATCCATCCATCCATCCATCCATCCATCCATCCATCCATCCATCCATCCATCCATCCATCCATCCATCCATCCATCCATCCATCCATCCATCCATCCATCCATCCATCCATCCATCCATCCATCCATCCATCCATCCATCCATCCATCCATCCATCCATCCATCCATCCATCCATCCATCCATCCATCCATCCATCCATCCATCCATCCATCCATCCATCCATCCATCCATCCATCCATCCATCCATCCATCCATCCATCCATCCATCCATCCATCCATCCATCCATCCATCCATCCATCCATCCATCCATCCATCCATCCATCCATCCATCCATCCATCCATCCATCCATCCATCCATCCATCCATCCATCCATCCATCCATCCATCCATCCATCCATCCATCCATCCATCCATCCATCCATCCATCCATCCATCCATCCATCCATCCATCCATCCATCCATCCATCCATCCATCCATCCATCCATCCATCCATCCATCCATCCATCCATCCATCCATCCATCCATCCATCCATCCATCCATCCATCCATCCATCCATCCATCCATCCATCCATCCATCCATCCATCCATCCATCCATCCATCCATCCATCCATCCATCCATCCATCCATCCATCCATCCATCCATCCATCCATCCATCCATCCATCCATCCATCCATCCATCCATCCATCCATCCATCCATCCATCCATCCATCCATCCATCCATCCATCCATCCATCCATCCATCCATCCATCCATCCATCCATCCATCCATCCATCCATCCATCCATCCATCCATCCATCCATCCATCCATCCATCCATCCATCCATCCATCCATCCATCCATCCATCCATCCATCCATCCATCCATCCATCCATCCATCCATCCATCCATCCATCCATCCATCCATCCATCCATCCATCCATCCATCCATCCATCCATCCATCCATCCATCCATCCATCCATCCATCCATCCATCCATCCATCCATCCATCCATCCATCCATCCATCCATCCATCCATCCATCCATCCATCCATCCATCCATCCATCCATCCATCCATCCATCCATCCATCCATCCATCCATCCATCCATCCATCCATCCATCCATCCATCCATCCATCCATCCATCCATCCATCCATCCATCCATCCATCCATCCATCCATCCATCCATCCATCCATCCATCCATCCATCCATCCATCCATCCATCCATCCATCCATCCATCCATCCATCCATCCATCCATCCATCCATCCATCCATCCATCCATCCATCCATCCATCCATCCATCCATCCATCCATCCATCCATCCATCCATCCATCCATCCATCCATCCATCCATCCATCCATCCATCCATCCATCCATCCATCCATCCATCCATCCATCCATCCATCCATCCATCCATCCATCCATCCATCCATCCATCCATCCATCCATCCATCCATCCATCCATCCATCCATCCATCCATCCATCCATCCATCCATCCATCCATCCATCCATCCATCCATCCATCCATCCATCCATCCATCCATCCATCCATCCATCCATCCATCCATCCATCCATCCATCCATCCATCCATCCATCCATCCATCCATCCATCCATCCATCCATCCATCCATCCATCCATCCATCCATCCATCCATCCATCCATCCATCCATCCATCCATCCATCCATCCATCCATCCATCCATCCATCCATCCATCCATCCATCCATCCATCCATCCATCCATCCATCCATCCATCCATCCATCCATCCATCCATCCATCCATCCATCCATCCATCCATCCATCCATCCATCCATCCATCCATCCATCCATCCATCCATCCATCCATCCATCCATCCATCCATCCATCCATCCATCCATCCATCCATCCATCCATCCATCCATCCATCCATCCATCCATCCATCCATCCATCCATCCATCCATCCATCCATCCATCCATCCATCCATCCATCCATCCATCCATCCATCCATCCATCCATCCATCCATCCATCCATCCATCCATCCATCCATCCATCCATCCATCCATCCATCCATCCATCCATCCATCCATCCATCCATCCATCCATCCATCCATCCATCCATCCATCCATCCATCCATCCATCCATCCATCCATCCATCCATCCATCCATCCATCCATCCATCCATCCATCCATCCATCCATCCATCCATCCATCCATCCATCCATCCATCCATCCATCCATCCATCCATCCATCCATCCATCCATCCATCCATCCATCCATCCATCCATCCATCCATCCATCCATCCATCCATCCATCCATCCATCCATCCATCCATCCATCCATCCATCCATCCATCCATCCATCCATCCATCCATCCATCCATCCATCCATCCATCCATCCATCCATCCATCCATCCATCCATCCATCCATCCATCCATCCATCCATCCATCCATCCATCCATCCATCCATCCATCCATCCATCCATCCATCCATCCATCCATCCATCCATCCATCCATCCATCCATCCATCCATCCATCCATCCATCCATCCATCCATCCATCCATCCATCCATCCATCCATCCATCCATCCATCCATCCATCCATCCATCCATCCATCCATCCATCCATCCATCCATCCATCCATCCATCCATCCATCCATCCATCCATCCATCCATCCATCCATCCATCCATCCATCCATCCATCCATCCATCCATCCATCCATCCATCCATCCATCCATCCATCCATCCATCCATCCATCCATCCATCCATCCATCCATCCATCCATCCATCCATCCATCCATCCATCCATCCATCCATCCATCCATCCATCCATCCATCCATCCATCCATCCATCCATCCATCCATCCATCCATCCATCCATCCATCCATCCATCCATCCATCCATCCATCCATCCATCCATCCATCCATCCATCCATCCATCCATCCATCCATCCATCCATCCATCCATCCATCCATCCATCCATCCATCCATCCATCCATCCATCCATCCATCCATCCATCCATCCATCCATCCATCCATCCATCCATCCATCCATCCATCCATCCATCCATCCATCCATCCATCCATCCATCCATCCATCCATCCATCCATCCATCCATCCATCCATCCATCCATCCATCCATCCATCCATCCATCCATCCATCCATCCATCCATCCATCCATCCATCCATCCATCCATCCATCCATCCATCCATCCATCCATATTACCTAGATGATAGATAGATAGATAATGCCTTTATTGGTGGCGAAGTTAGGGCTCGAGGCCCTCTCTTATACTTAACCACTAGATGAGTATACATATACGTAACTTATAATTTCGAATACAATATAACAACACTAATAGCAATAATAATAATAATAATAATAATAATAATAATAATAATAATAATGAAAGAATCCTTGATTTTAAAATACACAAAATAACGTACACTTAAATTATGTAACTGCAGTAATCCATTCATTCGTCCCATTCATTCCTTCATTCACTCAATTATCCAGCAAGTCAGCGGGATCTACCCAGCAAATGCTCCTGGCAAGCCACTTTAAACTTGCGATGAGAAGGATTTTCTCTAATGTTCGCAGGTAGCGAATACCATGACCTAGACACTTTAAACAACAAGCATCATCTTTATCATCAAAACCATGGGCCGGCTTTACTTGCGAGAGTAGTACCACTGTTAGGTACACAATCGGTGTGTGAGCGGTGCTGTGGGTCTGCATTGCCTGTGATTAGTAACCACTATGTGAAGAACACCATGGGTTTGCGTTGCCTATGAGTGGCGCCATTTAGGTGCGACGTACAACACTTGTGAGTATTACCATAACGTTTGGAACACTGTGAGTCTACGCTACTCGTGATTAGTACCGCAACTTGAGAAATACAATGGTTCTACTTTACTAGCGATAAGTACCGTTATGAGGGGCCGTTGACCTGGATTTTGAACCCCTTTAGACAACAGGAATCATCCACTCAGAACTGTGCTTTGTAAGCAGCCCGTTGGTCAGTAATATAGTTTCAGAGAAGGTGAGGGGCATTGCGGGTCGGAGTTCATAATCATTGTTCATCGTCGTGAATTCTAGCCAGTGGATCGGTTTTGGAATTATTTTTAACTTTCAGTATAGTGAGTCGGCTCTGTTGTTTATTTTAAATTCATATTTATCATTTCATTTTTCATTATGTTTTAAATTCTAGTCAGTGGATGAGTTTTATACTTTTAAATTGTTAATGCATTTCGTCTCATTTCCTACCATGAGGGGCTGATGACCTAGATGTTAGGCCACTTTAAACAACAAGCATCATCATGATCAATATCATAGAGTGGAAAGAAAACTACGTGTGAAGGCCTACAGTATCGAAACCTCATGAAACTGATCAACAATGGCAATACATTGACCACTGTAGTGATGTGATTTGTCTCTTCCACTGCCACTCATCTCCGATAGATGGGATTTCTTCTGCGTCCGGAGTAAAACAGCATGCCTGAGTATTGACGGAGAGAAGCTGGGGAGTTAGAGAACTTTGCAGATGCTATATGGTTGTTCCGACAACAACGTGTGCTACAGCTAGTAGATTATAAATGTATCACTAATTATAAGTAGTTGTCCGGCTTCATGGCTAAATGGTTAGCGTGCTGGCCTTTGGCCACAGGGGTCCCGGGTTCGATTCCCGGCAGGGTCGGGAATTTTAACCTTAATTGGTTAATTTCGCTGGCACGGGGGCTAGGTGTATGTGTCGTCTTCATCATCATTTCATCCCCATCACGACGCGCAGGTCGCCTACGGGAGTCAATTCAAAAGACCTGCACCTGGCGAGCCAAACTTGTCCTCGGACACTCCTGGCACTAAAAGCCATACGCCATTTCAGTACAGCTACAAGAACATGGATTCCTAACTAGCAAGAAGAGTGTACCACAAGGTACTTTCACACTCCTTAGGACTGTTGACCTAACGAGTATATTCGAGCCAAGTCCCTGCCTATACTTGAGCCCACGAGAGTTGGTGTCCACGTTTAGCACCTCCGGCGAGAGAAACTGCTTCAAAATGGTCTGTTGCTATTGCAACGATAACAGCGATGCCACATTTAAGGAGGCTGTCGTCACATGGGTTGGCTTTCTCTCACAAGGGGGCATTCCCTACTCGTCACCACCGATTTCGCCCAAATTTATAGAACATGCAGGGCTTGGCTAGATATGAAAGTACCCGAAGTGGGAACTCCAGATGGCCAAGCGTATAGAAAATAAAATAAAAATAAAAATGTTGCTCTCGCACCGCATAAGCCACTTACGTTAGTGCGCGCGCCAAGCAGTTGGCATAGCGGTAAGAGCTCGGACTGGTAATTCGATGGTCGTGGGTTCGACTCCCCGTGTGGAGACTGTTTTTCTGTCAACTTTTATATTATTCATTTTCCAATTACGCAACGAGATGAATAATTCATTTCCTTTATTTATTTAAACGCAAAAGCACAGAAAAGGTAAAAAAAATTGGGATTTCATTGTCAGACTTTTTTCTACCTGTGCCAAGAATCTATTGTTTGTGTACAACCGCCAGGAGCAACCTTCACTTGTCAGGTGAAAGCGAATCTTACAGCGAAACGACTATTCACGTTTATGGCACATTCCCCAAGGAGGGGAGATAGCCAGTAAAGAAAAAAGAAGAATTTCTGTTTGAACACGTCGGGAAAGTTGGCAACTCCAAATTTTCTACAATTGTGCGCTCATTAAAAAAAATGACGTCCTATATGCCTTTTGCATATAAATAAATGAAATAAATTAAAATGAATAATATAAAAATTGAGAAAAGTATTCTCCACACGCGGAGCCGAACCCACGACCATCGAATTATTAGTCCAAGCTCTTACCGGTACGCCAACAACTGCTCGGCGTGAGCACTAACGTAAGTGGCTTATACGGTGCGAGAGCATCGTCATTATTTTTATTTTTATTTTCTATACGCTTGGCCATCTGGAGTTCCCATTTCGGGTACTTTCATATCTAACCAAGCCCTGAATGTTCTATAAATTTGAGCGAAATCGGTGGTGACGAGTAGGGAATGCCCCCTTGTCAGTCGCTTTTGTGATATTGAGTGGTACTGTGTTAGCTGTGTTAGTTGGTGCTGGTTTATGAAATTATTTACGTATTTGTTTCCTCAATGTTCGTTGTTAGCTTGTTTTCTTGTAAGTTAGTGATTAGTTTTAATTTATTACAAATGATTTGCTGAACATAACAAGCTTCCGCCCAAATACATTTTCGCATTCAAACCAAATAATAAATTACAATAAGAAATAAAATTATATAAAATTCTAAATCTACTATGTGGGCACTCACACGGGCGGGAGACCGAGCTACATGTAAGCGCCATCCCTATAGTATGTGGACACTCAAATGGACGGAAAACCGTACCTAATGTGAGCTCCACCCCTATAACTCTAAATATCTTAACTTAATCTTGTGACTCCTGACACAGGCGGTAACCAATCCACATGTGAGGCGCCAAACCTACAGCTACTGATCGGGCGTGTTGCTCCACCCTGGTGAGGAAAAAAAGGAACCACCCTCCCTGGAATAACACGTCCGGCCACCCATACAGTTGACAAAGTTAAATCCTCACCATTCCGTTTGGCGGCAGGTCACACGGGTGCTGGCGCCCAGTTCTACATGTACGAGTATCCTGCCTCTCTCTCAATCTCTCCTTTCTCAACCTCTATCTATTAACACTTATCAACCACACTAGGGATAGTACCGCCCTATCCCTCCCTCTTATGACGTTCCCTCCCCCCTCCCCTTCTTAGAAACATCAATAAAAAAATTAATAAATACAATCACAATATAATAAATGAAAAGAAAAAATATATATACTCTACTGTGCGGTCACTCACATTGGCGGAAATGCCAAGCCTCATGTAAGCGCCGTCAGTGGCTACTTGTACAGTTCTATTCTTTATTTATTATGAGTATTTGCTGATGTTATTTCCTGTTTAGTGATTATGAAATCTCATATTTATCGGCAATGACGTGTTCTGTCTTAGATGCTGGAATTATTAGCACGAGCTTAGGAACGGGTCAAAGTTTACTGAATTGCATTAGGCCAACATGTTCTATTAAACCCTCCGCCTGTATGAGAGGGTAATATGCCGCAGATGGAGGTAAGTATGACAACGCAGTAGTTACTGCTTTCGCCGCTCAAATGTCAGACTCCAACTCTCGTGGGCCCAACTATAGGCAGGAGGCTAATACCCTTATGGGATTTTGAAGGCTATATTTAGGTTTAGATGGGGCGAAAAATTACGAAAAGAAGGCGTTTTTCACACTTCTCCCCATCTCGATTTACTTCATTTTAGATGTTGCTGTGTACACGTAGAACATACTGAGATGAGATAATTCACCACGAGTGGCACAGCGATCTTAGTGGCATCACCCGACAACATCATGCCGAGGACAGATTATTATTTTAAGAGGGCAACCAGCCTCTACTAACACTGATCAGACGGTAAATGGAAGAGGTCGGACACTACGAGAAATGGAGGTAACGACCAAACAAAGACAAGGGCCACGAAGGGCGTGATAATAAGACTCCCTAGGCCTCCAATGCTCTAACAGCGTCGGGATCGAGAAGGAACAAGAGTTGACCAAGGGAGGTGGGATAGCATAGATGAAAGTGAAGAGCCTGGCACAAGTACGTGGAAGCAGTGCCGTGTTTGCCAACCCAGGCTCCCAAGTTGAAAGACCCCTAAGGCCCCTCTTAGTCGCCTCTTACGACATGCAGGGGTTACCGTGTGTGTTACTCTACCGCGCACACCCACAGCCGGACCCGAGCTCGTTCCTCTTTAACCCTCTTAAAGCCAGAGTTGCTGTGAGCTGTTCTAAAACTTGGCGGAGTCGCTCTGGTTTTTGAAACGTAGTGGGCCTTATGGACAGAGAATAGCGTTGACATGCTCCCATAACCATTGGCAAGTCTTCGAGCAGTTGACAACTTTCGTTTGTTTTCGATGCATATCGCGAGTGTTCGCTGCTGTTTATTCAATTGTTTGGTTTTGCGCGCTCCAGAGGCAAGAATGACACCCGAGAGTAGACAAAGATGAAATCCAAGACCGAGTCAAGTGTTAATTTTGCCAGGAAAACACCAAATGTGTCACCGGAGATATTATTAAAATCATATCCCGTGCCACACATCAGTACCACAGGTCACTAGTATCGCGAACATCTGAGCACGGAATGATTGTCATTTGTCTCTTTGTGGTGGACTTAGTTTCCTTCGACATGATTGGGCGGTGCAGAAGGCTGCCAACATGTCTACGTGGGCAATAACTGACCTTATCACCTTTCTTCTTGCCGTGAGGACGTCATGCGCCGCAGCCTCTCAATGACAGATTGGTCTAGGGCGATAGCAGCGCATTCTCTGTGGGCTAGTGGTAAGAAGCTGAATTAATTTACCACATTTTTCTTGCCAGACTGCTGGTGCCCTCTGTTCTCCATTACATTAGGGTAAGTTTCATATATAAATAATGCTCTTCTGTATTCTACATTGTTTCCTTCATACATTCCATTTACTTGTGCTTTTATTCTGCGGACGTTGGTAACAATGTAATTCTCATCATTTCTGGCACTGACGTCACTACGTATTTTACGTTACGTTAGCCGATAGCATGTTAGTGATGATGAGTGATACCGTGATATGTGAGTCACAGCGTAATTTGATACCGTGATATGAGAGTCACAGCGTAATTTGATACCGTGATATGTGAGTCACAGCGTAATTTGATACCGTGATATGTGTGTCACAGCGTAATTTGATACCGTGATATGTGTGTCACAGCGTAATTTGATACCGTGTTATGTGAGTCACAACGTAATTTGATACCGTGATATGTGAGTCACAACGTAATTTGATACCGTGATTGTCTGATGTCAGAGAATTTTTACCGTGACGTTTTCATGATCACTGGATCGTCCATACTGCTTGTTATTTGTAGCTAGTGATCTCGAGAGGGCCTTGTTATTGTGACTATCTCTGTTTGTAAATATTTATAATAAAATATAAGGTCTTAACCCGTAAGGATTGGGACAAAGAAAAATGGAGTGGAAATAGATTGCTTAGCGTTCGCTGATGATATAGCCCTTATGACAGAAACTTTCGAAAGTGCAACAGAACAGATCAATGTGTTGAAGGAAGTAGCAGAACAAACAGGTTTACAAATTTCCTTTCAAAAGACAGAAGTAATGTCAAATATCAAAGATGATACGGCACAACTAAACACCAAATATGGAACGATAAACCGTGTTAGTAAATTTAAATACCTTGGGGAATGGATTCAGCAAAATGGACTTGACAAAGAGGCCATAGCAGCAAGAATCAAGAAAATTGAAGTCACTTTCCAAACCACCCGCAACATACAACAAAAAGTGCTTTTCCCTGAACACAAAAATTCGTCACTACAACACTGTCATCAAACCAGTATCGTTGTATGCATCTGAATGCCTTATCCTGTCTGAAAAATGTTTGCTTGCGGATTTAGAGAGGAAAGAAAGAAAGATCCTACACACCATACTTGGTCCAAACTACAAAAATGGCATCTACATTAGAAAATCCAGGTAAGAAGTATACTTTAAGATAGAGAAGATGACGGACACAATGCGTAAAGGCAGAATTCGCTTCTACGATCATATACGACGGATGATCGACTCTCGATGGACGAAACGTATCTTCAGTATATTTGACTCAAAACCAAAAAAGGCAATGCCATGGTACGTTAATGTCAAGAAAGATCTTAAAGAACTAGGCCTACAAGAAGAAGATGCACAAGACCGAAATCTTTTCAGAGCAGCCATCAAGACTTTTGGGACTTTCCGGGACGAAAAACGGGCAACTGCTGCTAAATGGACAGAAGAACGTCGTGCTAAACATAGTGAGCCAATGAAGACGATGTGGATCAAGCGAAAAATGAACAAATGCCAGAATGTAAAGTGAGGTTTATCGTGGTCCCTAGTTGGCCGATTAGCGAAGTTGAATGAATGAATGAATGAAAAAGCCTGCATTTCCGTTGCAGTACAGAATACGACCGTTGCCAGCTTCTAGACGCACAAACATAATACATTTTGCATCTATTTCTGTTTTTGACTGTTGGTATCCAATTTAAGACCAACATTGGTATCGGTCGTGTTATGTACCGGTGTCTGACAAATTATAGCCTACAAGCTTATTTGTCTCGAATAGGATGCCTCTTGAATCGGTGTCGTGGGAAGAGGTTGTACTTGCTGTAAGTCAAAACATAACGTGACTGTATCTTGCGGTTGATCTTCTCGAAGACTTTCATAAAATGCATTAGCACGTAACCTGTGCGCTGTCTTTTCTATCATGCAATTTGATTTTTCTGGATTTTGATTGGTTTTGATTAGGAATGATAAATTGGCACAATAGCTTCAAACATCTGAAGCTGGTGTTCTGAAACCAAGGTTAAATTCTGACGCAGAAATACGGTGAAACGTTGCAAAGCTGACTTTAAACTCAGTAATTGCATCTTTGTTATAGATTTGGTAGAGTTTACGTATATTAAGTGAGTATATTCTTTGACTTTTGCCTATTGTAATGGTTATCATGACCCGTGAGATTCTTCAAATATTGACGCACACTTTCCTTCTTCTGTATAGATTTGCTAGACCTTCTATCACCACCTCGCTTCTCAATAAAGTGTTCACGACATTTAACCTTATGTGCTATATTTTCGACTTGTTGGTTTCACATTTCTTACAGACATCCACTGGCTTCGCTAGTTTTGTTGGTAAAACAAATTTCAGACTGCATGCATGTGGTTGTTTATTTACTGTCTGTCGTGGTCGTCTTCTGTTAACCAATCCAATGGTAAGTTTTGATGCAATAAAATTATCTTGAGAAATTTTATCAGGGATTGATGCTAACTTATCCCTTACAAAGGAACACCCTGAAGGTCAGAACATTTTACTCTGAAAGCGATTGTTTTCATGTCTACATTGAACAAATACCCGTAGGTTATATCCAACACCTTTCCAATACCTCTTTATTTCTTCTGCTCCTCTTTCTAGTCCCTTCGTTGCATTCTCCAACTAAAACTGTTTCACAAGAATCCATGAAATGAAATGAAATGTCGTATGGTTTTCAGTGCCGGGATATCCCAGGACGGGTTCGGCTCGCCAGGTGCAGGTCTTTCTATTGGACTCCCATAGGCGATGAAATGCTGATGAAGACAACACATACACCCAGAGCCCGTGCCATAGGAATTAACCAATTAAGGTTAAAATCCACGACCCGGTCGGGAATCGAACCCGGGACCCTCTGAACCGAAGGCCAGTACGCTGACCGTTCAGCCAACGAGTCGGACACAAGAATCCATAATGTGTGAATAGTGAATAACCAATATGACAAAGGAAAATTGAATTAGAAATTGGATTGAACGCCAAAAGCAATAACCATGACAAACAATGCTGCTCACGCAGTGCACGATGGGAGTCAATTCGTATGATGGTAGCTTTCTGATTGGCTGAAGATGACACTCTTGTTTCACTGAATACAGCAGTGGTCAACGTTGATTTTTGAATGAATACAGTAGTTACTTTCAGAGACCAACAGAACTAAGACAAAGTCTCTTTCGAATGTTAGCTCTACAATTAAATTCAACACATTTGTCCGGCACGATTATTAATGTTCATTGTATCATGTGTATCTCATATAATGTGTTTGTAAATTGTGATACTTATTTCTATTGTTCAATTTGTTGGGTTATCTCAAATTTAGTCAATTATTTGTATAATTTAGAAGTATGCACAAGTCATTTCTTAAAATCAAGATCAAGAATACATTTTATTTTAAATTGTCATAAAAAACTTACACATTCTGGCAAAGTTAGGTTTGATAGCTCTAAAAAAACAGAGAAGAAAATTGTATTCTTCAGAAACACCACCTGGAAGTTTTAGAACAGACTTTAGCTTGTCGCCTGCCACTAAGGGCCATTGTCTAGGAATTATTTCGATATGTGTTTGTACCGCTTCTGGAAGTATAGAACGAGCAGAGGACTGTAACGTGTTAGGGCTGGATAGCTCAGGTTTATTCGCGTACTGTATACTTCCCGTGCTATATGCTGATAGCTCCAGGCTACATCCATTGTGAGCAGTTCATTTGGAGCAGAGGGAACCTACTGCACAATAGTCTATTTACTTCGAGAGAGAGGTGAACAGCCGTCTCTTTTTAATCAGCCTGATCTCTTTCCTCCCTCCCGTCTCCCTTGCTACGCCGACACGTGCCTTCAGCTGAGAGCTCTTTTCCCTCAAACATTTGTGGGTTAAAGGTGACGTCTTTTAAAACATCCACCCACATATAGCATCACGAAAAACAGGGGTGATTTCAAACGCTCCCTGCATTTAGGTCCTGCCCCAACGGGACTAACTACACAACCATCACTCTCGTTCCTGCGTTATATGCTAGGGTGAATAACGTTGCAGACGCTGATAACCGCTTGAGTGCATTAAGACAACTGTCAGTATCCATGAAGAAAAACGCTCTGCATCACGAGACAGCACACACTGTAAAGATTAAGGAGCCTAACCGGGATAGTTTTTCTAGATTTTGAACCAATACAATGTATTATAATTAAGTACACTGACTGACAGAGCAAATGCAACACCAAGAAGGAGTGGTCAGAACTTTATGCCAATTGCAGGGTAGACTGACGTCACTGAGGTATGCTCATGATGTGAAATGCGCCGCTGTGCTGCGCACGTACCGAACGATAAATGGGACACATCATTGGCGAATGGCCCACTTCGTACCGTGATTTCTCAGCCGACTGTCATTGTAGAACGTGTTGTCGTGTGCCACAGGACACGTGTATAGCTAAGAATGCCAGGCCGCCGTCAACGGAGGCATTTCCAGCAGACAGACGACTTTACGAGGGGTATGGTGATCGTGCTGAGAAGGGCAGGTTGGTCGCTTCGTCAAATCGCAGCCGATACCCATAGGGATGTGTCCACGGTGCAGCGCCTGTGGCGAAGATGGTTGGCGCAGGGACATGTGGCACGTGCTAGGGGTCCAGGCGCAGCCCGAGTGAGGTCAGCACGCGAGGATCGACGCATCCGCCGCCAAGCGGTGGCAGCCCCGCACGCCACGTCAACCGCCATTCTTCAGCATGTGCAAGACACCCTGGCTGTTCCAATATCGACCAGAACAATTTCCCGTCGATTGGTTGAAGGAGGCCTGCACTCCCGGCGTCCGCTCAGAAGACTACCATTGACTCCACAGCATAGACGTGCACGCCTGGCATGGTGCCGGGCTAGAGCGACTTGGATGAGGGAATGGCGGAACGTCGTGTTCTCCGATACGCTTCTGTTCTGTCAGTGATAGTCACTGCAGACGCGTGTGGCGTCGGCGTGGAGAAAGGTCAAATCCGGCCGTAACTGTGGAGCGCCCTACCGCTAGACAACGCGGCATCATGGTTTGGGGCGCTATTGCGTATGATTCCACGTCACCTCCAGTGCGTATTCAAGGCACGTTAAATGCCCACCGCTACGTGCAGCATGTGCTGCGGCCGGTGGCACTCCCGTACCTTCAGGGGCTGCCCAATGCTCTGTTTCAGCAGGATAATGCCCGCCCACACACTGCTCGCATCTCCCAACAGGCTCTACGAGGTGTACAGATGCTTCCGTGGCCAGCGTACTCTCCGGATCTCCCACCAATCGAACACGTGTGGGATCTCATTGGACGCCGTTTGCAAACTCTGCCCCAGCCTCGTACGGACGACCAACTGTGGCAAATGGTTGACAGAGAATGGAGAACCATCCCTCAGGACACCATCCGCACTCTTATTGACTCTGTACCTCGACGTGTTTCTGCGTGCATCGCCGCTCGCGGTGGTCCTACATCCTACTGAGTCGATGCCGTGCGCATTGTGTAACCTGCATATCGGTTTGAAATAAACATCAATTATTCGTCCGTGCCGTCTGTGTTTTTTCCCCAACTTTCATCCCTTTCGAACCACTCCTCCTTGGTGTTGCATTTGCTCTGTCAGTCAGTGTAAAAGTACGCCGTGATATTACAATTAAAAAGCAATTTAGTAAAACACACAGTTTACTAGAGAGCCTCCGTGGCTTAGACGGCAGCGCGTCGGCCTCTCACCGCTTGGTTCCGTGGTTCAGATCCCGGTCACTCCATGTGAGATTTGTGCTGGACAAAGCGGAGGCTGGTCTTCCCTGTCATTTTTCATTCCAGCAACACTCTCCATTAACATTTCATTTCATCTGTCATTCATTAATCATTGCCTCAGAGGAGTGCGACAGGCTTCGGCAGCCGGCACAATTTCTATGCTCGCCGCTAGATGGTACTTCATTCATTCCATTCCTGACCCGGTCAAATGACTGGAAACAGGTTGTGGATATTCACATAGTTTATTAGAGATTATTGGTACTGAAATGGACGCGAAATTCAGTAAAATGGTGGCGATTACTGTTGACTTAAGTATGTCTTATGGCTGGGGGTCATCCGAAAGTTTGTGTAACGTGACGGGGTAAAATATGTGACGGACGTGTAACCATAGCAACCGTGCAGGCAGTGATGTAATGTATGGATGGATGGTCAGTGTTACTTAGCAACTGTGCATGCTATGTCTTATGGCTGATTGCCGTATGAAATTAGCAGCCGTTGTTAGATGGCCACGACCAGAAGACATATTTATGATCATTTGATTTTCGCAAAGGGAAAAGTGGTTTCTTAAGAGGATGTCTTCTGTTTGGAATGTACTCAGTGAATGAAGCTGTACGTATAAACCTGGTTGGATCGAGGGGCCTTGGAATGTAAGAGAGGCAGAGGGAAACCAAGGCGATAATGGTTAAAGATAAGAGTAGTGGAGGCCACAGAGCTAGTTGCAATAGCGTGGTGGTAGCGGTTACTGTTTTAATAGGAAGTGCAACTGGGTAACCATCACCTATTAGCAATGGGGGAGGTCGGACTCTTCCAAGAACGGAGAAGGACGAGATACTCAAAGACTCCTCAGGCGTGACATTCCGTCGGATCTGGAAGAGAACAAGAATTGACCAAAGGGGTTAGGCAGGAGAGATGAAAGGCGTCTGGTACAAGTAAGTGGAAGCAGGACGGCCTGTTAGCCATGATCGTCAAAGCGTCAAGTCTCTGTGTTCTGACACAGGGGTTGGCCGTTTCGAGTCTCGATGGTGGAAGAAAGAATCACCATCAGAATGTTTGCCAGCAGGGCACGAGAGGTGGCCGTATACAACATGTTTACCCACCCACCCACCCAGTAGTGTTCACCGCTCTCTGTGGTCGGGGCATTCCAGCTCTGGAAATTGGCATTGTTAAAAGTACTGCTCGTGAAAAGTGAGAAATTGTGTCGTGTTTCATTTTATTGAGCATTTCATATGATAGGATTGCTTTTAACCGCGACATTCCTATACTGACGTCATTGTATGACCTATATCGAGTCTGTCTGTTACAGCATCACGGGAAAATGGTTGAATAGGTTTTAATGAAACTTCATGTTTCAGCTCAGAATAACATCGATCTAGGCTATAAGTTGTTCAAAAACTTTCAAAGGAGGAGATGGTGCTTTAGGTAAAGTATAAAAATAGCTCATGAGGAATTTTTGTTCTATTCCTTTTTTTTTGGTACATTGTAACATAAGGCAAATATAAATGGCCGGCTGGTGAAAGTTCAAATCTAAGTGCCAGTTATCGCAGCGCCATTTTATAACAGAGTTGCGTGTAACGTCACATATTTAGTGCAAATTTTGCCTAACTTTAAGCACTATTTCAAATTTTCAACTGGCCCTCTAGCCCTCCTTCATCTGTCAGTTGAGACATTAAACATAATCGTTAGTTAAATATTCTCAGCGATATACGCGTTCTACCCAAACACTAAAAGCGTCCTTAACTTTTTCTTTCCGTGTACCCATTGTCGAGAAACGTAAGTCTACGTTAAAAAAACTACCTTTGCGAAAATCAATCATCATAAATATGTCTCCCGGTCATGACCATCCATCAACGGCTCCTAATTTCAAATGGCAACCAGCCATAGCACAGCCTGCACCGTTGCTAGGTAACATTGTCTGACCATCCATCCATACATTACATCACTGCCTGCACGGTTGCTAGATAACATTGTCTGACCATTCATCCATACATTACATCACTGCCCGCAGCGTTGCTAGGTAACATTGTCTGACCATCCATCCATACCTTACATCACAGCCTGCACGGTTGCTAGGTAACATTGTCTGACCATCCATCCATACATTACATCACAGCCTGCACGGTTGCTAGGTAACACTGTCTGACCATCCATCCATACATTACATCACTGCCTGCACGGTTGCTAGGTAACACTGTCTGACCATCCATCCATACATTACATCACTGCCTGCACGGTTGCTAGGTGAAATTGTGTGACCATCCATCCATACATTACATCACTGCCTGCACGGTTGCTAGGTAACACTGTCTGACCATCCATCCATACATTACATCACTGCCTGCACGGTTGCTAGGTAACACTGTCTGACCATCCATCCATACATTACATCACTGCCTGCACGGTTGCTAGGTAACACTGTCTGACCATCCATCCATACATTACATCACTGCCTGCACGGTTGCTAGGTAACACTGTCTGACCATCCATCCATACATTACATCACTGCCTGCACGGTTGCTAGGTAACACTGTCTGACCATCCATCCATACATCACATCACTGCCTGCACGGTTGCTAGGTAACATTGTCTGACCATCCATCCATACATCACATCACTGCCTGCACGGTTGCTAGGTAACACTGTCTGACCATCCATCCATACATTACATCACTGCCTGCACGGTTGCTAGGTAACATTGTCTGACCATCCATCAATACCTTACTTCACTGTCTGTACGACTGCTATGGTTACACTTCTGCCACGCATTTTGTCGCGTCACGTTACACAAATGTTCGTATGACCTCCGGCCATAAGACATGTTTATGTCAAAAAATGAAACTGTAATGCCCCAGAGAGCAAGGAAAGCGGGCCCGTCACGACAAGCCGCTGACAGCGAGAGGCGTGTCCACTTATGTGCCTCACAATCTGGGGAACAATGTGAGGCGTGGTCGAAAATGTCATCATGCACATCACAAGTGATTTGTCCCATCAACGACGCCTTCGCTGTGCACTGTTGCACGAATTACTGAAAACAAGCTATTAACACCAGAACTGAAAACATGACAGTTTAAAAGCGCAAGATGTCAGTGCTGTCAAAGTGCACTTCACTTAAGAGGGGCGAGCTCTGTGTACGATGTTGACCGAATATTACCGAGTGAGGACCTAGGAGCCGAGTGCTCAAGGAAACCTTTCGCGGATAGGTAGCTAATTTACGTATGCTTGCAGACTGAAGACTGAAAGACATATCTGTGTAAAATCGTGGTAACAGCTCCAGAGCACATTCCCAGGACCTGACTTGATATCGTAAACATTTCGCTAGAATGTGTAAAGAAGCCCATTAACAGAGACAAAAGATGGCAGCTCCCGCCTCATTAAGAGCAGTATTATCACCTCTCATTAAGTTACTGCCATGTGTCGCGGTCAATACACCTCCAACCCTGGGAACAACAAACGCCTGTGTTTCGAATTGATCAAGAGTTGCATTGCAGTCTCTGTGCAATATTTGAAATTAATGGGAGCCGGCCTCTGAAAATCTTTTAAAAAAGGTCAATTTGTTCGGCTTAAAATGTAGTGCCGAATATCCTGATTATTTTGATATATAATTTGTACGGAATATTATTTTGGAAACGTTCAACATTAATTTTTGAACTGCATACTGCAAGCAATGAGTGCGCGTGGTGAACGACATGATTGACAGATGAAGGTAATATATCTATGAATTGGCCGCCTAAGTAAGCATCTCAGAGTAGTAAGGGAAGTTTGGTGTGGTGGCCACCTCATATGTTGGGAAATTTTGTATAGTGGCCGACCTGTTCAATGCAACTAAGCGGGAAAAATGTATTTCTTTTGTTTGTTTACACGTGTAGTTTGGTGTTTTCTTAAATTAAATTAATTTAGAGTCACTTTGACCCTAAGGTCTTATCGTGACTCCTAACTGTAGATTTTACATTAAATTACAGTAGAGTGAAGAATGAAAGGAATATAAAAGATCTTGATATTTTAAACTGAACAGTTAAATTTTTGAATACAGACCAGTGTCTTTGAAAAACTTGATAATTTGTTTGCACAGTGAAGGATATGAGAATGCCCCCTTAATATCCTTAGGTATACCGTGGTACTGGCGCCATTTGTCATACAGTGAACAGTATGTAATGATGTCTTTCACTATGGCATGCTGTACAGATGGGAGGTAGTTTCTTCTCAAGAAGGTAGCTGTGACTTATCTTGGAGTGGCCGATCCGTATTCTAGATATTAGGACTTGATCTTGCCTGTGAAGGTTGTGAAGATAGTGTTGTACTGTAGATTCGTTTGTTACTTCGTCGAGTTTGCTGTGTGATGTTTGAAGCCATTTTATCTTCCACTGTTGGTATAATTTCGTTTTAGCATAGGCAATAATGTCAGTGTGAGGGGTAGCTATTGTTAGGTCGCCTAGCGTGAGGTAAGTAGCGTCTTTAGCTGCTTGATCAGCAGATTCATTGCCTTGAATACCTCTATGAGAGGGTATCCACACAAGGATGACTTGTTTGCCTTACAGTTGTATTTGATGTATTTCTATGATGGACTTTGTATTGCGTTCAATGCACTTTTTGAATCAGAAAAAGTGATTGAGTTATTGCAGGTGCTGGGTTTCAAAATATGTAGCATAGCCTGCTTTGTTGCGTCCAGCTCATTAGAGAAGACTGTATAATAGTCAGGCAATCGGTATGGTACGTTCAGGATATATAACCCCACATCCATTTCTTTCCACACATTTTGATCCATCAGTATAGATTGCAGTGTGCCTTGGGTATTTATTAGAAATTTCAAGAAATAAATGATGGTGGTGAGGTCTGTCAATTTCATCTTTGACATTGTAATTAATTTCAAAGGGGCCATTAAGAGATTTGTCTGCGTGGAGTATTGGAGGGATATTTAAATTTAATTCTTCAAGAAACTTGGCTATTCTGACATTGAAGGGCTGTGGTTGTGATCCTGATTTAATGTGTGTACCTCGGTGCTTGTTAGGAAAAGCATACAACTTAATTCTTGATTCACTCATAGTTGCTACCTTGAGCGCCTAAGTCAAACTTTTCATAGTTTTTACTGTTTAAGTTTTGTGATTGTCCATGTACAGCTCAGGGTCTTGTACAGTATGTTTACATTTGGAGAAGAGTATGCATTTGGTTTTAGTTTTGGGAAACTTGAGCCCTGTAACTTTAGCCCATTTTTGGATATTATCAATTGATTCTTGAAGTAACTGTTGAGTAGTTAATTTATTTCCTCCTGCACTTAGTATAGTAAAATCATCGGCAAAAAGGCAAGCCTTTAGTGGTAGGTGAATGTTGGAGACAATGCCATTTATTGCAACGAGGAATAATGTAACACTGATGACTGATCCTTGAGGAACTCCATTGTCAATGGTTACTTCATGTGAAAGAGTTCTGTTTGTCCTGACTTGAATTCGGCGATTTTTAAGGAAATTATAAATGAAGTAAAGCATGTTTCCTGAAATATTATGTTTCATCAATGTTTCAGTTAAGTCTTTCCACCATGTCACATGCCTTCTCAATGTGTAAACTAACAGCTATGAGGTGCTGATTATTCAGGAAAGCTTCTCGGATTTCCGATTCTAAACATATCATATTATCTGTTGTTGAACGTGCTTTACGAAAATCATTTTGTGCGTCACTAAAAAGTGTGTATGTTCCAAATACCAGCGCTCTTGTTAACAATTTTCTCCATGAGCTTACACATTGTATTTGTCAAGGCGATGGGACGATAATTATCTGGGATCCAAATGTCCTTTCCTGGTTTGAGTATAGACACTACAATAGCACAACGCCATTGATCTGGAAATAGTTTGAAACTCCATATATTACAAGTTGTCCATATATAGTTGAAAATAGCAAGTAGATAATTGAGTGCACTATGTGGAAGCTGTTTAAAAAATTCATATGGAATGGTGCCTGGGCCAGGACTAGATCTGCCGCATTTGTTGAATTCTGTAACAATTTCTTGCAACTGTAAAGTATCATTATAAGCATAGTTCGGTGTAGGTACAGTTTCACTTAAGTCTATTGAATCTCGAGTTGTTTTCATGCGAAGAAATTCAGGTTCATAATTGTTATCGCCAGAGATTTCTGAAAATGATTTAGCCAGTTGATCAGCTATTTGTTGAGGTTCATTTACAATTGACCCAGTGACTGGATCTCTCAGAGAAGTAATACAGAATTTATTGTATTTACCACTTATTTTTTGGATTTTATTCCACATAACTTTTTGTGAAGTTTGGGAGGTTAAGGAGGAGACGAATGTTAACCAGGAGGTTTTCTTACTTCATTTTATTGTATTTAGTGTCCGACTCGTTGGCTGAACGGTCAGCGTACTGGCCTTCGGTTCAGAGGGTCCCGGGTTCGATTCCCGGCCGAGCCGGGGATTTTAACCTTAATTGGTTAATTCCAATGGCCCAGGGGCTGGGTCTATGTGTTGTCTTCATCATCATTTCATCCTCATCACGACGCGCAGGTCACCTACAGGAGTCAAATAGAAAGACCTGCACCTGGCGAGCCGAACCCGTCCTGGGGTATCCCGGCACTAAAAGCCATACGATATCTCTCTCATTGTATTTCGTGCTATTGCTCGATATTTCTGAAAAATTGATTTTATTTTCAGGCGCAGGATTTCTTTTGAATAGGTAGTAAGCACGGTTTTTATTTTTGATAGACTATTTACAGGAGTCATTCCACCAGGGAACCGTTTTCTTGAAGGGCATAGGAGTTGTTTTTGGGATACTCTGGTCAGCAGATTTAATTATTACTTCAGTGAAGTCTTGAACAATATCATTGATGTGCTTAGAAGGAAATTTATTTGTTGGAGTTAGATCATTTAAATAGTTATTTACAGTCTTTCTAAATGGTTGCCAATTTGCCTTATTAAAATTCAATTTACAGTATTGGGGTTTTGATGTGTTGTCTGGAGAACTTTGATCATCGTTAATTATGATGGGGAAGTGGTTACTTCCTTGTAGAGTTGAATAAATTGACCAGTTAAATAGTGCAGCTATGTCTGGCGTACATATAGTTAAATCTATGCTAATGTATGTTCCGTGTGCTATATCAAAACGGGTTGGAGCAGTTGAGTTCAATAATACTAGAGTAAATTCACCTAGTATCTTCTCTGTTTCTTTCCCCCTTGCATCAGTATTGCGACTACCCCATAAACTGTTGTGGCTATTAAAATCACGCATCAAAATGAAGGGTTTGGGGAATTGGTATATTAGGTTTCTTAAATCATCAGCGTGAGGTGTACTATTCTAGGAAAATAAACATTGCATACGCATATAGCTTGTGGTAGGTATAATAAAACTGCGACTGCTTCTAAATCAGTAGTAAAAGGAACCTCTTGATGGTGTAAATTATTTTTAACATAGGTAGCTACGCCTCCACTTGCATGATTTGGATTAATTCGGTTTTTATAATATACGTTGAACTGTCTTAAATGGGAAACAAAGTTGTCTCAAAAGTTAGTTCCTTGTAGACAGACAACTGAGAGCTGATGTTTGTTTAGCAGAAGTTGTAAATACTCTCGCTGTGATCGAAAACTGTTGAGGTTCCATTGAAGCAATGTTATAGTCATAAGAATGACAAACAGGTGTAGAGGGAATTTTATCATTATGTGAGGGAAGTAGAGTCATCGATGGAGTAATCTGGAACTAAATTGTTAATTGCTTCACCTCGGTTTTCACTGCTAGCCTTAAGCAGTTTCTTGACTATTCGAGTACTCCTGTTCTTAATGGATTTTCCGTGTAGTATGGATATAGTTTTTGAAGGACTTGGGCTAAACCCTCTAGATCTTGGGTGTAATTGGAAGCTATTGTTGCTATGTCATTAACTCCAATACTGTTTTCAAAAAACGATTGGAGTTGTAAGTAACTGAGGGGAAAGGACTGAGGGTTGGCGTGTAGAACTTGCTTTATTGGCTTAAGCATTTCATTAATAGTTGTGCTTTCTTTTACTGTCTTTGGTTTCTTGTAAGTTTGTTTTGTCTTGTGTTTCCCTGCCTGTTCACTTGTCTTAAGTTCAGTTAGGGGAGGTTTCTTAAAATCAAGGTCTTTTCTGCCTGTAGTTTTACTGCTACATAGTGATATTGCCCTCTTTGATCCAGCAAGATGAACACATGAGGGGTTTTGACGACATTCCAAAGGAAAGGTTAGAGTCGTTTCGACTGAGGGTAAAGGCCCACAGTTTTGATTTTGAGAACACTGAAGAGATGTAGGTGTAGCAGTTGTCTGAAGTGTATTTTGTGTGGGAGTACAGGTAATATTTTCTTAACAGTTTGTTTTCATTTTTTTGTATCCTCTACTAGTTGGGGAAATTCCATTAGATTGATCTTGCCACGATACTAACTGTTTTGATTTAATGAGGAGCCTTCATTTATTATTTCATCATTATCAGGACACTTTCTAGCTAAGTGCCCCTCAGTTTTACAAAGAAAGCAGGTGGGTGTGTCAGAGGATAAATAAATCCAGTAATTGGTACCCTCATATTCTAATTGGAGTGAGTCTGGAAGTTTGTTAAAGTCTTCATTTTGAGCATAAATCTGTCTCCGAAAACTAAGAATGTGAGAAAATCCAGGGATTGTTAAACCTGCTCTAATAGGTGATATCTTTGATATTGGTTTAATGCCGAGTTTGAGAAATTCTTCTTCAATAACAATATTAGGAATCACAGGGCAAACATTAGATAGAATAACTCGTTTGTTTTTAGTTAGGAGAGGTCTTATTTCCGAGGAAACATTATTTATGAGAATCTTGGGATGTTTTGAAATTAATTCTTCAACACACTTTTGACTTGCAAGGAAGATACATATTCTACCATTAGATATCCGTGAGACAAATCGGATGTTACTAGGGCTAGTCACTTTTCCAATTGCTGGTATATAATCTCGGATACTAATACCATCACAAGATTCAATAACAATAGCTTCATCTTTGGTAGGATAGGATTGCATTTCTGCAAAATAACTTAACCTTTAATTGTTAGGAGATTGATTAAGTGTGTTAGGAACAGTAATAGAGGTTGTCATGAGGTTACATGGTTCACCTGTACGGGTGAGAATTATGCTTTCTTTATCCTGTCGATTCATGAGGTTACTTGAGACTTACTGATTTTCATTATTTGGATTCAGTGAGTTAGAAAAATCTTGCCGACCTCCATCAACAGAGGCTAGCTAACAGGATGAGGTTATAGTTATGAGATTGATCCTTTAATGGACACTAATCTCCACAATGCAGATTTAAAAACACACTCGCTACAGAAGTACCTAGTAGCTTCACTCTGGTGCTTCAGACTGTAAATTTTAGCTTAGAATTACCGATTATTCAATAGTTCCAAGCGACAATATTACACGCAAACATCATATGTCACTGCCTGTTGAAACTTCTAGTTTGGTGTTGTGTTTCACTATCTTCTGTGTTGACTGAAACAAGTATGGGCAGAAATACTGGTAAGGTCCTTAAAAACGTAGATACGTCGGAAAACCGAAAGGTATTATAATTCCAAAAACGGAAATTCCCACTACAAGAGCTGTGTGGGCTATATATTATCATTTGTCTGAGCAGATGAAAAACCAAACCACGGACTCTGCCCATCCTCTCCGAACACATGGTGTAAATACAATAGATACAAAGGAACAGATCAAGTATATCATCAGGTCCACCTGCTGCTATGGAAGAAGTAAGATCGATTTTCAAGGATTTGTCTGATTCTGTTCTCTTGGACAAATGCAGGCACGGAAATACGCAAAACCGACATGAAAGCGTGAATGATGTACTGTAATATCTAGCTGTGTTCCAAAAAAATGTATTTGTCGTCATTAAAACTCTGCACTTTGGTGTGTATGATGCTATAGCATCCTATAATAATGGACGTATAGTGAAATGTAAATCTCTGAGGAAATTGGACATCGAACCTGGAAGGAACGCTGTGACAGCATTTAAGAAGATCGACTTGGAGAAGCTTCGAGGTGGGAAAAGGGCTGAAAGAGAGCTAGAGAAAACTGCTAGGAGCAGGGGAAAGAGTGCCAAAAGAAAACTAGCTGAAGACATGGAGGACGATCCAGTCAACCTATCATGCGGGCCAGGGATGCACTAAAATGTAATTGTTTTCTTTGAACTTTGTTTCCTTTAAAATTCAGTGCCTTTTCTCAGAAACTATCGGCGATAGAAGCATGAAACTTTTATCACTTATTATTATGAGAGCCATCTACATTTTAACGCGGTTATTTTTAATTTTCATGATTTATTTACAAGTTACATATAAAAAAGGGTGGAAAATGTGCAAAAATCTATGCCGTTGGAAGCAATTATATTTTGGGAAATAAACGATTAGATCCAAAACCACTGTGTTAAAACAGTCATTAGTATTCACATTACAATGTGTAAAAAAATAGAGTTGTAGAACGTATAGTTATTTAGAAAAGGTGCACCAAATTTTTCGAATTTAACATTGCTAAGATAGGCAGGGGCGGCTCCCCAATGGAACGGGGAAGGAGACTTTCGAACAAGAATTCACCTAATGTTCGGAACGCATCATTTCTTTACTTGTACATGTGCCCACTTCCCTTGACCATCCGAGTGACTGCATGTGACTGCGTTTCCCTCCTTGCTTCGTTTCGTGCGTAAACTCGGCAACGCTGTCGTTTTCCAAACCAAACTGCAGTCGAGAGCAATGGGTAACGCTCTGCACGTCTGACAAATAAACCAACGACCGCTCTGAAGTCGTCCGAGGAATTCGTTAATGAAGTCGCCCACAGAAGTTACGGTTTAATAATATTGTTCCGCGTGGGATATGTGCTCTGTGGCACGATTTAGTCCACACCGCAGCGATTCGGAGAGTTGCTAATATCTCACTTATACGGCCTACATAAAAAAAAAACAAATTCAGTGAAATAATGTATTATTTAATGATACCTAGCCACTCCGTCTTTCACGTAACGGTGACAGAAAAATAAATACGCAAATGCGTGTTTTAATAGTACATTATACTTCACTCGTTTTATAAACACATTCCTGTCTTAATGAGCATTACAGGCGAGTTGCATACGACTGTTTATGCTCGACGATAATTAAACTCTATTTTTTAAATATTCATAAATTTCTGTCGAGATGTCGCTTGACAGTTGATTTACTGAACAGAGCGCATGCGCTGGGTTATTGATTTTCCGTGAGTGGATCAGAGACCTTCATAATGTCATATGTTTTCAAAACATTGATAGAAGGTTTTCTTAACGTAGCTTTATATCAAATGCAAATTGTTTATTGTATAGTTGGTGAAGTGAATGTGCCGTGTGCTTGTGAAATACTGGAAGTAGAAGGTGCATTGATGTTAATATGTGTGTCCAACAGTTTGAATTTTGCTATCCTTAACTAATTGGTCAAACAGTTGTATCATAATGAAAATGTGAACTCTGATTGGTGGAGAAGCTGTATCATAATGGAAATCTGAACTATAATGACCTCATTAAGGTTCAGTTTTCTGGCGTATAATATTTATATATCGGCATCTTCGAGCAAAGAGATACTCTTGTATTCCTAGAGAAATGTCGCAATACTACGGCTACCCAATCTTTACCGGGCTGAGTGGCTCAGACGATTGAGGCGCTGGCCTTCTGACCTCAACTTGGCAGGTTCGATCCTGGCTCATCCCGATGGTATTTGAAGGTGCTCAAATACGTCAGCCTCGTGTCGGTAGATTTACTGGCACGTGAAAGAACTCATGTGGAACTAAATTCTGGCACCTCTGCGTCTCTGAAAACCGTGAAAACCCAATCTTTAATGATATTTTCGGCTCGGAAGTTGAGAAAAATCCTTTTTCTCTAAAAACGAGGCCCAATATATTTGTTCATTTTGGGTCATTGTACGCCAGAAAACGGTAGCTTTTATTTGTCCATTTTTGCCTTTCTCGGCGTTTTTTGGCTTATTGGTCCTTTTTTAAGCATTTTTAGGCCTCAACGACTTTTTTGTTGCAACTTCAGTTTCCTTCGAGTACATTTTTACTGTCCATTCTAATTTCGAATCATTAGTTCATCCATCAGGGGCTGCCTGGCCGAGGCGGTAAAGGCGTGCTCGGTTCGCCCGGAAGGACGTGGGTACGAGATTTCCACTTCCGGAGGTGCATATGGCCCTGCGGTTCACTTAGCCTACACCAAAAATGAGTACCAGGTTAATTCCTGGGCGCAAAGGCGGCCGGGCATAGGACTAAGCACTCTACCCCATCACGTGCCGAGGTTAACAATGGTGGAAGCCTTTACCTTCCACTCCTCCTGTACGGAGGTGACTTTGCTTTGCAGTTCATCCATCAGCTGCTAAACACCTTTTCTCTAGAAAATACATATATTTGAACCATATCTGACAAGAGAAAATATGACAAATGAAACTGGTGCGTGAAGAAACACAGGGGTATTAAATTATGTGCAAGATAAGTTAAATATTGAAAGGAGAAAATTTTGATGTGTTTTTGAAGAGGAAGATCTCGCTTGATTCAAGTATGAGCCCGTAACATCCGTTGATGAGGGGAGATGTTTCGCAATGTGCTGTCTGGAAAACAACTAGAACCTGCTGATGACTATTGTGATATACTGTAAAGCCAAGTGAGCGAATTCCGATTTCTTTTACCCTAGTAAGCCAAATTAGATTCCAGTAATACTGATTTCAATTCGTCTCTCGAGGATGTCCATTGGGAGTTCGCTGAATTCATTCTAGGTGGAAAAAATATTCCATTCTAAATTGTGTAAACACGAATTCTTGTTTTTAAATTATGTTAATCTAAAAATATATAATGTCTGAAATACTCTATCTGTCTCCCTCATCCTACTTCGTCATCCGTTTTATGAGGGATAGTGGCCTTTTTTATCGTGTATAATAATGTTTTTTTGTATTAGTGTATTTTTGTTAATTACGATTTTATCCCATTGACTCTATTTTAGCTCGTGTTTGCGTATTTTAATGTGTTATTTTAACTTCTAACTTGAATGATTTATCTCTCTGTACTTCAAGGCAATGCTTTTGCCATTATAATTTATATTTTCCATAATTTTGTTAGAGAATAAGGCATTGCGAATTAGATCCACTGATTTCTTTAGTCTCATAATCATTTTTCATCATCATTTGTTGTCCTTCTCCATGGCTAAATGGTTAGCGTGCTGGCATTTGGTCACAGGGGTCCTGGGTTCGATTCGCGGCAGGGTCTGGAATTTTAACCTTAATTGGTTAATTTCGCTGGCACGGGGGCTGAGTATATGTGTCATCTTCATCATCATTTCATCCTCATCACGACGCGCAGGTCGCCTACGGGAATCAAATCGAAAGACCTGCACCTGGCGAGCCGAACTTGTCCTCGGACACTCCCAGCACTAAAAGTTGTACGCCATTTCATTTCACCATCATTTGTTTTAAATGCTAGTCAGTGGATATATTTTAAAATTTTAATTATCATGTTTTTCATTCCATCTCGTACCATTAGAGGCCGATGACCTAGCTGTTAGGCCCGTTTAAACAACAATCAATCATCATCATGTCTGAAAGAAGTACAGTATTTCACGTTTATTTTTGCACTGCGTGTTGCATACCATCAGGATATTGCTTTTTAAACATTAAATGTTTTATTAAAACTAAAACTGTGAATGGATTTGTATGGCATTTTAAAGTTATTTTTGCTATTTTTATGGTCTTTTTAATATTTTTTGGTCTTTTCATAGATCTTTTTAGGCAGTTAATAGGTCTTCAACTTCCAAGCCCTGGTGCTAACCATACAAAATCACATTACAGAAATACGAGGGTCGAGTAATAAGTCATGGCAACTATTTTTTTCTCGCGAACAGGAGACAACACGGAAAATCCAAGATATGCATTTGCAAATATAGGGCATGTACTCATGCACAGTGTCTGAACACAAATTCTGACTTCAGCAGATTCTCGTAGGAAAGTGACAGAACATAGGCCATAGGTAAACATTGTTTTATTATGGTATAGACAGCAAATACACATGACTACTACAAAGGACAAGTCTCCACTGGTTACAGACCTTCGAAATAATCACCCAAAGTTTCCACTTTGCGTTGCCAGCGGTGTGGCAGGCGCTGAATACCATTCGCTAGATGTGTATCGCTAACGTGTGACACCTCTCTCCGAAATGCTGTTACGATGTCCTCTTTGTTAGCAAACCGTTGTCCACGTATTGGCTTCTTGACTTTGGGGATTAGGTCATAGTCACATGGGTTCAGATCAGACGAATAAGGCGGGTGTGGAAGAACTTACGATCGTTGCTCCTGCTTGTTGACTTCCATTTTGTTACGCTCTCACTCACACACTGAACTTGGGGGAATGCTTAGACCCACAATGTTGTTTACATACACCATCTAGTGGAGAGAGATTGATCTATAATAGAATCTCAGCTACAGTACTTCACCACATTCCAGTTGAACAAGGAGGATTCAGACCTAACAGGAGCTGTTGCGATCAGGTTCTGGCACTAACAAGCCATATTAACCAGGGCATTCAAGAAAAAATGAAAACGGTTGCTGTGTTTGTGGATTTATCATCAGCCTATGATACAGTCTGGCGAAAAGGGATGGTCCTGAAGTTCTTGAAAATGATCCCTTGCAAGACCTTAGCTTCCTTGCTCAACAACATGCTATGCAATCGCCTAATTCAAGTACATCTCAATGGAAACAGAAGCAGATCCTACAGATTAAATGATGGATTGCCGCAGGGTTCTCTCTTTGTTCCACTTCTCTTCAATCTGTACATGGCAGATCTTCCATCTACTGCGTGCCGAAAGTTTATATATGCTGATGACATAGTCCTAACAGCACAGTCCATAGACTCCGAGACCGCTGAAGCCATTCTCACACAAGATCTCCTAAAAATGGATAGATACTTCACCTGGCGATTGAAACCCAATGTAAACAAAACAGAGATTAGTACCTTTCACCCAGACAACAGGAGAGCCCATTACATCCCACAAGTTCAATTCAGAGGCCAACAGCTAAAATACTGTGCTCACCCGAAATGCTTGGGTATTGTGCTGGATCGCTCTTTGGCATATAAAGAACACCTCTGCAGAACAGCAGCAAAGGTTAAAACACGTAACAACAACCTTCACAAACTCAGTGGCACTAGTTCGGGAGCAAATGCTGATGTCCTCCGAACAACAGCTCTTGCCCTAGTATACCCATTTGCAGAATATTGCAGCCCTGTGTGGATCAACAGTGCACACACACACACACACACACACACACACACACACACACACACACACACACACACACACACACACACACACACACACACACACACACACACACACACACAGAGGAAAAGTTGATGTCCAGCTGAATGATACCATGAGAACAGTGTCTGGCACACTCAAATCCACACCACTTAAATGGCTGCCAGTATTAACTAACATCCATCCTCCTCACCTTCGAAGGCTAACTGCTCTGAAGAAGGTATGGTTAAAGTGTTCTGCAAATACACTCTCGCCGATTCATCAGGACTGCACCTCTCAGAAGCATGGAAGATTAAAATCTCGACATCCATCATGGCAACTAGGAAAGAGCCTGGTTGAGTCACAGTACAACATGAATAATACCTGGAGGGAAGAGTGGGCTGCTTCAAACCCTGACCAGCCAGGGTTGATATCTGACCCTTGTAAGAAACCTGCTGGGTTCAACTTGCCAAGGGGAATCTGGGCTTCGTTGAACAGATTGCGGACCGGTCTTGGAAGTTGCAATTTCTGGCTCCAACCCTCATTGCGACTGCGATGAAGTGGCTCAGACAGTCCACCATGTTGTAATGATGTGCCTATTTCGGAGCTTCCAGGGGGGATACCACGAACTTCATGCGGCAAGTGAAGAGGCAGTGAATTGGCTAAATTCTCTGGATATTAAGTTATAGGTTATATTACCATCAATTGATCCTTTGTCCGATTGTTGTTCTATCTACTTTAAGTGTTTAAATATAGCTTCTCTGTACCCTCTATACGCCATGCGAAATAAATAAAACCATCTAGTGGCATCATACGCAAGTGCATACCGTACCGTACGTTTTCAAATGCATATCTTAGATTTTCCATGTTGTATCCTATTCGCGAGAAAAAAAAAAATAGTTGCCATGACTTATAACTCGACCTACGTACATCTGCCAACAACCATATATAAAGATATAGATCATCACAGCCGAGAGAGATAGGTCTTATGGCGACGTAAAGCCAAATTGTAAATAAAACAGAAAACAAGAAAAACAACCACATACAGATTTCTTGCGAAGCAGGATTTTCTGTAATGACCTATATCAAAACAGTCATGGTGGTTGAAGAAATAGAAGTCAATCCATCCCATATTCATCCAGACATATTCGCCAAGCAAGAGCGATTAAGTGTGTTGGTTCCCCCCCCCCCCCTCTTATGACAAATTTTTGAGAGTCATAAACAACTTATATTGGCACCGAACTGCTTCTATACGGTTGCAAGTAGAAGAGATACAACGGGCAGTCCGGTAGGGGTGTGTTCGGTCGCCGCTATTATTCGATATCAATTCAGACAAGTTTTTCCAGGTAGCAATGCCACAGGCATTATTGTTAATGGAGAATATCGTAACTATATTCGCTATGCAGATGATACAGATAATCTCGAGTTCTGCAGATACTGATCAACAGAACTGTTGAGACAAGTCAGAATTGCGGACTGTCGCGCAACATACAAAACAGAAAATACAACTGAAACAGGTTATAATGACTCCGAAGGGACCGCCAATCAACGGTCGTTACAGGCGATTGTTGCACAAACCGATTTTTTGTTGCTAAAAATGCCATGACTGTATATTTTAGGCTGCATACTTACAGGGTTGAAAAAAATGAAAACCTACAACGATATTTTCCAGTCAGTGACCGGGTCAGGGTTAGAATGAATGAAGCCCCCATCGTGCGGCGAAGATAGGAATTGTGCCGACAGCCGAAGCCTGTCGCACTCCTCTGGGGTAATGATTGACTGGCAGATGAAATGAAATGACATTGGAGAGTGTTGCTGGAATGAAAGATGACAGGGAAAACCGGAGTACCGGGAGAAAAAACTTACAGTGTTAATTAACAGAATTAAAACTTCAACAAACGCAACTGAAGTAAGTACTGTATTTACAGTACAGTATTAGTGGAGTGGGCGACTTTCTCTTGAAGAGTAGTTCCATTGATTGGTACATGATTTGTTCTTTACTGCTTAAACCGTGTTCAATATCTTCGTGCTGAGATGATCTGACGTATCTGGTACTTACAAAAGAGACTGTATCTTCTCTCTGTCCTTCCAGTTTGTAGAAATCGTTCAGTGTGATACACCCAATTGCTTAACAATGCCGACTCTTGTTTCCCCATTTTCTAATCGCCATATTATATGTGACTTTTCTTCAATATTAAACACTTTCCTCTTCTTTAGTGACATCTTCACAGCGATGCCTGCCTCGACTATTTAATGAGTGATTTGCAATCTACAATAATAAGCGTTACATTGTTGTCAGCAATCCCCAAATACGTAACAAACAAAAATCAAGATTGGACGTTACAGTCGACACTTTTATCCGAAAATGTTTTCAAAATACGTCGTTTTATACCCGCGGCTTCTCTCGCGTTGACTTCGTAATGTGATAAAAGTAATCGTTCCTCGGCATTGTAGGCTACTAAGACTTTATCTGAAAATCCCTAAAGTATAAAAACTCACCGAAAAATGGAGTTTCATTTACCCCCAGAAACTCTTTGTAAACCACGATTGTAGTATTGCATTTTGGGGCTAAGATGACCATACGACATAGAACTGTACACGTCAGAACGCTTTCTCTCAAGTTAAAAAAAAGTTTCTTTATTTTTAAAGGAGATTCCAAATACCTATTTCTACATCTGTAAAATAATCAGGTTTTGAGATATGAATAACCCCATAAAAATAATTCAACCCTTTCATCAGCCCTTCCTCCATCGCCACCTAAGTGGATTTTCTGAAAACAAGACATGTTTTTTATTTTTAAAGGATTTTCCATAGTAGTATAATAGGACAGTTCGGCCGCCGCCTACGCCTCCGGCTCTCGGGAGAGGCCTCCGCCTCCCGCGGGAAATTTGAATTTTGGCGGGAAAATTGAATTTTGGCGCGAGATTTTAATTTGTAAACAAAGCCACGTGCTTTTTGACAGCTGTCATCGACAACAATGCATCGCTAACCTCACTGCTGCCATCTTGACGGGCCTAAACCTCAGTGGTACCAACTTAACCTTACTAGCGCGAGATTTGAATTTGTAAACAAAGCCACGTGCTTTTTGACAGCTGTCATCGACAACAACACATCGCTAACCTCACTGCTGTCATCTTACCGGGCCTAAACCTTAGTGCTACAAACTTAACCTCACTAGTGCGAGATTTGAATCGATAAACAAAGCCACGTGAATTTTTTGACAGCTGTCTTTCGCCATCTTTAATCAATAGAGCACCGTGCTGCACTCTATGTGGTGGCGGCGGCAAATTCCACATGCTTTACAAAGCCACGTGCTTTTTTGACAGCTGTCATTCGCCATCTTTAATCAAGAGAGCACCGTGCTGCACTCTATGTGGTGGCGGCAAATTCCACATGCTTTACAAAGCCACATGCTTTTTTGACAGCTGTCATTCGCTATCTTTAATCAATAGAGCACTGTGCTGCTATCATGCGGGCAATTTCGTCAGCTGCCATCTGCCATCTTTAATGAACAGAGCACCGTGCTGCTCTCATGCGGGCAATTTCGTTAGCTGTCATCCGTCATCTTTAATGAACAGAGCACCGTGCTGCCATCTTTGTGGTGGTGATAAATTCCACGTGCTTTACAAACTCACGTGCAGCTGTCATCCGCCATCTTTAATCAAGAGAGCGCCGCGCTGCACTCTGTGGTGGCAGACAATTTGAAAAGCAGCCAAGAGAGCATCGTGTTGGCATCTTTATTCTTTGACATGTGGTGGCGGCAAATTCCACATCCGCCATCTGAGAGCACCGTGCTGCGCTCTTGATCGTAGTAGCGGACAATTTAAAAAGAACATGTCAAGGAATACCTTTGTTCTAAAAGAAAACAATACTACAGTTCTGAACGGCTTGCGTAAGATAGCGATTGTTTGCTTAGCATAACTTGCACCTAACATGCTTGTTGTTACATCAGGAATGTTAACTGGCTAAATCCTGGTCTTTCAGCGTTAGGAAGGGCATCTAGCGGTAAAACAGATTCTTGCGTCAGGAACGGCATCCGGCCGTAAAATAGATTCTTACAATTTAAAATCTCATGTTAGGAAGGGACAACCGGTTGTAAAAACAGGAGGAGAGCAGCAGCTAGCTGCTTCCTAGTGCATTTCGGGTGTTATACCTTGCGAGTAGGTATGTACTAGCACCGGGTTTCGAATAAGCAGACTTTAGAACAAAAAAAGTATGTGGGATGTGTGTTTTAGATGGTGTTTGAAGCAAGCCTACACAGACACACACACACACACACAAGCTACATCCGGCTAGCCAGCTCCTACCTGGAATGTGTTTGCCTCAGCGGAGTACGAAGTCCACTGCACGCGTACAGTTCGCATTAAAATTATTAGCAGCTTGTCGAGCTGGGCTCAAACCTTCCTGTTTAATCGTAGTACAAATACGTCTGCTTGTAGAACTTGTATATTTCGGTACCTCAGCGTTTCGTGTTGTTGCTAACAGGTAGGGGGCACTGTGGATGTAGGCTTAGCTTAGTAAAACTCACGACAATGTCTGACCTCTGTAGGTTGAAACTTGGTTTCTTCCGAACATTGCAACTTTAGTCTATTGATAAATAGTTGTTCTCTTCAATCCTCATGCTATAGGAGAGGTTAAACTTATAATTTCAAACTTACAACCGAAACCGTAGAAGCCGGCAATTCTCTTTCTATATAATAATTTCGTGTGGCTATTTCTAGCCAAGTGCAGTCTAAAAATAAATCCTAGTCTTGTTGCATCAGGAAGGGTAAGCGGCTAAATCCTGGTCTTTCAGCGTCAGGAAGGGCAATCGGCTGTAAAACAGATTCTTGCGATTTAAACTCTTGCGTCAGGAGGGGGCACTCGGCTGTAAAACATATTTTAATCCCAAGAGAATCGAACCCGAGACTGCCGGGTGAGAGGCAAGCACACTAAACCAAACCGTAGGAGCCGGCAATTCTCTTTCTGTATAATAATTTAGTGTAGCTATTTCTAGCCAAGTGCAGTCTAAAAATAAATCCTAGTCTTGTTACATCAAGAAGGGTAACTGGCTAAATCCTGGTCTTTCGGCGTCAGGAAGGGCAACCGGCCGTAAAACAGATTCTTGCTTTTTAAAATCTCATGTTAGGAAGGGGCACTCGGCTGTAAAATATATTTTTAATCCCGGTCCTGTTACGTTAGGAACCGCATCTAGCTGTAAAAACAGGAGCTCCAAACATTTACAGTGTTAAGCTTTAGTAGCAGGCTATGTGCTCACACCAGGTTACATTTTTTGTTCCACCGCATAGAACACTGTCTTTGAAGTTGTATCGGCGCAGTCAGTCAGAGCGAGGTGAGGAATGCATGCGTTGACTGAAATTGTACACTCGTCTTCCGGCTGTACTAACCTTCAGCGAGGACACTGCGTGCTGATAAGCTACTTGTAACTCACGGAACATTTTCTTAATCGTGTAGGTAATTCCTTCTAGTGTAAGTTCCTAACATAAAATATTACGATTGTACGGAGAGGTTCAAACACAGTGCCAGCACATAGCCCACTCCTATCGAAAGAGCCTGCACGGCGCCGGCACATGGACTACTCCTGTTGAAGGAGCCTGCACAAGGTTTAACGTCCCCATCAACAGCCCTTACTTAATGCTAGCTTTTTGCACACCCTCTGGTTATTCGAAACTGCCTAAGAATGTAATATACTACAGTAGGGAGAGGGTAAAACCCGGTGCCGGTACGTAGCCTACTCCTACCGATGAAGCCTGCACAAGGCTTATCGCCTCCATCCGACAGATGAATCACCATCAACATCTTGTACCCGCAGTCAGTTTCGGAGAAGCCTGCACAAGGTTTAACGTCCCCATCAACAGTCCTTACTTAATGCTGGCCTTTTTGCACACCCTCTGGTTATTCGAAACTACCTAAGAATGTAATATACAATAGTAGGGAGAGGGTAAAACCCGGTACCGGTACATAGCCTACTCCTACCGATGAAGCCTGCACACAGCTTATCGCCTCCATCCGACAGATGAATCACCATCAACATCTTATACTCACAATCATTTTCGAAGGAGTCTGCACACGGTTTAACGCCCCCATCAACAGCCCTTACTTAATGATGGCTTTTTGCACACCCTCTAGTTATTCGAAACTGCCTAAGAATGTAATATACAATAGTAGGGAGAGGGTAAAACCCAGTGCCGGCACATAGCCTACTCCTACCGATAAAGCCTGCACAAGGCTTATCGCCTCCATCCGACAGATGAATCACCATCAACATCTTGTACTCACAATCATTTTCGAAGGAGTCTGCACAAGGTTTAACGTCCCCATCAACAGCCCTTACTTAACGCTGGCTTTTTGCACACCCTCTGGTTATTCGAAACTACCTAAGAATGTAATATGCAACAGTAGGATCGCCTCCATCCGACAAATGAATCACCCTCAACACTCTTGTACTCACAATCATTTTCGAAGGAGTCTGCACAAGGTTTAACGCCCCCATCAAAAGCCCTTACTTAATGCTGGCTTTTTGCACGCCCTCGAAACTACCTGAGAATGTAATATGCAGCAGTAGGATCGCCTCCATCCGACAAATGAATCACCCTCAACACTCTTGTACCCGCAATCATTCTCGCTACTTCGGGAGATAGCGGGTTCGAACTCCTACTGTCGGAAGCCGTAAAAATAGCAAATGCTAGGCGAGGGACCTGCGCGATCGTCATAACGTGTAATTACATGATCTAGCCGGATGTGGTCTTAGCTCAAGTGCCTACAGGTAAGGAATACCGCGGATGTCGGCTTCTTGCTTAGCTTAGTACCCTCCCGTTTAAGTCCAGAGGTCGAGAATCGCGCGCTAATTTTCTAAGGCTCGATCCACTGCAGAACTCTTAAATTCTGACACCTCGGCATCAACAGCAGGTTCGATCCCGGCTTAAATACGTCAGCCTGCAGAACTCAGCGTAAGGCACTCAGGAGAGCTCTTGTTGCATAAACATTTCGTTCTAACTGTACTGCAAACGTCTGCAATTCTTGATATCCGCTTGGTAACAAGGAGCATATTTACTCGCTGCAGTCTGCGTGAAGCGCTCACAGTTCTTTGTGTGTGTGTTTATTACGTGCACATCCCCCGTCTAAGTACTGTCTGCTGTGAATATTATTCTTCAGCCTTCAACTTAAGGTAAGCCTGAACTGTTAGTTGCTGTTTGCAAAGCAACTTCTACGCTAGGTAATAAACATCTACATTCATATATTTTCTTTTCTTTTTTAGGTACAACTAGAATATTATCATTCGAGTTACAGGCTTGAAAGTACGCATTTTATTCATCCGAGTAACAGTCTGCAGCGCGAACATTTTTAAGGTATGTTTCGAACTTTGTGTTGTAAAGAGAGCTAGGCTAGCTGATGTACCCTACACTACATTCATTTATGTTTGTTCTTTTTAGGTACTACCAGAATATTATCATTCGAGTTTCAGGCTTGAACGCACGCATTTTATTCATCCGAGTAACAGTCTGCAGCACGTGCATTTTTAAGGTATGTTTCGAACTTTGAGTTGTAAAGATAGCTAGGCTAGCTGACGTACCCTACACTACATTCATATATGTTTGCTCTTTTTAGGTACGACCAGAATATTATCATTCGAGTTTCAGGCTTGAACGCACGCATTTTATGCATCCGAGTAACAGTTTGCAGCGCGAAGATTTTAAGGTATGTCTGACCTCTATAGGTTGAAACTTGGTTTCTTCCGAACATTGTAACTTTAAGCTAATCTCTATTGATAAATAGTTGTTCTCTTCAATCTACATGCTGTAGAAGAGGTTAATCTTATATTTTCAAACTTACAGCCATGTCTGACCTGTATAGGTTGAAACTTGGTTTCTTCCGAACATCGTAACTTTAGTCTATTGATAAATAGTTGTTCTCTTCAATCCTCATGCTATAGAAGAGGTTAATCGTATAATTTCAAACTCACAGCCATGTCCGACCTCTATAGGTTGAAACTTGGTTTTTTCTGAACATTGCAACTTTAGTCTATTGATAAATAGTTATTTTCATTAATCTGCATGTCATAGAAGAGGTAAATCTTATAATTTCAAACTTACAGCAATGTCTAACCTCTATAGGTTGAAACTTGGATTCTTCCGAACATAGCAACTTTAGTCTATTGATAAATAGTTGTTCTCTTCGATCCTCATGCTATAGAAGAGGTTCATTTATAATTTCAAGCTCACAGCAATGTCCGACCTCTATACGTTGAAAATTGGTTTCTTCTGAACATCATATCTTTAATCTATTGATAAATAGTTATTCTCTTCAATCCACATGCTGTAGAAGCGGTTAGTCTTATAATTTCAAACTTACAGCCATGTCCGACCTGTATAGGCTGAAACTTGGTTTCTTCCGAGCATCGTAACTTTAGTCTATTGATAAATATTTATTTTCTTTAATCCGCATGCTATAGAAGAGGTTAATCGTATAATTTCAAACTCACAGTCATGTCCGACCTCTATAGGTTGAACATCGTAACTTTAGGCTAATCTCTATTGGTTGTTCTCTTTTCAGATGTTCCCCTGCTCGCAGTGTAACGAAACGTTCAGAAGACGTGATATCCTCACACGTCATGTAAAATCGAAACATCGTGAGGCGTCTGATACGTTTTCCTGCGGGCAGTGCAACGTTACGTTCGCAAGGCGAGATAACTTTATGCGCCATGTAAAATCAAAACACCCTAGCATAACATCTGCTTTATGTGAAGTTTGTGGTGTGTATTTCGCTAACGTAGAGCGATACGAGGCTCACTTAGTAGAAGCACATCAGGTATCTACTTGCAACTATAACCCTCAGGTAATAGGAGAAAAGCGTAAAAAACGGATGTAGCTGTAGAAAGAACTAGTAGTAAAAAACCTAGAAAAAATCATGAACTTCAAACTATTCACTGCGAGCACTGTAACACTGATGTACCATCTTCGCATTTTCAGGGGCACTTACGCAGTAATGAGCAAAAAAATAATGCTAGTAGAGGTGGCTGTAATGCAAACATCGAGGAAATTAATACTGCATTTAAAAGCAGGATTTTTAGTTGTAGAATTCGTGCCAGTCAAAAGTTTCAGAGCACTTCAATCTTTTTAAATTGTGTTCAACCGGATGTACAACAGCTTCTCGCTAAAACTTTGTCCAATCAAAATTTATTTAAAGTTAATTTTGAACTTTTCGCCTTGTACATTAAAAGCACGGATGAATCCGAAATAACGGACGTAAAATCATTTAATACGAAGAATTTGTCATAAGTCAGTTAACTAATTTTGGTGATGTACTTAGGGATGTCTCTAACATTATTTCAACTAAGAGCGAGGAATTTCAGGAAAAGGAATCAGGGTGGGCTTTAGTTGAAATTTTGTATCTAGAAGTTAACATCAATAAGTACAATCCCATTCGAGGTTCATCGTACATCGAGCTGCCGACATGGATTCAGCGAAAAGAAGCTGCTGTAAACA
The DNA here is from genome assembly GCF_040414725.1 of Anabrus simplex. NCBI lineage: Eukaryota > Metazoa > Arthropoda > Insecta > Orthoptera > Tettigoniidae > Anabrus > Anabrus simplex. Next base: position 146,141,207 of record NC_090269.1, on the reverse strand, counting down.
TCCAAAACAATGACGAGGCATGTTTTGCATGGGCGGTGATGTCGGCTTTAAATCCTGCTAAATCGAATGTAGCGAATAGAACATCATCATATCCACACTATTCAACGCAACTAAATTTCGATAGTATAGAATTTCCTGTGCAGTTAAAGGATATTAAGCGCTTTGAAAAACTAAATAACATTAGCATTAATGTGTATAGTGTAGAGAAAAAGTCTGTAGTAGGCCCTCTGTATTATACATGTCGTAAGAAGAGTACTCATGTTAACTTACTCTATATCGAAAACAGTGAAAATAGCCACTTTTGCTGGATTAAAAATCTGAGTAGACTTGTTGGTAGTCAGTTGTCAAAACATGATGGTAAAAAGTGGCTATGTGATGGATGTTTGCAGTATTTTAAAACTGAAGATCAGTTAACGAAGCATTCCAAGAATGACTGCAATCATGTATATACAGAGACACCTACTACGGGCAATAATGTTTTAAAATTTACAAATTTTCACAAGCAGATGTGGGTACCTTTCGTGATTTATGCAGACTTTGAAGCCATCCTCAAGCCATGCAGCACATGCTCACCTAATCCTGACAACTCTTTCACTAATACTACGCACATGCATGTCCCGTATAGCTTCGCGTATTACATCAAGTGTAGTTATGATAGTACGCTTAACAAGTTAGAGCTGTATCGAGGACCTGATGCTGCTAAAGTACTTTTAGAAAGATTTGAAAGTGATGCAGTTCGTCTTGGTCGTATTCTAAATAGTAATATTCCTATGAAGCCACTCACCGAAATTCAGTTAAATGATCATGAACGTGCTACAAAGTGTAGCATTTGTGATGGGGAATTTTCCGAAAATGACCCTAAAGTTTTTGATCATGATCATTTAACTGGTTTCTACAGATGTGCCGCTCATTATAGCTGTAATCTTAAGTACAGAGTTCCTAAATTTATCCCTGTAATTTTTCATAACTTATCTGGTTACGACTCACATTTCATCATTTCACAATTTGGAGCTTTAGATGAAAAAGTAGATATAATCCCTCAGAATAAAGAGCGGTACATTGCATTTGCAAAGTCTGTAAAAGTAGATGAGGAGCATTCTATAAAACTGAGATTCCTTGACTCGTTTCGCTTTATGGCGAGTGGCCTCGATAAACGTTCTAGTCATTTACAGCCAGAACAATTTACGGAAATTCGACGCGTTTTTCCTGAAGAAGCATAGTTTAATTTACTTCGGCGTAAGGGTGTTTTTGTTATGAATATCTTGACTGCTTAGAACGCCTCGAAGAACGTGCTTTACCATCGAAGCAATCCTTTTACAGCACGCTGAATTCAGCGGATATTAGCGATGATGACTATTAACACGCACAACATATCTGGGAGCAGTTCCACATTCAAACGCTAGGTGAATACTCCGACTTATATGTAAAAACGGATGTACTTTTGTTAGCTGATGTTTTTGAAAATTTTCGCTGTGTTTGCAAGAAAACCTACAGCCTTGACCCATGTCAGTATTTTACAGCGCCTGGGTTAAGTTGGGATACGATGTTAAAATACACGCGGGTGAATTTGGAACTGCTAACTGATATTGATATGGTGCACTTTATAAAATCGTCTATTCGAGGCGGTCTAAGTCAGTGCAGCGGGCGGTATTCTAAGGCAAATAATAAGTACATGCCGAGTTTCGATTCTAGTCAGGAATCTCAGTATATTGTTTATCTCGATGCTAATAATCAGTATGGGTGGGCGATGAGTCAGCATCAACCGGTGAGTGGTTTGCGCTGTCTAACGCAGTGCGAAATTGATGCTTTACAGCTGCACGCCCTAGGCGATGAAGCTGATAAAGGCTATTTCCTCGAAGTTGACTTACAGTATCCTAAAGAGTTACACACTTCTCATAATGACTTACCGTTCTGCCCTGAAAATGTGAAGTCCCCGTACATCGCATCAACGACGAAAATGCTAATTGCTAATGTGTGTGATAAATCTAAGTATATCATTCATTACCGAAATTTAAAACAGTGTTTGCAGCATGGTTTGAAGTTATCCAAAATTCATCGCGTACTAGAATTTAATCAGTCACCGTGGCTAAAGCCATATATCGATCTGAACAATAATTTAAGAACGAATGCGGTTAACGAGTTTGAAAAAGATTTCTACAAGCTCATGAATAACAGTGTGTTTGGTAAGACTATGGAAAATGTTGACAAACGCGTTGATGTAAAATTGATTACAAACTGGGAAAATATTAAGAAAAGATATGGTGCTAACTATTTAATAAGTAAACCAAATTTCCACAGCTGTACCATCATACATGTGAATTTAGTTATTATACAGATGAATCGTGTTAGGGTTAAGTACGACAAACCTACCTACGTCGGTTTTGCAGTACTTGAATTGGCTAAAACACTCATGTATGAATTCCATTACGATTATATGATGAAGAAGTACGCACATAATGCGCAATTGCTCTACACAGATACCGATTCGTTTATTTATCAAATCAAAACTGATGACTATTACAATGATATAAAGCCAGACTTGGGTAGGTTTGATACTAGTAACTATCCTGCAAATAATCAATATCATCTACCGCTAGTGAACAAAAAGGTTCTAGGTAAAATGAAAGATGAATGTGCTGGAAATATTATCGATTCATTTGTAGGTATTAAATCCAAGTCATATTGCATAAAACTCTTAAATGAACTACAAATAAAGAGATTGAAGGGGGTTAAAAAGAATGTCGTTCAGAATCAGCTAAGTTTTGAAAACTATAACAATTGCATTAAAAGTAATCCACCTATTTTGCATAAGCAAATGTCTGTCATTAGAAGCAAGAAGCACCAGTTGTACACTCACTTAATTAGTAAGGTAGCCCTTAATAATGATGATTGCAAACGGTTTGTCATCCCAAATTCTACCAACACTCTAGCCTGGGGGCATAGTAGTATTGATAGGTACTACTTTACATAAAGCGGATGTGTGTAAACATTATGCTAGAGGTGTGTACTTTGTAATATATACGTTAATCTGTCTTACATCACAATTCACTGTACATATTGTACAAAGATAGGGAGAGGTACGCTGAGAGTGTAGTACGGCAAGTTTAAACTTGTACATACAAGAATTGCGTCGAGGATAGGAGAAGTACGCAAACATCACTAGGGTAAAATGATTCGAGATAAAACTTGTACATACAAGATGTAAATAAATAATGTAGAATTGGCATATTCTTTTATTTTAGGTTAGGTATTACCTTCTTCCCGCTCCTTATTTGCAAGATAGAGTTTTGTTTATTACTCAAAGAAGAAAAGCAAGAAAAAGCAGATTCGTAAGTATGTTATTGTCTAGCTCATGTTGAGAAGAGAAGTTTTTTCTTTTCCTAAACAGTGTTTGATTCTAGTCTTGCAATACAGTGTTCAACAACATCGAACTATAAACGGTAGTATGTGTTCAAGTCTAAACTTGCAATACTCTTGCTTTTGCGATGCACGTTCGATAGAGATGTACCTTGATAGAGGAGGAAGAGCAGCTTAGTAAGTATGTTGAGAAGATAATTTTTTCTTTCTAAACAGTGTTTGATTCTAGTCATACAATGCAGTGTTCAACAACATCGAACTCTAGTATGCGGTTCAAGTTGTAATAAGTTTTGAACAGTAGTATGTGTGTTCAAGTCTAAACATGCATCACTGCGGGTATGCGATATGTGTGTTCTCTTATGCATAAGATCGCGTTGTATGCTCGATAAAGCTATGCCTTGACAGAGCAGGGAGAAAGGAGTTTATAACAATCGCTATCTTACGCAAGCTGTTCAGAACTGTAGTCTTATTATTTTTTCTTTCAGAACAAAGGTATTCCTTGACATGTTCTTTTAAATTGTCCGCCACAACAAATAGTGCGTCACGGTGCTCTGTAGATTAAAGATGGCAGAAGTGGGATTTGCTACCACCACAAAGAGTGCGCACGTGGAATTCGCCACCACCACAAAGATGGCAGCACGGTGCTCTGTTCATTAAAGATGGCGGATGACAGCTGACGAAATTGCCCGCATGATAGCAGCACAGTGCTCTATTGATTAAAGATGGCGGATGACAGCTGTCAAAAAAGCATGTGGCTTTGTAAAGCACTTCGAATTTGCCACCGCCACAAAGAGGGCAGCACGGTCCTCTCTAGATTAAAGATGGCGTATGATAAATGCACGTGAGTTTGTAAAGCACTTCGAATTTGCCGCCACCACATAGAGCTCAGCACGGCGCTCTCTTGATTAAGGATGGCGGATGACATCTGTCAAAAAGCACGTGGCTTTGTAAAGCATGTGGAATTTGCCGCCACCACATATATTGCAGCATGGCGCTCTCTTGATTAAAGATGGCGGATGACAGCTGTCAAATAATTCACGTGGCTTTGTTTACCGATTCAAATCTCGCACTAGTGAGGTTAAGTTTGTAGCACTAAGGTTTAGGCCCGTTAAGATGACAGCAGTGAGGTTAGCGATGTGTTGTTGTCAATGACAGCTGTCAAAAAGCACGTGGCTTTGTTTACAAATTCAAATCTCGCGCTAGTAAGGTTAAGTTGGTACTACTGGGGTTTAGGCCCGTCAAGATGGCAGTACTGAGGTTAGCGATGCGTTGTCTGTCAAAAAGCACGTGGCTTTGTTTACCTATTCAAATTTCGCGCTAGTTAGGTTAAGTTGGTACCACTGAGGTTTAGGCCCGTCAAGATGGCAGCAGTGAGTTTAGCGATGCGTTGTTGTCGATGACAGCTGTCAAAAAGCACGTGGCTTTGTTTACAAATTCAAATCTCGCGCCAAAATTCAAATTTCCCGCCAAAATTCGTTTTCCCGCGGGAGGCGGAGGCCTCTCCCGAGAGCCGGAGGCGGAGGCGGCGGCCGAACTGTCCTATTATACTACTTTCCATGTACCATGTTTCACGTCTGTAACATGTTAAGTTTTTGACATACACTGTAGATATTCCGATACTCACTTTAAAAGTGGTTTTCCTAAAAATGTGTTTCTTTATTTTTAAAGGAGATTTCGAACACCAGTTTTCATGTCTTTAACACCTTTAGTTTTTGAGATATAAGTATACTCATAAAGAGTTCAAGTTCTTCGTCACTTCTTTCTACCCCCTCTCCCTTAAGTGAATTTTCCGAAAACAAAAAAATACGTGTTTATTTATAAAGGAGCTTCCAAATACCAATTATCACGACTGTAACATCTTCAGTTTTTGCGATATTTGTATCCTCATGAAAATAATTCAACTCCCATTTCTCACCTCATCCCGCCCCCCTTAAGTTGATTCCCCCACCCCAAAAGCGTGTTTTTAATTTTTAAAGGAGACTCCAAGTACCAATTTCCACGTCAGTAACATCTTCATTTCTTGAGATATCAGTATCGTAAAAAAAATAATTCAACCCCCTTTTCAGTCCCTTTTACTCCCACGTTAAGTAGTTTTTCCAAAAACAAACAATACCTGTTTTATTTGTAAAACATAAAAAGTAGCAGTTTTCACATCTGTAAAATGTTAAGTTTTGGGATATACTGTAGATATGCTCAGGGATTATGTGTAGGGCCTACCAATTTTGGTTGGGAGCTATGGCCGAACGTACACGCTGTAAAATCCCTGAGCTGACGTTGCCATGGTTACGGCAGTTCATTTTTTTAACAGATTCCTAGAGCAGGGGTAGTGTGGTGCCAATATCTCCATAAAGGTTGGCTTTAGGGCCTTAAAACATGGTTTTCGGGCCCGTAGGGCTTACCGAGTTGTGTTATTTGCGTCAAGGGGCATAAAATGAGCTTTATCTCGTCATTGTACGACAAATTCGACATTTCGCCTATATTAGCCTATTATTTTATATCTCCCTCCGTCATCGTCCCCCCCCCCGCCCTCGAATTGTTTTGAAAATAAAATATAGCCTATAGCACTCAGGGATAATGCATCTTTCTCTTAGTGAAAGAATTTTTAGAATCGGCCCAGTAGTTTCTGAGGTTATCCTCCAGATATACATAAACTCACAAAATTAGCACTCTCTTTATTATATCAGTATAGATTTCTAGTTATTTATCTTATGAACGGTGCATAAATAAGCTGTTACTGTGTAGTTTGAGGGGTGAGGTGTCGCCATGGAAAAAGTTTGCTGTAGTGAGAAGAAGAGACGGAAGACGTCGGACCCTTCAATGAATGAAGGTATGCGCAAAATAAAGGGAAGGTCACGAAGGGTGTGAAACTGAAATACTCGCGAGCCTAACACCATCGGGGTCGGAAAAAAACGAGAGTGGACCAAGGGACGTCGGATAGGATAGATGAAAGTGACACAAGTGGAAACGTACTTGATATACATAGTACAGAAAGCTTAATCTATAAAGGAAAGACTTGACATAGGAATGTTTTCTAACATTATCCTAATAAAACAAACCTCCGTTAAAACAAATTGGTGGGCCGATGACCTTCGATGTTAGGCCCCTTAAAACAACAAGCAGCATCATCATCAAAACAAATTGACACATCAACATTCATGACGGTCTTCTTTTTTTTTTCACAACAAAACCTGTAGAAGGGCACACTAATAATATAAATAGCATAGAAATCAAAATTTCCCTAACACCTGTTGAGAACGCAATCGCCCTTCGAACTGAATACCTAAAATACATACAGCTCGCCTGATGGCCATGGTCGTTAAGGCGTTGAAGTTTAAAAGGTCTGACATCGAGGTCAGCCGGTTCGAGTCCCGTTGGTCGAAAAAAATTTCACCATCAGAATATTGGTCGGCAGGGTAGGGGACGTGGCGGTATACAACTTCTAATCACTTTATTGTGTGCCTAAAGCCTGGATTAAATTCCAAATCTCGTCGCAGTGCTCTTACGGAGTGAGGGCACATGACGCTGTTGATGGCGATTCTTCCGTCAGATGGGGACGTTAAGCCTTGAGCAGACCCCTTGGTGCTATTCGACAGGAGTAGGCTACGTGCCGGCACCGGGTTTCACCCTCTCCCGTCCTACTATCATATATCACGTCATTCATTTCATCTCATTAACTCCTCTGATGAGATTATCATCAGGAAGGGCATCTCGTACATACATACATACATAGAGTACATCATCAGTTGACACATGACACATAATAGGCAGGCAGTATCAATGGGAACAACTATTTAATAAAGAAAAATGTAATTCCATCCACCCGGCAAACCAGGCGACTAATGACGTTCCACAAGAAAAGTAGCGCTGAGCACAGGAAATATGATTTCCGCTGTCGGTACGTCGAGCTTGTCAATAGGGAACATGCATGATCCGGGGTTTTAATTAAAAATATGCTAATCTGATTCAAAATTTCATTCAGAATTCAAAAATGTGATCAGAATGTACAAATAATAATTCCAAACATGATAAAAATCTACGAAAATGTCACGTCACGCAAGTACGCGATCTCATTGGTCTGACGTCATCGTACAGGTTGACTGAATTAGCAGACGAAATAACACATAGTGTGCTGTGAGAAGCAGGATACACTTCGCGTATTTCTACTTTACATTAGTGCCTAGTATGGTTAAATTCGAGGTCTATACATTGGATAATAATCTGAGTGGTATATTTTATACTTAAAATGAATCCTGCGCAGACAGTGAGGCAGAAAACTTATAAATGGTGTAGAGTTCCGATGTGCAATAGCACATCGCATACCGTACCAAACAAATTGTTTATAAATGTTCCAAAGACGCTAAAACTAGGGAGAAATGGATTTTGGCGAGCCGGAGAAATGCTGGTGATATATCGGAAAAGTCTACAGTTTATTTTTTTGAAGATTTTAACGTAAGATGAATTTGTTTGAATTTTGAAATCACTTTTCCATGTCAGCTGTTCTAGTGGTAAAACTTTAAATTTTAATGTATGATGCTTTATTTAAATGCTTCAATTACATCTTGGAATATGAAAATAATAAACAGTGCATTAAATAATGCTGATTATTAAAGTATTCTCCAAACCTAACCTATGTTTTGGGTGATCCATGTCAAGATAATAAATCAAAGGGGTTATGAACCATTTTGACAGCTCTAATTCTATCTTGGCATGGGACAGTTATGTATGTCTTTATTGAAGAGCTTAATTGGTAAAGAAATTTAGGCTATATCTAAATACTCTATAATGTAACAAAGAATAGGCGTGTACATCATGAAAGGAAACAACGTGAATTTAACAATGTATAACTCTCCACAAAACCAATGCTTGTCTATTGGGGTCTTATAAGTTAACAATGCTCAATTATAATAATTATCATAATATTAATGAAATAAATAACATAATTGCACACAGGTGAAAATAGTGATGTAGGTGTTTAAAATATTATCCAACTTCGCCTAAGTTTTAGGTTATACAAGCCAAGTCAATAAACCGAAGGGTAAAAATACTGCGCGAGTTGGCCGTGCGGTTAGGAGCGATCAGCTGTGAGCTCGCATCCGGAAGATAGTGGGTTTTGAACCCCACTGCTGGCAGCCCTGAAGATGGTTTTCCGTGGTTTCCCATTTTCACACCAGGCAAATACTGAGGCTGTACCTAAGGCCACGGCCGCTTTGTTCCCATTCCTAGGCCTTTCCTGTCCCATCGTCGCCATAAGACCTATATGTGACGGTGTGACGTAAAGCAAAAAAAAAAAAAAAAAAGGTTAAAGTTACAGCACCCAAAGACATTCCTGTATTGAGCGACTAAAATGTCACCAGGACACTTTTCTTTCTTGATATGCGCAGCTTGTTAAAAGCCAAATGTAATTAATGTTATTGGCTTCACGCCCCGCTAACTACTTCTACGATTTTCGGAGACGCCGATGTGCAGGAATTTAGTCCTGCAGGAGTTCTTTTACGTGCCAGTAAATCTACCGACACGAGGCTGACGTATTTGAGCACCTTCAACTACCACCGGACTGAAGCAGGATCGAACCTGCCAAGTTGGGGTCAGAAGGTCAGCACCTCAACAGTCTGAACCACTCAGCCCGACTTGTGAAAACTAGATGAAGTCATATTTATCTTTATCATGTTTAACTTTTTCCCTCCACAAAGATATTTAATTCTCTTTCATGGGCCCCGAAAGTGGGTAGGCCAGTTGTCCCAACCATAAATATATATATATTTTTTGGGAATGATAGATTATAGCCCTATAGTACTATGAGCTTTCTTTCTTTCCTTCTTTCTTTCTTTCTTAATCAGTTTATCCTTCAGGGTTGGTTTTCTCTCGGACTCAGCGAGGGATTTCACCTCTACCACTTCAAGGGCAGTGTCCTGGAACGTGAGACTTTGAGTATGGTGATGAAACTGGTGAGGAGGGCCATTACCTCGCCCAGGCGGCCTCACCTGTTATGCTCAACAGGGGTCTTGTTGGAGGATGGGAGGATCGGAAGGGATAGACAAGGAAGAGGGAAGGAAACGGCCGTGGCCTTAGGTGCCTGGAGGAGAAGTAGGAAAATACGAAAAACCACTTCGAGGATGGCTGAGGTGGGATTCGAAACCCTTCTACTCAGTTGACCTCCCGAGGTTGAGTAGACCCCGTTCCAGCCCTCGTACTATTTGTTTTCAACTTTCATGGCAGAGCCGAGAATCGAAACCGCGCCTCCGGGAGTGGCACACATTAACCACTACACCACAGAAGCGGACTAGTACTATAATGCTACCTATATGTTTATGTTAGTGCTGAAATCCGATTTCTTACTTTACTAATGCTGAAAGCCCGAAAATGTAATGTTATTCTTTAATATGGGAATCAGTCTAGAAGGAAATTTTGAAAGTGATGTTATTTCTATCCAGGTTTGTTGTTATCCTAATACTATGGGTTACAGTACATTGCACGTACATAAAAGACGCCACTTACAAACTTGCTTGTTATCCGCGAATTTCTGCGGCCACAAAAGTCACATTTTTCAAGAATGATGTCATCTACACATGGTAGATTGTCTGACTGTGCTGTTTTGAACCTTTCTTCTGTCATTTCGAAGTTATTCGCGATCATGAATAATAAACAATCGGCTTTTAGCAACGGCTGATGCACAACGGCTGATGCACAACGGCTGGTAGAGCTCCATGCGGTACTGGATCGTGACGTCACAGCGCGCCGCTTACGTCAGAGGCCGTTTCACTCGCCTTGCGGAAAGGCACTATTAAATATTTTTTTAATGGTAGAAAACAAGGCAACATACCACAATGCAATACGTTTACGTACTATTTCATTGGTGTTCTTTTCAAAACAAATATTTTTGAAAATGGTGCATGTTCCCAATTCCGCTCCACACACTTCACCACGCCCTCGAAAGTCGTAATTTGTTTTCCAGGCAATGGAACGTCTCCTCACACAAGTTTGTGGTTCTCATTCTACAAAAATAGGTCAGAAAAGGCAGATGAAAGAAGTGCGGTGGTCCCTGGGGACCAAATCAGTTTGATAAAGTAGCTTCGTTGGTCGTATGACTAGAGATCGGATTGTTAGGCGCCTGTAGGTGGGAAAATGTATACAGTAGGTTCTTACTTGGATAGGGTGGCATGGAGAGCTGCATCAAACCAGTCTATGGACTGATGACTCAAACAAAACAACAAGAACAACAACAACAACAGGTTCTTACTGTTTTAAAATAGGCGCTTCTTCTTCTATCGCTTTTTCCCACACCTTGTGGAGTTGCGGGTACGAACTGCGTAGCACACGTTGATTTGGCCCTGTTTTATGGACGGATGCCCTTCCTGACGCCAACCCTATATGGAGGGATGTAATCTCTATTGCATGTTTCTGTGGTGGTTGGTAGTGTGGTGTGTTTGTGAATATGAAGAGAAGAGTGTTGGGACAGACACTAACACCCAGTCTCCGAGCCAGAAGAATTAATCAGAAGCGATTAAAATCCCCCACCCGGCCGGGAATCGAACCCGGGACCCTCTGAACCGAAGGGCAGTACGCTGACCATTCAGCCAACGAGTCGGACTGTTTTAAAATAGGCGCAATGAAATTAATTAAATACATCTGAAGAAATACTGTAAGGTGGAAATATGAAAATCCACAGCTTGTTTCCAGTCATTCGACAGGGTCAGGAATGGAATGAATGAAGCCCTCATCTAGCGGCGAGGATAGGAAGTGTGCCGGCTGCCGAGGCCTGTCGCACTCATCTGGGGCAATGAATAATGAATTACAGATGAAATGTTAATGGAGAGTCTTGTTAGAATGAAAGATGACAGGAAAAACCGGAGTACACGGAGAAAAACCTATCCCGTCTCCGCTTTGTCCAGCACAAATCTCACATGGAGTGACCGGGGTTTGAACCACGGAATCCAGCGGTGAGACGCTGGCGCGTTGCCGCCTGAGCCACGGAGACTCCTACAGGTGGAAATAATACGGTGTATTTATACACTGCTCAAAACTATTAGAGGGACAACATTTCAAACACTTGCATTTTATTTCAAGAATGGTTGGAGTGAAACAGACACATACCCTGTTCACTTCAACACAGTATCGTAAACCAAAGTGGAAAGTCGTTAAATTAATTTACGTACAGCACAAAAAGAAACATTTCAGTGCCTGGTAGGCTTTCACTGCTCCTGACAAGTCTGCGAACAGTTGTCGCATTCCTCAAGGATCTCTGCAAGTTGCTGAAGAGTCTGAGGTGCTACAGGACGGGCCCAAAGTTGAGGTCAGGACTCAGAGCAGGCCAGTCTAATGTCCTGTAGAGTCTCCTTGGTGGCTGCTGCTGAATGCGCTCTCGCATTGTCGTGTTGTGGGATTACAACTACAGTACAATCTCGTTGGTGTACCTCTGAGCATTAAATCGGCCTCTGATTATTTGAAGATCAACTGTGATGCCACCCCACATCGTAACTGAGCCGCAGCTGCTTCACCACGACGACTGATGAAATAGAGACGTACTCACATTTCACTCTGAGGCATAGCACTACTGCCACAAAACCATGTGGAGGACTCCTCTCATTGTTAAAACATTTCGGAAGAATAAGAACAACAGTATATATCTTAATCACGGACTACTTACATAGTACACTCGATGAACCTTTTTAGCAGTATATTTAAAAAATACTTGAATTAGAGCATGCAAGACATAATACAGCATTTGTATACAACACGCTAAATCTGGTTGAGATGAAATCACTAAGTGGCCAGTGGCTAATCAATGCAACAATTAATTTATTCATGCATCATTGTCATTCACACTGCCGTTTCACTCCTAATTTTGTTCACAACAAATCACTAACCACTTTATCAAACGCTGTGGTGTAAGTTTTTTTTCTGGACAGGATTAGTATGAATGCAGAGAGATTTTCCAGGATTTGCTGAAATGACCAGAACAAATTTGAACAATGAAACCCTATTATTAATTCTGTCAAGGTCCGCCTCGTCAATACAATTCAAAATCTAGTTCATATGCTAAACCATTGAATACATAAACATGTTTCGAGAATTAAAAATTAAAATTCTCTTCTTCAGCTTATACATTAAAATCACATCAATCGTTTTTTTTTAAACAGCACATGTCAATAACGCTTAGTTTGGAGATATCCACTTAAAACGTACAGTGTCAGTGACAAGTGCTGTTTCTCCAACAAACTATTATAACTAGGCAGAGCTACCAGATAGAGCAATGTAGTTTCTGCAGAAAACGATAGATCTATACTTAAAGACTGTATTACTTGCCTTAACTCAATTGTGGCACAATCTTGACATGTATCGTTTCAAGAAAACTATTCACATGCATGTAAAAGACCTGATCTAAATAATGGATAAAACAGCAATACAGTAACAACATTAAAAGTTCAAACATGAATATCATTCATATTATGTCCAAAGTCCTGTAAAATTGAGCTGGTTGGCGATTTATCTAATGTATTGTGGTGTGGCATTATTTCTGACCTTCATAGTCCTACCGCCTTTCATGGGTCTCAAGTTGTTATGCTTAGTGAAGTTAAAACAGTATGGGTCTGCTATCCAACATCTGACTCCATCCCTCCAGATGTTCAACCCGCTAGCTAGACAGTCTGCCGAATTAGTTCATAGCGCCCACACACATGTACGGCCTTCGCATTTAAAACTAAGTCCAGTTTAATCTGGTAGGCTTGATCTCCAAAAAGCAATACAATTATTTATTTTACATGCGTCGAGATATTGTTTTGGATAGTAGATACGCTTGATAAGATCAAAGATTCGATATCTAGCCATGACTGTGCGAGTAGCAAGCCTCAAAATTTACTCCAGGAATTTGTGGTCCGAAGTGAATATAGGATGAAGCTGATAATGAAATGGATAAAAAGTGAAATTATATTTTAACGCAGAATGCGTCTTTCGTTTCAGTCGTGTGCTGTTTGGAGCTAACTTAATTGCAAGGCCGAGCAATGTGACCCCCGGAAACGTCGCTTGAGCCAGTCTCATTGAAGCACTAATTTGAAAACCAAATAACTGAGGCCATAGATTATTATTATTATTATTATTATTATTATTATTATTATTATTATTATTAATGTAATTGTGATGGTTTAAAAATTAAACAGGATGATTTAGCTAATTATTTCTGAATTTTTACCTTCTCTAGTTTATTGATTACACTACTTTCTTTGAGTAGCTACAAATTATATTCTACTTCTTAAGTACGGTAGATATAATGAAGGCAGAAAATGTATCCACCGAGTCATAAAAGTATATGCAACCGCAAAGAAAGCTCTGTGGAAAAAACACAAGATTGAGTGATAGTAACGACTTAAAAAGAGCGCAGATAAGAACTGATTGACTAAAAAAGAAAAGAAAAAAACTACTCGGATAATGTCTGAAAAGCTGTCTAGTAAGTTGGTTGTTATAGTAACGGCAGCTAGGCTCTCCGCTTCACCCCGCGCCTAAACTGTCTCGAAAATGCATATCTTTCCGACTAGACAGCGCCACTAACGCTCTCCAGCGGTTCGCGGTTTTAACTGCTTACAGCTCTCGTCTGCTCCTGTTGGTTGCTATGAACCAGATATCTCGAAATTTCACTGGTATTCGAAAACATGTTGCTCGTAAGTTTTAAAGGATTAGTGGAGCAGGTTTTCAGGTACAAAATATTTGAGCGGTGGTGGTGGTGATTGCTTTAAGGGGAAGTACAACTAGGCAACCATCCTCTTAGTAATCAGAGAGGAAAAAATGGAAGGGTTCTGACACTTCGAAAAATGAAGATATCGGCCAAAGGAAGACAAGGGCCAGAAAGGGCGTGAAAATGAAAGACTCCCTGGGATTCGCAACCTAATACCGTCGGGTTCGAAAAGAAGAAGATTTGACCAAAAGACGTCTGATAGGATGGATGAAAGTGAGGAGTCTGGCACAAGTAAGAAGAAGCAATGCCAGGACTCGGCTAAGGGTCCCGTGGTCGCTAACCCACGCTCCCATGTTCAGAGCCTCTGGGGCCAAAATGTTTGATCTGAGGTTATAACATTTTATTAGTCATGAGATGTCTGACTCGTTGGTTGAATGGTCAGCGCACTGGCCTTCGGTTCAGAAGGTCCCGGGTTTGGTTCCCGGCCGGGTCGGCGATTTTAACCTTCATTGGTTAATTCCAGTGGCCCGGGGGCTGGGTGTTGGTGCTATCCCCTTCATCCCTGCAACTCTCACACCACACATAACACTATCCTCCACCACAATAACACGCAGTTACCTACACATGGCAGATGCCGCCCACCCTCATCGGAGAGTCTGCCTTACAAGGGCTGCACTCGGCTAGTAATAGCCACACGAAATTATTATTAGTCATGAGATAAACCATTTTAGGCCTACAGCTAAACCAAAATCACATACACTTTCATGTGATACTTTCTGAAATTCTCAGATAAGGCATGAACAGTGACAACTATGTACATATATTATGTAGTTGACCGTGCACATTAACATGTAATCATATATGTGCTACTTTCTGTAATTTTGCATGTTTCCTTTTCACTTGAGCTGTATAAGAATGATTTGCCTCTGTGGATCAGTTGGTAGAGTGTCGGCCTCCCGATCCCAAGATAGCGGGTTCAAACCCGGCAGAGGTAGTCGGATTTTTGAAGGGCGGAAAAAAGGTCCATTAGACACTCCATGTCGTACGATGTCGGCATGTAAAAGATCTCTGGTGACACATTTGGTGTTTACCCGACAAAATTCAGTAAATCTCAGCCATAGACGCACAAGAGAGTTTTGGTTTACTCGGTCTGCCATCTAGTGGCCTAGAGTAAAACGGAACGTCGAAATTGACGAGCAGACAGCCAGATGGCGTCAAATTGAAATGTCTGCACACAGTAGCTGAGGCCATACGAGTATCATTATTATTATTAATATTTATTTACAAAGGCTTTAGTGGGCCAGTAAGAAATAATAATTTGTCTCGCATACCATTTACACTAACATTTCAACTCTTACTCACATTTCTTTATTTTTCGGAAATCTATAGAAAGAATTTGACACATTTTGCTGTCTGTTATTATTATTATTATTATTATTATTATTATTATTATTATTATTATTATTATTATTATTACAACAACTATATATAGCGCAAATACTCTCTCTTCCAGCCATTTTTTCTTAAAATAATTAAATATTATTCTCACTTGACATTGTATTACTTCACAGTGGTTGATGCCCGGTTGTCAGTGTGCACTTCGAACCAACAGAGTGAGTTACAGTCGCTGTGCCAAGTATTCACTCCTGCTTTCGTGTATATCTGACCGTCATTTGGAAAGTACTTAGGTCTAGAAGGCAGTGGACAACGTAGCGATGGAACATTTCCGGTTCCTTTTCAGTGAGAAGATATTATGTGTAAAATTTATTCCGACCTCTACAGATAAATACAAGCGAATCATAACAAAGAGTATGATTTTTTTTTTTTTTTTTTTTTTTTTTTTTTTACAATAATTGGTCCCATAACATATTATCTATCTCACATTCAAAATAAAACGCTTATAATAAAATTCCATATCCAAGACACTTGAGTTTACACCACAGATATAGTGACTGGACGAAATTCACAGAGTCCAACCCACACCATTAAGAAGAAGAAGAAGAAGAAGAAGAAGATGTTATGTGATAAACATGTGTTGCTTGTGAGAATAAAGTGTTCATTTTGCGGTGCATATTTCTTTTTCACTTGTGTGATTGAGTTTTGTAGTGATATGTGAAATTGGAGAGAATTACTGTTTTGGTTCATAATCTACGCCATTTGACGATTATAAATAAAGTAGTCTGCATATACATAAAACTAAGTTTTCGTTATTTACGTTTCTTCACCTTAAAGGTGCACTCTCTCAAAACCTGCTGCATGTAGAGGAATGAACTTTGCATTTCCTTTGAGAATGCTAACGGGCAGAATTCTGTGCTAAAGATTTTTAATTAACGATATAATATAGGCATTAGGATATGGATGTGAACGTTTTAAAGCAGACATTTAGAACATTACTTAAGTAGTTTAAAATACAGTATATCAACACTCTCTTCCACAATATTTTAAGTAGACGCTATCTAATGGTGTGACGAAAAGATAAGGAAAATAATAATACCCATTGGTCTGAAGAAACTGTACCATAAATTTTGTTGTGAAGATGTAAAATTTTGATTTTAAATGTCTTTTAAAAGATATCAAAATTATGTTAAAAATGCACCGACATATCTGGCATGAGAAATGAAAATCCACAGCCTATTTCCTGTCATTCGATCGGGTCAGGAATAGAATGAATGAAGCCGCCATCTAGCGGCGAAGATAGGAATTGTGCCGGCTGCTGAAGCCTGTCGCACTCCTCTGGGGCAGTGATTAATGGCTAACAGTGATAAAATGAAATGGTGCTGGAGGGTATTTCTGGAAAAATATGACAGGAGAAAACGGAGTACCCGGAGAAAAACATTCTTGCTTCCACTTTGTCCAGCACTAATCTCATGTTGAGTGACCGAGATTTGAACCATGGAAGCCAGCGGTGAGAGGCTGGCGCGCTGCCGCCTCAACCATGGAGGCACCTTTATCCCAAATATCTGGCATAGTTGCTGAAAATGTGTATTTCAACTGATACATTTAAAAGTAAGTTATCGGCATATATCTACGGTCATGTTTTCTTACTTAAATTCTGTCTTTTAACTCTAATCAGAAGATGATTTGGAATAGATCCGACTCGGAGAGTGAGGGTATCGGAATTAAAAAGAGAAAGGCCATAGAGGCTGTGAAAATGGAAGACTCCGTAGGCTTTGTAAACCTAATACCGTCGGAATCGAAGAAAATAAGAGTTGACCAATGGAGGTCAGTGGCAAGATGAAGGTGAGGAGCCTGGTGCAACTGAAAACTGTGTCAGACACGGCTCGGTGACCCGTGGTCACTAAGCCAGTTAAGAGCCCTTCGAAGTTCCTCTTTTAGTCGCCTCTTATATATTCTACTGCCCCCACCTACACGGACAAGATGCACTGCTACCTAGTTATTGTTTCTAGAGGATGAACAACTTGATAATCCGTCTGCTTTAACTCGAATTCGAAGATGCCATAAAGGAAGATATCCGACCATCGTACAGTGAAGGTATCGGGAAATGGGAAGGAAGGGCCACGAAGGGTCTCTAATCTGACCATGCTTCAGCCTCAGTCGACCGTTAAATCCTTGGAGAAGCCAGGAATGGAAGCCGGGTGTGGTTATAGTATTATTAAAAAGAGATGTGTGAAATAAGGGTATTTGCTGTTGGGAGAGTGATATCAGTTGGCGTGCTGCAGGTATTGTGCGAGTTGGCTCGTCTTTGTGTTAATTGCTCTCTTCAACTGCGGTTCTCACCTGAAGAGTCTAACTGCCCGTCCTCAAGTCGAGAGCACTTCACGTTGCGCTCGCTAAGGCTGTACAAGCTATAACTGTACAGAAACCAGGACGTTCCGTCAAGACTATAGCATGTCATCTCAAAATATCTGAATTCACGAGCACAGTTTAACAAACCAGTTTGCTGCCTGGACAACGGGCCTCAAAACATCCGAATTCCAGAGCACAGTTCAACAAACCAGTTTGCTACCTGGACGAGTCTCAAATATCCGAATTTCCAAAGGTGGCACTGTTTCAAAACACTCTACATGTATACAGTATTATCATAATAAGCATAAATCTTCGATTTGCTTTTAACTTGAGTTATAATGCTCACATAACCCCTAGCAACACAGCTCTTTCCTAGCTGAAACCTGACAGGCGACGGAAGTTCCACATACTTTCGTTGATATATCGAACTCTGAAGGAAAATCTACTCAAATAGATTTCTTCAAAATTCCATTTATTATTTAGCTTTTAACTCGTGTACATAGATCACTGTTATGGCGACACTTATGTTTCCATTACTTTATTATGTATTGTGTTCTGTGTTTATATTTTTCAGTTTGTATGCTACTTTTTCACTGATATTTTTCTCTTTCTTTTTTTGCTTTTATGCTGCGGATTTCTTTTTATTTTATTTTAATTTTTTTTCTTGAGATTTGCCATCTTTCTTTCTTTCTTTCTTTCTTCATTGCATGTTCTCCAAATGTTTAATTTTTAGCTTAGTTAACTTTGATTTTGTAATAGAATAGCACATTTATTTTATATATGCATTGTCCTATAATTTCTGTGTTTGAGTGTAAGAGAGGGCCACGAGTCCTAATTTCGCCATTGCTAAAGTCAAATAAATAAATAAATAAATAAATAAATAAATAAATAAATAAATAAATAAATAAATAAATAAATAAATTACACGAAGTTGGGAAAATGTTCATTGTTATCACCAGCCGGGACAGCGTGCCCACTTCTAAAAATGGTACCTCACTCTTGTCGTGTGCCTGCCATATAGTCTTGAACAAACATATACGACGGGGGTCAGCAGACCCACGGACGCCATGAACCCGCACAAATTTAGACCTAGTCTCATTTTTTAAAATGGAGCTATTGCTGTGTCATATATGCAAAATGTTGTGGCCGGCGAAATTACGCCTGGACCCATTTAAAATATTGGAGCTATTGCTTAATCAGATATGAACAACCTTTATCATTTACAAATTTTACTATGACCGGGCGAGCTGGCCGTGCGGGGTTTTCCGTGGTTTACCATTTCCACACCAGGCAAATGCTGGGGCTGTACCTTAATTAAGGCCACGGCCGCTTCCTTCCAACTCCTAGGCCTTCCCTACCCCATTATCGCCATAAGACCTATCTGTGTCGGTACGACGTAAAGCCACTAGCACAGACATATCTGTGTCGGTGCGACGTAAAGCAACTAACAAAAAAAAATTACTATGAAAATATTTACATCAGAATGTTGCCACAGGCAACGTAAGATAATTTTCTGAAAATCGATGTCTTCACTTTTCTCGTATTTAGTTGTAACCGTTTTGATTCTTTCTTCTAAACCGTAATATGTCTTTCTTCATTTCGAATCTTCGAGATACATATCCTTCCTGGGTATTTGAAATCAGATGTTCCCGCTTCTTTCTTTCAAATACGATACCCCAAGATACTCTAAAGCGGGGATGCGGCCTTTTTATCAGACTATTGTTATAAATCAATCAATCAATCAATCAATCAATCAATCAATCAATCAATCAATCAATCAATCAATCAATCAATCAATCAATCAATCAATCAGTCAACAGTGATCTGCGTTTAGGGCAGTCGCCCAAATGTCAGATTCCCTATCTGTTGTTTTCATAGCCTTTTCTTGAATGATTGCAAAGAATTTGGAAATTTACTGAACATCTCCCTTGGTAAATTATTCCAATCCCTAACTTCCCTTCCCATAAACGAATATTTGCCCCAATTTGTCCTCTTGAATTCCAACTTCATGTTTATATTGTGATCTTTCTTACTTTTAAAAACACCACTTAAACTCATTAGTCAATTAATGTCCTTCCACACCACCTCTCCACGGACCGCTCGGAACATTCCACTTAGTCGATCAGCTCGTCTCCTTTCTCCCAAGTCTTCCCAACCCAAACTTTGTAACATTTTCGTAACGCTACTCTTTTGTCGGAAATCACCCACAACAAATTGAGCTGCTTTTCTTTGGATTTTTTCCAGTTCTTAAATCAAGTAATCCTGGTGAGAGTCCTATTCTCTAGTTGGGGTCTTACCAGATTGTTATTTGCCCTCTCGTTTACATCCTTACTACAACCCCTAAATACCTTCATAATCACGTGCAGAGAGATCTGTACGCTTTAATTACAATCCTGTTTATGTGATTACCCCAAAGAAGATACTCGTATTTCCGTATATCAGCACCTAGGTACTTACAGTGATCCCCATAAGGAACTTGCAGCCCATCAACGCAGTAATTGAGAGGACTTTTCCTATTAGTGAAACTCACAACCTGACTCAGGCTAACCTGCTTTAGATCTGAATGTTTGTTCATATGTACCATGCAGTTATCTGCCTCCTACTCATTGTGTTTTCTTTCGCTTTCAGGTAAGAAGCGCTCCACTCAGATCCTGTTGTTAGCGATGGCTAAGGTAAGAGTAGTCGATGTCGAACCTTGTTTCTGTTGCGACCATGTCTTATTTCCATACCTTCAATTGCTCTTAGCTTTTTTCCGACACCTGTATTCTTCCGAAGCATCAGACAAAGGACTTTGACTTACATTTGAACGGGCCCTGTGTTAAAACTACGAGGAGGAATTAGTTGACAACTGTCTCGCAAATGTTTTATCCCTGATAGACAGGGAGCTGATATGCGATTGGAGGGTAATCTATATTTTCAGCCATTCTTAAATGTAGCTGTACAAACAAGAGGAAAAGTGGGGTACTGTACCGGAGGGATACTGACTGGAAGATGACCGGGCATTTAAAAAGACTATGCAGTGGTTATGTTGGCAACTGGGAGTGAGATTTGTAGATCCTAATGGGTGCTTGGAGATAGGGATAGACGCTCAGACGGTCCTCATTTGAACCGCAGTGGTACCAATAAGTAAGGAGGTTTATGTAAAAGGGTTATAGGGAGGTATATACTGTGTAGGGCTAGGGAGCGGTGCTAAGTGTACAGGGAGCTGGAAGTCAAGTTAGGATGACGTTAAGTTTTTGGTGGAAAACTGTAGACGTATTTTTAGGGAAGGAATGGAACTGAGTAATTTAATAGATATATATTTACCAGATATATAGCTAAGAAGTGATATTATGGATGCGGAAATTTTCTTCTTTTTCTTACAATTTGTTTTACGTCGCACCGACACAGGTCTTATGGCGACGATGGGGTAGGGAAGGCCTTGGAGTGGGAAGGAAGCGGCCGTGGCCTTAATTAAGGTACAGTCCCAGCATTTTCCTGGTGTGAAAATGGGAAACTACGGAATACCATGCGGAAGTTTTATCCCGGAACTGGAATGTTTACCATAGAGAAAGGATAGAAATGGTAGGACGGCGAGTATTCATTCTTGTGAAAGAAGAATTTGCAAGGTACGAACATGTTTAAGTTGACAAACATGAAATTCTAGGTGTAAGATTCGTCTCTATAGATAAAAGGCAACTTGATGTTTTTGGAGTGTAGAGACCTGGAAATGGTGACGCAAACGGTGATTCGGAATTATTTGATAAGATAGTCAGCTATGTGGGAAACGATACGGAGAGGAATGTGATTGTAGCGGGTGATTTCAATTTATCAAATGTCAATTCGGAATGTAATGTGAACAACAGGAAGCACGGCCAATAAATGGCAAATAAGTTAATCTGGGAAGGAGAGGTGAATCAGAAAGTGATGTAACCTACTACAGGGAGGAATGTTCTAGACGTGTTGCTGATAAATCAGATGAGTTTATAGGGAAACTGAAGTGGTAGATGCATAAGGCGTGTTCAAAAAATTTCCGTTTGAAGGCGTTGCTGCAGCGGACATGCAACGTAGCGTGACTCCCATGCTGCAGGTATCTACTCACGTACATGTAGACAATAGTATGGCAGTCGCGTCGTGCTGAGGTGTGTGCGTTAAATGTGCCCACGTGAACAACTCGGGCGCTATGTCCAAATGCGTTCCAACACGACCAACGTGCTGTTATTCTGTTCTGGGTTGCCGAAGGACAAACACTGCTGGACATCCATCGAAGAACGAAGACTGTGTATGGGGCAGTATGTCTATCGAAATCCACCGTTGTGGAATGGTACACCAAGTTCCGTGCGGCTAGCGTTTGGACACAAGACGCCGGTCGATCTGAGAGGACACCCTTTCCGTTACGGACAACAAGTGGGCGGTGGATGAGGCGATTAGGGCGGTCCGGCGCATAACCATTCGTGCGCTAGCAATGAATCTCGATTTTCACCCCTTCGGTCCCCTCAAAAAGGCTTTGAAGGGTCGATGCTTCTTGTCGGCCGAGGATGTACAGCAGGCGGTTATGGATTTTTTCACGCAGCAGGACATGGTGTTTAACCACACGGGGATCTTCAACCTGATGCGTTGGTGGATGAGTGCCTCAGTGCTAACGTCAATTTTCTCTGTTTGGCATCCCGATTCAGAACTGTACGGCCGTCGAACGGAAACGCCTTGATTGCGCCTTATATAAGTAGTCACGAAGCTGTTTTTGCCGTAATCAAAAAACAAATGTGGTAAAAAAGAAGTTTGGTTGATAACAAGGCGTAGTTAAAAAAAAAAATGATCGATGGAAAATGGGATAGGTTTAAAGCGATTGTTGAGGAGTGTGCCTATGTACCTGTATAACCGCCATCTCGCGCAAGCGCCCTTAGGCCGTCTTTGTATAGCCGGTATCTTGCGCAAGCGTCCCTAGGCCGTCTCATAAGAGCCTATGTATAGCCGCCATCTTGCGCAAGAGCCCCTAGGCCGTCTCATAAGGAGCTGTGTATAGACGCCATCTTGTGCAATTGCGTCGGGAAGGACATCTTGCCGTAAAACTGAGGATAGTCCCTTCAAGATGGCGGCTGTAAGGTTAGGCTCGCTCTCTTAGGTGTCTGGAAGAGCAACTAGCCGTTAAGGTAAGGTTAGGCCCCTCAAGATGGCGACTGTGAGGTTAGGCTCGCTCTCTTATGCAAAATCAGCAAATCGACATTGCACACCTACTATACTAGGGGTCAATGACCTCGGGGTCAGTACCCGCCTAGGTATCCTACTAGAGGTCAATGACCTCGGGTGCTGACGCAGCAAGAAAAGTGCTGACTCAGTGGATTTAGAACTCTCATAGGCCTACTACTTTGAGTAGAGCTCAGAAGTTGAGGAAATGTCGTTTTTTTTCCTCGAGTGTCTGAATACGAGGCCCAACATAATATATGAAAATTCTGGGTCATTGTAGACCAGAAAACGTTGGGTTTTATTTGTCCTTTCTTACCTTTTTTGGCGTTTTGGGCTTATAGGTCCTTTTTAACCGCTTTTTATAGGTCTTAACGGCTTTTTTGCAACCTCAACTTCTTTTGACTACATTTGTACAGCTCATGCTCAATTCGAATGATGATTTTTCATCCATCACGTGTTAAACCGTCTTTTCTTAGTAAGAGAGAAAATGAAATAAAAATCAAACAGATCTTTGATAACACCAGGGGTATCAAATTATTTGCAAGATAAGTGAAATACGGAAGGGAGAAAATGTTAATGTGAGTGTTCTTGAAGAGGAAGAACGCACTTGCTTCAAGTATGAATCCTTAACATCCGTTGATGTGGAGGGAAGTTTCTTGATGTTTCGCAACGTGCTGTCTGGAAACCTGGAGCTGACTATTGTGATATTATAGCAAATCCAGCTGAGGTAGGTTTGCGAATTCCAATTTCTGTGACTCTAGTGTGATTAAGCCAAATATGATTGCAGTTGTACTAATTTAAATTTCTTTTTCCGTAGTGTCCATTGCGGGTTCTAAATCCTGCAAGTACTTTTTGCAAACACGGAATTCCTCTTTTGTTAAATTACGTTAATCTAAAAATATATACTGTCTGGAAGAAGAATTTCACTCATGTATTTTTGCTCTGAATGTTGCATTTTTAAACATCATATTCCTTCATTAAATATCTAATTAAAACTAAAGTTAAGAATTAATTTTTACGTTCTTTTTGTAAGTGTTTAGGTCCTTTTTGATATTTTAGGTGTTTCTAGGCTATTTATAGGTTTCCAACTTCCGAGCTGTAGTTATGGGGGTATTTAGGGGTTGTAGTAAAGATGTAAAGGAGAGGGCAAATAAATCTCTGGTAATACAGCAATTCAGTGTATGGGATCCTCACCAGGATTATTTGATACAAAAACTGGAAAAGGTTCAGAGAAAAGCAGCACGATTTGTTGTGGGTGATTTCTGTTACGAAAATGTTGCAAACTCAGGGCTGGGAAGACTAGTAAGGAGAGGAACAGCTTGGCGAAGTGTCAGTGGAAGAAATGGACTGGATTGACATTAGAAGACGGTTTAACTTGAATGGAGTTTATAAGGTAATATAAAATGAACATAAAATTTGAACTTAAGAGGATAAACTGGGGTAAATATTCGTTTAGAGGAAAACGAATTAGCGATTGGAATAAGCCCTATTTTATCAAGGACAGCTCGATACCTGCAGTCGCTTAAATGCGGCCTGTATCCAGTATTCGGGAGATAGTGGGTTCGAACCCTACTGTCGGCAGCTCTGAAGACGGTTTTCCGTAGTTTTCACACCAAGCGAATGCTGGGGCTGTACCTTAATTAAGGCCACGGACGCTTCTCTCCCACTCCTAGCCCTTTCCTGTCCCATCGTCGCCGTAAGACCTATCTGTGTCGGTGCGACGTACAGGGAGATGTGTGATACTTTCCCAACTACTGTGAAATTGAGAATTTGTTCTACAATTTGCTTTTGCGTCACAGGAGCCCCGTGCCTCAGACGGCAGCACGCCGGCCTCTCACCGCTGGGTTCCGTGGTTCAAACCCCGGTCACTGCATGTGAGATTTGTGCTGAACAAAGCGGAGGCGGACAGGTTTTTCCCTGCGTACTCCGGTTTTCCCTGCCATATATCATTCCAGCAACACTCTCCAATATCATTCAGTTTCATCTGTCATTCATTAACCATTGCCCCAGAGGAGTGCGACAGGCTTCGGCAGCCGACACAATTCCTGTTCTCGCCGCAAGATGGGGGCTTCATTCCATTCCTGACCCGGTCGACTGACTGGAAAAATTCTGTGGATTTTCATTTCTTTAGGTCGCACCGACACAAATAAGTCTTGTTGTGACGATAGGATAGGCCCAGGAGTGGGAAGGAAGCGGCCGTGGTCTTAATTAAGGTCCAGTCCTAGCATTTGCCTGGTGTAAAAATGGGAAACAAAGGAAAACCATCTTTAGTACTGCCGACAGTCGGGTCGAACCCACTATCTCCCGAGTGCAGTCTCACAGTTGCGCACCTCTAACCGCATGGCCAAGTCGCCCGGTATTTAACAAAAGACTAGGTAAAGAACTGATAGGAAATCTGCCATTGGGCGACTGTACTAAATGCAGATCAGTGGTGAATGAAGGCTTAATGGAATAAAATACGAGAATTAAACGTAAAAATATGTGATTACTGTTGAGTATGGAAACATAATATCAATATTGTTTAGATAGCAGTGTAAACTAATTACCATCGTACTATCATTAAAAGACAAGAAAGTGACATTTTTAAGTGTGGAATTTTTCAACACGACTTTATTACCTATTACAGCTGAATTAAAGTAGGACTATTTTCAAATCTATTAAACGTAAAATATTGCTCTAAATTAGTTGTGGAACTATCCGAATTGACGATGTTATCATGGTGTTTCTAAGAACATTAGTGACGATGCTATGCTGTTTGCTCTCGAAGCAAGATGAATTACACTCACCTAAGCATGTGGAGGTATATGACCACTTCACATGACACAACTTTCTCTTAATTGTTCGATACTCCACATGGGTGATACTGTGTGTGGTTAGTTGAATTCTGCATATCATTTCGTATAAAGAAATAGTAAAAACCATCCAGGCCATCGCCCGGTCATGGCCATCCATTAACAGCTGCTAATTTCACATTGCGCTGGCCCCGTGGTGTAGGGGTAGCGTGCCTGCCGCTTACCCGGAGGCCGCGGGTTCGATTCCCTGCCAGGACATGTATTTTTGCTCTGAATGTTGCATTTTTAAACATCATATTCCTTCATTAAATATCTAATTAAAACTAAAGGGCTGGTTCGAGGTCCACTCAGCCTACGTGATTAGAATTGAGGAGCTATCTGACGGTGAGATAGCGGCCCCGGTCTAGAAAGCCAAGAATAACGGCCTAGAGGATTCGTCGTGCTGACCATAAGACACCTCGTAATCTGCAGGCCTTCAGGCTGAGCAGCGGCCGCTTGGTAGGCCAAGGCCCTTCAAGCTTGTAGTGCCATGGGGTTAGTTAATTTCAGACTGCAACCTGCCAAAACACACAACCTGCACTGTTGCTAGGTAACATTGTCTGGCCATCCATCCATACCTTACATCACTGCCTAAACGGTTGCTAGGTAACATTGTCTGACCATCCATCCATACCTTACATCACTGCCTAAACGGTTGCTAGGTAACATTGTCTGACCATCCATCCATACCTTACATCACTGCCTAAACGGTTGCTAGGTAACATTGTCTGGCCATTCATCCATACCTTACATTACAGCCTGCGGGGCCGATGACCTAGATGTTAGGCCCCTTTAAACAACAAGCATCACAGCCTGCACTGTTGCTAGGTAACATTGTCTGACCATCCATCCATACCTTACATCACAGCCTGCACGGTTGACAGCAAATCTTTCTCGTCTGAGGCGCTGGTCTTCTGACCCCAACTTGGCAGGTTCGATCCTGGCTCAGTCCGGTTGAAGGTGTTCAAATACGTCAGCCTCGTTTCGATAGATTTATTTGCACGTTAAATAACTCCCGTGGGACAAAATTGCGGCACTTTGGCGTCTCCAGAAACCGTAAATGCAGTAGCTAGTGTGACGTAAATTCAATAACGTTATTATTCTTTCTCGGCTTTGTAGCTGTTCAGCTTATTGTTCCTACATTCCTACCAAAGAGATCCAGATGACCTCTCCATGTTAATACTTCTGGTAACTACACCGCCTGACAAAAGAGTTGAAGCACCCAGAAGGAGAGGGGGAAACGAAATGAAACTTCACGTGTTCACAGGGTATATGATGGTATTTCAGTGATTACACAATCGAGACAAGTTTACAAAGAGCCCACTTATCAGTAAGACGTCTCACTTTCTCTGCCGTTGATGCATGCACTAGGAAGGACTTTACGTCCGAGCTGGTCCCACACATGTTCTATCGGGGACAGATCTGAGGATCGTAATGGCCACGGGAGTACCTCAATATCACGCACAAGGTTCGTAGAGACACGTGCTGTGGGTGGATGAGCATTGTCCTGTTGAAAAATGGCACCACGATATTGTCACATGAGAGGTAACACATGAGGACTTAGTATGTCCGTCACGTACCGTTGTACCATCAGAGTTTCTTCATTCTCTACCAGCCGTGACCAGCTGTCATACCCAATATGGCTCCCCATTCCTTGACGCCAGGTGTAACACCGCTGTGCCTCTCCAAAACAGGTCGCCGCCACACTCGCAGACGATGGTCGTTCGGGGTAGGGCAGAACCGCGATTCATCGCTGAGCACAGTGCGACGCCATTGATCAGCAGTCTAGTCCGGCTGCTGCTAGTCTCAGACTAATGATGTCACAGAATGTTGCAGGGAGTGTATTACTTGTCCTCGAATGTCAGGCGCAGATATGAAGGGGTTACGATGTACTTGGCGATCCTCCTTGATAAATCTTGACGACGAGTATGCCTGCCCTCATGTTCCCATGCAGTCCAACATCGGGCCACTGTCACATCTCCATGTCCTTCACAGTGAGCGCTCAACATCTAGGCCCCTCACATACCCTACCAGGCCTGGTAACAACACTAATGCACTCTGGTGGCAGTTCTACCGCCGATGTTGTGTACGTGTATGAAGTTACTTTGACGTCCGATCATTTCTTCTGAGTGCTTCCATTTTTTTGTTAGGCAGTGTATTTATATCAGTGGCGTGCATCTTTTAATTTAAAACCCGTCCGGCTCCATGGCTAAATGGTTACCGTGCTGGCCTTTGGTCACAGGGGTCCCGGGTTCGATTCCTGGCAGGGTCGGGAATTTTAACCATACTTGGTTAATTCCTTTGGCACGGGGGCTGGGTGTATTTTCCCTCTTCATCATCATTTCATCGCCATCAAGATAAGCAGGTCGCCTCCGGGAGTTAAGTCAAAAGACCTGCATCTGGCGAGTCGAACTTGTCCTCAGGCACTCCCGGCTTAAAAGCCATACGCCATTTCATTTTTTCAATTTAAAACCCGTGCTTATTACTGATAATTAATGTATGAAT
This sequence comes from Anabrus simplex, assembly GCF_040414725.1. Classification (NCBI taxonomy): domain Eukaryota; kingdom Metazoa; phylum Arthropoda; class Insecta; order Orthoptera; family Tettigoniidae; genus Anabrus; species Anabrus simplex. Next base: position 146,112,938 of record NC_090269.1, on the reverse strand, counting down.
AAATTATACGAGATGGCAGTCTGAGACCTGGGAAAGTATCGCCTAAAACACACTCCTACAGACCAGACGTCCCCAGTCTGCTCTGTGGCGAATACATCGGCTACTGCAATGGCTGTCTCCCTGTTTTCCCCTGTGTTGCTGCCATCTTACTGCAGATAAATTTTATTCTGGGATTTATCTGGAAGTCTATTAATTTCTTGCTTCGTTAGCTCCCCGTATTAGATTGCGGCGCTGTAGGGTACCAGCCAGACCTAATCTTTTTACCCTGTGCCACACAAGCGACCCTGTCTCTTCATTGTGTTGGAAAGCGCGCATTGCTGATCGTTTGACTGAGTAACCTTAAAACTACTGAATGAGCCGGGCAGGAAACTTGAAAGTGAGGAGCCTGGCACAAGTACGGTAAGTAGAAGTAATGCCAGCCCGCGGTCGCCAGTTTGAGCCCCGGCCTCGTACGGCAGGCAGGGGATGCCGAGGATGCATTCTACAGAGTGGGCCAGAAGTCATGATCGGAAAGTATTTCAAGTAACTTGCTTAATAGAAGTGTAACAAACGGTTATTTTTGTGTAACTGCTACATCTGTCACTGCTACAAGAAAGTAACTGAGAAAAGTAACAGTTAAAAATAACGTCCAACGTTACTCACCTGTTACTGGTCGCAGCCTGGTCACTGCTTGAAGCTTGTCTCCTTACAGCTGTGTTGAGAAGTCCTTTTCATTCACTCGCACATGCGCGCGCACATAATTACACTGTTGAAAGTCGCTGCAGCAAAACACGCATTCCTATTTGCTATAAAGTTAACGAGAGTCAGACAACGGATGAAATGTGAAGACAACATAGCGTATTTTCTGAAATCTAGAGGAGTGAGTTTGACAATGCTCCGATCAAGGATAGAAGGCAAGAAAACATGATGAACTGTGTACCAAACCTCGACACAAACCGGTACAAGAGGATCGATTAAGTAAAATGAAGTAATGTTATGCTATCTATAATATCATTATGGAAAGTTAATTTATTTATGGTACAAGAAAAACTATACGGGTGAAACGTACAATAATATTAAAATGTAGGTAGCCCTGCGCGATGTCTGACGCAAGTGCGATAACAGGTATAACTTGAAAACAATATTCTCTCACCCATGTACATATCGAGCTAGAATATTATTATTATTATTATTATTATTATTATTATTATTATTATTATTATTATTATTATTATTATTATTATTATTGTACCGGGCGGTACACTTCCACGCCGCTAATTCAAAAGGTGCGCCAGTTGAAACTCCTCTGCTGGAGGAAGTCTGAACTTGATTGACGGTATTAATTTTCTACTTTCTCAGAAGATGTCACTACCTGTAAATTTTGGAGTTTTAGAACTGTGTCATTTTAGATGTGTTTTTGTTTTGCTTGAAGTAAGAAGTGTGAACTTTCTCTTCTAGAGGACACTACTGAAGAACTACAATAGTGCACCCTAGTGCGAAGAAAAAGAACTGTTCTTTGGAGAAAATTTTATTTCAAAAGTTTGTTCTTTGTTAAATTTCTTTCAGTCTTTGGTTAAGTTGGCAATATTACCCCTTTCCTTCCCCTTGTTTTAAATCTAGCCAATCCCGAATTTCTGAAATTAATTTTCCACCAATAATGTGTTTCTTCTTCATCTTGTGTAGGGGTTTCTCTTTTTTTCCAATAAAGTGATTGTGGGCGGGTGTTTTCATTCCCCTAACGCCTAGAACCTTCCGCGAGAGTATATAAACTGCTGATTTTAGGGTCTCTGAGCCACTTCTGTTCCATCTTTCAGTGTGTAAAGTACATAGCAGGGGGCGGGTAGCGCCTCTTTCTTCGGCGGCGGTCAACAACAAGGTAATGGCCGATTAATTACTTATTTTCTTGCTTGCTCAGCAGTTTAACTCTCGGGGCGGGTCCGAAGCTTTTTCCATTATGTAACCCTCCTTAAAATGTAAAGAAACTTGTATCTATTTCATCTTTTGAACTGCATATCGGGATAGAGAGTGCTTAACCCTCTCGAGCTCCCAATCATAATGTTTTGAGGTGAACTTATTTTTCTCAACCTATTCTTCGTTAATATAATGTAAACTGTTCTTTTCTGAAGTCACCTCTGTAGTATGGGATTAGCCCTTGTATTAATGGCCTAGTGCCAAGTAGGTTTTAAAAACAAAGTGTATTAGGAGTGCAGATCGCCTCCTCTCAAATTGTTATTTTGGAGGTCATGTAATCAACCTTCTTTTCATTTAATAGACCTCAGTAGGTTGGGTATTTTACCCCTGTGTCTATGTCCAGTGAGGACAACTTGAAGGTGGAGTTTGGTGTGGCCTGGGAGAGGCTTAGAGTTGAGAGCGAGTGGCTCTTTTTGAAAATTGAGTGTTGTATGCCTCGTGGAGGCTTGTCAGTGTAATTTGGAACAAGGGCTCCTAGGCATGAATGGGGTTTTCTGCCCCTCTGTTGAAACTTGTATTTGGGGTAAAACTGAGCTGATTGCCCAAGCATTGTGAAGTCAGGGCGCGAAGCCCAAATCCTGTAAATATTGTAACTACCCTTTTGACTTGCTACTTTGTACCTGCCATGCTTGTTATCTCCTTATTTTGAAAAGAAAATATAACCTTGTTAAATTTTAAATTAATTTTACTTTCGTAGCTGGAGACCTATTCACACCCGCACCTTCTTTCACCTCTACCTACCACGGAAAGCTCCGTAACAATTATTATTATTATTATTATTATTATTATTATTATTATTATTATTATTATTATTATTGTACCGGGCGGTACACCTCCACGCCGCTTATTTAAAATTTGCGCCAGTTGAAACTCCTCTGCTGGAGGAAGTCTGAACTTTATCTACGGTATTAATTTTCAAGTTTCTCAGAAGATGTCATTACTTGGAAATTTTGGAGTTTTTGAACTGGGTCATTTTTGATGTATTTTTGTTTTACCTGTAGTAAAAAGTGTGAACTTTCTCTTCTAGAGGACACTACTAAAAAACTACAATGGTGCACCCTAGTGCGAAGTGAAAGAACTGTTTTTTGAAGAAATTTTTATTTCAAAAGTTTGTTTCTTGTTAAATTTCTTTCTGTTATTGTTTAAGTTGGCTGTATACCCCTTTCTTTCCCCTTGTTTTGTATTTAGCCAATCCCGAATTTCTTTAATTAATTTCTGACCAATCTGATGTATCTTCCCCCAACTTGAATATCTTGCTTAACCCTAGCCAATAAAGTTTTTGTGGGCGGGTGTTCTCATTCCAAAAACGCCTCGAACTTTCCGCGAGAGTATATAAACTGCTGATTTTCGGGTCTCCGGGCCACTCCAGTAACAGCTTTTGGTGTGTAAAGTACGTAGCAGGGGGCGGGAAGCGCCTCTTTCTTCGGGCAGCAGTTCAACAACCAGGTAATGGCCATTTAATAACTTCTTTTCTTGCTAGCTCAGCAGTTTAACTCTCGGGGCGGGTCCGAAGCGTTTCCACCATGTAACTTTTCCCTAAAATGTAACTACTCTTAGCATCTATTCTCTTTTAAAGCTACATATTGGGATAGAGAGTGCTTAACCCTCTCGAGCTCCCACTCATATTGCTTTGAGGTGAACTTATTTCTCACAACCGATTCTTCCTTAATGTAATATAAATTGTTCTTTTCTAAAGTCACCTCTGTAGTATGGGATTAGCCCTTGCATTAGCGGCCTAGAGCCAGATTAGGTTTTAAACAAAATGTATTAGGAGTGCAGATCGCCTCCTCTCAAATTGTTATTTTAGAGGTCATGTAATTAACCTTTTTCTCACTTAATAGGCCTCAGTAGGTTGGGTATTTTACCCCTGTGTCTATGTCCTTAGAGGACAACTTGAAGGTGGAGTTTGGTGTGGCCTTTGATAGGCTTAAAGTTGAGAGCGTGTGGCTCTTTCTCGAAAATTGAGTGTTGTATGCCTCGAGGAGGCTTTTCTGTGTAATTGGGAGCAAGTGCTCCTGGACATGATTGGGGTCTTCTGCCCCTTTGTTGAATTTCTGTATATCGTAAGATTGGGCTAATTGTTCAAGTATTGTGGGCTTGGCTCTCGGAGCCCATCCTGTAACTCTGTAATTGTATATTCTCGAATAGTGGCTTTGCTACTCTGTACCTGTCATGCTTGTTATTTCTTGATTTTACAAAGAAAATATAACCTTGTTAAATTTTAAATTAACTTTAATTTCGTAGCCTGAGACCTGTTCACCCCCGCACCTTCTTTCACCTCTAACTACCACGGAAATCTCCGTAACAAGTGGTAGCAGAGCGTGGTTGAATGGGTCTCAATTTAGCCCCTTTTGACGGCTAAACATTGCTTTGATCCGAACTCTAACAATTTTCTCTGTTGCTGGAATTTTTTGAATTTTTCTGTTTCAAAATTGTTCTGTCATCATGCCCGGCCCTCGCGATGTTCTCCATCTTAACTATTTGCGCAAGGAGGAGTTGATCTATGAGTTAACTATCAGAAATGTGCAATCTGGAGGCACGGTTGCAGTAGACACAAACAAGCTTAGAGAGTCCCTTGATTTGCCCATTTCCATCCCCGCTTTTGAAGAGAAAGGAATTGACGACTCTCTTTCCACGATCACTGATAATACTACTGAGCTAGCATCTGTAGTTAGTTTTTTGAAGAAAATGATCCTTCTCCTAATCAAATTAAACGTGTGCAAGCCAGGCTATTTCATTTTTCAAATAGAGTTAACGATCTGTTGTCTCTAAAGTTGAATGACGTTCAGAGGAAGGAAGCTAGTATGGTTCTCGATAGTCTTTCTGAATTATCTAGTAAGGTCACCCAATTGTTAACTGGGGAAGTTCCTCCCAAAACTGATCAACCCGTCACGGTGAATGTAGGTAGCGAGGAAGAGCCTCCTAAGGCAGACGTCAATAGGAAAACCGTTGCGGCTCAAACAACCTCTGCCCCATTGGACGACGAGTCTGAACGCCGTAACTCATTGAATAATGTACGTTCTGAATTAACGTCCTTGCCACTTAAACCTTTACCGACTATGTCACCTGGGTTCAGCAGCTTGCCTCATCCATTGGCAATGTTGCTCAGAGGTATCTCGAATTTTCTGTTAACACTACCAGTGAAGTTATTTCTTTCATAAGGTTTTTAGTTGAATTTCAGGATCATGCCCTTGTTTTTTCTCTTTCCCCATGTCAGATTTTGCAAATCAGCTATCCCTATGCAATAGGTATTCTCTCAGACAAAATAGTTAGAGCCATTGCCGAGCAATCATCGATCGAAGACTTCCACGCCCACTTGCTAGCTAACTTCATCCCGGCTAGGGCAAGGTCCTCCCTTATTCAGAAGTACTATTATCGGATACAGCGGTTGGATGAAAACTTGGCAGATTTCATCCAAGATATTAACTTCTATACTAGGGTGTTTGCTCTTCACTTCCCTGAGGATCAGATTGTACAAGCTATTGTGGAAGGTATTTCACCATCGTATAGGTCATATTTGTGTTTCGCGGCGTGCCCGCAAACTTTCTCTGAACTCGAAGCATTGGCCGTCTCAGCGGAAGGAGTTAGATACGCCGATTCTTTGCGTGTCGCGAAAGAACCCCCTCCTTCTTTTAGTAATCTTCGGCCTCCACCTCGCCGACCAGTCACACCCCGTAAATGTTATGCTTGCGGGTCGCCTGACCATCTTCGCAATAAGTGTCCACTGATCAAGTCTAGTAGGGCAAATAATGGAACTGGTTCATCACAAGGCTGTTTTAAATGTGGGGCTTTCTCACATATCGCCAAGAATTGCCCAAATTCAAATAGCACCCCCTCCTGCTCAACTTCTGGTGCAAATTCCACCAATGCCAATAATAAAAAATGACTAGTGGCTTCGGCTGAGTCGACTAATCTCTCTTCCCGAAGCTCAGCCCCTGGTAAAGAGGTCGAAAATTCAGGGAACGTTCAATCTTCAAATTCATCTTTTGAATGCCCCAAAGAATGTCTTAGGATTGCGGCGGATACCCCCGCACCGGTTCCTTTTCTTAAAATTGAGTTAAATAATGAACCAATAACAGCTTTATTAGATTAAAGCAGTGTTTGTTCAATTATTTCGGATCAATGGTATTCAAAATTGAAATCTGTTTGTAAACTTCCTGACTATTGTTCCTCTTCGATCCAATATGTTTCGGCTAATACATCTCCATTACAAATTCTAGGTTCTTTACAGGTCAAAATTCGTATTTTTAAATTTACATGGAAAATCAAATTGTTTGTGGCCAAGCACTTGTCTTGCCCCATTATATTGGGAGCGGACTTCATTTCTCACACTGGTCTTGTGCTCGATCTTCAGAGTAGGTCGTGCACTTTCAAATTTGCTTCCAATTGTAAAATCCCCTTGTTAAAATGTAATTCTGCATCATGTTCATCTATTTCGCCTACCCAGGATGAGATGTTGTTAGACCTTAGACATCTACCTGAGGAGCAGGCTGATAGTATTCGTAAGTTGTGTCAGTCGTTTCCAGAGGTGTTCTCTGATACTCTTGGTGTTACTGACCTTATTGAATACAAAATTGACGTCACGGATTCGATTCCTGTCCGTTTTCCACCTTATAGGCTATCTCCACCAAAAATGAAGGCTCTGAAAGAAATCATCGATCAGATGTTGAAGGATGGTATTATTAGGCCCTCTAAGTCGGTGTATTCTTCACCTATTTTTCTAGTCCCGCAACCCCAAGGTGGCTTCAGGCCTGTCATTGATTATAGGGCTCTCAATCGGAAGGTGGTGTTACAATCTGTGCCCCTTCCTGACCTTCATTCTTGTTTTTCATGGTTTCGTAAGGCCAAGTTCTTTACTATCTTGGACCTGAATCAGGCCTACAATCAAATTCCCCTAGCGGAAGAGTCTAAACATCTTACAGCGTTTGCCACGGATTGGAATTTGTATGAATACAACCGCGTGCCTTTCGGGCTCCCCATAGGAGCAGCTGTACTCACTAGGCTGCTAGATAGGGTCTTCTCCGACATCAAATTTGAGTACTTGTATCACTACTTGGATGATGTCGTCGTATTTTCGGAGACCTTTGAAGAACATCTAGATCATCTGCGAGAAGTTCTCAATCGCCTTCGTAAGGCTGGGTTAACTGTCAAGTTGTCCAAGGTTGCCTTTGCTAAGCCCTCTATGTCATTCCTAGGGCATATTGTGTCACCTGATGGTGTTGCCGTCGATCATTCTAGAACACAGGCCATCCGTGATTTTAAACCCCCTAAGGACATCAAAGGTATCGCCAGGTTCATTGGTATGGTGAATTTCTTCAGGAAGTTTATTCCTAACTTCGCTAATAGAGCGGCGCCCTTGAACCTTCTTCGTAGGAAAGGCATCAAATTCGAGTGGGGACCTTCTCAACAAGCCGCTTTTGAAGATCTTAAATTAGCTCTCTGTAATGCCCCTGTCCTTGCTATGCCTGATTTCTCAAAGAAATTCATCGTCCAAACCGACGCGTCGTCGTCGGCGGTAGCTGCAGTCCTTCTTCAAGAGACTGAACTAGGGAGGCGACCCATCGCCTATGCATCTAGGACTCTATCGGCTCAAGAAGTTAAGTATTCCATATATGAGCTCGAAGGTTTGGCAGTTTTATTTGCCTTAGAAAAGTTCCGTCTCTATCTGGAACATGTCAAATTCGACCTGGAGACAGATAATCAGGCCTTAAGCTGGTTCTTAGGTAGGCCGCGTCGTACTGGTCGTATAGCCCGTTGGGCCATCCGTATTTCTGCCTTCCAATTCGATGTCAGGCATATCAGAGGTACCGAAAATGTTGTTGCTGATGGACTCAGCCGTATGTTTTCCAACGAGGTCGAGACCCATGATCCGGTCGATAGTTCTTCACCTCCCGAGTCCATGCTATCTGATGTTAATGCCATCTTAACAGATGCTCCCATGCTCTTTAGGGATATCGAGAAATACCAACGTGAAGATCCGACGCTGGCTCCGATAATGGAAACCCTTTCTTCTGGGGAACATGTCGTCCCTTATGTTCTGAGGAATGGTGTTTTATGTTGCCCATCGAGGCATGAGAAAATGATGAAAGTTGTCGTTCCAGCTGTTCTTGTACCTATGATCTTCAAGTATTATCCTGAGACCCCATTAGGAGGGCATCTAGGCATCTTTAAAACTCGTGAGAAGATTCGTGAAATGTTCATCTGGAAGGGTATGGACGGTGAAATCCGTGAACTAGTAAAGGCTTGTAAATCCTGTTTGCTTAGTAAACCAACCATGTCCACCAAGGTAGGCCTTTTGTCTTCTCATCAAGCGTCGCGCCCCATGGAACGCCTGTATATTGATTATGTAGGACCCTTCCCCCAGTCGAAGGGAAATGCCAACAAGTTCATCTTTGTATGCGTAGATGGTTTTACAAGATTTTCCTGGTTATTTCCGACTAAGCTGGCTACCGCTCAGCCCACCATTACTTGTCTAAATTCTATCTTTGCTTCTTTTGTTCCGTGTCAATATATTGTATCTGATAATGCTAAGGCTTTCACATCTAATTTATTTCGTAAATTCTGCTTTGACCTGTCCATATCTCATGTGACATCTTCTGCTTATTACCCTCAACCATCTCTGGCTGAACGGGTTAATCGTAATCTCAGGTCCGCGCTTATTGCCTATCATCATGAAGATCATTCTAGATGGGACACGTCCCTGCATTGGTTAGCTTTTGCTTTGAATTCGGCGGTTCATGAATCTCACAAGTTTACTCCAGCTTCTTTGATGTTTAAGTTCGTTCCCAACACGCCGCTCTCTAACCTCTGGTCTCTGAGTGACATTCTACCTGAGACAATAGACCCAGACAACATTAAAGATCTTTGGAAGAAGGCTAAAGCCAATCTTAAAGTGTCTCATGAAAAGGTTAGGGAAAGATATGATCGTGGACGGAGACCCACCCATTTGAAGGTTGGTGACCAGGTGATGGTCAAGAATTTTGTTCCCGCGGGCAAGCTTGCCCCCAGATTTCATGGGCCGTGTATCATTCTAGATTTCCTTACGCCGGTCACATTATTATTAAGCAATCCAGCCACCGAGAGGATATTTAGGGTACACCTGTCGCAGGTGAAACCTGTATAATTTCTGTGCTAACTTGCTTCATATAATCTTGAAAGGAATATGAAGGTTATATATATATTTTTTTTTTTTTGAGTTTTCACTTTTAAGGCATTCTGCCCCTTCTATAATATTTTGTTTTATATGTAAGCATTTTTGTAAAACCTTCCCCGAACCGTTAAACTGCCATCCTGTCGTTGCCACGGCCATTAGCATGCTCCCGTCTCCTGCTCCACTACACACAGTGGCTTGTACACGAAATGGATATCTGATCGCCGCTGGCCCCTCAACCTTTCCACAAAGCCTGTGCCCTCAAAAAGACGATGGTCCAACAAAATTCTGCCGCCGAGCTTTAATGTTTCAGTACCCCCGCAGCAGCGCGGCGCCGTACCGCTCCTGAGGCAGGGTACGGGCCCGCCCTTCTCCAGTGAGGCCAACCTGTGTACGGCGAGCCGGAGCCCTTCTCCCGGCCAAGGCTGATGTGCGGTGCACAACTGTAACTGGCCCGCGACCTGCATGTTCGCCGCGGGCGCGGCGTGCTTCTACACCACTGCTCCCCTCATAGTGCGGGCGAGCGGTATCTCAGGGTACTTGAGGGGTCCAGGCGGCTTCCTCTGAACTCAAGCAGCGGCGGCTGGTCTGGCCTTCAAACTGATCAACGTTTGAAGTACATATCCAGCTATATGGACATTCCAGTTCAACATTACTACCTTTTCTTGGATTTTACTGCAATACCTGGTGGACTTAGGAAATTTTTCCTCAACTTTAAAAACTAAAGTTTTCCTTCTGAATTCAACTTCTACAAACATAAAGACATTACTTCAGCAGTTACTACGAGAATTTTTGAAACTGGATCAAATCAAATATCAACAATTTTGATAAATGCTTCTGCAATTAATCTCCTTATCAACATCATAACTTGGACCTTGTTTTCAAACAAAAGTTTATGTTCTTCTGTGTTACCCCTTAGAGGAACTTTTGGGGGGGGGGGTGAGGTCTGTACCGGGCGGTACACCTCCACGCCGCTTATTTAAAATTTGCGCCAGTTGAAACTCCTCTGCTGGAGGAAGTCTGAACTTTATCTACGGTATTAATTTTCAAGTTTCTCAGAAGATGTCACTACTTGGAAATTTTGGAGTTTTTGAACTGGGTCATTTTTGATGTATTTTTGTTTTACCTGTAGTAAGAAGTGTGAACTTTCTCTTCTAGAGGACACTACTAAAAAACTACAATGGTGCACCCTAGTGCGAAGTGAAAGAACTGTTTTTTGGAGAAATTTTTATTTCAAAAGTTTGTTTCTTGTTAAATTTATTTCTGTTATTGTTTAAGTTGGCTGTATACCCCTTTCTTTCCCCTTGTTTTGTATTTAGCCAATCCCGAATTTCTTTAATTAATTTCTGACCAATCTGATGTATCTTCCCCCAACTTGAATATCTTGCTTAACCCTAGCCAATAAAGTTTTTGTGGGCGGGTGTTCTCATTCCAAAAACGCCTCGAACTTTCCGCGAGAGTATATAAACTGCTGATTTTCGGGTCTCCGGGCCACTCCAGTAACAGCTTTTGGTGTGTAAAGTACGTAGCAGGGGGCGGGAAGCGCCTCTTTCTTCGGGCAGCAGTTCAACAACCAGGTAATGGCCATTTAATAACTTCTTTTCTTGCTAGCTCAGCAGTTTAACTCTCGGGGCGGGTCCGAAGCGTTTCCATCATGTAACTTTTCCCTAAAATGTAACTACTCTTAGCATCTATTCTCTTTTAAAGATACATATTGGGATAGAGAGTGCTTAACCCTCTCGAGCTCCCACTCATATTGCTTTGAGGTGAACTTATTTCTCACAACCGATTCTTCCTTAATGTAATGCAAATTGTTCTTTTCTAAAGTCACCTATGTAGTATGGGATTAGCCCTTGCATTAGCGGCCTAGAGCCAGATTAGGTTTTAAACAAAATGTATTAGGAGTGCAGATCGCCTCCTCTCAAATTGTTATTTTAGAGGTCATGTAATTAACCTTTTTCTCACTTAGTAGGCCTCAGTAGGTTGGGTATTTTACCCCTGTGTCTATGTCCTTAGAGGACAACTTGAAGGTGGAGTTTGGTGTGGCCTTTGATAGGCTTAAAGTTGAGAGCGTGTGGCTCTTTCTCGAAAATTGAGTGTTGTATGCCTCGAGGAGGCTTTTCTGTGTAATTGGGAGCAAGTGCTCCTGGGCATGATTGGGGTCTTCTGCCCCTTTGTTGAATTTCTGTATATCGTAAGATTGGGCTAATTGTTCAAGTATTGTGGGCTTGGCTCTCGGAAATTGTATATTCTCGAATAGTGGCTTTGCTACTCTGTACCTGCCATGCTTGTTATTGATTTTACAAAGAAAATATAACCTTGTTAAATTTTAAATTAACTTTAATTTCGTAGCCTGAGACCTGTTCACCCCCGCACCTTCTTTCACCTCTAACTACCACGGAAATCTCCGTAACAATTATTATTTCTTGTGTGTATAGCTGTGAAGTGTTACATCCATTTAATATTAGTATTACTATTATTTACGTAGTCGAATGATTGTATTATGTGTGAGGTTATGTCATGGAACGTATGTTATACATAGACATTGATATCAGTTCAGTTAATGTAAATACCTGTAAATTAATATTATGTAAGTTATTCTTACCTGTATATATAAATTGTAATCCGTAATTGTGAAACACGCTGTAACTTCCAGAATGGTATAGGCACGAGAACAATGGAGAATATTCTGTACCTTGTATTCATGCATGCTAGAATTTTCATGAAGATATTTTTTGTGATGTAGCTTTCTAGAAGTGTGGCCAGACACATATATAAGGGGACGATCTTGATGGTAAAAGTCAGTTGTGGTTTGGAAGCTATTGAAAGAGGGTTAATGTTTAGTAGCAGCACGTGGCTGACATGCCGAGCCAGGCAGTCTCCATTTTGAATTGATCGGTAGTCATCTGTTTTCAACTGTGTTTCAAGTGTAACCTCGGTGGTATTCGGTGTCAGTGTTGTCAACTGTTTAAAAATTCATTGTACCAACTGACAGCATCTCGTGTGCGTCTGTGTGGATACGTTATGTCTGAGTCAACGATTACCCCCGAACAGTTGAATATGTCATAACAGTTTACACTTTAGTTACCAGATGGCAGCAGCAACTTAAACAAATACATTATACAGTATATTATACACTACAGTGTATTTGACTTAAAACAATCTCCTACGAAAGCGCTCTCACTTGGAAGACATGCTTACTATCTGAACTCTGAAGGTCACATTTTGTGTCTGTAAGCTGCTACTACTGACAGTGGGCCGATGACCTTCGATGTTAGGCCCCTTAAAACACCAAGCATCCGGGAGATAATAGGTTCGAATCCCACTATCGGCAGCCCTGAAAATGGTTTTCCGTGGTTTCCCATTTTCACACCAGGCAAATGCTGGGGCTGTACCTTAATTAAGGCCACGGCCGCTTCCTTCCCACTCCTAAGCCTTTCCTATCCCATCGTCGCCATAAGACCTATCTGTGTCGGTGCGACGTAAAGCCCCTAGCAAAAAAAAAAAAAAAAAAACACCAAGCAAGCAACTACTGACAGTTACCACTTCCCAGTTACTGTTTTCACTAGTACGTTATTTTATTGTAGTTACTCGGCAACCTATTATTTTTTGTCCTCGTTACATTTGTAACAGTGACAGGCATGTAACTGTGACAATGTAACTGCTACGTTATTTTTCAGCCATCTCCATTACTTATCATAAGAGTTTCGCGGTTACATGGATTTGGAAATGTGTTCCAGGTTGAGAAGGAATAATGTTCAACCCTGCCTGTAGTACGTCTCTCTTCTGGTAGAGGTCACTCAAATTACAACAATGCAGGCGATAATTGCTATGCGTCCCTCCATGAATGTACGGCATGTGATCGTGTTCTGTTTTGGTTGTGGTTCTGGCGGCTGCTACTAAGGTGATACTGTTGTAAACACTTATGTTATAATAGCGATGCAAGCAGAAGAACGTCTTCTGCTCAGCGTATGTGTGTATGAATAAGAACAAACGGATGAGACATGTGGTGAAATTAGGGAAAAGTTTTTTTAATTGTTTCAAAGCCCAACGGTGGCTTATTTTCCCAAACTGGAAAGGAAGACCATTGTAATTGGGTCTGTGTTACATGCACCACGCGGAGGAAGACCCAAGAAATATGACAACGACAATGAAGTCGCTGAACGCTTAAATGCATCGTTGCTTCGCTCACCAGCAAAATCGACAAGGAAGCGGTCAAGGTACGTAAAATACAAGGTAGGGATCACGAGAGAGGTGCGCAGTAGCAAAGCAGAGCTGTGACGTCACGCAGGACCCTCGCGTTGAATCTGCTCTGAACGAGGTGGAGGTAGTTCGAATAAGAATCGCTGTACACGCAGATGCTAGGTGTTAATATTACACGATAGTAACATATCTGTGGTTTATAAGAAACCGTGTGTGTTTATGTGATAAAACATAAAAAGCAGTAATAGTGTACACTTTTCATTGTGCTTTTTCATGCCATTGCAGGCTGCACAAATCATAGCAGGCACGCGAAGGAACGAAACATACACTTTCATGTATTCCCTGAAGCCACTGACCTAAATAAACGGTGACTGAAGTAATCAAGATATTATCGAAAGCTTTCTCAGCTTCGAGGGTTCGGAAGGCTTTATGACCATCCTCTTCCGACAGCTGTGACGCGAAAGGTGAGATCATTGCTTCTTAGCCTCGATGCTTCTGAGCGATAAGAAATTCCATCTGTTCTCCAGAAGATTATGAAACATTACGCCCAAATATGTTACATGCTACTGATGAACTCGATTAAACTCGCATATCGTGTGCAAGTCTAAGGCCAGCGTTGAGCCCACAGCATCCTATTCTTTACCGGAGGATGAGCAAGGGTTCGTTAAAGCCCTTGAAGAGCTAGTAAAACAGCTCGAGGACAGTCGCGAAACAAAGGATCGTGATAAGATGCTTGAAGACGTCACTGGCAATATAGCTTTTAGGGTAAAGAAGAACCTCGATATAGAAAGCAATTACGGAGAGAAAACAGGTCACACTACAAGGAGTGGAAATTAGATTTCAAAAAGATATATATAAGGAAGCGTCCGTGGCCTTAATTAAGGTACATCCCCAGCATTTGCTTGGTGTGAACATGGGGGGAAACCACAGAAAACCCTCTTCAGGGCTGTCGACAGTGGGGTTCGAACCCACTATCTCCCGAATACTGGATACTGGCCGCACTTAAACGACTGCAGCTATCGAACTCGGTAGTTTCAATTTTACCACGGGAAAGAACTGAAAGAGGGTTCTAACATCATCACAAACCTTACGGATATCCTGAAGAAATTCCCCCAAATTTATGAGCTTGCAAGTTGCTTCGTGAGAAGCCGTTCTTCTATTCGAATGGTCGCTTTAAACAAAAGTAAGACATGCAAGAGACCGGGTTTCAGTTAATACAATGCCAATAAAGAAAGAAGAAAAGCAAAGAAACTCCACTGATGCTATGGATAAGTGTGTTTGATATATTTTTTTCAGCATTATTCTTTGTGTATAACATACCTGTTTTTTATGTATATGAAACCAGTGCTAAGAATGTTAATATACAGACTCATTCATTTATATGGCCTATCTAATGTTAACGTGGAATTTCAGTTCCTGGCACTTTGAGGAGAACATTTACTGTACTGTTTGTGTTGTGGACAGTTTCCTAACATTTGCTGTTTGTGTTGTCGACAGTGTATATAGTTACCCAATATTGCTTGTAACAACGGGCGTATTTTTTGCAGTCATCAAGCTTTAATGTTCGAGTCTGTAACAATTAGAGCCCCTTGTTATTGTTATCATGGATGTTGAGAACATGAACATATGGAAAGGCCATTCCACTGCGATCACAGTCTTAGCATTGTTACAACCTTTTATACAGATCGAAATACTTCGAAAACGCTGCTGGATTCACACTGTATTTGATTTCCTATTATTACTCTACTGTAATAGTGAAGTGGAATGCCTTTTGTGAGGTGATGTTAAAATATCAATGAAGTTCTCTTATCTCTAACTTGTGGCTAAAACAGAATAGACCGGGCGAGTTGGCCGTGCGCGTAGAGGCGCGCGGCTGTGAGCTTGCATCCGGGAGATAGTAGGTTCGAATCCCACTATCGGCAGCCCTGAAGATGGTTTTCCGTGGTTTCCCATTTTCACACCAGGCAAATGCTGGGGCTGTACCTTAATTAAGGCCACGGCCGCTTCCTTCCAACTCCTAGGCCTTTCCTATCCCATCGTCGCCATAAGACCTATCTGTGTCGGTGCGACGTAAAGCCCCTAGCAAAAAAAAAAAAAAAAAAAAAAAAACAGAATAGCTTACAGCTGTGTATTAGCCTACCTCATACGGAAGACAAGGCGCTGAGGGTTCAAGTTGACGTCATCGACGGCCAAGCGTGGTGGGGAGACCTGCGCGTGATCCCTACCTCTTAGGCCGCGTGCACACCGAGCGCGCTTCGCAGTGTGTCGCGTGTTGCTCAACGCTAAGCGTCACGCTAAGCATAACCAGTGCTTTGTTCCTAAGCTAGGTGTTCACACCGTCCGCGCTTTGCTGCGCTGAACGCCTATCTTACAGCTAAGCGTAGCGCCAGGCAACGCGCAGTGTTGGTTAATTGCTTAGCGTTACCTAGCTGGTTCTGAAGCTATGGAAAAAGAAATTATTCATGCAGTGTTTCAAAGAGAAGAAATATGGAACCCAACACACAAAAACTATAAAAATGTAACTGTTTTGCAAAATAAGTGGACTTAAGTATCTACAACAGTTTTATCGCATTCCTACAGTAAACACATACAGTAATATTACTTCTACCGTCACACTTCACTGGGCTTAACATTGTGTCAGGATGAAATTGCGTAGCCTATGGATTTTAGTGTCGGAAGTGTCCGAGGAGAAGTTCGGCTTGCCAGGTGGAGGTCTTTTGAATTGATGCCAGTAGGTGACCTGCGTCGTGATGAGGATGAAATGATTATGAATACACAAATACAACCCAGCCCCCGTGCCAATGGAATTTACTAATTATGATACAATTCCCGACTCTGCCGGGAATCGAACCCGGGACTCCTGTGACCAAATGCCAGTACGGTAACCATTTAGCCATGTAGCCGGACACTTTGTGACAAAGTGCATAGAATCTCTCAAACTCTGTCATATCGGCTTATAATTTTGCCAATGGAGGGTGGTAACGTGAAGAATATCACTCTGCAGGCTAGTAGTGGGCTTGGAAGTAAATATTTCTGTTTATGAATTATATTTGTCACACATTTACTCCACCTTTGTTACGATGAAAAATTGTGTATGCTAATTGCAACAATATTGCAAAATCAAACCAAACCAAACCCCATGGCACTACAGCCCTTGAAGGGCCATGGCCTACCAAGCGACCGCTGCTCAGCCCGAAGGCCTGCAGATTACGAGGTGTCGTGGGGTCAGCACGACGAATCCTCTCGGCCGTTATATTGCAAAATACTATTTATAATTATTATATAAAGAGCGTAATTTAGCCGGAAATTTAATTTCCACGTGTTTGCTGCCCGGTGCTCCTAGACAATTTGGAAAATTGAATTTTTCTCACTACATCTCTGCTACTTGTCGCCACGTTTCAGTTGCAGGGTTTAGAAGGTCAAAAGTATTTTTTGTCACTCTTAAGTAATCATAAAATTTATCGCGATAAAATCTTGCATCTCCGTACAAACGATGGAATTCTCCGAAAGTAATTCATTCTTCATTAATTTCATGAACCCACTTTCGATTCTTCTTTCTAATTTTCAACTGTTTCTAGTGTACTTGGACAACGGCATTAGTTTATGAGCACCCTAAAACGCCTTGCGCTAAACTAAGCTGAGAACACGGCGTAGAGTTTTCGGTGTGAACAGCAAGCACGCCTTGCGCTATGCATAGCATATCACGCTACACGCGACACACTATGCGAAGCGCGCTCGGTGTGCACGCAGCCTAACTAACTACCTTGGGAAGCGGTGATGCACATTGCCATGCGTCGTTGGATGAAGGTTACGCGGCAGCATCAGTGGATTGTGTGGTCCGTTGAAGAGTTGAAAGAAGACATTTCTCGTACCCTGAGAATGATCACTTCGGAAATGCTGCGCAGGGCAAGCAGACGCACATGGCAGCGAATCGAACTCTGCGCCGAGAATCATGATCAGCATACCAAGAGAATGTGAAATATGTAAGAACACTCAGTTCTGTCTTATTCCATTCTTGCACGTTCTTTTCTCTGTTAAGCACAATTATTTGCCGTTCATGTTGCTTCTTGTTTCAATACAGTAACATTGAACATTTCCGATCGTGACTTCTGGCCCACGCTGTACAGCCTCCACTCACAGGGGAGGAATAATAATAAGAACGGAGGTGTTGAATGGAACTGTTAAGCATTTGCAGATGATTTCGCCACACTGTCAGAAAAGGCAGCAAATGCAGTAACACAAGTCAATCTCTCGGAACTGATAGCCAACACAACAGGTTTAATAATTTCTGTAGGAAAAACAAATTTATGACAAACATAAAAAATGCTTCAGAAATTCTAATAACGGATATTGGTGGAATATGGAATGACATTCAGATATTATTTGGGTGAAGCTTTCAAGAACACGGTTTAGAAACATCCTCTGTAGAAGAAAGGATGCCGAAGATGGAAAGAGGATACGGTATAACTAGGCACATCTATAACAAAAAGTGTTCATCTAAAAACCATCGGACGAGCTAGCCGTGTGGTTGTGGGAGCTTGGCTGTGAGCTTGCATCCGGGAGATAGTGGTTTCGAATTCCACTGTCGGCATCCCTGAAGATGGTTTTCCGTGGTTTCCCATTTCCACACTAGGCAAATGAAGGCCTTGGCCGCTTCCTTCCCACTCCTAGCCCTTTCCTATCCCATCGTGGCCATAAGACTTATCTGTGTCCGTGCGACGTAAAGCAAATTGTAAAAAAATTGAAACGTTATTGAATTTGGTGGCAGAAAGCATTAACAACATAGAGAATACGAAAACAAATTATAGCCTACGCATTATATATTTTACTAAAAAAATAAGGCAGTATTTCTTAATTATTCATTAAAAGGTCACCCATTTGTGTACCGTACAAGATATAAGTTATAATCGAGAATTAATTTTAGGCCTACCTATGTGTGCTGACCGTGTCGAAGTTTCAGATAACTTAAAATGTGTCTGAAAAATCAGTGTCGTCGTCGTCCTCGAAATATGTCGCACATTCCTTATCCACTTAGAACATTTATTAATGGCACAGTCTTCATCATATTCCTTGTCACTGTGATTTTCTCTTTCAATCAGATATTCCAGCCGTCTTCAGGCTGCCATCTTGGATTTCCCATTTTACCGGCCAACCAATCTCCGTTAAAATTTTAAACTGAGAAAATACCCGTAATCCGATTTAATGTTGTTGGTGAATACGGACCTAGAGAACGAGGGACCGTATGGGATGAGCATTCAGTAACTAATAGGATGGCTCCCGCCAGAGTACAATCTGCGGCCAGTGTTCCTCTTCACCACGACTCTGTGGCTATGAGTAAAGCTCATGCGATCCCTCCGAGTAATTAATTACGCCAGTCAAGTAATTCGCACTTATTGTGGGGTGGTAACAGAAGTGAGGACTGCATTAGGCTTGGTCGTTACGGCGAGCCTCAATGCCATTAACTACTGACATTTCGCTTGTTCATTTACGATATAATAATAATAATAATAATAATAATAATAATAATAATAATAATAATAATAATAATAATAATAATAATAATAATAATAATAATAATAATAATAATAATAATAATAATAGTTGTTGTTGTTGTTGTTGTTGTTACAGAAATTTATCGTGGAACACAGAGGTAAGGAAGCGCGTGGGGTGAATGGCCGGACAGGGGGTCACTTAGAATAACAATTTACTTTAACGAAAACGGGGTAATTTATTTCTTTCCTCTCTTAAAACCCAAATAAAGTAATATAATGATTTAACAAGAAGTAGCTGAAAAATTGCTTGAGAATATTCACATTTAACAACGAGCCTATCAGCTCCAATAATACATTGGACTTAAAAGTCCTTAATCAGTCGTTAACCTACATATGAAAGAGCATGATTGCTGCTAACAGGTACACATTATAGAGTCTGAGCTCCAGATACATAGAGCCGCGGTTACCCTCTAAACATTAATGAATATATAGACACACATTGCCCATCCTACTAGGCCTTAAGAATGAAAAGAAAAGAAGTTTGCAGCAAATGCAAGCCATTAACAAAAAAGAAAGGAGGCGAAGCACCAGCTCTCATTAAAATAACGTTTGGGAAAGACAAGAACCTATATGGCCTTAAGGTCCAATGACACAGAGGCTAATCCTTTACTGAAAAGGATGACTAAAGGCCAAGACAAATGTCCAAAATTTAGAAGTTGAATAACTTTAGTCACCCAGTTCAAAAATAGAAGGGGAGAGTTCCGAGTGTCACCACTCGCGCTCCCTAACATTAAATATTATCCCAGTAGGGAATATAAATTGAGTCCGAAGACTGCGTAGAAGGTCCTACATTTGAGCGAAAAATGAAAGGATTACATATTATATTTTAAGGAAGAACCGCTAAAATCTTCCCCTCAAAATACACGCCGGCACTATCACATATTTAGGCATATTCTTCCATTACCTGTCAGCGCTGGATCTTCTTCAAGCCGGCCACCCTCTGCCTCCTGCCTCCTGCTTCCTGCCCCTCTAACCTCCGTCAAGTCGCACTCTCAATCACCGCAGCAAATCAGACAAGCGCTCTCCTTAAATAAATCCGCAGGGGAAGCTCCTAGACTATATTAGAATCCAGGGTGCTGATAGGCTAAATTTTCATTCACACCACTGAGTTCTGATTCGTTAGAGAACATACAGTAGTTACAGCCATGTGATAGGGAGATGACATTAGAGGAGGTATCAGGAGAAGTGTTGACAACTTCGGTACATAAAAAGACAATAACCAGAAAAAAGGTTTACCAAGTACAACAAATTAAATTTCTCTGCTGATTAACTGGGATTTAGCCCACCAGAGATTGCTAGAAAATAGATGTCAGAGCCATCTAACCATTGGAGAAGAAGTCTTAAAAGTTCTTAATCACTGTCAGAGATGGTGATGGTGGAGAAGGCGCACAGTTTAAATAGCCGAGGAAGGCGTGCACCCTGGTATTATAATAATAATAATAATAATAATAATAATAATAATAATAATAATAATAATAATAATAATAATAATAATACTTGTTACGGAGTTATCCGTGGTAGTTAGAGGTGAAAGAAGGTGCGGGCGGGAATAGGTCTCAACTTACGAAATTAAAGTTAATTTAAAACTTTAACAAAGGTTATATTTTCTTTTCAAAATCAACAGATAACAACAACAGAGTAACAGGTACCAAGTAGCAGGAAAACAATTTAAGAAATTACAATTGTTACAAGATTTGGGCTTCGAGCCCCAAGATTAATTTCTGAGCTCTCAGCTCACCACCACAATAGCTAAAGGGCAGAAAACCCCTAAGTACGAGGAGCACTTGCTCCTATTTACAATGTTAAGATGAAAAGAGCAGACCCGCTCTCAGTTTTACAAGCCTATCAAAGGCTACAACAACCTTCATTCCTAACTGCCCTTAAGGCACACATACAGTGAAACAGGGGTATCTTGTACCCAACCTACAGGGCCTTCACATGAAGAAAACAAGCTCTGGGTTAATTAAATGGCCCAAAAATCCAAATTGACTGGAGGCGTAGCTTGCACTCCTACATGAAACTTCTTAAAACCTAGGTGGCACTCGGCCATTTATACAGGGGCTAATCCCATACTAGGAAGGTGACTAGTCGGCACATAAGTTTAAGACTTTAAGAAGAAGAGAAAAACGGTTACGAAAACATAGTCACCTCAAATTCAAAATGAAGGGGAGTTCGAGAGGGTGAAGCACTCTCTATCCCCGCTTTACAAATTTGTAATTTATAGATAGACAGAAAAGAATTTACATTTTAAAAGGGTAGTTTACATACTAAAGGTTTCGAACCCTCCCCGAGAGTTAAACTGCTGAGCTAGCAAGAAATGAAGATGTTAACAGGCCATTACCTTGTAGATGAACTGCTGCTCGGAGAAAGAGGCGCTTCCCGCCCCCTGCTATATATATATTCACACACTGCGAAAGATGTTACTGAAGTGGCCCGGAGACAAGAAAATCAGCAGTTTTTATACCCTCGTGGAACATTCGAGACCTTTCATGAATAATAACAACCCGCCCACAAACTTTTATTGGTCGGCTAAAGCTTACAAGTCAAAACTGAAGAAGAAATCTAGGATTGGTGGACAATTATTTACAGAAATTACCGATTGGTTAAATTCAAAACTGGCGGAAAGAGAAGGGTTATCCTACCAACCCAAAAAATGAATGAAAAATTTTAACAAAGAACAAACTTATAAATACCCAATTTCTTCAAAAAAAAAAAAAACAGTTCCTTCACTTCGCACTAGGGTGCACAATTATAGTTCTTAAGTAGTGCCATCTAGAAGAGAATGTCCACACTTCTTGCTACAGAGCAAACAAATACAAATCGAAATAGACATAGTTCAGAACACTTCAAAATTTACAGTAGAGACATCTTCCGAGAAACCTTTGATTTAATACAGATTTTAAAGTTCAGAGTTTCTCCTGTAGAGAGGTTTCAACTGGCGCAATATTTGAATTCGCGGCGTGGAGGTGTACAGACCTCCGCCCCCCCAAAAGTCCTTCCAAGGGGTGACACAGGAGAAAACAAAAAATTTGTTTAAAAAGAAGTCCAAGTTTTTTGCGGATTGGATGAAGAAAAATTTAGCAGAGAAAATACCAATTTTTCAGTAGTAAGAGATCTCTGAATAGGTTTGATGTAGGTGGGGGCGACTATATTAAGTCCAGTTTTTAAACTTTTGTAGTAGATTTTGATGAAAAGGTCTCTATGGTTGTAGTAATTGAATTCCAAAGGAAAACTTTAATTCTTGGAAGAAGAAAAACATTTTTTTTCTAAGTCCACCAGATGTTGATGTTGAATCCAAAAACGCCGTAATTGTGGATATGGAATGTCCATGTAGCTGAATAAGTGCATTAGTTGTTGATTAAGTTTGAAGGCCAGACCAGTCGCCGCTGCTTGTGTTCAGAGGTGGCCGCTCGGACCCCTCAGGTACCCTGAGATACACCTCTCCCGCTACTATGAGAGGGGTAGTGGTGGTGAAGCACGCCGCACACGAGACGATTGTTTAGAGTCCGCAGGCAGTTAGCAGGTGGTGCGCCGCACATCAGCCTTGGCCGGAAGGAGGACTCCGACTCGCCGTACACTGGTTGACCTCACTGGAGTAGAGCGGGCCCGTACTCCACCACAGTGGCGGTACGGCGCCGCACGGCTGCGGGGGCACTGAAACATTAAGAGATCGGCGGGAGAATTTTGTTGGACCATAATGATTTTAGGGTACAGTCTTTGTGGTGAGGCTGAGGGGCCAGCGGCGTGGAAGTTTTTATTTCCTTTTAATTAGCCACTGGTGTGTTTGAGCAGGAGACGGGAGCTTGGTAATGGCCTAGGTAGACAGGACAGCAGTTTAACTGACAGGGGAGGTTTTACAATGAATATTTAAATACAAAGAACATGATTCAAAGGGCGGAAGGCCTCAACATGAAACCCAAAATTTAACCTTCAGATTTCTTTCAAAAGGTAAAAAAAAAACAAAAAAAACCAGCTAAGTTAGCGCGGAAATTACACAGGTTTCACCTGCGACAGGTGAACCCTAAAGATCCTCTCGGTGGCTGGATTGCTTAATAATAAAGTAACGGGTGTGAGGAAATCGAGAATAATATACGGCCCATGAAATCTGGGGGCAAGCTTGTACGCGGGAACAAAATTCTTGACCATTACTTGGTCGCCTACCTTCAAATTGGTGGGTCTCCGTCCACGATCATATCTTTCCCTAACCTTTTCATGAGACACTTTAAGATTGGCCTTAGCCTTCTTCCAAAGATCTTTAATGTTCTCCGGATCTATTGTCTCAGGTAGAATATCACTCAGAGGCCGAAGGTTAGAGAGCGGCGTGTTTGGAACAAACTTGAACATCAAAGAAGCTGGAGTAAATTTATGGGATTCATGAACCGCCGAATTCAAAGCAAAAGCTAACCAATGCAGGGACGTGTCCCACCTAGAATGATCTTCATGATGATATGCAATCAGCGCCGACCTCAGATTACGATTGACCCGTTCAGCCAGAGATGGTTGAGGATAGTAAGCAGAAGTTGTTACATGAGAGATAGATAGATCAGAACAAAATTTACGAAAGGGATTGGATGTGAAAGCTTTCGCATTATCGGACACAATATATTGACACGGACCAAAAGAAGCAAAGATAGAATTTAAACAGGAAATGGTGGACTTTTTTTAACAACTTTTTATTGATACAAATACTTGCTTACAAGTTTGACAGTTGGTAGGTTTACATGTCTCCTGGTCTAGAGTAAGTCCGTTCCACTTCCACTACCACTTGTCAGTTCTTGAACATTCTTACATTGCTATGTCATGAATTGATGACCATTAACGACCTGGTCTTGGGTAAAAACAATGAATAGTTCTTGTGCCTAATCCTTCGCACAGTTGGTACACATACAGAATACAACACCAATAATGACATAGATGAAATTACAAATTTAACAAACAGTGTCTTAGTAGAAATATAGAGAGTAAAAAGTAAAAGGTCTCTTTTTGCTTTGATAACTTGGCACTATTGAAGTTTGTTAGAAAGCATTATTATGTAAGCGTTAGGATGAAAATAAATACAAATAATAAAGATAAATAAAATAACACACTCTTTTTGGCTTTACCGAGCTGGAACAGTAGCAAGACATTAAAAATAAATAAGTTGCTTAATTATTCATGTTGTTTTCAGTATAGAAGTCTTCCATGATTGAGTACAATAACGGACTATATTCCCCCACATATTTAGCTTTTTGTGACGATAAAACTTGACCAATACCATCTTGAATATCTGGACACAAACTATTGTGTCGAGAGTTCCAAGTTCCAGGAGTTTTTAACACTGTATGCACGTACACTGCAATCACTAACACGAGCACAGATGTAAAATGAGCTGAAGTTGTCCCAAAGGTGGGACGGACAATCCATTCCGGTGGTACTTCAAAATGTTGGGATCGAGCAGTCCGTTTGATGATGTACGTCACATATCGCCAAGCCTGCGTAACACGGGCACAATCATGCAGACGGTGGAAAAGAGTGACTTCTCCTCTGCGACACACGGTACATAGTGAACTTTCTGCCATACGAATATTATACAGTTTACTATTTGTCGGCACAATGTCATGAACAACTATATACCACTTTGCTTGAAGTTCAAGAGGAAGAACCCGATGCGTAATATTCCCCCAGATGCGATTCCAGTTGCATACCAAAATAGACTGCTGAATCCTGGGAGCTACATATTGGCTACGCTGCAGAAACATATAGATATAGAGGTCACGTTATTGTTCATAAAAGTTTGTGGTAGATAGCTCATTTCATATTTCAAATATCGTGCATGAGGGGCGAATTTATCTACATCATGGAAAGGGGGAGGGTTAGGCATCTGCTGTAAACTGCACCACTGTTGGAGAAAATTTTGAGAATACGGATGACCTTCACCAATAAGGAATTTTATGTGTCGATTGAGGAATAAGGCTGTCACATGATTCTGGATATTCTTGAGTCCTAAGCCACCAGTAGATCTTGACAGAGTTCAAGTATCACGATTCACCCTGAGGATTGAACCTTGCCATATGTACCATCCTACAGCAGACATTATCTTAATACCGGATACCCGAGGCAGAGGTAGGATTTGACCCATGTAACCAAGTTTACTGATTATGTATGTATTGATGTACTGAATTCTTTGCAGTAATGATAAATTCCTGTATTTTTCTCGCTGTGACAGTCCGCGTATCACATTCACTGTTTTGCCCCAGTTACGCTGGATCATTTGGTGAATACTGTTAAACCGGGCGAGTTGGCCGTGTGCGTAGAGGCGCGCGGCTGTGAGCTTGCATCCGGGAGATAGTAGGTTCGAATCCCACTATCGGCAGCCCTGAAAATGGTTTTCCGTGGTTTCCCATTTTCACACGAGGCAAATGCTGGGGCTGTACCTTAATTTAGGCCACGGCCGCTTCCTTCCAACTCCTAGGCCTTTCCTATCCCATCGTCGCCATAAGACCTATCTGTGCCGGTGCGACGTAAAGCCCATAGCAAAAAAAAAAATACTGTTAAAACAACTAAGTCCTAAGATTTTTACCTCGTTCTGAACTGTTGCCGCGTTTAACAAAGGTTTATCACGTATATGGCTTGCTCCTACTTTTAAGAAACGCGATTTATTAACGTTCAGCTGTGCACCAGATATATTGCAGTAGTCACTGATAGTTTTTTGAAGATCTTGTGCGTTTGTTCTGCGGTCCGCAATGATAGTGACATCATCAGCAAAGGCAAGGATTTCCATCATATCTCGGTCGCGTAAACATGCTAAATTACTCAATAGTGGTTCAAGAGATAGCACAAATAATAACATAGATAACGGACATCCTTGTTGTACTCCTGTTTTTATGTTGATTGCCTTAGTAGAAAAACCATTAAATTGGACCTTCGTAGAACCTCCCTGAAGAACATGTTGTAGGATATCAATAAAGCGGTTGTCTAGTCCCATTGCACGTAGAACAGCAATTAAATAGGTATGATTCACTCTGTCAAACGCGTGATCGAAATCTAAAGATATTAGTTGTTTACACTGCCTTCTTACCCTACAATCACTGATAATATCTCTTATTGCACATACTGAGTGTATAATGCTCCTACCGGAAGCTCCGCACGATTGGTGTACCCCTAAAGCATCGGACATAAGGAAGGTCAGTCGCTGTTTAAGACATCGGGTGAGTAACTTGTAATCGAAATTCAGCAGAGTAATTGGTCTATAATCATCTATACTCTTAGGATTAGGCTTTTTTGGTACCAGTACAATCAATCCCTCTTTTAGGCGACTTATATTTGGTCTTGAACATAACACATCATTTAAAACTATCGTAAGGTCTTCCTTGATAACTGGCCAAAATGTCAGGTAGAATTCTTGTCCAAGGCCATCTAATCCAGGGGATTTGTTAGGCAGACTGCGCTGTATGGCTTCATAAATGTCTTCCTCCCGCAATTCTTCAATAAGATAGTCTTGTTGCACATGTGTCAGTCTTCCTCGAACAGAATCAAAAAAGGCGCTGTTGCTGTCAAGACGAACATCATTCGTTTGTTCATACAATTGTGTAAAAAAATGCTCAGTTGTGTTCTTAATGATATTGACATCCTCAGAAGACTCACCACTTGACGATGCCAGTTTGGAAATATATTTTTGTTTGCCTCGTTTACTCTCACGAATGAGATGGTACAATGATGACATTTCATCGGTAGTATTCCGATGATCTCGTGCTTGTATTTTAAGTCCTTCATTCATTTCTCTGTATAGTTTGAGGAGAAGTGCTCTTGTGTTCTTGATACGGAGATATGTTGATGGGTTCCTGGGATCTTCCCTATAAAGCTGACGTAAACACTTGTAAAAGAATTCGGATTTTTGATTGATCTGTTGAGTATACTGAGCACTAAACCGTTTCAGGAATTTGATTACATTGGGCTTTGCATAGGATAACCACCACGCAAGTCTCGTTGGATAACGTGAATGATGTTTCCTCCATAGTTGCCACTGCACAGAAAACTGTTCCTTCAGTTCTTCACTGTTGAGAATATTCGTATTTAGTTTCCAAACACCCCTTCCCCGAGCTACTCCCAGCTCTGATAGCTTTAATTTACATATATATGCTGCATGGTCCGAAAATTCGACGGGGCACACATCAGCATTCCCAACATGCTCTTGCAGACTTTGACTGACATATATTCGGTCTAATCTCGATGCTCCTTTAGCGCAAAAATATGTATAGCCTGGGTCGGATGATGCTTGTAATTCCCAGGTGTCTATCAGTTTGAGCCCTTTCACTAGAGTTGACAAGGCTATACAATTCTGAAAACTCCCGCTCTGATCTCTAGCATTGATAACTGCATTAAAATCCCCGCCAATAACCATGCGATCTCTATGATTTTTAATTAGATGTATGATATCACTTGTATAGAATTCATTTCGTTCGGCTCTCGCCTGAGAACCAGAAGGTGCATAAATATTTACAATTAGAAGTCCTTGTATGTTGAAACTGATACCACGGGAACTGGGAAGAAAACGGGAGCTGTATGGGGAATTGTATCTTTTATGTATATAGCTGTACCTCGTTTGGTCTCGTTGATATTTACTATTCTTTCATATCCAAATATATGAAGTAAATCATCTGTAGCAACCTCCTGTAACAATGCTATATCAACATCTTGGTCACGAATTAATTTCTTAAGAAGCTGCTGCTTGCTGTCTATCTGGATACAGTTAATGTTTAAGGTCATTATAGTGTACGTCAATAGCATGAGGAATGTAACATTCATCTTGATACCAAACTGAACTGTCGAGCCCTTGGATCTGACAGACATTGCCAAATTACCGTCTCTCACCTATCCTCCCTCCTTGTCTTCGAGGATCCTTTGGGCTGATATAAGGTTGTACTGACTTATGGACACCATCTTTGATGGAGTGGGTAGTTTTTAGCTTTTTAACGTTTTTCTCTGCTGGAACAATCTGACTTGAGGGAACTTCGCTAATGCCGTTAAGCAGTGAATGAGGCGAGGGTTCAAGGTCATCTGATCACAGCTGTTTAGGAGTCTCATTATTACCTGTCAAATTTTCGGTGGTGTTACTATCATCAGTATCTAGTTCCATATCTTCCTTCGGAGGACTGCTAGTGTTGGGGTAACTAGAACTATTTACCTTGTCTGCCAACAAAATGGTTACGTCACAGTCTGTATTTGCGAGGTCAGAATTAATAAGTTCGTTTCCTATCGTAAGTTCAGTGACATTTGTGTTATGGTGGGGTGAGTGTTCTTCAACTTGAATGTGATCTGTAGATTGTCCCAGTCCTACAGTTCCGACATGAGCTGGTTGTGTGTCTGTTTCTGGCCCGTTCACATCGACTGAGTTGCCTTGTCCATGTGTTACAAGGTTATTTGGAAGGGGATGTATCTCTGCTTCCGTTGTGATAACTTGAACTGCGTGTAGTGTATCTTGTTTATGTCCCCGGCTGGTCTGTTCTTGTTGTGACTCAAGACCGATAACCTGTTGTGAGTCCAGCTTGTCGCTCCTGCCTGTGTTTACAACTGTGTCGCTCGCGAGAGATGGGGCAGTGGAGTTCCCTGCAACTACTTGACTCATAAGCCTACTACCTGTTTCACCTGTCGAAGTTGCTCCTCGCCTTACCGGGCAATCTTGTCGGAGATGGTCACTACTACGACAATAATAGCATATTTTTGGTTGTCCTTCATAAAGTACCTGAGCTCTATATCCGTCAATTGTCACTATTGTCGGGATAGCACTTTGTAATTCGACACGCATAGCTCGAATGCCACTAAATACATTAAATGTGTATGTAGAAGACCATTTTTCATTACGTATGTCCCTAACTTTCCCATATTTACTGAAATAAGTTGCCACGCGTTCATTGGCCATTTCAATAGGAAGATTCATTATCCGTACTAGTTTCGTGTCCACATCAGCACATGTGATAATTACCTCCGAAAGTGAACCATTGAATTTCTTTACCTGAGATTTTCCTGCTGTTGAAGTGAGAATGCGCTCCATCGGAAGTTTGCTGGTTAATTTTATGTACACTGCTGTTTCTAAATTGTCCAATTGTATTGCTTCCACTTGATCAACATTTAATTGTAAAACTGTTTCAATCCACTCAAGAATTTCTGCCGGCCCGGGTTTGTTTAGTTTATCAGGAAATGCACATTTTACTGTATTCTTCCTAATACTTAAGCTTGCCATTTTCTTGCACTTTGTACTAATACCACTCGAAACACTCTACCTCACAGTACACAACAGAACAGCGCGTTCGATGTTTACGCTTGCACGTCTCACAGCGAACTGGCATACTGAGCGGTAGCCAGCTTAGTCGGAAACAACCACGAGAATCTAGTGAAGCCATCTACACACACAAGGATGAACTTGTTGGCATTCCCCTTTGACTGGGGAAGGGTACGACGTAGTCGATATACAGACGTTCCATTGGGCGCGATGCTTGATGAGAAGACAATAGGCCTACCTTGGTGGACATGGTGGGTTTACTGAGCAAGCAAGATTTACAAGCTTTAACTAGTTTACGAATTTCACCGTCCATATCTTTCCAAATAAACAACTCCCGGATCTTTTTTTTTTGCTAGGGGCTTTACGTCGCACCGACACAGATAGGTCTTATGGTGACGATGGGATAGGAAAGGCCTAGGAGTTGGAAGGAAGCGGCCGTGGCCTTAATTAAGGTACAGCCCAGCATATGACTGGTGTAAAAACGGGAAACCACGGAAAACCATTTTCAGGGCTGCCGGTAGTGGGATTCGAACCTACTATCTCCCGGATGCAAGCTCACAGCCGCGCGCCTCTACGCGCACGGCCAACTCGCCCGGTCCCGGATCTTTTCACGGGTTTTGAAGATACCTAGATGCACCCCTAATGGGGTCTCATGATAGTACTTGAAGATCATGGGCACAAGAACGGCTGGAACCACCACCTTCATCTTCTTATCATGCCTCGGCGGGCAACATAAAACACCATTCCTCAGCACATAAGGGACAACATGTTCCCCAGAAGAAAGGGTTTCCATGATAGGGGCCAGCGTCGGATCTTCACGTTGATATTTTTCAAGATCCCTAAACAACATGGGAGCATCAGTTAAAATGGCATTAACCTCAAGTCGTTTGGACTCGGGAGGTGAAGAACTATCGACCAGTTCATGGGTCTCTACATCATTGGAAAACATACGGCTGAGTCCGTCTGCCACAACATTTTCAGTACCTCTCATATGCCTAACGTCAAATTGGAAGGCAGAAATTCGGATGGCCCACCGGGCTATACGACCAGTACGACGCGGCCTGCCTAAGACCCAGCTTAAGGCTCGGTTATCAATCTCCAAGTCGAACTTGTCATGTTCCAGATAAAGGCAGAACTTTTCTAGCGCAAACAAGACAGCCAAACCCTCAAGTTCATAGATGGAATACTTGGCTTCTTGAGCCGAAAGAGTCCTAGATGCATTGGCGATGGGTCGCCTCCCTAGTTCGGTCTCTTGAAGAAGGACCGCAGCCATTGCCGCCGACGACGCGTCGGTTTGGACGATGAATTTCTTCGAGAAATCCGGCATAGCCAGAACAGGGGCATTACACAGAGCTAATTTGAGATCTTCAAAAGCGGCTTGTTGAGAAGGTCCCCACTCAAATTTGACACCTTTCCTACGTAGTAAGTTCAAGGGCGCCGCTCTATTGGCGAAATTTGGAATAAATTTCCTGAAGAAATTCACCATACCAATGAACGTAGCAATACCTTTGATGTCCTTGGAAGGCTTGAAATCACGGATGGCTTGTGTTCTAGAGTGATCGACTGCAACACCATCGGGCGACACAATATGCCCTAGGAATGACATGGAAGGCTTAGCGAAGGCGAGCTTGGACAACTTCACAGTTAACCCAGCCTTACGAAGGCGATTGAGAACTTCTCTCAGGTGATCTAGGTGTTCTTCGAAGGTCTCCGAAAATACGACGACATCATCAAGATAGTGGTACAAGCACTCAAACTTGATATCGGAGAAGACCCTGTCTAGCTGTCTAGTGAGTACAGCTGCTCCCGTCGGGAGCCCAAAAGGCACGCGGTTGTATTCGTACAAGTTCCAATCCGTGGCAAAAGCAGTCAGATGTTTAGATTCCTCTGCTAACGGAATGTGGTTATAAGCCTGGTTGAGGTCTAATATGGTGAAGAACTTAGCTTTACGAAACCATGAAAAACAAGAATGAAGGTCGGGAAGGGGCACAGATTGTAACACCACCTTCCGATTGAGAGCCCTATAATCAATGACAGGCCTGAAGCCACCTTGGGGTTTCGGGACAAGGAAAATAGGCGATGAATACGCCGACTTAGAGGGCCGAATAATACCATCTTTTAACATTTGATCGATGATCTCTTTCAGAGCCTTCATTTTGGGCGGTGATAGCCTATACGATGGAAATCTCACAGGGATCGAATCTGTAACCTCAGTCTTATATTCGATAAGGTCAGTAACGCCAAGAGTATCAGAGAAAACATCTGGAAACGACTGACACAGCTTACGAATACTATCAGCCTGTTCCTCAGGTAGATGTCTAAGATCTAACAACATCTGATCCTGGGCAGGCGAAATAGATGCACATGACACAGAACTACATTTCAATAAGGGAATTTTACAATTCGAAGCAAATTTGAACGTGCACGACTTGCTCTGAAGATCGAGCACTAGACCAGTATAGGACATGAAGTCTGCTTCCAATATAATGGGGCAAGACAAGTGCTTTGCCACCAATAGTTTAACCTTCCAAGTAAATTTAGAAATACGAATATTGGCCTTTAAGGAACCTAAAATTTCTAATGTAGAATAATTAGCCGAAACATATTGAACCGAAGACGAGCAATAGATCAGGAAGTTTACAAATAGATTTTAATTTGGAATACCACTCAGCCGAAATAATTGAACAAACACTGCCTGAATCTAAAAGAGCAGTTACGGGCTCATTATTCAATTCAATTTTGAGAAATGGAACAGGTGCGGGGGTATCCGCCGCAATCCTAAGACATTCTTTAGGACCTTCAAAAGATACATTTGAAGACTGAGTTTTCCCTGAAATTTCGACATGTTTACTTGGGGCTGAGCCTCGGGAAGATGGGTTAGCCGACTCAGCCGAAGCCACTAGTCACTTATTATTATTGGCCTTGGTGGAAGTTGCACCAGAAGTTGAGCAGGAGGGGGTGCTGCACCAGAAGTTGAGCAGGAGGGGGTGCTGCTAGCATTAGGGCAGTTCTTGGCAATATGTGGAAACGCGCCGCATTTAAAGCAGCCTTGGGATGAACCTGCTCCATTATTTGTCCTACCAGATTTGATCAATGGACATTTATTGCGAAGATGGTCAGGCGACCCGCAAGCGTAACATTTACGGGGTGTGACGGGTCGGCGAGGTGGAGGCCGAAAACTACTAGAGGATGGAGGGGGTTCTTTCGCGACACGCAAGGTATCGGCGTAACAACTCCTTCGGCTGAGACAGCCATAGCCTCTAACTCGGCAAAAGTTTGCGGACGCGACGCAAAACACAAGTATGATCTGTAAGGGGGTGAAATTCCTTCCACAATGGCTTGAACGATTTCATCTTCGGGAAAATGAAGGGCAAATACCCTAGTATAGAATTTGATGTCTTGTATGAAGTCTGCCAGGTTTTCATCAAGTCGCTGCACTCTATAATAGTACTTTTGAATTAGAGATGGCCTAGCTCGAGCTGGAATAAAATATGCCAACAGATGGGCGTGGACGTCTTCTATGGATGACTGTTCAGCAATTGCCCTAAGTATCTTGTCTGAGAGAACACCAATTGCATAGGGATAAATAATCTGCAAAATTTGACACGGAGAAAGAGAAAAAACCAGGGCATGATCCTGAAACTCAACTAAAAACCTTAAGAATGAAATTACGTCACTGGTAGAGTTAACAGAAAACTTAGAAATACCACTGAGCAACATTGCTAAAGGATGGGGCAAACTGCTGAAACCCGGGGACGTAGTAAGAAGGGGCCTAAGTGGCGGAGAAGCAGGTTCAGAAGGAGCATTATTTAACACGAAGGGTGGAATGGACGTGCGACGATCGGACACAGTTTCTAATGGGGCAGATGTTCGTTGGGTAGCCTCCGCAGTACTACCTCCTTCCTCCTTAGAGGGATCCTCCCCACTTACGATATTTACTACCATAGACTGGTCGGTTTTTGGAATAGCAGATCCAGATAACAAATGGCTAACTTTGCTAGACATTTTAGACAGGTTTTCAGCAACAGCACTAGCTTCCTTACCCTGAAGGTCATTTAACTTCAATGACAATAGATCACATACCCTATTATAAAAGTGGTACAATCTGGCCTGTACTCTTTTGAGTTGATTAGGAGATGGATCACTTACTTCAAAAAACTAACTACAGATGCTAGCTCTGTAGCATTATCAGTGATCGTGGAGAGAGCGTCATCGATCTCTTTTCTCACCATCCCGGTGATAGGCAAATCAAGGGAATCTTTTAACTTATTGGTGTCTATCGCAACCGTGCCTCCAGATTGAACATTCCTGATCGTTAATTCATAGATCAATTCCTCCTTGCGCAAATAGCCGGGATGGAGGACGTCGCGAGAGTCGGACATGATGACAGAAAAATTTTAGAAAAATAAAAAAATCCAGCAACTGAGAAAATTGTTGGAGTTCGAAACGAAAACAATGTTTAGCCATCAAAAGGGGCTAAATTGAGACCCATTCAACCACGCTCTGCTACCACTTGTTACGGAGTTATCCGTGGTAGTTAGAGGTGAAAGAAGGTGCGGGCGGGAATAGGTCTCAACTCACGAAATTAAAGTTAATTTAAAACTTTAACAAAGGTTATATTTTCTTTTCAAAATCAACAGATAACAACAACAGAGTAACAGGTACCAAGTAGCAGGAAAAACAATTTAAGAAATTACAATTGTTACAAGATTTGGGCTTCGAGCCCCAAGATTAATTTCTGAGCTCTCAGCTCACCACCACAATAGCTAAAGGGCAGAAAACCCCTAAGTACGAGGAGCACTTGCTCCTATTTACAATGTTAAGATGAAAAGAGCAGACCCGCTCTCAGTTTTACAAGCCTATCAAAGGCTACAACAACCTTCATTCCTAACTGCCCTTAAGGCATACATACAGTGAAACAGGGGTATCTTGTACCCAACCTACAGGGCCTTCACATGAAGAAAACAAGCTCTGGGTTAATTAAATGGCCCAAAAATCCAAATTGACTGGAGGCGTAGCTTGCACTCCTACATGAAACTTCTTAAAACCTAGGTGGCACTCGGCCAGTTATACAGGGGCTAATCCCATACTAGGGAGGTGACTAGTCGGCAGATAAGTTTAAGACTTTAAGAAGGAAGAGAAAAACGGTTACGAAAACATAGTCACCTCAAATTCGAAATGAAGGGGAGTTCGAGAGGGTGAAGCACACTCTATCCTCGCTTTACAGATTTGTAATTTATAGATAGACAGAAAAGAATTTACATTTTAAAAGGGTAGTTTACATACTAAAGGTTTCGAACCCTCCCCGAGAGTTAAACTGCTGAGCTAGCAAGAAATGAAGATGTTAACAGGCCATTACCTTGTAGATGAACTGCTGCTCGGAGAAAGAGGCGCTTCCCGCCCCCTGCTATATATATATATTCACACACTGCGAAAGATGTTACTGAAGTGGCCCGGAGACAACAAAATCAGCAGTTTTTATACCCTCGTGGGACGTTCGAGACCTTTCATGAATAATAACAACCCGCCCACAAACTTTTATTGGTCGGCTAAAGCTTACAAGTCAAAACTGAAGAAGAAATCTAGGATTGGTGGAAAATTAATTACAGAAATTACTGATTTTTTAAATTCAAAACTGGCGGAAAGAGAAGGGTTATACTGCCAACCCAAAAAAATGAATGAAAAAATTAACAAAGAACAAACTTATGAATACCCAATTTCTTCAAAAAAACAGTTCCTTCACTTCGCACTAGGGTGCACAATTATAGTTCTTAAGTAGTGCCATCTAGAAGAGAATGTCCACACTTCTTACTACAGAGCAAACAAATACAAATCGAAGTAGACATAGTTCAGAACACTTCAAAATTTACAGTAGAGACATCTTCCGAGAAACCTTTGATTTAATACAGATTTTAAAGTTCAGAGTTTCTCCTGTAGAGAGGTTTCAACTGGCGCAATATTTGAATTCGCGGCGTGGAGGTGTACCGCCCTGTACAACAATAATAATAAAAATAATAATAATAATAATTGTACCGGGCGGTACACCTCCACTCCGCTAATTTAAAATGTGCGCCAGTTGAAACTCCTCTGCTGGAGGAAGTCTGAACTTTATCTACGCTATTAATTCTTTACCTTCTCAGAAGATGTCACCACGTGGAAAATTTTGAGTTTTTGAACTGTGTCATTTTTGATGTGTTTTTGTTTCGCTTGAAGTAAGAAGTGTGAACTTTCTCTTCTAGAGGACACTACTGAAGATCAACAATAGTGCACCCTAGTGCGGAGTCAAAGAACTATTTTGTTGGAGAAATTTTTATTTCAAATGTTTGTTTCTTGCTAAATTTCTTTCTGTTATTGTTTAAGTTGGCTGTATACCCCTCTTTTCCCCCTTGTTTTAGATTTATCCAATCCCGAATTTCTTTTAGTAATTTCCGACCAATCCGATGTATCTTCCCCCATCTTGGATATGTTTCTGTACCCTAGCCAATAAAGTAATTGTGGGCGGGTGTTTTCATTCCCCTAACGCCTAGAAACTTCCGCGAGAGGATTTAAACTGCTGATTTTAGGGTCTCCGGGCCACTTCTGTTCCATCTTTCAGTGTATAAAGTACATAGCAGGAGGCGGGAAGCGCCTCTTTCCTCGGCAGCGGTCATCAATAAGGTAATGGCCGATTAATAAATTCTTTCTTTGCTAGCTCAGCAGTTTAACTCTCGGGGCGGGTGCGAAGCGTTCCACCGTGTAACCTTTTCCTAAAATGTAACAATCTTTCTTCTATTCTCTTTTAAGCTACCTTCTGGGATAGAGAGTGCTAACCCTCTCGAGCTCCCACTCTTATTGTTTTGAGGTGAACTTATTTTCTCAACCTATTCTTCGTTAATGTAAAACAAATTGCTCTTTTCTAAAGTCACCTCGGTAGTATGGGATTAGCCCTTGCATTAGTGGCCTAGAGCCAGATTAGGTTTTTTTAAAAAAAACAAGTGTATTAGGAGTGCAGATTGCCTCCTCTCAAATTGTTATTTTAGAGGTCATGTAATTGCCCCTTTTCATTTAATAGACCTCAGTAGGTTGGGTATTGTACCCCTGTGTCTATGTCCAGTGAGGACAACTTGAAGGTGGAGTTTGGTGTGGCCTGGGAGAGGCTTAAATTTTAAGAGCGAGTGGCTCTTTTGAAAATTAAGTGTTGTATGCCTCGTGGAGGCTTTTCTGTGTAATTTGGAGCAAGGGCTCCTAGGTATGAATGGGGTTTTCTGCCCCTCTGTTAAAACTCGTGTTTGGGGTAAAACTGAGCTGATTGCCCAAGCTCCTCGGTAGTATGGGATTAGCCCTTGCATTAGTGGCCTAGAGCCAGATTAGGTTTTTTTTAAAAAAAACAAGTGTATTAGGAGTGCAGATTGCCTCCTCTCAAATTGTTATTTTAGAGGTCATGTAATTGCCCCTTTTCATTTAATAGACCTCAGTAGGTTGGGTATTGTACCCCTGTGTCTATGTCCAGTGAGGACAACTTGAAGGTGGAGTTTGGTGTCGCCTGGGAGAGGCTTAAATTTTAAGAGCGAGTGGCTCTTTTGAAAATTAAGTGTTGTATGCCTCGTGGAGGCTTTTCTGTGTAATTTGGAGCAAGGGCTCCTAGGTATGAATGGGGTTTTCTGCCCCTCTGTTAAAACTCGTGTTTGGGGTAAAACTGAGCTGATTGCCCAAGCTGTGTAAAATCAGGGCGCGAAGCCCAATTCCTGTAAATATTGTAACTACCCTTTTTGACTTGCTACTTTGTACCTGCCATGCTTGTTATTTCTTGTTTTTGAAAAGAAAATATAACCTTGTTAAATTTTAAATTAATTTTGCTTTCGTAGCTGGAGACCTATTCACACCCGCACCTTCTTTCACCTCTACCTACCACGGAAAATCTCCGTAACAAGTGGTAGCAGAGCGTGGTTGAATGGGTCTCAATTTAGCCCCTTTTGACGGCCAAACATTGTTTGTTCCGAACTCTAACTATTTTCCCAGTTGCTGGAATTTTTTGACCTTTTCAAAATTGGTCTGTCACCATGCCCGGCCCTCGCGATGTTCTCCATCTTAACTATTTGCGCAAGGAGGAGTTGATCTATGAATTGACTATTAGAAATGTACAATCTGGAGGCACGGTTGCAGTAGACACAAACAAGCTTAGAGAGTCCCTAGATTTGCCCATTTCCATCCCCAATTTGGGAGAGAAAGAAATTGACGACTCTCTTTCCACGATCGCGGAGAATATTACTGGGCTAGCTTCTGTAGTTAGTTTTTTTGATGAAAATGATCCTTCTCCTAATCAAATTAAGCGTGTGCAAGCTAGGCTATATCATTTTTCGAATAGGGTTAACGATCTGTTGTCTCTAAAGTTGAATGACGTTCAGAAGAAGGAAGCTTGTACGCTGCTTGAAAATATGTCTGAATTATCTAGCAAGGTCACTCAATTGTTAACAGGGGAGGTTCCTCCCAAAAGCGATCTACCCACCACAGTGAATGCAGGTAGTGAGGAAGCGCCTCCCAAGGGAGAAGTTAATAGGATAACCGTTGCTGCTCAAACTATCCCTGCCCCATTGGACAACGAATCTGAACGTCGTGCATCATTGAGTAACATCCGTTCTGAATTAACTTCCTTGCCATTGAAACCTTTACCTACTATGTCACCCGGGTTTAACAGCTTGCCTCATCCATTGGCAATGTTGCTCAGAGGTATCTCTAAGTTTTCCGTTAATACCACCAGTGATGTAATTTCCTTTTTAAGATTTCTAGTTGAATTTCAGGATCATGCCCTTGTGTTTTCTCTTTCTCCATGTCAAATTTTGCAAATTATCTATCCGTATGCTATTGGTATTCTCTCAGATAAAATCGTAAGAGCCATTGCCGAGCAATCATCTATTGAGGATTTCCATGCCCATTTGCTAGCTAACTTCATCCCGGCTAGGGCCAGGTCCTCCCTTATTTAGAAGTACTATTACCGTGTACAACGCTTGGATGAAAACTTGGCTGATTTCATACAGGACATTAAGTTTTATACTAGGGTGTTTGCTCTTCATTTCCCTGAGGATCAGATTGTACAAGCTATTGTGGAAGGGATTTCACCACCCTACAGGTCATATTTGTGTTTCGCGGCGTGCCCGCAAACTTTCTCTGAACTTGAAGCATTGGCCGTCTCAGCGGAAGGAGTTAGATACGCCGATTCTTTGCGTGTCGCGAAAGAACCCCCGCCTTCCTTTAGTAATACTCGGCCTCCACCTCGCCGACCAGTCAATCCCCGTAAATGTTATGCTTGCGGGTCGCCTGACC
Organism: Anabrus simplex; assembly: GCF_040414725.1. Lineage (NCBI taxonomy): Eukaryota > Metazoa > Arthropoda > Insecta > Orthoptera > Tettigoniidae > Anabrus > Anabrus simplex. Next base: position 146,074,525 of record NC_090269.1, on the reverse strand, counting down.
ATCTGCGCAACAAGTGTCCACTGATCAAGTCAAGTGGGACAAGGAATGGAGCCGGGTCATCACAAGGCTGTTTTAAATGTGGGGCTTTCTCACATATCGCCAAGAATTGTCCCAATTCGAATAGCACCCCCTCCTGCTCAACTTCTGGTGCAAATTCCACCTATGCCAATAATAAAAAGTGACTAGTGGCTTCGGCTGAGACGACTAATCCATCTTCCCGAGACTCAGCCCCTGGTAAACAGGTTGTAAATTCAGGGAACGAGCAATTTTCAAATTCATCTTTTGAAGGTCCCAAAGAGTGTCTTAGGATTGCGGCGGATACCCCCGCACCGGTCCCCTTTCTCAAAATTGAGTTAAATAACGAGCCTATAACAGCTCTCTTAGATTCAGGTAGTGTTTGTTCTATTATTTCGGCTGATTGGTATTCAAAATTGAAATCTGTTTGTAAACTTCCTAACTATTGTTTGTCGGCGATCCAAAACGTTTCGGCTAATTCCCCTCCATTAGAAATTCTCGGTTCCTTATATGTCAAAATTCGTATTTTTAAATTCACATGGAAAGTTAAATTGTTTGTGGCCAAGCACTTGTCTTGCCCCATTATATTGGGAGCGGACTTTATTTCTCACACTGGTCTTGTGCTCGATCTTCAGAGTAGGTCTTGCACTTTCAAATTTGCCTCTAATTGTAATATCCCTCTATTAAAGTGTAATTCTGCATCATGTTCTTCTATTTCGCCTACCCAGGATGAGATGTTGTTAGACCTTAGGCATCTACCTGAGGAGCAGGCTGATAGTATTCGCAAATTGTGTCAGTCGTTTCCCGAGGTGTTCTCTGATACTCTTGGTGTTACTGACCTTATTGAATACAAAATTGAGGTCACGGATTCGATTCCTGTCCGTTTTCCACCTTATAGGCTATCTCCACCTAAAATGAGGCTCTAAAAGAAATCATCGATCAGATGTTGAAGGACGGTATTATTGGGCCCTCTAAGTCAGCGTATTCTTCGCCTATTTTTTTAGTCCCGAAACCCCAAGGGGGCTTCAGGCCTGTCATTGATTACAGGGCTCTCAATCGGAAGGTGGTGTTACAATCTGTGCCCCTTCCCGACCTTCAGTCTTGTTTTTCATGGTTTCGTAAGGCCAAGTTCTTTATTATCTTGGACTTGAATCAGGCCTATAATCAAATTCCCCTTGCCGAAGAGTCTAAACATCTTACAGCGTTTGCCACGGACTGGAATTTATACGAATACAACCGCGTGCCTTTCGGGCTCCCCACGGGAGCAGCTGTACTCACTAGGCTACTAGATAGGGTCTTCTCCGACATCAAATTTGAGTACTTATATCACTACTTGGACGATGTCGTCGTATTTTCAGAGACTTTTGAAGAACATCTAGATCATCTGCGAGAAGTTCTCGATCGCCTTCGTAAGGCTGGGTTAACTGTTAAGTTGTCCAAGGTTGCCTTTGCTAAGCCCTCTACGTCTTTCCTAGGGCATATTTTGTCACCGGATGGTGTAGCAGTCGATCATTCTAGAACACAGGCCATCCGTGATTTTAAACCTCCCAAAGACATTAAAGGTATCGCCAGGTTCATTGGTATGGTGAATTTCTTCAGGAAGTTTATTCCTAACTTCGCTAATAGAGCGGCGCCCTTAAACCTTCTTCGTAGGAAAGGCATCAAATTCGAGTGGGGACCTTCTCAACAAGCCGCTTTTGAAGACCTTAAATTAGCTCTTTGTAATGCTCCTGTACTTGCTATGCCTGATTTCTCGAAGAAATTCATTGTCCAAACCGACGCATCGTCGTCAGCGGTAGCTGCAGTCCTTCTTCAAGAGACTGAACTAGGGAGGCGCCCCATCGCCTATGCGTCTAGGACATTGTCGGCTCAAGAAGCCAAGTATTCCATCTATGAGCTCGAAGGTTTGGCAGTCTTATTCGCCTTAGAGAAGTTCCGTCTCTATCTGGAACATGTCAAATTCGACCTGGAGACAGATAATCAAGCCTTAAGCTGGGTCTTAGGTAGGCCGCGTCGTACTGGTCGTATAGCCCGCTGGGCCATCCGTATTTCTGCCTTCCAGTTTGATGTTAGACATATCAGAGGTACCGAAAATGTTGTTGCTGATGGACTCAGCCGTATGTTTTCTAACGACGTCGAGACCCACGAACCGGTCGACAATTCATCACCTTCCGAGTCCATACTATCTAAGGTTAATGCCATCCTAACAGATGCTCCCATGCTCTTTAGGGATATCGAGAAATACCAACGTGAAGATCCGACGCTGGCTCCGATAATGGAAACCCTTTCTTCTGGGGAACATGTTGTCCCTTATGTTCTGAGGAATGGTGTTCTATGTTGCCCTTCGAGGCATGATAAGATGATGAAAGTTGTCGTTCCAGCTGTTCTTGTACCTATGATCTTCAAGTATTATCATGAGACCCCATTAGGAGGGCATCTTGGAATCTTTAAAACTCGTGAAAAGATTCGTGAAATGTTCATCTGGAAAGGTATGGACGGTGAAATCCGTGAACTAGTAAAGGCTTGTAAATCCTGTTTGCTTAGTAAACCGACCATGTCCACCAAGGTAGGCCTCTTATCTTCTCAGCAAGCGTCGCGCCCCATGGAACGCCTGTATATTGATTATGTAGGACCATTCCCCCAGTCAAAGGGTAATGCCAACAAGTTCATCCTTGTGTGTGTAGATGGTTTTACCAGATTTTCTTGGGTATTTCCGACTAAGCTGGCTACCGCTCAGTCTACCATTACTTGCTTAAATTCTATTTTTGCTTCTTTTGGTCCGTGCCAATATATTGTATCTGATAATGCGAAGGCTTTTACATCTAACTTATTTCGTAAATTCTGTTTTGACTTATCCATCTCTCATGTAACTACTTCTGCTTATTACCCTCAACCATCTCTGGCTGAACGGGTTAATCGTAATCTCAGGTCCGCACTTATTGCCTATCATCATGAAGATCATTCCAGGTGGGACACGTCCCTGCATTGGTTAGCTTTTGCTTTGAATTCGGCGGTTCATGAATCTCATAAGTTCACTCCAGCTTCCTTGATGTTCAAGTTTGTTCCCAACACGCCGCTCTCTAACCTTTGGTCTCTGAGTGACATTCTACCCGAGACAATAGATCCGGATAATATTAAAGATCTTTGGAAGAAGGCTAAAGCCAATCTTAAGGTATCTCATGAAAAGGTTAGAGAAAAGTATGATCGTGGACGGAGACCCACCACTTTGAAGGTAGGTGACCAGGTGATGGTCAAGAATTTTGTTCCCGCGGGCAAGCTTGCCCCCAGATTTCATGGGCCATGCATCATTCTCGATTTTCTTACGCCGGTTACATTGTTAGTAAGCAATCCAGCCACCGAGAGGATATTTAGGGTTCACCTGTCCCAGGTGAAACCGGTGTAAATTTTGTGTCAACTTGCTTCATATAATTTGATAGGAATATGAAGGTTATATATTTTTTTTTGAGTTCCACTCTTAAGGCATTCTGCTCCTTCTATTTTATTTTATATGTAAGCATTTCTGTAAAACCTCCCCCGATTTGTTAAACTGCCATCCTGTCCTTGCCACGGCCATTACCACGCTCCCGTCTCCTGGTCCACTACACACAGTGGCTGGCTTAGATGAAATGCCATGGATATCTGCACGCCGCTGGCCCCTCAATCTCTCTACATGCCTGTGCCCTCAAAAGAAACATGATGGTCCAACACAATTCTGCCGCCTAGCTTAAATGTTTCAGTGCCCCCGCAGCCGCGCGGCGCTGTGCCGCGGCTGGGTTCGAGGACGGGCCCCCTCGGCCCCAGCGAGGACGACATGTGCACGGCGAGCCGGAGCTCTCCTCCCGGCCTAGACTGATGTGCGGCGCACGTCCTGCTACTTGCCCGCAGCCTGTATTCCTTCACCGCGGGCGCGGCGTGTTTCAACACCACTGCTCCCCTCATAGTGCGGGCGAGCGGTATCTCAGGGTACTTGAGGGGTCCGAGCGGCCTCCTTTGGACGCAAGCTGCAACGGCCGGTCTGGCCATCCAACTTCATCAACCTCAACTACATGGACAGTTACGATAAGCAATGACTACACTCGGGAATTCAACAGCAATATTTGGTGGACATTGCAAAATTTTTCATCACTTTTAAGTATTAAAAGTCTATCTTCGGAATTCTACTTCTACAAACTTAAAAACTTTACTTCATCTGCAACAACAAAATTTTGAAACTAAATCAAACCAAATTAAGAAAATCTTATACATTTTTTTGGCAATTAATCTCCATATCTACATCAAAACTTGGACCTTGTTTTCAAACAATTTCATGTGTCACCCCGGGAGGAACTTTTGGGGGGGGAGGTCTGTACCGGGCGGTACACCTCCACTCCGCTAATTTAAAATGTGCGCCAGTTGAAACTCCTCTGCTGGAGGAAGTCTGAACTTTATCTACGCTATTAATTCTTTACCTTCTCAGAAGATGTCACCACGTGGAAAATTTTGAGTTTTTGAACTGTGTCATTTTTGATGTGTTTTTGTTTCGCTTGAAGTAAGAAGTGTGAACTTTCTCTTCTAGAGGACACTACTGAAGATCAACAATAGTGCACCCTAGTGCGGAGTCAAAGAACTATTTTGTTGGAGAAATTTTTATTTCAAATGTTTGTTTCTTGCTAAATTTCTTTCTGTTATTGTTTAAGTTGGCTGTATACCCCTCTTTTCCCCCTTGTTTTAGATTTATCCAATCCCGAATTTCTTTTAGTAATTTCCGACCAATCCGATGTATCTTCCCCCATCTTGGATATGTTTCTGTACCCTAGCCAATAAAGTAATTGTGGGCGGGTGTTTTCATTCCCCTAACGCCTAGAAACTTCCGCGAGAGGATTTAAACTGCTGATTTTAGGGTCTCCGGGCCACTTCTGTTCCATCTTTCAGTGTATAAAGTACATAGCAGGAGGCGGGAAGCGCCTCTTTCCTCGGCAGCGGTCATCAATAAGGTAATGGCCGATTAATAAATTCTTTCTTTGCTAGCTCAGCAGTTTAACTCTCGGGGCGGGTGCGAAGCGTTCCACCGTGTAACCTTTTCCTAAAATGTAACAATCTTTCTTCTATTCTCTTTTAAGCTACCTTCTGGGATAGAGAGTGCTAACCCTCTCGAGCTCCCACTCTTATTGTTTTGAGGTGAACTTATTTTCTCAACCTATTCTTCGTTAATGTAAAACAAATTGCTCTTTTCTAAAGTCACCTCGGTAGTATGGGATTAGCCCTTGCATTAGTGGCCTAGAGCCAGATTAGGTTTTTTTAAAAAAACAAGTGTATTAGGAGTGCAGATTGCCTCCTCTCAAATTGTTATTTTAGAGGTCATGTAATTGCCCCTTTTCATTTAATAGACCTCAGTAGGTTGGGTATTGTACCCCTGTGTCTATGTCCAGTGAGGACAACTTGAAGGTGGAGTTTGGTGTGGCCTGGGAGAGGCTTAAATTTTAAGAGCGAGTGGCTCTTTTGAAAATTAAGTGTTGTATGCCTCGTGGAGGCTTTTCTGTGTAATTTGGAGCAAGGGCTCCTAGGTATGAATGGGGTTTTCTGCCCCTCTGTTAAAACTCGTGTTTGGGGTAAAACTGAGCTGATTGCCCAAGCTGTGTAAAATCAGGGCGCGAAGCCCAATTCCTGTAAATATTGTAACTACCCTTTTTGACTTGCTACTTTGTACCTGCCATGCTTGTTATTTCTTGTTTTTGAAAAGAAAATATAACCTTGTTAAATTTTAAATTAATTTTGCTTTCGTAGCTGGAGACCTATTCACACCCGCACCTTCTTTCACCTCTACCTACCACGGAAAAACTCCGTAACAATAATAATAATAATAATAATAATAATAATAATAATAATAATAATAATAATAATAATAATAATAATAATAATAAACACCAGATGGCAATATTAACTTTACTATTTCTGATTTTTTTTCAGACACTGATGTTTTTGTTCAGATAGTGTGACATGTTAACCTTAAAATCACAGTGAGAATGGAACGATTTCTACCAATTTAAAATGTATTTATTTGGCTTCTTGAGATATACCAAGTGAGTATTTCAGTGAATATTCTCATCTTTTGTACTTCTATTCGATATGTCTGTATGTCTGATAAAGGATAGCGAGCCTGGGTATGGTTCGAGAAAGTAACTCAAAACTTCCTTGGAAGTAGAACAGACCCTAAATATAAAGAGTTTGTGAAAGAAATGAGATTTAGGTTGCAATATGTCCTGGAAAGTACATTCCATGGACTCGCATCTAGAATACTTTCCAGAGAGTTGTAATTATGCATCAGATGAGCATGGAGAAAGCTTTTATAAAGACATAGTTACTATGGAGAAACGGTGTGAAAGGAAATCACAATGTTAGCCGATTATTGCTGGAGTATAATTCGGGACAAGAAGGATGCTCGATACAAAAGGAAGAAATAAGACATGACACTTTGTGGTGGCAAATTTATGTCCATATTTTCCATTTTTTTAATAAACATTTATAAACATTCCTGTGAATGCCTGTTAAAAAGTTAGAACATTACGCCAGCACTTCAACTATCACCTTATATTACTCTCCTAATGTTTGTAGGCCCCCTGAATAGAATTTCTGTCAGTATGTTTATGACTCTGAATTAAAGCTATATATCGGTATGAAAATATTAAATACTCTTAATCTATCCTTGAGGTATGAAAACTAAAGCCAGATTTGCATTGAGCGTTAACATGTCTGTAAGAATCACACATTTTCCTTCCAGAAATAGGACCCTTTTTTTGTAGAACAGTGTTATTGGTCACAATATATAATTGATAACAATAGAACAGCCACACTGGTATTTCCCACACAACCCTGGAAGGGTGTTATGTTGCACTCAATATACACTCGGCGGGCGGGTGTCTGTAATTGTGCGGGCTAAGCTTGAAAGAATAAAAAAAAGCACCAAACCTATTTTGTTGTGGTTTAAAGCGTTTATTGAGGCAGGTTCCGGAGTGAAAATTTATTTTTACAATTTGCTTTATGTCGCACCGACAGGTCTTACGCTCCAGCACTTTCCTGGTGTCAAAGTGGGAAACCACGGAACCATTATCAGGGCTACCGACAGTGGGGTTCGAACCCACTATCTGCCGAATGCATGTTGACAGCTACGTGGTCTAAACCACGCAGCCATTCGCTCGGTGTGAAAGACTTAATGGTCTTGTAAGTACTGTATGTGTGAAAGAATCGTTGGTCCCCGGCGTTATGAATCTGTTTATCAAAGATATCCTTCAATAAGCCTTTTATGTTATAGCTTGGGCTAAAAACTCAAATCTTAAATTGAGTAGTCTGAGTTTGAAAATAATCCCGTAACCGTTATCAGAAAACATTGTTTATTCATCTCATTTAAGTTATTAAGATAAAATTCCCTTTACAGCATATCATTTGCGTGAATGTTTTGGCACGGGAATTTTTTAAATATCTCATAGGGAGAAAGAAGCCTGTTGAAAATACGTCGCACGTACGTATAGTCCTCTCCGTGTAAGGACGTACCCTAAGGGTTGCAGCCTTACCCTTTCTCCCCTGTAATGTTAAGGTATTGATCTATAGTTACTTTTCTTGCTGTTGGGTATTTTGCAGGTCTTTCTCAGTGTCGGTAACCATACAGTTTATGGACCCTACTTGCCGATACGACGTCTTACATTTACCGTTAATCTGGCACGTTGGCAACGTTAAATCACTGTTCTAGCGTGAATTGCGTGTTGCCACCGCATCGCCGTTAAAGTCACTAGTGATACATTTGCGAGAATATTTAAAGCATATTTTATTTTTCTGTGGGATTGTAAATCTATTTGGCTAATACCAGGTAAGTAGAATTGTGGCATGTTCGGATAATGCATTTAATAGCATAGTTTGTGTGAAATGATGAAAGTGCTCAAATACGCTAGTCTCATGTCTAGATCTACCGGTACATGAAATAACACTTGCGGGACGAAATTTTGGCAGTAGAACTTATAACATTATTATTTTCAAATCCGCAGTGAACTTGAAAGCTGACCTAATTTCCGTTCACGGAGCTTGGCACATTAGTATGCCTATAAGTTTCCTGATAAGCTTGAAGATATTGCGCCGTTCCTGCGTCCAGGTAAGGACGCACAAGATCCAGGCTTGCTCAAATTATGATAATAATTGTCATTTCGTCTTTTACGGGCTATGAGTTCCGACTGAGAGGAAAGAACACCGATTTATGCTCGTGGAAATATCTAACTCACACAGAAGGACGTCTTCTACTCGTTTTCTTAGCTAGAATTCCCTATACCTTATCAGATCGCCAAAAATATAAGTGCCTACGGCTAAGGAACTACTTTAAAAGTCTAGGGTTGATTTTTGACATATTTCATTTATTATAAACTAAGTTCAATCAGTAGCAAGATCATCATAGTCTCTCTTTGGAATAAAAAGTAACGAGTGTCGAAGTATGCATTTATCTTAGAGTTCATTTCTGGTAACATTAAGTTAAAGTCTTTAGAAAGAAATGAAATATCCAATTAGGATGCTCGAAAAACAAATAATCATGACCTTAAAAGGTCTTAATTGAAGAATTATTTGTCTGGAAAATATCTAGTTGAAAAGAAAAAGTAAATTAAATAAAGGTATCAGATAATAAAAGTATTGGATAATAACAATATCAGATAATTAAAATATTAGATAATTAGAATATTAGCTGCATCTAATGAAAGAAAATGAAAATGTACATCACAACATAATATGTACAGCATTGTAGATTAAGGATTTTCCTAGAAAAATGTAGGACGCAGTTTCATATTTGGTCATAAATCTTTAAAAAAATTGGAATCACATCTTTCCTAACTGAAATCTCAAAAAATTAAATTCAAATGTTCTGTTTCTCTCGTCTCATTTACGTTAATTTATGGACATGCGTTAACTTCTCTTGATCCACATTCTTTGTGTCCAGATACACAACCAAATTAACCTGGGAAAATATCCTCATAACATTCATAATATTTGACAGATATCGTATTTTCAAGTTATGCTCATGTTTCTTGACGCTTCATCTTGCATAAGCATCGATAACCCCCCTTTAAGCCAATGTATACTCTTAAAGAGATAATGATCAAACATTACATCTGGAAAATTAGGCAAATTATTCTCTTAACTTGAGATCATTCATAAATTCAAGTGCGTATCCGTGCTATGACACTGTATTATCAAGTGTATGTAATCATAATTCCATCAAAATATACGATAATTATGTGGTCTACCTTGTGAAAAGACTCTACTTCAAATTAATGACTCTTATTTGTGCAGTTAAATCACCAGTGATATTGGGTACTGCCTTAGAATAAACTTCAAAATCTGCCTAACATGTGAGAAAAATCTCATAATTAGAAGATATACACGGATGTCAGCTAATTTAATTTCATCCTCCTCATTATGAATCATTTGGTGATCTTTAATATAAATGTCAACATACGGACGGCATTTAGATCTCATTCTATCCTACTCATGGCTTACTCATGGATAAATAGTCGACTGAAGACAGAATAAATTCACTAATTACTTCAAAAATACATAACTTGGAACATTATTTCCATAACAACACAACCATGACCATATTCACGAAGAACAATACCTATCACCAACATTAATTACCATATCTCATATCATTACTCACATGAAATAACCCTCATTTCACATTTCAAATAAATATCACATTTCTCTTCACAGTATATGCATTATCACATTCTAACTCGACGTATTTCTTACCGTCATCATGGTTCGTGAACTTATCTACTCGGTCATAGTTTTAATCCTTTCATGATTCCAAAAGATATTACCACATCCTTATATATAGTAAGCACTTCCTACATACGATCTCCTTTCTACGATCATTCGGTAACATAAGTTCTCGCGTACGCCTAACTTCTATCTCAACGTCGTATGAAATTCACCAATAAATTAAAAATTAACCTCCTCTCACATTACACTGACAGCGTTACGAACGAAGGCTTTATTATCACTGGATGACTGTACCCTACATGTGGATTTGACGTCTAGGCTTGATGAATACCTAACATCCTTTAACCTAACTTTGGTAACCATCTACTCGTATATAATTATCGCACTGACACTAACTAGAATAGCACTTTAATAAAAAGAGAATGAATACATTCTTACTTGTACATTGAACTTAAAGTGAAATTATCTTTGCTCTGCAACTCCCATAGTCGTCTCATGTCCGGGTGGCTGGACATGCGGACATAGCTCCTTGCATTTCCCTTAGGTGTTTGCGAATATTCGAGACCGTCTCATCTGGTTACTGGTCATCATGGGCCGGCAACGTCATCCTACACTGCTTTCATCTGGGCAGTCTCGCCTTCATCTTCTTACTGCATCATGGTAGTAGCTTGAGCAATTGGAACAGAATAATACATCGTTTCAGTCAATGTCGTCATCTTATGGCTATTTTCTGTTACTATTTGCCTATGATAAATAAACGTCGTTCTTGGAAGAGTTGATATCAAAATTATTTTAACAGTCTGGGATAGGCAAAGGTAATTATTCCACTCAAAATGTGAAGATTGCTTCTTCATATATATTTCCTTTTCTCAATGTTCTTGCCTATTATACAATCCTTTAGTCGTTCTAAGTTGGTGATATCGGCTAATACGTCGTCTAAGGAGTGTAGTGTGACGTATTACGGTAGAATCTTTTATATTTTCCAGAGCAATTTAATTTCGCGGAGTGAAATATTTTATACCGCTAATACTGTAGAGAACAGCCGTGATCAAATATTTCTTTCGGTCTTGGGAATATAATTCCGATGTGATGATATTTTCTCCTTCTGGTAGTCGACTGTGACGTTCTTTTTATAAGCCAGTTGAGTGAATATTAACATTTTTCTATAATAATAATAACTCGTATCAATCTTCATACGTCATTCCTTTTATCACCGCCTTCCATGTTCCGTTCTTTCGCCGAGCGCTTGACGAAAATATTACTACCTCAGTTTGTATTAGTGTCAGACGTTTAAAAAAATCGTCGTTTTGATAATTTAGACTCCATTTTTGTTCCGGTTGTATCTTTTGGAGAACAGTGAAATGGCACAATATAACCAGCCTGCAGGCTGAAAATATGCCCAATAATCTCTCTCCTTACTGGTTACCGGTATTGAAGAGAGAAGGAAATGTTCGCGCAAAAGAAAGGGAAGTCATTCGATGTCTGGAACTTTCGAAAATCACACTGCAAGGACTTATTAAATAGATTGCATCGTTTAACACGCCCCTCTTTTCAAGAATATGGTTATAGTACGCCTACTATATATCAAAATAAAGACAGATATATGTAATTAATTTGAGTGAGAAAGTGTGTTTATTTCCTTAATTCCTCATTGAGCGTGGAAATAGACTTAATTATGAATATCTTGATTTATTTCATCTTAACTTTTATCATTTACTAGGGAAGGGAAACATTCATTATGGGTGTTTACATTGAGGTTAGTTTGTTATGGTTATGTCTGGTGATTTTAATATGTAACCAGGCAGGTTGGCAGCAGTGATCAGCCATTACAAAAAAGAGAAAAGAAGAGCATCGGGCGGCGATATTTACTTTCTGGGGTATTGCCTTACGTGGCGATTACTATACATCGGGAGATTTAGTGTCATTTGCAAGAAAGTTTTACATCGCCCGTGACTGTACCGCTGCCATTCTGACCTACTATCTATGTGACACATTAGAGCCCGTCTTTATGGGCCTTGTCTTATCGGAGCGAATTAAGGAACATTACACTGCACCGAGATTCGAATTGGGAAGACAGGCTAATCTTCACGTAGTTGGCGAGGTGCCAGGGAGCGTTAAAACAAACTTAAGACAGCTAATAAAAGAAAATGAGCACTCTGTAACGAATTGCAAATTAGGAGATGAGTTGGAATTTAATGGAGGTCTTATTAGAGGGAACTTGGAGCTACTGTATTTGGTGAATGACGTCTGCTTAATTTTATTCACACTGAAAGAAATGAAGCCTTATATTTATCTGGGCCATGTAATGAAGTTGTCATGGATGCATCTGTCTTACTTTTAATAGCAGTGGGAAATACTCCGACCCTAGAAAAGGCAAGACCTGTTCAGTTACGGAAGCTTGGAAATATGGCTATCTTCTTCACCAACATTTGCTCCCTCTTCAAACAGGGGGAAATATTTACCGAGACGTACCAGATGACGAAGATATTCACCGAGATCGCTCAAGTCGACCGTGAAAGTGTTGTTTATCCTATAGCTGAACCTCTGGTACCTGTTATGTTGATGTATTAAGACTTTTAAGAAAAAAACAAACTACTTTTCCCTTTGCGGAAATGGAATGATCATCAATGTGTCTCCCGGTCATGGCCATCCATCAACGGCTGCTAATTTCATATGGCAACCAGGCATAGCCTGCGCGGTTGCTAGGTAACATGGTCTGATCATCCATCCATTCCTTACATCACAGCCTGCACGGTTACTAGGTAACATGGTCTGATCATGCATCCATTTCTTACATCACAGCCTGCACGGTTGCTAGGCAACATGGTCTGATCATCCATCCATTCCTTACACCACAGCCTGCACGGTTGCTAGGCAACATGGTCTGATCATCCATCCATCCCTTACATCACAGCCTGCACGGTTGCTAGGCAACATGGTCTGATCATGCACCCATTCCTTACATCACAGCCTGCACGGTTGCTAGGCAACATGGTCTGATCATCCATCCATTCCTTACACCACAGCCTGCACGGTTGCTAGGCAACATGGTCTGATCATGCACCCATTCCTTACATCACAGCCTGCACGGTTGCTAGGCAACATGGTCTGATCATCCATCCATTCCTTACATCACAGCCTGCACGGTTGCTAGGTAACATGGTCTGATCATCCATCCATTCCTTACATCACAGCCTGCACGGTTGCTAGGCAACATGGTCTGATCATCCATCCATTCCTTATATCACAGCCTGCACGGTTGCTAGGCAACATGGTCTAATCATGCATCCATACCTTACATCACAGCCTGCACGGTTGCTAGGTAACATGGTCTGATCATGCATCCATACCTAACATCACAGCCTGCACGGTTGCTATGGTTACACTTCCGTCACACATTTTGTCGTGTCACGTTACACAAATTTTCGGTGACCCCAGCCATGAAACATATTTGGACTGTTTTATGCATCAAGCGGCTATTCGTCAAATCTATTTTTGAGCAAAACACGTTCAAAGGTTTTCATATTTAAAACTATCTTAGAAGAAATATTTGAATCAAAATAAATATTTGGCACAGTTACGTAATGTCGTGTGTGTAATGCGATTATTCAGAGGAAAATTCATTCCGTGCAATATTTTCCTTATTCTCCTCAAATTTAACTTAGCCGTACTTGCAGTTTGCGGACCGAACATACGAATCAAGCGGCTAAGTACCAAACTGTGGCGGTTCACTTGTTGATGCTCAGGGCAACGGAACATTTAATCATGCTGCAAGAAATTGAGCACCACGATGTGAGATTTTGTTGTTAAAAACCAAGAACCAGCAAGAGAATATTAGGTTTTCCATACCTGTTACTATTCTATTATATAAGAATTTCACAGAAACATTCAGGCAAATAAGTGTCGAACTTGTAAAACGAATAGCAGAGAAAGGAGGAAGTGGTAGTATCATTCCTAAATTCTGACTACATGACGGGGAATCGAACCGACATCCTTCCAGGTACATTTTACCACCTGTGCTAGCACACTTACCTCAAGGCATAAGTGGATTATTTGTAATTAATTATTGACTTAATTGGATGCCTCTGTGGCTCAGGCGGCAGCGTACCGGCCTCTCGCCGATGGGTTCCGTGGTTCAAATTCCGGTCACTCTATGTGAGATTTGTGCTGGGCAAAGCGGAGGCGGTACAGGTTTTTCTCCGGGTACTCCGGTTTTCCCTGTCATCTTTCATTCCAGCATCATTTTATTTCATCTGTCAGTCATTAATCATTGCCTCAGACGAGTGCGACAAGCTTCGGTAGCCGGCACAATTCCTATCCTCGCCGCTAGATGGGGGCTTCATTCATTCCATTCCTGACGCGGTCAAATGACTGGAAACAGGCTCCGTATTTTCATATTAACTTAATTACTGTAAACTTTATGACCTTGTTGTATGTGTTACTCAATTAAGTTACTTAAATCCAGACAGCTAACTGTACGTTTACAGTATAGTGTGGTACAGTAAAAAAGAAAAAAAAACAGAAAAAAAAAACAAGCATCCACTAACGACACTGCACTGTAGGCCCTATAGTAGTAACTCGTACTGCATACCCATGATATATGGGATGATGTTACAGAACACCAAATACCACTTGGCTAATAAATTCTTTGATTAAGGCATATAGACGGTTGTCACATAACTTGACACCCCGCATTTTGATAGTGGCGCTTTACGTTTTTCTTCTGTTTACAGCTGTTTGAATTCGAAATTAGGTCCATGAGTATTCGAACAGTTAGATCGACTCTTTAGGCGATAGATGGTATCGCTTGGCCGGTTGATGCATAACACCGTCCATTTAAATCAATAAAAGGCCACAACTAACTCTAGCCTAAGAGAAGTCTGATACATCACATCTGTTTCCTTCTTGTGACTGCTCTCAGGCTTTGCTAAGTTATTGCAGCCGGTCTGGTGCTGGCTATGTGAGAGTCGTTGCATATCACACAGTTATTTCTCCGAATCTTTGTAGGGAAAGCAGTTAAATTAATGCAGCAGCCACACTATTTTCAGAAATAGAGGAAAACCGTGAATGGTCCACAAGAGGCACCATTCAATTAATTAAAAATTGAGGGCTGCCCAGAAATTTGGGATGTTTATAACAATGAATTTCAGGACATTCTGAATAATTCCAATACTTTTAGTTCCATTGCGGAGGACTTTGACAGGTCACCCTCCAATAATATACACAATCTGAAGACACAGGTTTCGCAGGAGGTCAAAAGATTAAGAGTACAAAATGTTGTGTCCTGTTACGATAGGTTATGTCCAATAGCTGCCTCTGTGGATCCGTGGTAGAGTGTCGGCCTCCGTATCCCAAGATAGCGGGTTCAAACCCGGCAGAGGTAGTCGGATTTTTGAAGGGCGGAAAAAAGTCCATTCGATACTCCATGTCGTACGATGTCGGCATGTAAAAGATCTCAGGTGATACATTTGGTATTTACCTGACAAAATTCATTAAATCTCAGCCATAGACGCCCAAGAGAGATCCGGTTTACTCGGTCTGCCATCTAGTGGGCCTAGAGTAAAACGGAACGTCGAAATTGACGAGCAGACAGCCAGATGGCGTCAAATCGAAATGTCTGCACACGGTAGCTGAGGCCATACGATTATTATTATTATTATTATTATTATTATTATTATGTCCAGTAAAGTTCAATAAACGCTCCAGGTCGTTTGAAGACATTCTGTACCTCCAGCTCTTGCAGAGATTATTTCAGGGACCTTACTGTGCTCTTCCGAGTGTTCAGTCTCTAACTCAAAGCTTCTCTATTTCGCCTTTACCCCCGCAAGAATGAAGAGGGCTGAAGCGCATCTGACTTGCCTATTGTACTCCAATCACTTGTAAGGGGTATCTGCAAATTACTTGTGAGCAGTGCTTCTCTTTAAAGAAAAAAAGTGGCGGCACTCACCCGAACTTCGTCATAAAATGAATCTCTTATCGGGCGAGTTGGCCGTGCGGATAGGGGCGCGCAGCTGTGAACTTGCATCCGGGAGGTAGTGGTTTCGAATCCCACTGTCGGCAGCCCTGAAAATGGTTTTCCGTGGTTTCCCATTTTCACACCAGGCAAATGCTGGGGCTGTACCATAATTAAGGCCACGGTCGATTACTTCCCACTCATTGCCCTATCCTATCGTCCCCATACGACCTATCTGTGTCGGTGCGTCGTAAAACAAATTCTAAAAAAAATCTGAATCTCACACTTCGTTCATATCTCCAGATGTGGTGTCATCTTCTCTTCCAAACGTACTGATTTTACTACTGGCCGATTCTGAAGACATTTTCTCTTCCATCTGTTTTTTATTTTCCTGGTCGTAAACTTGTAAAATCTTGGCACACCTTACGACATAGCAACAATCGGGCCCATCATGATCAAACTTCGAAGCTCCGTCAAGGAAATGTTATTTTTGCCTGCTGAAATTCCCAATAGTGTGCTGTATTGTAACAAGAATGTGAGAGGCTTTGGGTTAATTCGAGCTATATGGGAAGCCTTTTTACAACACTGTAACATATGTATCTCCTTAATAAAAGCAAATAATCCATATACCAGTGTCCTACTTCCACTTCAGAAAGAACTCCAAGCTTCGTGTAAACATTTTAGTCTTCCTCAACCTGAAGTTTTGTCGAAAGCATCAGTTAAGAAGCTTTGTAAAGATCTTAGAATTCGCGAATTTGAAACTTGGAAGACATTACCTGGACGAGGTAGGGGGTTTGAAGTCTTTGCAGATGTATCTGAATGTAACAAGTGGATTTCTTACAAAGCTGGATTATCCACATCTGAATGGATCACCCACCTTAGAATGAACGCAAACGTGCCGGCTTTCCGGATCATTCCAGGCAGAACCTTAGACGGTACCCGATGCAGACACTGCACCGAGGACATGTCTTAGGATTCTGTGATAGAGGAACATTACTACGGAATTCACGCCGTCACATGATGAGGTCTAAGATCGCTAATGCTTTGCGACAGAAAGGGTGGCAAGTGCATGAAGTAATCCCATGCGTGTCCTCAGATGGGTCTACTAGAAGAGGTGATGTTATTGCATATTCTAACACTTGTAGGCATGGCGTAATTATTGACATTCTGTCCGATTTGAGGTTGGTATTCAACAAGCTGAGGAGATGGTTAAAGATACGAAATCTAGATGTGAACCTACTGTTCATTATTTCAAATACAGGTATAAGCTCAAATTCGTTGATGCAATAGGTCTACTGATCGGAGTACGAGCTGCTATACCACGTTTGTTTGAGGAATTTCGAAAACAAAAATCACATTCGTGATCAATAGTCACCATAGTACTAAAGAAGTGTAGTAAAATCCTGAATCCATACCTCTATTACTATATTTTAATATTGTAATTATAATTTTTATGTTACTTATTATTCTCATGTGGGTATACCGAGTCCTTTGGGTCTCCCTCCATTGGAAGACAATTTTGTAAATAAATAAATAAATAAATAAATAAATAAATAAATAAATAAATAAATAAATAAAATTCCCTCTTGAACTGCTGTAAATCTGTCGGTATTTGAGATATTTTCTTCACATTCACTGTTCGCAGATTCAGGAGATACTTCAAAAAATAGTCTTCTATTGTGTACCGGTATAAAATAGTTATTTTATTCATTTCACTTCTCTATCTTGTGAACCGCATGCCACGAACCTACTACGCTGGCGTAGCAGGGGGAGAGGTGATACTCCCACATGGCGCGTCCCAGGTGGCGGATAGGGGGGTCCTAACCGGCTTGCCGGTGGACTTGAAGAAAATAAAATACCTCTCGCGGACCAAACACAAAACCCCCTGTGGGTGGGGCACGCAAACGAAGAATACACCCACGGTATCCCCTGTGCGTCGCAAGAGGCGACTAAAAGGGGTGACCAAGGGATGATTGTCTTGGAACCATGAAACTACTTGTGATTAGTACCACCACGCGGAGAACATCATGGGTTGCTTTTACTTGCGCGTAGTACCACTATGTTAGGTACCAAATAGGTTTGTGATTAGTAGCACACAGGAGCACCGTGCGGTCGGCTTTTGGAGTACCTTCGATCAGTACCGCCATATGAGCAGGACCATGGGATGATAGCTACCATGGTTCTGCCTTGCCTGTGATTAGTACCCACTATATGAGGAGCGCCACGGGATAGTGCAGGTCCCTGTGGTTAGTACTCTTATGTGATGAACACCATAGGTTTGCGTTGCCTGTAAATGGCGCCGCAATGTGAGTAAAACCATACGTCTGTATTACATATTGAATTTCATAACCGGTGAGTAGTACCATAATGTGTGGAATAGCGTGAGTCTCTGCTACTTTTAATTAGTACCGCAATATGACAGATACCATGGTTCTACCTTCCTAGCGATAAGTACCATTATGAGGGGCCGATAACTTGGATATTGGACCCTCTTTGGACTGCAAGCACCATCGATTCAGTGTTATGCTCTAGTAGCAGTCCCTTGGTCAGTAATCCTGTTGTTTTACGTCAGTTTCGGTGAATGTAAGGCATTGCGGGTCGCATTCACTGATTGTTTTAAAGTCATGTCCATCCCTTCATTCTTCGTCCTCACGTTTTGAATTCTGGTCAGTGCAGAATTTGGGACTTTTAATTTGTCATTCCATTTCGTCTCAATTCGTACCATTAGGCGCCGATGACCTCGATGATAGCATCGTCATCATGAACCGCATGCGCTCCTTGCTTCTACTAAATAACTATGAAGTCGCTTGCCTCAGCAGCAAAAAAAAAAAAAAAAAAATGCTTAAGATTTTCAGATTATTTAAAAAACGCTGTTAAATTTAAACGTACATTAACTCCGGATTAACTATGACGATTAGATATTTACTACAGCGAACTCCCGATCATCCGCGTCCGAGTTACCCGTGCACCCCGGCGGTCTACTGTATTATTTATTTATTTATTTATTGATTGATTGATTGATTGATTGATTGATTGATTGATTGATTGATTGATTGATTGATTGATTGATTGATTGATTGATTGATTGATTGATTGATTTATACTAGCGGTCAAAAGTTTTCGATCGCCTATGCACAAAACTAGATACTTTATTTCAATGTACAAACACTTAGTAAAAACAAAATAGACCAACAAAATATATATTTTCTCTCTCTATCATTAAGTAGAATACAATATGGTTTATATTTTAGCCTCTTCAAAGTATCCACCCTTTGCCCTCCGAAAAGCTGCACAAATTCTTGGCATTCTGGAAATAAGATTGTGTAGTGGTTGTGTAGATATTGCATAGCTCTTCAACATTAGTTGACCTCAGTTTTCGGACCTCCCTGTCAAGTTCATCCCATAACAGTTCAATGGGATTTAAGTCTGGTGACTGACTTGGCCAAATCATATTTTTCAGTTCCCCACATTTCTCTTTTCTATTGACATACCCTCTACACAATTTAGAAAAATGTTTGGGGTCATTGTCCTGCTGCAGAACAAACCCACGACCAATAAGCCTCTTGCCAGATGGAACTGCATTGTTGATCAGTATCCTATGATATCCTTCCTTCTTTAATGTCCCATTAATTCGCACTAGATCACCGACTTTATCACCCGGAAAACAGCCCCACACCATAACCGACCCTCCACCATGCTTCACCGTAGGTGTCACACACTGACTCTTCATACGTTCTCCACGAAGTCGACGAACAGACATTCGACGATAGCTCCCAAATACTCCAAACTTCGATTCATCCGCGAATAACACCTTGGACCATTGCTGCACGCTCCAGTTTTTATGTTGCTCTGCCCATTGCATTCTTTTCACCTTATTTTGTGTCCGTAATAAAGGATTTTTGGCCGCTATGCACCCCTTTAAACCTCGTTCACGAAGACTGTGTTGCACTGTAGAGACAGAGATTGGAGCAGCTCGCATATTATTGACTTTCTCGCGAATTTCAGGTGCCGTACGAGTCCTCTGACGTTTACTCTGTACACATATGAACTGATCTTCCCTGTATGATGTTACACGGGGTCTTCCAGATCGCGAAACACTTGCATTGGCACCAGTTTGCTTGAACCGCTGCAATGTATACACCGCTGTAGATTGGGCTACGCCAACTTTTGTTGCTATTGTCCTACTAGAATACCCTTCGTGATGCAGAGTTACAATTACAGCACGTTTTTTAGTTCCAATCTCCTGCTTCCGTCCCATTTGGAGGTAATATGGTATGCACCAGATCAGATACACAAACACACTGCTAGCTGCACACAGTGTACTGAAAACTAATGTGAACTGCTTGCTACACAGACCGTTGAAGGAATGAGGCATATTCGAGTGGACACGTCTTGAGTAAAGACACGTCAGTGTTGTGGTTACTCATCAGCGACCCTCCATGCGGAGAACCGGTCAAATACACAACATAGTCGTTCCGTCTTTACTTGCTTATGGTTATTTTATTATCAGAACAGGGCTATGACAGATTATTTAAAACTGCATCTCTGTTTTAACCATACATCCACAGTTGTGATAGGGGATTGAAAACTTTTGACCGGTAGTGTATTTATTTCACGGCATTGTGAATACGTGTGAACCGCGCGTGAAATTCGAGCGCACTCTCGGCTGCAAGTGTATTCGTGGCGTGCTTTGTTCGGGAATTAAACACTAAGCAGTGCACACTGTATAGCAATATGATATCTGTCGTGGCTACGAAGCGAAAGAATGTACTTTTAACTTTAAAACAAAAGCTTGAATTAATACGAAAGAACTTAAATGAATCTCGAAAGCCGAAGAACATTACTGATTATTTTTCACCAAACAAAAAACCGACATTTTGTATGGTACCTTGTTACCAACAATGAACGTTTAAAGTAATTTTTATATTGGTCTACTTTATTGATAAAAGTGCTCACTGAATGTGTTCGAACAGTGTTCTGTATTAAGTTTTATTGTGCACTAAAATGCACAAAATCTTATTATCCGTGTTTCCGGTTATCCGCGCGAATTTCTACGGTGATTAACCCAGATAATTGAGACTTTGTTGTAGTTGCTCGCTGATACGTTGGTATTAACAGCTCTCGGTGCAATGTTCATGCAGTTATTTTATCCTCGACCGGGCGAGTTGGCCGTGCAGTTAGAAGCGCGCAGCTGTGTGCTCGCATCCCTGTCGACAGCCCTGAAAATGGTTTTCTGTGGTTTCCCATTTTCACACCAGGCAAATGCTGGGGCTGTACCTTAATTAAGTCCACGGCCGCTTCCTTCCCATTCCCAGACCTTTCCTGTCCCGTCCTCGCCGTAAGACCTATCTGTGTCGGTGTGACGTAAAGCAACTAGCAAATACTGTATATATATGTAACCTTGACAAGAACAGTTCGTTTGCTGAAGGGTGAGGAAAACAACCTCCTACTCTGTCGCATTCCAGTAGCCAGAAATGTGGAAGGATAAGAAAGAAACAGGCGAGCAATATCTCTTTCTTTTTATTTAACTCCGAAATGATGACACCAAATGGTTTGCAGGAAAAGCATCATAATTTTAGAACGGCAGTTTGCAGTAACTTCGATCATGTGGTCGTACGCGTATATCTATAATAACGCCGGGCTCAGTGGCGGCTCGGACGGTAGAGCACTGGCCTTCTGAGGCCAACATGGTAGGTTTGATCCTGGTTCAGTCCGGTGGTGGTTGAAGGTGCTCAAATACGTCAGCCTCGTGTCGGTAGATTTACTGGCACGTTAAAGAACTCCTGCGGGACTAAATTTCGGCACTTCGACGTCTCCGTAAACCGTAAAAGTAGTTAGTGAGGCGTAAATCAAGTAACATTATTACTGTATTATCTATAGAAACGTAACAAAAGCGAATAAACACGCTTCATTTAAGCCATAACTAGATATCGGATTTATATGCAAATGCATATGTTGTTTGTCGATTTGTAGACTTCCAAAACCGACCAGGAGGTGCGTTTGAAGGTTAAACTGGAAGAATTATTAAGTTTTTTTTTACAAGTTGCTTTACGTCGCACTGACACAGATAGGTCTTATGGTGACAATGGGATAGGGAAGGGCTAGGAGTGTGAAGGAAGCGGCCGTGGCCTTAATAAATGTGAAAATGTGTGAAAATGGGAAACCACGGAAAATCATCTTCAGGACTGCCGATAGTGGAGTTCGAAACCACTATGTCCCGAATACTGGATACTGGCCGCACTTGAGTGACTGCAGCTATCGAGCTCGGTAATTATTAAGTTTAATAGTGCATATATTTGAAATTTGTGCATACATTTCAAATTTCGGACTTATTGTGCATGTTTCCGACTTCTATTGTGCATATTTTAGCATGTTTTACGAGCAGTCTTCAAGAAAATAAGGAAGTTAATGCCGTGAACACTTTCCGCAATGAAACGGTTCAGAGGGAACTGGCACTTATCAAGGCACACTTCCAAACCATATCAGAATCAGTCAGGAAGTTAGAAATACGTAGGTTGCGTCTTGGTGTTTGGCTGGACATTATGGAGAACGTGAAGCGTGAACTGAAAGGTATTCGAAGAAACCTCGGACACGTCCTTGAACGATTACCGCGCTACATTATGGCAGCTGGTACTGATAATGTGGATGTACCAGGATGTTTAACACCTATAGCCTGCGTTAGGAACTGCAGTTGAAATGAACTCAGTAAACCTACATTGTGCAATGTGGATGTTTTAAACCACTTGTTTTCTCAATTTTATTTCGTAAGTC
The DNA here is from genome assembly GCF_040414725.1 of Anabrus simplex. Lineage (NCBI taxonomy): Eukaryota > Metazoa > Arthropoda > Insecta > Orthoptera > Tettigoniidae > Anabrus > Anabrus simplex. The sequence continues at coordinate 146,052,051 of NC_090269.1, read as the reverse complement.
CGAGTTCTAAGAAAAGTCCTCTCAGTTTTAATTACTACGTTGATGAAATGAAAGTTCCTTATGGGAATCACTGTAAGTACCTAGGTGTTAATATAAAGAAAGATCTTCATTGGGTTAATCACATAAATGGGATTGTAAATAAAGGCTCCAGATCTCTGCACATGGTTATGAGAGTATTCAAGGGTTGTAGTAGGATGTAAAGGAGAGGGCATATAAGTCACTGGTAAGACCCCAACTAGAGTTTGGGACCCTCACCAAGATTACTTGATTCAAGAACTGGAAAAAATCCAAAGAAAAGCGGCACGATTTGTGCTAAGTGATTCTCGACAAAAGAGTAGCGTTACAAAAATGTTGCAAAGTTTGGACTGGGAGGACTGGGAAGACGAGTTGCTCGAGCTGTCAGTGGAGAGATGGCGTGGAATGACATTAGTAGACGAATAAGTTTAAGTGGTGTCTTTAAAAGTAGGAAAGATCACAATATGAAGATAAAGTTGGAATTCAAGAGGACAAATTGGGGCAAATGTTCGTTTATAGGAAGGGGAATTAGGGATTGGAATAACTTATCAAGGGAGATGTTCAATGAATTTCCAAATTCTTTCCAATCATTTAGATAGGGAATCTGTCACCTGGACGACTGCCTTAAATGCAGATCAGTTGTGATTGATTGATTGATTGATTGATTGATTGATGGATGGATTGATTGATTGATTGATTGATTGATTGATTGATTGATTGATTGATTGATTGATTGATTGATTGATTGATTGATTGATTGATTGATTGATTGATTGATTGATTGATTGATTGATTGATTGATTGATTGATTGATTGATTGATTGATTGATTGATTGATTGATTGATTGATCATTCTCCGCATTGAAGTTAGTTTTAACAGACGAACACCACTGATTTAGACCAGAAAACTTGGAGAAGTATAATACAAATAAAATTATGGGCGGGAAGAGTAGGGTGTCTTCGTATCTCAGACGGCAGCGCGTCGGCCTCTCGCCGCTGGGTTCCGTGTTTCAAATCCCGGTACTACATGTGAGATTTGTGCTGAAAAAAGCGGAGGCGGGACAGGTTTTTCTCCGGGTACTCCGGTTTTCCCTGTCATCTTTCATTCAAGCAATACTCTCTACGATCGTTTTAGTTCATCTGTCGGTCATTAATCATTGGCCCAGAGGAGTGTGACAGGCCTCGGCAGCCGGCACAATTCCTATCCTCGCCGCTCATTCATTCCATCCCTGACCCGGTCATTGATCGGAAAACAGGTTGTAAGTTTTCATTTTCAAGAGTAGGGTGTGTAGTGTAAAATGTAAGAGGAATGTGTACTTACGTGTGTGTGTTTTTTTACGATTTTCTTACAATCTTACTGATTTTTCATGTGTATTAAGTAACACGGTCCGCCTCTGTGGTGTAGTGGTTAGTGTGATTAGCTGCCACCCCCAGAGGTCCGGGTTCGATTCCCGGCTCTGCCACGAAATTTGAAAAGTGGTACGAGGGCTGGAACGGGGTCCACTCAGCCTCGGGAGGTCAACTGAGTAGAGGTGGGTTCGATTCCCACCTCAGCCATCCTGCAAGTGGTTTTCCGTGGTTTCCCACTTCTCCTCCAGGTGAATGCCGGGATGGTACCTAACTTAAGGCCACGGCCGCTTCCTTCCCTCTTCCTTGCCTATCCCTTCCAATCTTCCCATCCCTCCACAAGGCCCCTGTTCAGCATAGCAGGTGCGGCCGCCTGGGCGAGGTACTGGTCATTCTCCCCAGTTGTATCCCCGACCAAGAGTCTGAAGCTCCAGGACACTGCCCTTGAGGCGGTAGAGGTGGGATCCCTCGCTGAGTCCGAGGGAAAAGCCGAACCTGGAAGGTAAACAGATGATGATGATGATGATGATGATGATGATTAAGTAACACACTGTGTCCTATCCAGGCGACGTGTACTTACTGTTTTAGCAGTGAACACTAATAGATCTCACAAACTACGCAGGGATTTCTATTGCTGTGATTATACGCAGGGATTGTTTGTTCCAGTGGAACAGCCGCAGCCGTAAGTAATGTGATTTTTTGTTTTTCTTTCAGTTATTTATTAATGATCATGATTTATGTATTGGTGTGAGTGAGTCGCGTGAGTCTGGTAAAGGAATGTTACGTTTGCGTTTCATACACGTGTTTCATAGCATGAAAATAAATGCACACTTATATGCATATTTCACCACTTTTTGCAGCGTAGTTGCTTGCTTATATTGGTGATGATGTCTAGCCATAAGCCAACACGTCATAGGAAATGTGATAGGAATATTCCGAATAATATTATCTGTACCGGGCGGTACACCTCCACGCCGCTAATTTAAAATTTGCGCCAGTTGAAACTCCTCTGCTGGAGGAAGTCTGAACTTTATTGACGGTATTAATTTTCAAGTTTCTCAGAAGATGTTACTACTTGGAAAGTTTGGAGTTTTTGAACTGTGCCACTTTTGATGTATTTTTGTTTTACCGGTAGTAAGAAGTGTGAACTTTCTCGTCTAGAGGACACTACTGAAAAATTACTATGGTGCACCCTAGTGCGATGTGAAAGAACTGCTTTTTGGAGAAATTTGTATTTCAAAAGTTTGTTTCTTGTTAAATTTCTTTCTGTTATTGTTTAAGTTGGCTGTATACCCCTCTCTTTCCCCTTGTTTTGTATTTAGCCAATCCCGAATTTCTTTAATTAATTTCTGACCAATCTGATGTATCTTCCCCCAACTTGAATATGCTGCTTATCCCTAACCAATAAAGTGATTGTGGGAGGGTGTTTTCTTCCCTGAAACGCCTTGAACTTTCCGCGAGAATATATAAACTGCTGATTTTAGGGTCTCGGGGCCACTTCTGTTCCATCTTTTAATGTGTAAAGTACATAGCAGGGTGCGGGAAGCGCCTCTTTCTTCGGGGAGCAGTTCTACACCAAGGTAATGGCCTTTTAATAACTTCTTTCCTTGCTAGCTCAGCAGTTTAACTCTCGGGGCGGGTCCGAAGCGTTTCTATCATGTAACCTTTTCCTAAAATGTAACTACTCTTAGCATCTGTTATCTTTTAAAGCTACATATTGGGATAGAGAGTGCTTAACCCTCTCGAGCTCCCACTCATTTTGTTTTGAGGTGAACTTATTTCTCACAACCGATTCTTCCTTAATTGTAAAGTAAATTGTCCTTTTCTAAAGTCACCTCAGTAGTATGGGATTAGCCCTTGCGTTAGTGGCCTAGAGCCAAATTAGGTTTTGAAACAAATACATTAGGAGTGCAGATCGCCTCCTCTCAAATTGTTATTTTAGAGGTCATGTAATTAACCTTTTTCATTTAATAGACCTCAGTAGGTTGGGTATGTTACCCCTGTGTCTATGTCCTGAGAGGACAACTTGAAGGTGGAGTTTGGTGTGGCCTTTGAGAGGCCTAAAGGTTGAGAGCGTGTGGCTCTTTCTTGAAAATTGAGTGTTGTATGCCTCGAGGAGGCTTTTCTGTGTAATTTGGAGCAAGTGCTCCTGAACATGAATGGGGTTTTCTGCGCCTCTGGTAAAACTTATTTTTGGAGTAAAATTGGGCTAATTGCCCTAGAAGTGTGAATTCAGGGCTCGAAGCCCAAATACTGTAAATACTGTAATTGCTCCTTTTGTTGCCTTGCTACTCTGTACCTCCGTACTTGTTTTATTTCTTAATTTTGAAAAGGAAATATAACCTTGTTAAATTTTACATTAACTTTGATTCCGTAGTTTGAGACCCGTTCAAGCCCGCACCTTCTTTCACCTCTACCTACCGCTAAAACACGGTAACATTATCCAATTCATGTTTTGTTTCCTTCGAGGAAAAGATACGGGTACTGTTGCGTACCGCCACCATGGAAGCACTGCTTGTGAGACTCGTAAAGAAAACTACTGCAAGTGTCTTGCTTAGTGAGGTGTAACCCCAGTGAGCTTCTCGTGCTGGAACATCGCCCCGGTGTGAGGATGTACTCACCCTCCGGGCTGGTAACCACCATGTCCAAAGAACAACGTTTTGCCCACATTTAAATGAACACTTAAGTTGATGAGCTCCATTTCCGGGAATTAAATTACAGCATCATCTGTCTAATAAGCCGCACGAGATTACTCTCCGCTCGCAGTAATTAGAGAGTGGAAAACTTGACTTGGAAATGCTACGAGGTCACTTTCAAAAGTAAACATGATAGCACTGAAGAAATTGCCACTGGTGGAGGACCTCAGAGACAGTCAAAACTAATTGTCTGCTGTGAGAAGCGGGAGAGCCCAGTTTCTTTCTTCAAATATTCATTTCTGAAAGCGCAGCCCGCCCGCCATGTTCGTTGGTCTGACACAGTTCGAGTACATTGTCACGACTGGCCGGCACGGTAGGGGAGGTGGTGGTATACACTCACTAGATTGCTAGCTTAAAGTCAAATCTCTCAGCAGTGATCATATGGAGTGAGGGTTTATCACGCTGTTGATGGTGATTCGTCCGTCGGATGGAGACGTTAAGTCTTGAGCAGACTTCTCTTAGTGTTATTCGACAGGACTAGGCCATGTGCCGACACCGGATTTCGCCCCTTCCCTACCTCTTCGTCATCAACAACTCCCACCCAATCCGCAGGTCGCCCATGGGCGTCATATAGAGCTACCTGCACCAGGTGAGCCAAACCTTTACTCGGATACTATTTCTTCTTGTACCATATCCTGACTGGATGTCGGCTGTCATCAGAGCGATCTTGTTCTTGTTCTCAGCAACTCGGAGAAGAGTGGAGGTGCTGGCTGATCCCACACCATTCTTGTAGATTCCGTAGCCAGGATATTCTCCTTTTTCCTCTTCTTCTCCTTCCTTCTATTTTACCTTGTAAGATAAGCTGAAGGAGTCCATATTTATCATTTCCAATGATATGACAAAAATACTTTTCTTCTTTTTGATTTTGTGCATGACTTCTAGCACTTTGTTCAGACGTCCGAGTACTTCATTGTTACGTATTCTGTCAACCCACGATATTCTGAGCAGGCGCCGGTAGCACCACATCTCAAAGGATCGAAATAGTTTTGGTGGTGCTCTCTGTTAGGGTCCTGCAGCCTCCGTGACTCAGGCGGCAGCGCGTTCCGTGGCTCAGATCTCCGTCACTCCATGTGAGATTTGAGCTGGACAAAGCGGAGGCCGGACAGGTTTTTCTCCGGATACTCCGGTTTTCCCTGTCAATTTTCATTCCAGCAACACTCGCCAGTGTCATTTCATTTCATCTGTCAGTCATTAATCATTGCCCCAGAGGAGTGCGACAGGCTTCGGCACCCGGCACAGTTCCCATCCTCGCCGCTAGATGGGGATTTCATTCATTCCATCCCTGGCCCGGTCACTGACTGGAAAACAGGTTGTAGGTTTCCTTTCTCTCTTAGATTCCAAGTTCTGTCATCATAAAATAACACAATACATAACACTGAAATAAACGGAGATGGTGATTGATCTTAAAGTTCCTGTTACAGAGAAATTTACTCATTGTCTTGAATGCAGTTCTTGCCTGTACAGTGAAAATGAAAATTCACAGCCTGTTTCCAGTCACTTGACGGGTCAGGAATGAAATGAATGAAACCCCCATCTAGCGGCGAGGATAGGAAATGTGCCGGCTGCCGAGGCCTGCGCACTCCTCTGGGGCAATGATAAATGACTGACAGATGAAATGAAATGTTAATGGAGAGTGCCGCTGGAATGAAAGATGACAGGGAGAACCGGAGTACCGGGAGAAAAATCCGCCCCACCTCCGCTTTCTCCAGCACAAATTTCACATGGATCACCGAGATTTGAACCCTGGTATCCAGCGGTGAGAGGCTGACGCGCTGCCGCCTGAGCCACGGAGGCTCTCTGCCTGTACAGTGCTGGACCTAATTTCGAATGCATTATTCCAGCTGTGATCAAGTACGCTGCCGAGGTACTCGCTCCAGTCATGTGCCAGCTACTGTCAAGTTAACAGGTTAAATGACGTGTTTGCTTACGACTATTTTCTTGTTTATACGCAGACGTACCCCTGTGGGTGGGGGACGCAGACGGTATCCCCTGCCTGTAGTAAGAGGCGACTAACAGGGACCCCAGGGGGCCCTCAACTTGGGAGCGTGGGTTGGTGACCCTGGCATTGCTTCGACTTATTTGTGCAGGCTCCTCACTTTCATATATCCTGTCCGATCTCCCTTGGTTAACTCTTGTTCTTTTCCGACCCCGACGGTATTAGAGCATTCAAGGCCTAGGGAGTCTTTTATTTTCTTCATCTGGTTCTTCATTTTTTGAAGTGACAGATTCCTTTTTTTTTCCTTCTTTTTCCTCTCTCTAACCCCTGTGGGTGAGGGACGCAGACGAAGAATACACCCACGGTACCCCCTGCCTGTCGTAAAAGGCGACTAAAAGGGGCGACCAAGGGATGATCGAATTAGAAAGATGAAACTACTTGTGATTAGTATCATCACGCGGGGAAAGCCATGAGCCGCCTTTATTTGCGAGTAGTACCACTATGTTATTAGTAGCAACAGAGAGCGGTTCACTGTGGGTTTTCCAGTACCTGTGATTAGTACCACTATATGCGGAACATCACGGGCTTACGTTGCCTGTGATGAGTACCACTATATGAGCGACACTGTTGGTCTGCGTTGCCTGTGATTTGCACCCACTATGTGAGGAACGGCACGGGATAGTACGAGTCCCTGTGATTAGTACACCTATGTGAGGTGCACCATGGGTTTGCGTTGTCAACGATTGGCGCCATTATGTGAGAAACACCATAGGTCTGCGTTACCTGTACGACTTACAATACTTGTGAGTAGCACCATAATGCTTGGAGCACCGTGAGTTTTCGCTATCTTTGATTAGTACCGCAATTTGAGAAATATCATCGTTCTACTTTACTAGGGATAAGTGCAAATATGAGTGACCTTTGACCTGGATATTGAACCCCTTTAGACTACAAGCATCATCGATTCAGGATTGTGCTTTGGAAGCAGTCCCTTGGTCAGTAATACTGTTTCTGGGAAGGTGAGGCATTGCGGGTCGGATGCCCTGATTGTTTTAAATTCATATTCATCCATTCATTCTTCATCATCACGTTTTGAATTCTAGTCTGTGCATGAATTTTGTACTTTTATATTGTTATTCGATTTCGTCTCATTTCGTACAATTATGGACCGATGACCTAGACGTTAGGTCCCTTTAAACAACAATCATCATCATCATCATCATCAAATACAGACGTGTTGCAGCACTCTGTTCAACTATACTTTTTAGTAATGTCTGCAGATCTTCAGCACTTTTTGCAAGCAGAGCACTTATCATCTGCATGATTGTGATCCCATTAACAACGATGCCCTCGTGTTTTCGTTCCAGTGCTTCAGAAAATACCCTTTCAAAGTAGATACAGAAGAGGAGTGGGGATAGGATACAGCCTTCCCTCACTCCTTGCTTTTTTTCTTTAATAGCACAGGTGATCGTGTTGTCAACCTTAACTGATGCGTTGGCAATAATTCGGTTATCCCACTATCCATGTAGGATATGCAGAATGGGCCTACACATTGCCTTTTTTTAGTGAAATATACACGATTCCTTAGTTCTTCATGAAGAGTTCGCGCAGTCGTGTACCGTACAAGATATAAGATGTAATCGAGAATAATTCATCTTATGCCTACCTATGTGTTGGGAATTGCAGGTTATCTTCGATATTGATAAGACGAGAGTATCGAAGCTTTAGATAACCTAAAATGTGTTAAAACACGAGTTCTCAAACTATGTAACGTGTTCTTTTAATCTACCTAGGACGTTGTATTGATTTCAGATTACCTCCCGCGTCAAAAAGTTCAACTACACAACTGCTATGTAAGAAGGACGTACACAATTCAACGTGCCTATTCATGCCATTACTCTCCGACGTGCGTTCCTTCTTCTAATAGATTGTGTCTTTAAATATGTATCGCCGAGAAGCATCTGTGCTGTAGGGAACATGCGGGCTAGTCCAGATAAGACTCGCGTACGCCTGCACGCTCGCTTGAGGCACACAGGATGTTTACTGTCTCTAGCCACTATTAATTATATTAAACGTACGAAAATATAATTACTATCAGAAATCAGTGAAGATCTAAATGGAATTAGCATTAATGAAAGAAAAAATACATTCAAGATAGAATAAAATTCAGAACCTTAATTCACTAACACAAATGTTCTGTAGAGCCCATCCGACTAAATACAGGATGGACGGGACAGCGCAGCGAGAGGATAAAGAGATATTGGGAAGAGAAGAAGAAACAAAAAGTGCCAATAAGTTCTGACGCGCTCCTTAGTTGGTCATAAAAATCTAATATAATAATAATAATAATAATAATAATAATAATAATAATAATAATAATAATAATATGGTAAAGGCAATTTGATTTGACCCCATCAATGCCTGTAAATTGCGACGTGTCCAATGACGTGGCTGAGTAAACACCAAACGTGTCACCGTGGTCAACAGAGGGAGGTAGTCGTAGATGACCACAGGGCCGTTGTGCTCTGGTCAGCTTTCCGTGTTGGACAGTGTGATGTTTGCGAGGGCCTCCTCTTTCCTTCGCGGACACATATTCTTCTTTCTTTCATACGATTAACAGGTGTACTTCCACTTCAGGGGAGACGTGCACGAAAATTCATTGATTTTCTAAATTTTCCGCAAATTGGACACTATTTGAGTTAGAATCATGAAACTTTGCACGCTGATTTAAATACTTTGTTCTCAGCTATAAACATTAATAAGTTAATTTAGATAACACTTTTTAAATATTTCTAATTTCATTTTGGTGATATTGACGTACCATTTTTTCAGCAACTTGTTCTTAGAACGTGATGATTGAATGCCTGCGAGCGTTTTTAAACTCATGCCTGTTTCGATTTAAAAAAAAATTAAATTACTTTTCAATTTAAAAAATTCACAAAAAATCATATATATTAAACTCCTAAGTCTATAAAATGACATTTCGTAATTTCCTTGCAGGAAATGTGTATCAAGTTCCAGATTGGTACCTTCAGTAATTCAAAAGAAAAAGGTACATTGGTCATGGGAAAAAGAAATATAGGAAATGACGGTTAAATTTCACAATACGAAACTCGCACTTGATCTCTCAAATTAAAAGAAACTTTTCGTGGTGATCGTCATGCTTGGCCGAATGGAATTGACGCTTCACAGCCTTCTACAATACTGCTAAGTGCGATGCCGTCAACCGCCTGACAAAACAGACGTAAAGAGTTCAGCGAAGATAAAAAGAGCAATACATGAACAAAGAGGGCGTGGCACCTGATGCACATGTGTTAGGAACTGAATTCAACTAAATCCTTTTGGGACTAGATTTCCAACATAATTAGCTACCAATTTCAGCAACAAAAATAGTTTTGAAGGATTTCGTGCTCGTGTCCCCTTAAGAAGTAGGTAGCGAGACATTAGGAAATCCCTTCAATTTACTTATAACTATTTTTCATAACATTCACATTTCGTGAACCAACAACCAATCACTTGTAAACAAAAGCTCCAATTGCATGAAAATCCTGCACAGAACTGACTTTCGGAGTGGCACAATGCACTACAGCTATCCGAAACATTCCTTCAACTCCACCGACCGCTATCGGGGACATTTCGAGAGACAGAGAAAATTGTACACTAATGGCCAGCTGCATAGAAGATTTATCCAGGATCAAGCAACGAAATTAAACTTCAGTCAAGGTGAACTTGGTAATCCAAGATCATTTCAGCGTGACCTAAGATCAAATTTAACTGGCGAATTTTCTCGGATTAACCTTTAATGAACTTAGATTAGTGGAAGCAACAGATTTACTCGTATTTACCTTTAAAATAAAGGAGGGTGTTGATATTTGCAATTGCATGTGGAGAAATGAGTGTATGGGTGATATTTCCCCAACAAAGCTACCGGTGCCGACACTATAGGTCCTCTTTTCCTAAAATATACTGCCAGCACTCTTTGCGTCCCTCTCTCTAAATTATTTAACAGATGTTTTGCCGCGGGCTATTTTCCTATTACCTGGAAACAGGCAAATATTGTTCCACTTCTCAAATCAGGCAACAAATTTAATGTTTCATCTTACCGACCAATCTCTATTCTCCCCACACTATCCTTTATCTTTGAAAAAATTATACACCAGCGTCTCCTCGCATTCACTTTGTCGTATATCTCAACCAAGCAGCATGGTTTTCTACCAGGTGGCTCTTGTCTAACAAACCTGGCCACTCTGCATAGCTTTGCATCACACGCTATTGCAGCTAAATCACAGCTGGATATCTGCTACGTAGACATTTCGAAAGCTTTCGATTCTGTTGACCATACTCTGTTGCTCCATAAACTCTCCGAACGATTTAATATACAAGGCAGTCTTCTGACCCTTCTTGCTGGCTTCCTACATAACCGTTGGCAGAGGGTGGTAATATCAGGCACTTCATCCTCATGGTTACCAGTCACCTCCGGTGTCCCACAAGGCAGTACTCTTGGCCCCTTGCTGTTTTCTTTGTTTATGGACGATCTGCCGAGCGAACTCAACGAAACAGCGAATACCCTACTCTTTGCTGACGAATGCAAGATATTTAGGGAGATCTGGAATCCAGCAGATGCAGCTCTGCTACAGTCATCGCTTAATGCCCTCTCGAACTGGTGCCGTACTTGGAAACTTATCCCCAATCCACAAAAATGCAGCCACATGACCATAACTCTGCGTAAATCTCCTCTACCGACATCATATTACCTACTCGACAAGCCCATCACCGTGGTTACGCAACAGCGTGACCTAGGTGTAATATTCGATACAAAATTACAATTTAAGACCCATATAGGAACATATACAACCAAGGCTATGAAATTACTAGGCATTCTATTTCGCTTCACAGAAATTTCTGACCCCGTTGCTCTTCGTCACTTCTTCCTCACGATCGTTCAACCTCTCTTAAACTACTGCTCTCCGATTTGGACAACAGCCGCCCCCTCCAATACCAAGCAGTTAGACAGAGCAGTGTCCTTCTTTGCTGCAATTGTAAGGAACAGAAATCCCAAGCTCAGAAATCTGTCTACGCAGCAGGTATTAATGGCAATTAATGTGTCACCACTACACATCAGGCGGCAGGTAGCTGACCTGAGTTTCCTCCACGAGATCTTAAATGGACATTACCGCTCGGAACATCTTGTTTCTCTCTTCTCTCTCCGCGTTCCTTCCCGCTCCACCAGAACCAAAGACCTTTTCCACATTCCCCACACTCAGCACTCAATACTTCAACGATCTTTCCTAATCCGCCTCCCAACACTCTTTAACAATATTAATAGGAGACAAGAGCTTGATATAGCATCAAATAAAAGTGTATTCGAGAGGTGTGTGAATAGTATCTTAAAGATAAGTTGATGTGAAGGGATTATACCGCCACCTTGATCCACGACGACTTGGCTATGAACATGGACATTCTCATGGTTTTCGATTTGGACAGTTATTAGTAGGATGTGTACCTGATCTTGTTATATTTTGTTATGTTTGTTATATTTTATTATGAAAGTTTACGTCTGTTAAATAGTCTGTTGACAGTGCAATTGAAATTTGCTCAGTGTAGCTGTATCTTGTGCTTCGTGAATAAATAAATAAATAAATAAATAAATAAATAAATAAAAGTATGTGTACTGTAGTATACGTATAATGAAGTGAAGAACACTAAATATTACATTATTATTGTTAGCTTAATTGATTAAATTATTTTCGGATTACTATGATATTCAGTCTGAAAACGAAGATTTTTAATTTCGGCGGGCTCCTCGTATATTTCAACATAGAAGTGATCTCTTGAAATTAACATCCTGGAGTTATATTCAGCAGCAATTTCTCTTCAAGGACCCTGTTTCCTTTTGAAAGTGACGCTATCTCAGTTATTGCTTTATGATTGTGAACAAGATCGAGAAACATCTCTCTTTTCTTTGTGAAAAATTTTCTGCGCGCAATCTTTTATTTCTCTTTCATTATTCTTTTGTTTGTACAGCACTATATAATTGAGACATATGAAAATCTAAGATGCGATATAACTACTCTTTGCCCTCCCATTTTGCTGTTCTCAGACGTCTTTCTGTGATCTCAGATCAGCACATGATCTAAGACTTAGAGTTATACAACGCTGGTAGAGAATAAAACTACGTTCATTTCTGAAGTTGGATCAAAAGTGAACCACGGCTGACCATTTTTATGCAACCGGCTCTAAGTCAGTCACTGGCGCTAGGGACTATGAGAACCCGTAACCTTTGGGTCTGATAGGGAACCTAGTGACCTGACCAGGGGTTTACCACACAGCGGTACTCTCTCCTACAGTAGATAGTTCGCAGTTTCTACTTGGGCTAGGTAACGTGTCGCCTAGTTGCGGTGAGAGGAGTGGGGGTGGAGGGAGTCTCCTCTACTTTGTTGGAAAAAAAAAGTTTGTTCTATTTTAGCCGCGTAGACCTAGGACTTATACAAACATATACAAACCCTGTTGTCTTTTCACCTACTTATTTGGTTTAATTTCTTTAATTCATTAAAAAATGGCCTGGCGGAAACACGCGCAAAATGTCATGCGTTGCAGCTAACCGATTCGTACAGCGCCACGGAAAGTAGTAGCGACTCGGGAAGCAGGGTGTGTCAAATACTGAATGTTTATTACATAATCACATCGTACATCCGTTCAACTGTAATCTTTCTTTCTTTCTTTCTTTCTTTCTTTCTTTCTTTCTTTCTTTCCTTCTTAATCTGTTTAACCTCCAGGGTTGGTTTTTCCCTAGGATCTCTGCCGCCTCAAGGGCAGTGTCCTGGAGCGTAAGACTTTGGGTCGGGGATACAGTTGGGGAGAAGGACCAGTATCTCGCCCAGGCGGTCTCACCTGCTGTGCCGAACAGGGGCCTTGTAGGGGTATGGGAAGATTGGAAGGGATAGACAACGAAGATGGAAGGAAGTGGTCGTGGCCTTAAGTTAGGTACCATCCCGACATTTGCCTGGAGGAGAAGTGGGAAACCACGGAAAACCACTTCGAGGATGGCTGAGGTGGGAATCGAACCCCTCTACTCAGTTGACCTCTCGAGGCTGAGTGGACCCCGTTCCTGCCCTCGTACCACTTTTCAAATTCAGTGACAGAGCCGGGAATAGAACGCGGACCTCCGGGGAGAACAGCCAATCATACCAACCACTACACCACAGAAGCGGACTTCAGTTGTAATACATGTTTGTGATATTTCACTGTGTAGTGTTAAATCAGAATGTCAAGTATTATTATGGCAGTTAAATTGGTAAAGTGTCAACCTTCATATCTCTGTAAATATTTTCGAAGAGAGAATTTATATATATATAATTTTGTAACCCTACCCCCTCCCCCCGTACTTATTGTTGTGCCCCATCACTTCTAGTTCCCAGTCGCCACTACTGTGACCCACAGTTCACCTCGAGACTTAATGCTGGGACAACATAAAAATGCGGGGTCACGGAGGCGCTCTGTTATGCATGCACTCGTGATATTAAAAGTGCATTCTGCAACTCAGCCGCGTTCTGACAGGAGAACAAGCAGTCAGTCTGTGTTCACACCTACCACATTTACTTGGGATCAGATGACTGATGGTGATGAAGGGCCGACCGAGGGCCACGAACGGCGTCTAATATCGTCGGGGTCGGAAGAGAACAAGAGTTGACCAAGGAAGGTCGGATAGGAAAGATGAGACTGGCACAAGTAAATGGAAGTCGTTTCCTGGATTTTATCTGCGATTTTTCTGTAACTAGATAGTTTTCATGTGATTGCTCTTTCATCCAAATTCCATTTTCCCACTTTTGTCTTAACATTTTTCCCAGCATTTTCCTTCCTTGTTTATCGATCATCTTTATTCGAGATTTGCCACCAATTATAATAGTTTCAGATGAATAAAGTGCTTCTATTTTAACTACTGTGTTATAATGTCGTAATTTAGCTTTTATGATACAGTTCTTTTATTGCATCAGTTTCAAGTAATTTTGTATGCTCTTTGAAGTTTCTCAATTCTGACCATTCAGGCAAGGAGACGATTATTATTATTGTTACCGTGTTTTTGTGGTAGTTATGCGTGAAAGAAGGTGCGGGTGTGAACGGGTCTCAAGCTACGAAATTATAGTGCATGTAAAATTAACAAGGTTATATTTTCTTTTCCAAATAAAGAAATAACAATCATGGCAGGTACAGAGTAGCAAGGCAATAAAAATACAATTACAATATTTACAGGATTTGGGCTTCGAGCCCCAGCCTCACACTTCTTGAGCAATTAGCCCAGTTTTACCCCAAACACAAGTTTCAACAGAGGGGCAGAAAACCCCATTCATGCCTAGGAGCACTTGCTCCAAAATACACAGTAAGGCCTCCTTGAGGCACGCTGAAAACAAAATTTTCGGGAAAAGAGCAACTTGCTCTCAAAATTCAGGCCTGTCAAAGGCCACACCTAATTCCACCTTCAAGCTGTCCTCCAAGGACATATACACAGGGGTAAAATACCCAACCTACTGAGGTCTATTAAATGAGAAGAAGGTTAATTACATGACCTCTAAAATAACAATTAGAGAGGAGGCGATCTGCACTCCTAATGCATTTGTTTTTAAAACCTAATCTGGCTCTAGGCCACTAATGCAAGGGCTAATCCCATACTACAGAGGTGACTTTAGAAAAGAACAATTTGCTTTACGTTAACGAAGAATAGGTTGAGAAAAATAAGTTCACCTCAAAACAATATGATTGGGAACTCGAGAGGGTTAAGCACTCTCTATCCCGATATGCAGTTTAAAGATAGAATAGATACATTTTAAGGAAGGTTACATTATGGAAAAACTTCGGACCCGCCCCGAGAGTTAAACTGCTGAGCTAGCAAAGAAAGAAGTTATTAATCGGCCATTACCTTGTTGTTGACCGCTGCCGAAGAAAGAGGCGCTTCCCGCCCCCTGCTATGTACTTTACACACTGAAAGATGGAACAGAAGTGGCGCAGAGACCCTCAAATCAGCAGTTTATATACTCTCGCGGAAAGTTCGAGGCGTTTCAGGAAGGAAAACACCCGCCCACAATCTTTTTATTGGTGGATAACGAAAACCCCTACACAAGATGAAGAAGAAACACATTATTGGTGGAAAATTAATTTAAGAAATTCGGGATTGGCTAAATTCAAAACAAGGGGAAAGAAAGGGTTAATATTGCCAACTTAAACAATGACTAAAAGAAATTTAGCAAAGAACAAACTTTTGAAATTAAATTTTCTCCCAAAAAACAGTTCTTTCACTCCGCACTAGGGTGCACTATTGTTGATCTTCAGTAGTGTCCTCTAGAAGAGAAAGTTCACACTTCTTACTACAAGCAAAACAAAAATACGTCGAAAATGACACAGTTCAAAAACTCCAAAATTTCCAGGTAGTGACATCTTCTGAGAAAGTAGAAAATTAATACCGTAGATAAAGTTCAGACTTCCTCCAGCAGAGGAGTTTCAACTGGCGCACATTTTAAATTAGCGGCGTGGAGGTGTACCGCCCGGTACAATTATTATTATTATTATTATTATTATTATTATTATTATTATTATACCGGGAGGTACACCTCAACGCCGCGCATTCAAAATCAGCGCCGTAAGAATCTCCTCTATGGATCAAAAGGTGAAACTGATACTACACGAACTTCGAACTTTAATCAGAAGATATCACCACTGAAATATTAAGTAATTTTGTTACTGTGCAGTTTCCTAAACTGATTGAATTTCTCCTTGTTTTGTTCTGCTATACATCAAGAAGTTTGGACATTTTTCTGCATATGACACTACTAAAAACTACAGTCTAGCTCGAGCGGTCGAGGAGAGAGGTTGCGTAGCGAAGTGCGTGCTGTAAACATGGTCCGCATTGAACAGTACCGGGCCGCTATTGGGAAATGGCAGGCAAGGCAGAAGAAGGAGGCCAGGAGTGGATTGGTGACGGACGGATTGAAAATGAGTGAAGCGGTGCTGGTGGTGACAGTGATAGCAGTGTTACTGGTTATTGGGGGGGTGGAAGTAAACCCAGGCCCAAATACCAGTGGAAAATATAGTACGGAGGATTTGGCCGCACTCAGGGTGGTTGTAAGTGAAGTTATGCAGGAGAAGTGTCAATGGGATAAGGTGCAGGAAATAAAGGACATGATGGAGGAGCAGAGAAGGGAGATAGGGAACATGAAGAAATGGCTTGAAACGAAGACAGAGGAATCGAGCAGGAGAGTGGTCAATAACGAGAAAGAAATCGAGTTATTGAGAGGGGAAGTGAAACATCTGAAAGATGAGGTGATGAAGTTGAAGAAAGAAGCGGAGGGGTACAGGCAGGAGAGATTGAAAAAAGCCATATTTATATATGGAATTGAGGAAGGGGCGAGAGAGAGCAAGATTGAGCTGATATTTAAGGTGGTGGAAGCTATACGTGATGTTATGAAGATAAACTTTAGTGAGGTAGACATTGATGATGTAGAGAGAGTTGGTAAAATCAAAGGTCGGAGGCCAATTAGGGTTAAATTGTTCTCAACCTTAATGGCAGATTCTGTGTTAAGGAACAGCAAGAATTTACAAGGGCGGAAAATAGGGGTGAAAGGAGACATGGGAAGAGAAGGAAGTGAAAACGCGAAGATCTTGAATAGGCACCTATGGAGAGCGAGGAACCAGGGGCTAAAGGCCCGAATAAGAGGTCTGAGGTTGGAGGTGACAAACGGGCGATGGGTCAGAGTTCATTCAGTGACTAAGCTAAAGGAAATGGACGAAAACGAGAGGGTTGAGAGTGGTGAGAGGACAAGGCAAGATGGGAAGAAGAAAGAAGAAAAGAAGAGGAGGAGGGACGTGGCAGGAGAGCAGGGCATCTCGGAAGAGAATGGGCAGTGCAGCCGGGAGACAGAAGACCAAGATAGTGAAGTGGACGGTGAGAGTGGGCCGCAAGAAACTGGGAGAGGAGAGTGTAGAGGTGCAGTGAGCAAGAAAGGACAAAGGGAGGTGGATTCAGAAGTCCAAAATAGTGAGGGGGAGAGTGGGGGTGAGCAGCAAGAAGGGGTGAGTGCAGGGTGCAGTGGTGTAGTGAACAAGAAAGGTCAAGAGGAGACAGATCGACAAGAAGGTAAAAAAATTATGAGTAAAGTCAGGAGTAAGAGCTTAAAAGACATATGGGGAAAAGTACGTAAAGGGATGGAGGATACAGAGGGAGAGAGGTCGATAAATACTAGAAGTAAGAATAGAGGGGGAGACCTAGAAGGGAGGGAGGGAAAGTTATAACAATATTGGAAGATAGGATGTGTGAATATTGAAGGAGTAAGGAGCAAATTAGGAAACAAGAAAGTTAGGGAAGTAATTGAAAGTTTCGATGTTGTGGCACTCTTGGAGACGTGGTTGGAAACAGGGAGGGAGATTGCATGGAAGGGGTTTGAGATAAAATATAAATATAGAAGAAAAGAGAGGAATAAGGGACGAGCACCAGGAGGGATGATAGTTCTAATTAGGGAAGAAATTAGTGAAAGAGTAGAGGATATAGAGACCGATATGATGGAAACCATATGGCTGAGATTGAATTTGGGAGGGAGAGAGGGATGGAGGAAGAAAATAAATCTAGCTTTTGTTTACTGCCACCCTAGTAATTCAGAATATGCAAATAAATATTTTTTTGAAGAGTTATTGGTGGATATTGGTAGGATAAGGGGAATGTATCCAGGGGAGGAGGATATGTTGTTATTTGGGGATTGGAACGCGAGAATAGGAGAACAGAGCCCAGTTTATAGTAGGGAGGATGGAATGTGTTTGTTAGAAAGCAGAAGGAGTGAGGACAAAATTACAAATAGTTATGGAGAGAAGCTCCTAGAGATGTGTGCTGTGGGAAACTTGTATATTCTGAATGGGTGGATAGAGGGTGACAGGACGGGGAAATTGACATATGTTACGGAGAAAGGGGGTAGTGTGATAGATATGGTTTTGAGCTCGGAAGGGATGATTGAGGAAGTTGTAAGTATGGAAATAGGAGATTGGATTGAGTCACACCATTTCCCGGTGAGGGTTATGCTGAAAAGAGAGGAAGAGAAGTGTACAATGAAGGAAAATGAGACAAAGGATAAACGAGGGAGGGGTTATAATAAGTACAAATGGACAGAGAAGGTGGGCCGGGATTGGAATAGGGTAGTAAAGGAGGAGCTACATCTTCTGAAATATGGGTGGGAAGGGGCGTTAGAAGAGAATGATACTGATAAAGCCTTGGAATTGTTGCTACATCCAATAAAGATGATAGCGCAGAAGGTGAAAGCTAGAAAAGGAAATAAGAAAGAGGGAGAAGAATGGTTTAATAGGGAGTGTGAAGGATTGCGGAGAAAGGTGATGGACGCGTTAGGAGAATATAGAAGGAAAGGTGGGAGCCAAGAAAGGGAGTTTTTCTGTAGATTGAGGAAGGAGTATAAAAAGAAAATCTCTGAGACAAAAAAGACGTGGTTAGAGGAACAAATGGAAGCCATAAATAATGACTGCAAGACTAACAATTTTGAGAGAGTCTGGGATAAGATTAATAGAATTATTAAGGGTGGAAGGAATATGGAGAGAACGAGTATTGAGGAAGTGCAATGGGTCAGGCACTTCGATGAATTACTAGGAAAAAAGGGGGGTGATAGATGGAGAGGTTCGGGAGAAGAAGTAATTTGGAGGAATAGGGGAATGGCAATTTATGACTTGGATAAAGAAATCACAAGAGAGGAAATCCGGGGAGTGATAAGCAGAGCCAGAGTGAAGTCGGCCGGGGGGTGTAATGGTATAAATAATAAGTTTTGGAAGGAAATTAGTAAAAATGAGATAATGATAGAGGGCATGGTGAAACTATTCAATAGGATATTCGAGGGAGGAAATTACCCTAGGGAATGGGAAACAGGAATTATATGCCCTATATACAAGGGAAAGGGTAGTAGGAACAATGTGAACAGTTATAGGGGTATATCTCTGTTGGATTCTTTGAGTAAAATATATACTGGGGTGCTAGCGAACAGAATAAGCGGGTGGGCGGAAGAAAATGAAATTTTGACAGATTACCAAGGGGGATTTAGGAAAAAGAAAAGAACAGTGGATAATATAATGATAGTAAAGACTATTTTAGAAAAGTATAAGAATATGGATAGAAGTACGGTTTATGTAGCAGCAATAGATTTTGAGAAAGCTTTTGATAAGGTAAATAGAGAGGCCCTACTAGAGAAATTAGGTAGGTTAGGGATTTCGGAGAAGATGTTGAGGGCAGTGGAAGGAATATATAGGGACGTCAGGTTTTGTGTAAAATTGGGAGAAGGGAGAATGAGTGGACCATTAGAGTCCAAGGTGGGTTTAAAACAAGGATGCAAGTTATCGCCCATACTGTTTATTTTATTTATCAACGATATTTTAGAGGGGTTTGGGGCAGAAAATTGGGCTGTACCAGTAATTAATGGTTTGGAAGTGCCAGGACTGATATTTGCGGATGATGTGTTATTGATGACGTTAACTTCAGGGGCGATGAATAGGGCCTTAGAGTCAGTGATGCTATTTGCGAGGAAATGGGGATTGAAAATTAATGGAAATAAGTCTAAAATATTGGTAGTACAGGTGAACAAAAGAAGAAAGATAGAAGGGAATTGGGTAATTCAGGGAGAAAGATTGGAACAGGTAAGGAAGCTGGAATATCTAGGAGTTATTTTTAATGATAAAGGAACTTGGAGTGACCAGATCAAAAGAATGAAATATAGAGGATTGGCAGCCTTAGCCTCAGTCAGAAATTTGCTACTCAAGTACCCGGGGATCAGTTACAAAACACTGAGACTCGTGTTCAGGTCGGTAATCGTGGGGAGGGTATTATACGGAGCAGAAGTTTGGGGGCTGGATGAGAAAAGAGAGGAACTAAGAAGGATTGTTAGTAGTTTTGCCAAGTTAGTGATGGGCTTACCGAGGTGTACAGCAAATGTAGGGGCGGAATTAATGTGTGGGGAGGATTTGGAATCAGAGGGTGTGAAAAGAATAGTTAGATATTGGATGAATTTAAAAAGACAGGAAGGTGGGAGAGTTTTACAGGCAGCATATGTACAGCAATTTAAGAGCATGTATAAGGGTGGATGGTTAGAAAAAATAAAGGGATATTTGGAGAGGATAGGATTAGGACACCTGTGGGGGGAGGTTTGGTCAAAGACAGAAGTGAGAGGGATGAATATACTGGAAAGGAGAATTAGAGATATCCATAGGCAGAAATTATTGGGGGAAAGCAGACTAAGAAATTCGCTGACTGTTTTGACGAAAATAGAGGAGATAGCAGGGTTGAATATTAGATACGTCGATAGGTCAAAACGATATGGGATGATGTGGTGGCTTTTAGGTCTGCCAAGGAATAAAGGCTGGTTACAGGGCAGGGATAAGACAAGGTGTGTACTTTGTGGAGATGTAAATGATGAGTTTCACTTGCTAAGAGACTGTGAGGCAACGAGGGGGTTAAGACATGGATTATTGAGTGCCGAGCATCGGGAAATACTGGGGAGAGGAGATGAGAACGCAATACTGAGATGGATTATTAAACAATGGGAAAAAGGGGGTGAATTGAACAGGTATTTTTGTGCGACAAAAAAGGCCTGCGAGAGTAAAATGAAGGAGAGTGAGTTAGAGGGTGGGCAGGGGAATAGGGGGGTGGAATAGTTATCTGTATAAGGGAAGGGGATAGTATGTTAAAATTCTAATGGATTAGGGAATATAGGGACTGAGTACTTAGTTAGGTGGAGTTGGGTAAGAGGGCAGGATTGCATGGTCTGTTTGTTTTATGATATGTTAGTAATTGTTATTCATTGTAATTTTATTAGGTTATGATGGTAATTATTTGTGAAGGCTGAAATGTGGCAATGGTGAAGTGGTATATTTATTGTTGATATGTGGAGTTGGAGGAGTGGTGGTATAAATATGGTAATGGAGAAGTGGTATAGGAGGAAGAAATATGTTGGAAAGGTGTTGGTATATGCGTGACTGGTATTGGTTATTCATTGTAATTTCATTAGGTTATGATGGTAAATAATTGGTGAAGGCTGAGATGTGGTAATGGTGAAGTGATATATTTATTGTGATATTTGGAGTTGGAGGAGTGGTGGTAAATGTGGTGTTGGAAAAGTGTTATATCGTTGGAATGTAGTGTGGGAGAAGTGGTGATATAAGTAGAGGTGGTATATAATGTGGAGTTGGTGCTGTATTGCTGAAATGTGGTGTGGGAAGTATTGAAGGTTTAGTATTTAGGTGATGTATGGTTTGGTACTGAGATGGTTTATTTATGGTTGACTTCGTGGGAGTTGGGAGGTGGTATTATTGTATTGATGTCTGGTATAAGTATTTAATTTCTGGAGCTGGATAGAGGTGAGTTTATTGTCATTTTGTAAATTTTGGTTTGTTTGTATGGAGAGGAGGAAGAAATATGATGTTGGAGAGGTGTTGGTATGTGTTGTATTGCTGAGATATGGTGTCGGAAGCATTGGAGGCTTAGTATGTATGATTGGGTGATGTATGGTATGGTATGGTATTGAGATGGTTTATTTACGGCCGAATTCGTGGAAGTTGGGAGAGAGTATTATTGTATTGGTGTCTGGTATGAGTATTGAATTTTTGGAGCTGGAGGGAGGTGATTTTATTACAATTTTGTAAATTGTGGTTTGTTTGTATGGAGAGGAGGAAGGAGTATGATGTTGGAGAGGTGTTGGTATAGGCGTGATTGGTATTTGTTATGCATGGTCGAAATTTTTGGGAGATGGAGAGGTAATTTTATTATGGAGTGTTATGGCGGATTGAAATGATATGAAGCAATGTTAACGCTGATTGGTAAAAGCTGTGGTATGATGGATTGGAATGTTATGACGGAATATTGTTGTTATTATTTAGACTTGTACTATAGGAGGTGGAATCTGAAAGATTGAATGCAATGTTAGTGTCATGGCTGGTTTGGTATGCAATAGCGTAATGTTGCTGGTGTAGCTTATTTTGGAGTAGGTCAGGGAACAATAGAGGTGATGGAATTGCTGAAGCAAGAAGGTCGCGTGATGAGTGGGTACGTGTGAGTGATAACAAGCAGCAAGTTGCAACACCAGCAGCAGATTGTAAACATAGAACAGGCTGATGAGGTGTTCATTTCATTTTATTTTGTATGTGGTGGAGGGTGGTGGCTTGGGTTGGACTGCGTTTATTATTAGTTATTTATTTATTTATTTATTATTATTGTGAACGTGTATTCGGGGCTGAACGCCTGTTTTGTTCATTAATAAATACTAAAAAATACTAATATACTAAAAACTATGATCATGCACTCTGGTTCAAGGTGGAAGAATTTATAACTTAAATAAGTTTCATATTCCTAGGTTTTCCATAACTGAGTTTTGTTCATTTATTTTTGGGTTGGCAAACCTTCCTTTTCTTTCCGCCGGTTTTGAATCTGGCCAATCACGAATTTTTGTAATTAATTTTCAACCAATCCCGCATTTCTTGTTCACTTTGAATCTGCCAATAAAAATTAAGAGGGTGTGTCCTGATTAGTCTCGAATGCTCTCGAACCTTCCCTGAGGGTTTATAAATAGCGGCTTTTCACGTGTCCTGGTCAATTGATCTCCGTCTTTGTGCGTGTGTGTGTGTGAGTGTGTGTGTGTGTGTGTGTGTGTGTGTGTGTGTGTGTGTGTGTGTGTGTGTGTGTTTTAAGGCAAGAGGCGGGCCCGCCTCTTTCTTCGGTCAGCAGAATATCTATAAGGTAATGGCCACGCAAACTTCAACTTTCTTGCTACGCCCGCAGCTTTATTCGAGGGGAAGGTCCGAATCTTTAATTATGTAACCATACTTTTCTAAAATGTAACTTTTCTTTCGAGTAAGGTAAACACTTCATAAAATCTTTAATTGTAAATCGGGGATAGGGAGTGAGTTACCCTCTCGAGCTTCCCTTCATTTTGGTTTGAGGTGACTACGTTTTCGTGACTGTTTTCTTTCTGTAATGTGTTAAAGTGATTTCCATGCGAGCCACTTCCGTAGTTTGGGAATAGCTCCTGTTTCATTGGCCAAGAGACTTGTAGGTTTTTAATTTTTCATTATTTGGAGCGCAGTGTTCGCCTCCATTCGGTTTGTGTTTCGGGCCGTTTATTTAAACTGTTCTTTTTCGCAAAGGCCCTATAGGTTGGGTACTAGATACCCCTGTTTCAATTTGTACGTTGGGCCATGGAAGGCCAGAGAGTGTAAGATTTTTGATGTTGCCTCGAGAAGGCTGGAAAAACGGAGAGCCTCTTAGCTCTTTCCAAGTTTTGTAATTGTGAAGGGTGCCTCTGGAAGGCTTGACATTGTAATTGAGGGAGCAAGTGCTCTTGATTTAGGGAATTTCTGCCCTTGACTTAATGGTTCCTAATTTTTAATTAAAGTTTTTTAAACTGGTTCCGGTATATCTGGAATTGTAGAACTACGGGCTTGAAGCCTAGAATATGTAAAGTTCACTGCTCTTGAATTTTTCTAGTCTTGTTTCAAGATTGCTTTTGTACCTGATATGTTGTTATGTTCACTAAGTGAAAAATTGTTAAATTGTTGTTTTCCAAAGAAATATAACCTTCAGTTCAAGTTTTAAATTAATTTTGATATTGCAGATAGACTCATTCACCCCGGCAGCTTCTTTAACCTCTTCCTGCTCCACGGGTACCCCCATAACAAGTATTATTTTTATTATTATTATTATTATTATTATTATTATTATTAGTAGTAGTAGTAGTAGTAGTAGTAGTAGTAGTATTTTTGTTATGGCAGGGGAAAATCTTTTAAAGACACCACTCTGTGTGGGAGTTGGATTTCCACCAACTAAAAACCCCTGCCCTCTTCACTCAGACCATTCTGGAACTGCTTGTCGGCATGACATCAGAATGGAGTGATGTATATTATTAAGTTCTTCCTTTCTCTTCTTTCTCCTTCATCCCCATAATGCTTGTCGCCATTGCCTTTACTGTGTTCCAGGCAGACGGGCTCTCTAACATAATCTGAACCAGATTCCCTGGCGTGAGTTGTCGGCCAAGTTGTTGGCAGGCTTTCCTTCGTTCTTCTTCCCATCGAACACAGTAGAAAAAAGTGTGTTCTACTGTATCCCTTTCAGAACAGTACCGACAACCATCTCCCTGCGTCTTTCCCATCTTCATGGCGTATACGCCGAATCTTCCATGTCCTGTCAGGATCTGCGACAGATAGTAATCTACCTGCCGATGTCTACATTTAAGCCAGTCTCCTATGTTGGGTATTAGCTTTTTTGTCCATTGGCCAACATCGGTTGTGCCATCCCATCGGTCTTGCCAGTCTAGTAAGAGTTGGTTCCTCGAGGCTTTCTTTTCTTCAGCAGATATGGTTGCACCCCTTTCATGCCAAAGTTTTCTCTCTACAACGAGGAGGTCAATGGGAATACTGGCAGCTACAACTTGTAAAGCTGCTGTCGAAACAGTTCGATATGCACAGGTAACTCTGAGCAGCATTTTCGTCTGTACTCTTTCCATAGCTCTTCGGTGAATCTTCCTCCTGAGTGCATTGTGCCAGATAGGTGCAGCATAAAGTAAAATGGAATATACTGCAGAGCACATAATCTGTCTCTTAACTGTTCTTGGTCCCCCGATGTTAGGCATAAGTCTGGCCAATGCCGATGCCTTCTTCCCTGTCTTTTGGGTTACTGCCTTCACATGTGCACCAAATGTGCAATTCCTGTCAATAAGAACCCCAAGGTATCGTACAGACTTTCCTGGGATAATCACTGTATCATTTAATAAGAAACGGACATTTTTCCAATTCCTGGAACCTTTCAAAATTACAGCCTCAGTCTTATGTGGAGCCAATCTCAACTTATTATTTACCATCCAAAGGTTAACTCGTCTCAGTGATTCATTTACTCGGAAGGTCAGTTCTTCTACATTCTCTGCTATTACCACTATTGCAAGGTCATCTGCATAACCAATAGATGTTCTCCCTTTTGTCAGCTGCAGGCGTAATACACCATCATATAGAATGTTCCACGAGGTGGGTCCTGGGACAGATCCCTGTGGAACGCCAGCACTCATTTCAAGATCTTCTAAATCATGAAATCGTATTCTTCGTCCTTTGAAGTACTTAACAATTATTTGTTGTAGATACTGAGAAATGTTCATCCTACGAAGTTCTCTCAAAATAATGCTCCAAGAAGCAGTGTTAAAAGCATTTTTGACATCTAGCGTTATCAAGGCAGCCCATTTCTCACTGCCTTCTGCCTGTATTTGAATCACTCTCTCAATAGCTTGGGTTGTGGTTCTACCCTTTCTAAATCCAAACTGGTTCGAAGAAAGTCCTCCCTGTTGTTCAAGTTCTTTCTCCAGTCTAGTTTTAATCAATCCTTCGTAAAGTTTGCTCAAGGTGTTTAATAAGCAAAGTGGCCTGTATGCTGATGGATCTAATGATAGTTTCCCTGCCTTCAATAACAGCACTAGCTTGGCTACTTTCCACTCATCGGGGTAGTAGTAGTAGTAGTAGTAGTAGTAGCAGTAGTAGTAGTAGTAGTAGTAGTAGTAGTAGTAGTAGTAGTAGTAGTAGTAGTAGTAGTAGATGAAAATAAATATATCCAAAACGAAAGTAATTGAGTGCAGTCGAAGTCAGGTGATGTAGGAAATGAGAGATTAGGAAATGAAGTCTTAAGGGAGGTAGGTGCATATTGTAACTTAGTAGTACTGTATAATAACTAACGATGGCAGAAGTGAGGAGAACATAAAATTCAGACTAGCACAAGGAAGGCCTTACTTAAGAACAGAAATCTGCTCACTTCGAACGTCGATATAGGAATTAGAATGATGTTTTTGAAAACTTCCGTCTGGAGCGAAAGTGAAACATGGACGATAACTAGGCCTACTGTGACTCAGATAGAAAGAGATTAGAAGCTTCTGAAATGTGGTGTTACAGAAGAATGATGAAGGTGAGATTGGTAGCTGGAATCATGAATGAAAATGGAAGACCGCGGAAAACCATCCTCAGGGCTGCCAACATTGGGAATAGAACCTACCATATCCCGAATGCAAGCTGACAGCTAAATGTCCCAAACCTCGCAGCCACGTGTTTGGTAGTTTATGTAATAGATTTTCTTCAATTATTGGCTCTCTGGATCCTTGTATTATTCTTTCATATATTCTCACATAACGAATATGATGTTAATTTAGGGTCACAGGGATAAAACAGATTTGAAACAACTGGAGGTTTTACAGAATAGGGCCATGAGAAATTTTATAGGAGCACCATTTTAACACGCACTAAAGTTCCTTATGAGCAGACTAGGATATTACCCTTGGATATGAGGGAAGTGGAATCAGAGATAAGGCTACTTGCGGATTATGTTACTCTGTACAGAGTAATAAATACGTTAAAAGATTGTGAGCAACTGTAAAATGACCTCGATAATGTTGTGAAGAGGACAGCAGGCAATGGTATGATGATAAACGTGGTTAAAAGTCAGGTTGTGAATTTCACAAATAGGAAAATTCTCTCAGTTTTAATTACTGCATTGATGGGGTGAAAGTTCCTTTTGGGAATCATTGTAAATACCTAAGAAAATATCCTCATTGGGGTAATCACATAAATGGGATTGTAAATAAAGGGTACATATCTTTGCATATGGTTATGAGTGTATTTAGGAGTTGTAGTAAGGATGTAAAGGAAAGGGCATGTAAGTCTCTGCTAAGACCCCAACCAGAATATGGTTCCAGTGTATGGGACCTTCACCAGGATTGCTTGATTCAAGAACTGAAACAAGCCCAAATTAAAGCAGCTTGATTTGTTCTTGGTTATTTCCTACAAAAGAGTAGCGTTACAAAAATGTTGCAATGTTTGGGGTGGGAAGATTTGGGAGAAAGGAGACGAGCTGCTCGACTAAGCGGTATGTTTCGAGCTGTCAGTGGAGATATGGCTTGGAATGACATTAGTAGACAAGTAAATTTGAGTGGTGTTTTTAAAAGGAGAAAATATCACAATATGAAGATAAAGTTGGAATTCAAGAGGACAAATTGGGGAAAATATTCGTTTATGGGAAGGGGAGTTAGGGATTGGAATAACTTACCAAGGGGGTGTTAAATAAATTTCAAATTTATTTGCAATCATTTAAGAAAAGGCTAGAAAAACAAGAGATAGGGAATCAACTACCTGGGCGATAGGATTGATTGATTGATTGATTGATTGATTGATTGATTGATTGATTGATTGATTGATTGATTGATTGATTGATTGATTGATTGATTGATTGATTGATTGATTGATTGATTGATTGATTGATTGATTGATTGATTGATTGATTGATTGGATTTAGAGATTAAGCTCAATCCCGCTGTTTATATTTTCAAAAATATTAACAATAAAATATTTAACGATCTTATCATACAATATAATAGAGATATACATCAGCATGACACATGCAAAAATCCGACCTCTCAGTCAGAAACATTGACTTAAATATACAAAATATACAACTAAATACCTCATGAAATAAAGTATCCTTCAGCTATTAATAAATTTAAAACTGGACTAAGGAATTTCTTGCTCAGTCCTGGTCTAAAACATGTTTCTGTAAATTACTAAATGAAAATGTGTATCATTTTTCTTTTTAGGTAGGCTGTAATTTAGTTTATTTCAATTTTGTTGCAACTTTTGTTTAGGTTATTGTGTGTGTTATTGTACCTTACTGATTTCTCAGACATCTTGAAAGTGTTGTAATTTTAAGTTTCATATTATGTATTTGCCCCTTAAATTGAGATGTGTGCTCTGGGGCCTTATCTTTTCTATTTTGGCCACTTAAGGACCACGCAAAATAACACTGTGCATTCATCTTGATCCTTCTCTTCTTGACTTCCAATAGTTCTTCGTTCTTTCACTTTCCTGTTTCCTCTGGCTTGATTACTGTGTTGTAGTGTGTGATATTGTTCTTATTCTAGTATCTTTAGTGAGTTGCTATGCTAGTTCTGTTTACTTCCTTATCGAGTCCATTAACCTTTTAGCGCTGTCATGAATTTACTCTTCTCAAAAGATATCTAAAATCCAACTTTTCCTGCTATTTCTTTGAGAAGGTTGATTTGTAATAAGGCCGTCTGTAAACTTCCGGAGAGGACTGCTATGTCATCAGCGATAACTAAACAGTTTACACCAACTTATTCCTATCTCGTGATGGTGGATTCCTCTTTTTTTCAGTCTTTCTTCCGATACTTTCACTAGCTTTTCCAGGACCGGGCTGAGTGGCTCAGACGGTTGAGGCACTGGCATTCTTACCCCAAGTTGGCAGGTTCGATCCTGGCTCAGCCCGGTGGTATTTAAAGGTGCTCAAATACGTCAGCCTCGTATCGTTACATTTACTGGCACGTGAAAGAACTCCTGCGGGACTAAATTCTGGCACCACGGCGTTTCTGGAAACCGTAAAAGTAGTTAGTGGGTCGTAAAGCAAATAACATTATTATTAGCTTTTCCAGGACGCTGTTGAAAAGAACGGGGAAAGCCCATCTCCCTGCCTAACACAGGTTTTAATTTCAAAATCGTCTGAGATCTGGCTTTTTACGAATAAATAAACAGACTACAGTAAAAATACGCTATAATCTGAATAAATAGTTGCATTTTATTTACGTGTTCGGATTTCGAGAATCGTACATGCAGATGCACAGTGCAGCGTCTGGAAGCCCGCTCTTGAAATTGGTATTGTTTGTTCCACTTCCTGGTAATGAAGAGCGGGAGCATTAGCTACACAAACAGCGAGCTCAACAAAAGGCGGACGGAGACGAGAGAGGCTTTTAAAAATAACATCTCTCGTCTAGACTAGCCAGAATATGTTTCAGACTCATTACACTAATCTCGTTCTACTGCTGCATCCCAGCTGATCAGGCGAGCTCTGTGTTATGTTATCAAATCATTCACCTTTGTTTTGACAACGGCTACAGAAAATCAAACCGTAGTGGAACGAAACTAGGGGCCACATTCAGTTGAACAGCTCCTGAAGAAAAGGTCCGAATCGAACAGTGGCGGCGCGTGGATCAGACAACTGGAGGTTTACTATTTTGAAAAACGTGTTCAAATGTTACTTGAAACATTGCTCGAACAGCAACACGACTTTCCGAAATGCCCTAAACATTTGCCTCTGGATATCAGAGGACCAAAACAGAAAGGTCAAATTTCTCCCTTGATATTACCGGCAGTTTTATCGAAAAAGTGCACATAAAAATATAATTTCCGATATTTTATGAACCATACGAGGAATAATTATTAGTAGATTTTTCACACATGTCGAAATATCTCCCAAATTGTTAGTTCTACTAAAAGGTATACAGATAAAAACATAACAAACCTATTTTTTCTTTTATATCTGATACATATTTAACTCACTAGCTGTAGTAATGGAGATTACGTGAACGAATCGTATCCATGAAATTTCATTATAATATTTGTCCTAAATGGAAGATAAAAATGATTTTAAACAAATTGAGAGTAAAGTCAGCGGTAAATTAATAAATACGATTATTACTAGAGAAATATATACACTTTGCTACATTACGACTATGAATTCTACTGTGTCACAGCGCTTCAGTATGTCATTTGTTCACAGAACACTCTTGTATGTGAAGTCATTGCTCACCTCTTTGCGCGATGTTACTTGGTGGACTTGTGCTCATACTCATTATTTCATATAATTATATCGGTCTAGCGATCATGCTATTTTTCTTACAACAAAAATCGTTTTTATATTATTTACGATATTCTTTTCACCTCCATTTTCCCGTCTGAACTGCCCGCGCTAGTCACGATGGACAAAGATATTGAGAATTCAGACACAGCACTTCGTCATCGGTGCTACTCCTAGTGCTCAGCAAGGAAACAAAAGACGGCACGATGAAGCGGAATGCCACAGAAGAGAGTCGTGTTCATAGTGAAATCGTCGCCGTAGTTACGCATCAATATTTCTCTAGTATTAATGGTATTTATTAATTTACCGTTAATTATTCTCTTGATTTGCGTGAAAGCAATTATCCTCCATTTAGGACAATAATTACAATGAAAGTTCATGGATGCAATTCGTTCACATAACCGTAATGAAGATATTTACGAATTCAGTTCATCATCGATGGCGTGAAAGTATTGTTCAGTAGCCATGGTGACGGTGATAAGCCTCTGTTCATCAGGAAGGTAATGAAGAGGAAATACAACCGTCATCGCTTAACACAATCAGAGGAAAAATTGGAAAAGTACCGACATCGGAAAAAGAAAACGAAGGGTGTGAATGACATTCTGTAGGCCTCGCAACCTAATACCAACGTGATAGGAAGAGAACAACTCTTCATCAAGGGCAGTCACAATGAGGAACCTTGCACAAGTAAGTGGAAACAATGTCATACAGTGACCGCGAACCCAAATTGAGAGTCCCTTGGTAGTCAACTAATTTTAGTCACCTCTTTCAGCAGGCTCGCGGATATCGCCCCCACCTTCTGGGGAATATAATTATATGAGTTTGATGACGAAACCGATTACTACCGTTGATATTAGAAGAAAAATGATGGGTTTTCAACGCCCTGGAGACGTCGAACGGCCAATATTGTCTCCGCGTTGTGAAGTCCGTGGATGAAGATGTTATTAATAATAATTATAATAATAATAATAATAATAATAATAATAACAACAACAATTTCATTATAGACTGTTATGCCTTTCAGCGTGCAGTCTGTAAGCCTCTGTGAATTAACTAACCGCCGCCACAATCCTCTATTTGTAACTAGTTCTTTGACCTCGGTTGATTCTCTACCTCTGAGTCTAACCATCGTTGTGAGTTTTCCCTCTACTTCTCTTACCCTTCATAAGAGTCCATCAGTCTCCTGTGTAACCTAGCCCCCTCCATTTGACTCACATGATTCCCACCGGTTTATGCGTACAGCTTCATCCATCGAGTTCATTCTTAACTTAGCCTTTATCTCCTCATTCCGAGTACCCTCTTGTAATTATTCCCACCTGCTTATACCACCAATCATTCTCGCTACTTTCATGTCTGTTACTTGTGACTTTTGAATAAGGTATCCTGAGTCCACCCAGCTTCACTCCCGTAAAACAATGTTGGTATGAAAACAGACCAATATAAAGAAAGTTTCGTCCGGGACTTCCTTCTTACAGAATACTTTGATCGCAATTGCGAGCTCACTGCTTTAGCTTTACTACAGCTTGATTCAATTTCGCTTACTATATACCATGCTGGGAGAACACAAATCCTAAATGCTTGAAATTGTCTACCTGTTCCAGGTTTGTATCCCCAATCTGACATCCAGTTCTCTTACGTTTCTTACCTACGGACATCAATTTGATCTTGGAAAGGCTAAATTTCATACCATACTCATCGCACCTAATAATAATAATAATAATAATAATAATAATAATAATAATAATAATAATAATAATAACAACGATTTTATTATTGTCTCGTCCCACTAAATACATTTTTACGGTTTTTGGGGACGTCGAGATGCCGAAATTTAGAAATTTAGTCCCGCAGGATTTCTTTTACGTGCCAGTCAATCTACCGACAAAAGGCTGACGTATTTGAGTACCTTCAAATATCACCGAACTGAGCCAGGATCGAATCTGCCATGTTGGTGCGAGAAGACCAGCGCCTCAACCGTCTGATCCACACAGTCCAGCTGAAGATACTGTGGACTTAACACAAAGACATTTGATGTCTCGTATAACCGTTCTCTCCAGGTGTCTCCAGTGTAACTCCGCAGTTCTGAAAGCTTTTCATGGCTTGTCCACTTATATATAGTGATTGTATGTTGATTTAATTAGTGACCCCAGAGTAGCAACATTTCAATACTGTGGTGGTCATGGGAAAGTGCGCGTTGCTCAGCCAACCGTACGTAATGGATCTATTTTCATCTGCTGTGCTGTCGAAGGGCGAGTTAAACAATGTGGTTGTTTCCCACAAGGTGCGTCGAGTTGGATGGATCGGACAGAGGTTCATGTAAACTAACGCTAAGACGTGTTCACCGGGACTTCCCCAAACCTTACCGTGCGGTGCGGCTGTAGACATCAATTGGGCCAGATGGGATTACCCCTTCAGTCACCACTGATCTGCATTTAGGGCAGACGCACAGGTGGCAGATTACCTATCTGTTGTTCACCTATAGGTGGGCCGGCATAAGGTTGCACTTGACAGTTGTAAGTCATGTTGGCACCACTACAAAAGTGAAATGAAGAACGTCACCCGTCAGTCAGAATCACCAATCCACAACTTTTTATGTCAGATACAGTTGCGCATTTTATTCATGTTAATTCGTATTTAATTCCGTATAGTGTTAATAATATTTTATTTGCCTACACAAATATGAGCACTTAAAATATATTATAAGGTTTAAACGAGCTACAAAACAAATACGAACTATTTTCAGTTGATTGTTATTGGCAATATAGGTAGTATAGTGGTGCCATCTATAAGTAGCTTGACTACTGTATTGAAGTGTTGCCGTTTTGCCTGTCGCCGCTAGCACGTGGTCGGGTGTGATTCGCGCGTTTATGAAAGTTTTGTTTTCATTTTGAGATAATTGTGAAATTTTATTTTAACGAATGCAGTGCGATGTCTCGGAAATGACAACATAGTCATGAAGCGCGAAGTGATAATCCTTTGAGTCGCGGAGTGTCCCTTAATAGTCAGGCATTAGAATTAGTGCGGAGAACTCGTGAGTTTTACGAGAGGGAGACGAAATTCGTACGCTTGTATAGCCGTCTCTCCGTTCCTGTAGATCATGTTGTGAATCGCATATCTTAAACATTAGGGCTTTCAAAGCGTACTGTCATTCAAACAGGTGTTCGCCTCCAAGAACAGAAGGAAAAAGTGACTGGGGTACATAGCAATAGCGAAAACGTGGCTGATAGTAGGGACTTGTTTCACAGCACTCCGGGAAAGAAACGAATTAAGCTATCTCCTGTAATAGGAATTAATTCTTTCCAGGCTGATGCAATACGAAGACACGAGTACGATTTTTACAGCTCAAAGTCCCATCTGTCATTGTTATGGACAATGCACGTTACCACTCCGTAATAATGGACAAGACCCCTTCTTCGAGCGCTGCAGTGGAATGGCTGCAGTAAAGAAATATCCCAGCGCGTATGTGTACGACTGAATTAGTCGACACCGGGCGAGTTGGCCGTGCGGTTAGGGGCGCGCAGCTGTGAGCTCGCATCCGGGAGATAGATGGTTCGAATTCCACTGTCGACAGCCCTGAAGATGGTTTTCCGTGGTTTCCCATTTTCACTCCAGGCAAATGCTGGGGGTGTACCTTAATTAAGGCAACGGTCGCTTCCTTCCCATTCCTAGGCCTTTCCTGTCCCATCGTCGCTATAAAACCTATTTGTGTCGGTGCGATGTAATGCAAAAAAAAAAGTCGACGAGGTAGCGAAGGAACAAGGGTACGAGGTTATTAGGTTGCCGCCGTACCACTGTCACTTCAACCTCATTGAGTTGGTACGGTATGGGGTGAAGTAAAACATTACGTACGCACTTATAACACGTCCTTCACAGTTACTGAAGTGGAAGGACTGTTCCGGGAGAGTATTGCTCCAATGGATGCGGCTTTGTGCAGGAAGAAATTTAGCCATGTCGCAGCATTTATTAATTCGGCAACGGCAATACATTGCATCATCAGTGACTCTCAGGAGTTGATGATCTGCCTAGACGATGATGACAGTGACAACGAAGGCGACGGTAGTGATGGCAGTGAACTGGAGGGTATCGAGCATCTGCCTTTGTGAATCAGGTATGGAAATAAGGTTTCTGAAATTTAGTAAATTTTATAGAATTTACTTGAAACATTTTGTGTTAGCACCGGTGTATATTATTCTAACATTTATTGGTGAAGGTGTATATGAAGTGAGATCCTTGTCGGCCGATTTCTTCCGTGTTTTCTAACATCGCGACAATAAGAACTTCGTAGTATATTTATCTCGTATAATTTTGTGTGATGAATAATCGGCGAGTTGAAAGTTCAATTTTTGTTGGCAGATTTCATTTGTATTGTGTATCATCGCGATGACATTAAAAACATTTCTCCCATGTTTTTAAAAACACATGTGTCGTGCAATCAGCTGTTGTTACAGCGGCAACATCGCTTCGTGCGCCATTGCAGTGTGACCAATATTGTGCGCAGCTGTCATGTGCAACCTTACGCCGGCCCACCTATAGTATTGTCTTAAATAATTGCAAATGATTTGTAAATTGATCGAACATTTCCCATGGTAAATTATTCCAATCCCTAACTCCTCTTCCTGTAAACGAATATTTGCTCCAATTTGTCCTCTTCAATTCCAACTTTATCTTCATATTGTGATCTTTCCTACTTTTAAAGATACCACTCAAACTTATTCGTCTACTAATGTACTGACACGCCTTCTTCCACTGACAGTTCGGAACATACCACTTAGTCGAGCAGCTCGTCTCCTTTGTCCCAAGCCTTCCCAACCCAAACAATGCAACATTTTCTTAACACTACTCTTATGTCGGAAATCACCCAGAACAAATCGAACTGCTTTGGTTTGAATTTTTTCCAGTGCTCGAATCTAGTAATGCTGTTGTGGGTCCCATATACTCCAACCATGCTGTAGTTGAAGTCTTATCAGATACTTATATGCCCTCTCCTTTACATCCTTACTACTACCTCTAGAAACCCTCATAGCGACATGCAAGAATCCCGTTTATGTGTTTACCCCAACGAAGATCTTTTCTTATAATAACATCTAGGTACTTACAGTGATCCCCATAAGGAACTTTCACCCCATCAACACAGTAATAAAAACTGAGACTACTTTTCCTATTAGTGAAACTCACAACCTGACTTTTACTTACGTTTATCATCGTACCTGCTGTTCATCTCACAACATTGTC
Source organism: Anabrus simplex (assembly GCF_040414725.1). NCBI lineage: Eukaryota > Metazoa > Arthropoda > Insecta > Orthoptera > Tettigoniidae > Anabrus > Anabrus simplex. The sequence goes on along the minus strand of NC_090269.1, from coordinate 146,017,136 downwards.
GAGATCTTTTCGCATTTGCTCACAATCTTGTTACTCGATACAGTATATACATTTTTCGTGCCTTGCGGCGCGCCAATGACAGCTTCAGTAGATTAGGGGGGAAATATTGTTTGACTCAAGCCGCACCAATGTGAGCCCTGCATTATGCAAGGAAAACGTGAGAATAATGGATGACAGTTGCTGGTCAAGTCCACGTGGAGTGACGCGCGATGTTGCGATATGTTGTCAGTCTTGAGCAGTTCACTTGAGACAAACACTGCACTGTTGAAATTAAACTGGCACGTCCGCTTTCTCCTTTTTCCCACCCTACTCTCTTCTATGTGGTCGTTTGAAGTGTCGGTTGTTAACCTGTAGAGATGTACTGCTCCTTAAGGGGAGACGTGCACGAAAATTGATTGATTTTCTAAATTTTCTTTGACTTGGACAATATTTCAGTTAAAATCATGAAACTTTGCTCACTGATTTAAAATATATTGTTCTTAGCTACAAACATTTATCAGTTTATTTAAATAAAATGTTCTTGTATAAAATGAAGGTTTTTCAAATTTAGTTTTCGGTTATATTGATGTACCTTTTTCTCAGCAACGCCGAGATCCTGGACCTTGTAATTTGTTTTTAATGATTTCTAAGAAATTGATTATTTGATGCCAACTTCGTTTTTTAAATAAATGAACTTTTCAATTTGAAAACTTCGTATTAAACTCTAAAGTCCATCAAATTACATGTTTTGTAATTCCCTTGCAGGAAAACGTGTGGCAGCATATAGCTTGACTATCAAGTTTGAGATTGATATCTTCACTAGTTCCAGTGAAAAAGGTGCATTTGTCAATGAAAAAGGAAGTTTATGAAATGACGATTGAATTTCACAACAGAAAACCTTGCACTGTATGTCTCAAAAAATAAATTCATCGGTGCCATTCTTGATCAACCGGAAATGACGCTTCACAACCATCTTGAATACTCCCAAGTGCGATACCGTCAATTGCCTGGCAAAACAGACGTAACGAGTTCAGCAAAGATTAAGGAAAACAATGCACGAAAAAGGGGGTGTGGCACCTGACGCACATGTGTTAGGAATATAGTGCACTTAGATATTGCATTCAACTAAATCCCTTGGGACTAGATTCCCTACATAATAAGCTAACAATTTCAGTCAAAAAAAAATCATAGTTCTGCAGGTTTTTGTGCACGTGTCCCGGTAAGACTCTCTTAGCAGCAGTTGCTGTTGAGTTCCTGATCTCAGCTGAGTTCTGACAGTTCAGCCTGCCTGTGTAGAGAGAAGGGAGTAGGGGGTGTGGTTGCCATGGAATGAGGGCGCACCCATTGCGGTTGCCATGGAGATAAACCTGCCGACCGGCGCGTGTTGCTTGGAATTGCCAAACCTCTCAAGTTCTGAGTTACGTACAACAGAACACAGAAGTCTGAACGAGCGAACATGTGAGCCGTAAACGAAGGGAAGGAGAAAGGTGTGCAGAAATGTGGCAACATAGTGCAATGCTCCTCCCTCCAGCCCTATATGTCAAAACGCTTCTTTTAATATTACGGGTATAGGGACCGGTTAGAACCAATACTCCCAGCTATGGTACCGATTCCATATTTACATGTCGGAGAAATGGGCAGTCACGCGTAGCTGAACGACTAGAAGTGCGAAATGAGGTAGCCATTCGGACCAATATTGCTCGAATCACTAAGAGAGTACTGTGAATCACTACGGAAAGGGGACAGCTATTTAACATTAATTCAGTTAATAACGACATAATGAAATGTAGCGTCAGATGCTGAGCTAAGATTTCATGCCAGGATTTAAATTCTACCCTCGAGCAAGTTGACCGTGCAGTTAGGATCGCGCAGTTGTGAGCTTGCCTTCGGGAGATAGATAAATGTCTTTATTGACGTAGTTAAGGTCCTTAGGCCTTCTCTTACACTAAACCAATTATTGTACATAGAATGAAATTTAACACTACTGTAATTAATCTATATATATATAAATAAGAGTTTTGTCTGTACGTTGCTCAGAATTAAAAAAAAAGGATGGCATTTCTGTATCAGACGTGTCCACAGTGACAAGGAAATGCCCTTTTTAATTTTCCGTGATGTCTGTCTGTCTGTCTGTCTGTCTGTCTGTCTGTCTGTCTGTCTGTCTGTCTGTCTGTCTGTCTGTCTGTCTGTCTGTCTGTCTGTCTGTCTGTCTGTCTGTCTGTCTGTCTGTCTGTCTGTCTGTCTGTATGCATGCATGTATGTACACACATCACGAGAAAACGGATGAAGAGAATTTAATGAAAATCGGTATGCAAAGTCCGAGAATAAGTCGCTACAATCTAGGTCATAAATAAGTGTATACACGCTAAGTGAAATGATAGTTTAGGGGAAGGCCTAAAATTTAATTCCCAAATATTTATGTTATTAGTGTTCGTATCTTAACGGAAATCGGTAGGCGAAGTCGGAGAATAAGTCGCTACAATCTAGGCTACAAATAATTGTATTCACGCTGAGAAAAATGTTAGTTTAGGGGAAGGCCTAAAATTCATTTCTCAAATACGTTATTAGTGGTCCTATCTTAGTTAAAATCGGTACACAAAGTCGGGAAATAAGTATCTATGATCTAGGCCGTAAATAATTTTATTCACGCTGAGTGAAATGGTAGTTTAGGGGGAAGGCCTAAAATTTATTTCTGAAATATGTCTGTTATTAGTGGTCGTATCGATAAATACCACATAACTAAAGTTATATAGTACTAGCTGATGTACCCGTGCTTCGCTACGGAATTCTACATTGTATACAGAATTCTAGGCTAGGTAGTGTACACGTTGTGAGTAAGATTGTATTAAATTGCATAGCTCTTAACGTTACCCTAGAAACGCGACGGAGAAGTCATTAAACGTCTTTTGGCATATGAAGACTGTGTTAGGGAATTTTCATTGTAACGGTAGGCCCGCTTGCCTACCATCAGTCACAATCAGGTTGGGGAGTTTTCATTATAATGGCAGACACTCACTCTCCACCAGCCATTTTACATCCTCAGAAAGACTGTCTTAGTGTTTATTTTCAACTGAAATGAACATAGGTCATTGCAATGACGTCAGTAGGAATGGCGCGATTAAAAGCAATACTTTCATATGAAATACTCCATCAAATGAAAGACCACACACTTTCTCACTTTTAACGAACAGTACTATGCTGGAATTCCAGAGCTGGAATGACCAAGTCGCAGACAGTTCTGATCCGTGAACACACTTAGTCTTTTTTCCGCAGTGCGGGGGGAGTGGGGTGGAAGGCGAATAGTGGAGAGTCCCAGGGCGAAAACTATGCCTTTTTACTAATCTGTTTTCGAGGAGTACCCGATGAGTCGAAAATCTCAATTCACTACAATGGGAACGGAAAAACCTATTTGATTTGGAGGCAATTTTTTCCTCCAAGCCAGAGGAGAAGCCCCCTCTTCATTGCTAATTTGGAATTAAATGAATGTAGAATTTAACAAAAGTGAAGCGGATGAAGCTTTTCTTAAGAAACGGCTCTTTTCAGGGTTGACTTTTGAGTTATTTAGTGAATTGTGGTGGTATAATTGGAAATAGACTTAAATAGTAATTCTAGACCAGGTCATACTACTGCTATAATTTGAAATAGGCTTAAATAGTAATTCTAGACCAGGTCATACTAGTACTACTACTACTACTAAGTTAGCATCTGCCGTAAGTGTGTGCATACAGCTCATTCAAAACAGCGCCTCAGAGTAGGGATCGAATAACTGGAATGGAGAGTTGCTATAGTAGCCCCTGTGTATAAAGGAAAGGGTGATAGACATAAAGCTGAAAATTACAGGCCAGTAAGTTTGACATGCATTGTATGTAAGCTTTGGGAAGGCATTCTTTCTGATTATATTAGACATGTTTGTGAAATTAATAACTGGTTCGATAGAAGGCAATTCGGTTTTAGGAAAGGTTATTCCACTGAAGCTCAACTTGTAGGATTCCAGCAAGATATAGCAGATATCTTGGATTCTGGAGGTCAAATGGACTGTATCACGATTGACATGTCTAAAGCATTTGATAGGGTGGATCATGGGAGACTACTGGCAAAAATGAGTGCAATTGGACTAGACAAAAGAGTGACTGAATGGGTTGCTATATTTCTAGAAAATAGGTCTCAGAGAGTTAGAGTAGGTGAAGCTTTGTCTGACCCTGTAATAGTTGAGAGGGGAGTTCCTCAGGGCAGTATTATCGGACCTTTATGTTTTCTTATATATATAAATGATATGAGTAAAGGAGTGGAATCGGAGGTAAGGCTTTTTGCGGATGATGTTATTCTCTATAGAGTGATAAATAAGTTACAAGATTGTGAGCAACTGCAACGTGACCTCGAAAATGTTGTGAGATGGACAGCAGGCAATGGTATGTTGATAAACGGGGCTAAAAGTCAGGTTGTGAGTTTCACAAATAGGAAAAGTCCTCTCAGTTTTAATTACTGCATTGATGGGGTGAAAGTTCCTTTTGGGGATCATTGTAAGTATCTAGGTGTTAATATAAGGAAAGATCTTCACTGGGGTAATCACATAAATGGGATTGTAAATAAAGGGTACCGATCTCTACACATGGTTATGAGGGTGTTTAGGGGTTGTAGTAAGGATTTAAAGGAGAGTGCATATAAGTCTCTGGTAAGACCCCAACTAGAGTATGGTTCCAGTGTATGGGACCCTCACCAGGATTACCTGATTCAAGAACTGGAAAAAATCCAAAGAAAAGCAGCTCGATTTGTTCTGGGTGATTTCCGACAAAAGAGTAGCGTTACAAAAATGTTGCAATGTTTGGGTTGGGAAGAATTGAGAGAAAGAAGAAGAGCTGCTAGACTAAGTGGTATGTTCCGAGCTGTCAGCGGAGAGATGGCGTGGAATGACATTAGTAGACGAATAGGTTTGAATGGCGTTTATAAAAGTAGGAAAGTTCACGATATGAAGATAAAGTTGGAATTCAAGAGGACAAACTGGGGCAAATATTCATTTATAGGAAGGGGAGTTAGGGATTGGAATAACTTACCAAGGGAGATGTTCAATAAATTTCCAATTTCTTTGAAATCATTTCGGAAAAGGCTAGGAAAGAAACAGATAGGGAATCTGCCACCTGGGCGACTGCCCTAAATGCAGATCAGTATTGATTGATTGATTGATACTATGATGAACCAGTGTGTTACGTACCTGCAGTATCAGAAAATGTATGAACCAGAGGAAAATGAAAATGAAAACCTACAACCTGTTTTCCAGTCACTGACCGGGTCAGGGATGTAATAAATGAAGCATATATATATAGGCTGTTAGTACGATGGGTTCGTCACTCCCAAAGTGATTTATTAATAACTGATAGATGCTATGAAATGAGAATGGAGAGTGTTGCTGGAATGAAAGATGACAGGGAAAACCGGAGTACCCGGAGAAAAACATGTCCCGCCTCCGCTTTGTCCAGCACAAATCTCACATGGAGTGACCGGGATTTGAACCACGGTTACCAGCGGTGAGAGGCCGACGCGCTGCCGTCTGAGATACGGAGGCTACATGAACCAGAGGAATGGCATGCTAAAGAAGAAAGTTTTCCAACTCCCCAGCTATTTCCCGCTAATGTCCAGTCGGGCTGTTATACTCGGTACGCAGTAGTAATCCCATCTATCGGAGTTGAGCGGGACCATAAGAAACGAAGAACATCACAACAAACAATGGTCAATGTAAAGTTATTGTTGATCAGTAACATACAATGGTCAATGTAAAGTTATTGTTGATCAGTGTTATGCGCTTTCGATATTGTAGGCCTTCTGAAATACCACTCTTATCATAGTCGGTACAGTAAAACACTGAAACATAAATGATCGGAAATTGTATTGTCTATAACTTTTGTTATGTAGTACTTTTCGATAGCACCAATAACATAGGTACCGGTAATTAAAAATTAAATTTTAGGCGCCTTCCCCTAAACTACCATTTCATCTCGGGCGAATAAAATTATTTACAGCCTAGACTGTAGTTTCTTATTCCGCGACTCTATATAGCGGTTTTCATTAAATTCTGTTAACCCATTTTCACGTGGCTCGGCGTTCATATGGACTTAGCAACAAAACTACAAATTCATTAATATCTGTGTTATCAGAGCCGGTACAGTAAAAATCTATAAGACATAATTGATTGGAAATTTAATTCTATATAACTTTAGTTATATAGTATTTGTCGATAGGGCCGGTAATAATATAAATATTCGAGAATTAAATTTTAGGCCTTCCCCTAAACTACCATTTCACTCGGCGTGAATACAATTATTTATAGCCTAGATTGTAGCGGTTCATCCCCCGACTTTACATACCGATTTTCATTAAATTCTCTTCAGCCGTTTTCTCGTGATGCGTGTACAGACAGACAGACAGACAGACAGACAGACAGACAGACAGACAGACAGACAGACAGACAGACAGACAGACAGACAGACAGACAGACAGACAGACAGACAGACAGACAGACAGACAGACAGACAGAAATTACGGAAAAGTAAAAAATGCATTTTCTTATTACTGAGGACATGACCGATACAGAAATACCATTGTTTTCAAATTCTGAGCAATGTACAGACAAAACTCTTATTTTATATATATAGATTATCTTTCCAATCATTTGTCTTATACATTGTTACCGTACCGGCTATGATCACAGATATATTCATGAATATTGAATTTTTGTTACTATAGTGCTATTAAAACAATGTGCGTGTTCTGACAGCTCTCAGCGTGGTAGTAGGAGGTGGCAGTTACTATGGCAACCGGTACACGCCTCCCGTTTCAGCCAATCCCAGCTCGGCATGCACTCTCCCTTTTCCTACCCCCGCTGTCTGAAAGCTTCGTGAGGCGGTCGGTCCGAGTTCCACGTTGCCAATATAGTATAAGTTACCGTAACACACGTGGCTGGGCTAACAATGTCTACTTTGAGGGATATCATTGTCTGTATAGTGTGTTTTTTAAATCAACTAAATATTATAGTGCTATTGTGTTCGTGTTAATAAGTGTATCGTTATCGAGGCTGACATTCTAGTGTAGTGTAAATTATAGTATTGTGTAGTATAGTGTAATTTTAACACCGTCTCATTTACTGAATTCAAAATGTTGCAACCCTTTCAGAGCGCCGCTAAACACCGAGGGCGACCTAGAATTCATTCACCTAGAAAAAAGGCAAGCGTAATGGAGAGGCATGGCTTCGCTATACGTGGTCAAGTTCGCGATATGGTATGTGCCTTACGGGAATATTTTGAGGCTGAAGGGAAAAATGGAGGCCCACTGATAGACGTTAACAAAGTTGTAGAAAGAACAGCAGCAGCTTTAAAATTTCTCAAGCTACAGTAATTAGAATAGGGAAAGAAAAAGAAAAGAAAGAAAAGGAGCCTTGGGAAGAAGGTGAAGGGGAAAGAGAGGGAGTGGATGTAATTGGACCATCACATGACAGGTTATCAACACCGGGCAAAACCCGACTCATTAAAGCCTATGAGGAAGGCGAATGAGGAGTTTGTCTTACGATATTTGAGCTGATAAAATTACTGCTGAGCCATCTTGGAATAATAGCAACGATATTTAACGTTTTTCTAACTCTTTCATGATCGCCGTTAATGGATATTATTTTCCGCAGAGCCTAGCGCAGAACGAGAGCTGTTGACTGTGATGTAGTAACTCATGCCGGATCATGTGGCAACACAGCGCTCCCACTCCTTTGTTCGGCGCCACGTGCTGCGAACTGTCAGAACACGCACATTGTTTTAATAGCACTATAAGTTCATATCAGCGCCGAGCCGCGAGAAAATGGGTAAACAGAATTTAATGAAAATCGGTATGTAAATTCGGAGAATAAGGAATTACAGTACACGCTACAAATAATTTTATAAGACGCCCTAATCTCACATAGTCCAAAGAAAATTAAATGTGAAGGCCTACAGTTTGTAAAGTTCATAAAATTGATCAACAATAACATTACTGTTTTTTTTTTGTTCTGATGTGCTTTGCGTCTTCTGTTGCCACTCATCTCCGATAGATAGGATTACTGCTCCGTACCGAGTATTTTTTTTTAAATTTGCCTCACTTCGCACCGACACAGATAGGTCTTATGGTGACAATGGGATACGAAAGGGCTAGGAATGTGAAGAAAGAGGCCTTGGTCTTAATTAAGGTACAGCCCATCATTTTCCTGGTGTGAAAATTGGAAACCACGGAATACCATCTTCAGGGCTGCCGACAGTGGGGTTCGAATGCACTATTTCCTGGATGCAAGCTCACAGCTGCGCGTCCGTAACCACACGGCCAACTCGCCCGGTCGTACCGAGTGTAACAGCCTGCCTGAATATTGGCGGGGAGTAGCTGGGGAGTTATATAACTTTCTTCTTTAGCATGTCATTCCTCTGATTTATAAATGTCCTGATAATACTGGTACGTAATACACTGGTCCATCATAGCATGCGAGTTATTCAATCCCTACTCTGAGGCACTGAGAAAGCGCAATGTGCATATTTAACGGAATAATGGCAGAGGAGTGTTCACGGCTGTCTGCGGCCTGGTCATTCCAGCTCAGGAACTATGGACTGGTAGATCGACACCGTAGTATTAATCGCTACTGTCGTACTGACGTTTTTGTAATGACCTATGTTGACTGCAGTTAAGAAAACCACAAGGTCAGTCTTTCTGAGACTCCCGTAGCGAAGCACGGGTACAGCAGCTAGTACTAAATTAAGCACACACACGGGGTGATTTGGCCGTGCGGTTAGGGACGCGCAGCTGTGAACTTGCATCCGGGAGATAGTGGCTTCGAACCCCACTGTCGGCAGCCCTGAAGATGATTTTCCGTGGTTTCCCTTTTACACACCAGGTAAATGCTGAGGCTTAATTAGGGCCATGTCGCTTTCTTCCCACACCTAGCCTTTTCCTATCCCATTGTTGCCGTAAGACTTATCTGTATCGGTGCGACGTAACGAAAGTAGGAAAAAACCACGAGAAGGAATTTAATTTATATGAAGTAATGAATAATTATAAAATTTATTATCATGAACAGTATGATTTTTATAGAGCGGCAGTTTATAAATACCGGTCCCGCAGTAGTGAGCCCGTTTCTTACTTGGAGGCCCCGGGTTCGATTCTCGTGCCTCTGAGAGCTGGTTCGAGGTCTACATGAGAACAACTGAGGAGTTGCCTGACGGTCAAATAGTGCCACCTGACCACACGTCAACGCGCCATCTGCTGGCCTTTGGGCTGAGCAGCGCTCGTTGCGGATATAGCTTGTAAATAACTCCCTAAATTCCTATAAGTGTCTCTTTATTTGCAATCTTTAACGAAGTTCCTCTGTAAGAAACATTTTCAAACATACAGGTAGTAACAATGCTGACGGTCTTAAGTTCTATCAAACTGAGAAGGAAGATGTTTCTACGCTGTTTTGACACCTGGGACCAAATTAATTTTCCACGTAAGTTTAATTTATTCGTAAAACATTCCTTGCCTGGACAGATATGGGGAAGGAGAGTAATTTATGTCCACGAGAAAAAGGAGATACTTGGCATAGAGTTTATATGTATGCTTCCCCCGTTGCAGCCTTCTTAACGCCTTATCCTGTCGTTCCAGATCTCCACCAGCTAGTCTGTTAGGGACAGCTCCTGCTCTAACTTGTTTTCCTATTTCCTGCTGTTTCAGATCTCAGTCTTTCAGGAAGATTTCCCGCCCTAACTCGATTTCCTGTTGTTTCAGGTCTCAGTCTGTTAGGAACAGCTCCCGCCCTAACTCGATTTCCTGTTTCAAAGTTTAGTCTGTTAGGAACAGCTCCCGCCCTAACTCTATTTCGTGTTGTTTCAGATCTCAGTCTGTTAGGAACAGCTCTCGCCCTAACTCAATTTCCTGTTGTTTCAGATCTCGGTCTGTTAGGACCAGTTCCCACCCTGACTTGTTCTCCTGTTGTTTCAGATCTCACATGTTTTCCTGTTATATCTCTCAATTCCTGCTCTACCTTATTTTCCTGTTATTTCAGATTTCGGTTCCCGGCCTAACGTGTTTTCCTGTTGTTGCAGATCTCAGCCAGGAGCAGGCTCTTGTTCAGCGGATGGCGGAACTCCAAGTCCGCTTGCAGCACCTGGACGCCATGCACCGCGCCCGTCAGGAAGAGGTTCATGTGTTGTCGCAGCACCTGGGACAGCTGCTTGCGGCCTCTGGAGACGGCACAGGGCTGGTGAACAACTCAGGGACCGGCCTACCCCTGTATCTGCCCCTCAGCCCTGAGGTGCGCCTGTTACTTCGCAACCTCACCGGCCTCCAGGCGGGAGACTCGGGCCAACTGCTCCGTCTGCCTTCGGTCTACCACTTCCTGCCACACCTGCTGGAGAGTCCAGCGAGCCTGCGTCCAGCGTACATCTTGTCGCGAGGTCGCACAGGAGGTTAGTTTTCTAGAGTTTTGCAATTCTCAAGGCATTCGGAAACTCTGGCTGACAAGCCAACATTTTGTTGGAGGCAAATAAAAGTTGTAGTTATTTATATATCACCGCGTTTAGAATTTTTTAAATATATATATTTGTACGGTACACATTTTTAGAGCCGTGCACGGATGCAGATATCCGCGAAGTTAATGTCTTGGCGGATACAAACTGTAAGGCAGCGCGGATAATTTTGCTGATAATTTCTAAATAATGACTTTTGATTGTCACTCAGGTGTACTCTTATTTTTGTTTGTGGTTAGGCGACCCCTGACACTGGTATGGTAGAATAGTGAGATATAAAGAGCCTTGAAACCATAAAGCAAAAATCTGACCTAAACCTAGCTTGCTCCTGTCCTCAATTAGTGGAAGTAATGAACAAAAGTCAATACGTCGGTAGTTTTCACAAGAGGAAGTCCCTCATGAACCTGTGACTGTATGGGTACTGGTGCCAGGTGTCAGACCCATTGCATTATGTTAACACATCTATCCGTTTCAGTACCTTAAGTGTAATATACTGTAGTTAAATATTTACAATATCCGCGGATAGCCATTCGCGGATGAGGAGCGGATGCGGATATTATTTTGTATATCCGTGCAGGGCTCTACGATATTTTGTCCACTTGAGCTCAATAACTTTTCTTTTCGAACCAGTTTCGTGCATTTAGCATTTGTCCCCTTCCCTTGAGATTCTTGATGTCAGTCTCTTGTGACCGTAGAAAATAAGTCTCCTTTTCCCCTTGGCTGATGTTATGCTCTCTAAATGTCGGTAAAGCTCGTTGTTATGCCTGATTCTACATTCACCTCCCTCTTTAATGGCGCCCATGACTTTTCTCAGAATCTTCCGTTCCTTCAGTTCCAAATTCATGAGTTGTCCCTTTCTGAACATGATCAAGCATTCTGAGGCATACAGTGCCGAAATGGGCTCATAGTTTCGAAGTTTGAGGCGAAGGGAAAGGGATTTGGACTTGTAAATGTTCTTACAGAGAAGGAAAGGTCTCTCCAGTTTGGTACACACTCTCCCACCTCAGTTAGTGACCGGGTGAGAAGAGTGTTATTCATTCTTGCAAGACTACCATTCAATCATGAAATCATCCATTCACTAATTCAATGGTTCTCAAGATTTGAGGGCCTGCGCCCCCTTTGTATCCGTAAATTAGTTCACGCCCCCTGATAAATTATTGATTTACGTAAGTTCTACTTTTCTGTAAGGATTAATATCTCAAAAAATACGAGGGCTATTATTTTTTCAACCTCCGATCGGTTGCGAAATTAGAACCACAGTGATAATCTGATGAACCGTTGCACAGTGTCTCTAGTATGCCTGTCGACCGCATCACGTCGCACTTGTCAGTTGTGAGCGCGCAGAGTCTCCTGCCAGGTGTGAAGTGCGTGCTGACATTCGATTTATTCATGCTGAGGGGTGCAATGCGTTTTTCTCGAATCGCTTGACCCACTCGCACAACAAGATCGCTCGCTTCCTTCCCTGACCGCCTGCATCATGAACATCTGTACGCCCTGCTTCAAAGTTCCTGCACCATTGCCGCACTTTGCAGTCACTCCTGAATGTTTCATCGTACACATTACTCATTCGTTGATGAATTTCGGCTGCAATGCACCCCTCGTGATGAAGAAATCGAATGACAGCACGCACTTCACACTTGGCGGTGGACTATTGCTCTATGCATGTTTACGTGCTTACTACGCGCTCAGAACTGAGAGTGTAGGGGCATTGCGCAACACGTCTGCACAACGCTTCATCGGATTCTCACTGTGGTTTTAATTTCGCGACCGATCGGAGATTGAAAAATACCCCTCGTATTTTATAATGATTGTGTTATTACATGTTTCAAAGTAATACTTTTTTCACACCAGGCAAATGCTGGGGCTGTACCTTAATTAAGGCCACGGCCGATTCCTTCCCACTCCTAGCCCTATCCTGTCCCATCGTCGCCATAAGACCTATCTGAGTCGGTGCGACGTAAAGCAAAAAAAAAAAAAAAAAAAGTAATACTTATAATGCAATCACTTACAAAGAAAGTCATGAATTACACAAATAATAATATAACAAGAGAATAAAACAAATTACAGTAAATATGATACGGAGGATTCTACACTCACTGCAATTAACATTTCAAACTGCATCATTTGATTTGATTTTGTAAGATTAGAATTAATGATTAATGAGGTGGCTGGCACTGTTTTCCTTTCACAAGTTTTTTAATGTTTGGTTCCAACTGTTCGAGAAGTAAGTATAAATAACCACCTAATCGATACTTTATTAATGCCTCAGGCAAAATTGAATAAAATTAAAACTTACAGGACATGTTTCGACCACTTAGTGGTCCTCTTCAGCTGTATAAATAAAGAACTGAAAAGAAAAACATTGACAATAAGCACAAATAAAAGTTCTTTGGAGACTCCTTTGATAAAAATGGAGGTCGTCAGAATAGGTCATCTTGCCTTTCGTTCTTGTTTGGAAAAGATGTTTATTCTGCGCTGTCTAGAGGGTCTGTCTTTGAGCGCGACCTGGTGAAGTAACGATGTGATACAGTTTGACAGTTCATGGAAAGCTCTGGAGAGAAGGGAAGTAGAGTTTCATCGTCATCTAAAATAACATGTGAGGGAGGAGGGAGATTGGGCTGTGCTTCTGCGATGTCGTGTTTAATTATATCTCTTGTTCGTCTAGTCTGTTTCATGTCTACCCATTCTAAGTATTTGCTAATATTCTCATATAAGATGTTTTTATGCTTCGTTGAGATTCTCTTCACCGTTTTCCAATTTATCAAGAAAACAACGAGCATAAAAACATCTTATATGAGAATATTAGCAAATACTTAGAATGGGTAGACATGAAACAGACTAGACGAACAAGAGATATAATCAAACACGACATCGCAGAAGCACAGCCCAATCTCCCTCCTCCCTCACATGTTATTTTAGATGACGATGAAACTCTACTTCCCTTCTCTCCAGAGTTTTCCATGAACTGTCAAACGGTATCACATCGTTACTTCACCAGGTCGCGCTCAAAGACAGACCCTCTAGACAGCGCAGAATAAACATCTTTTCCAAACAAGAACGAAAGGCAAGATGACCTATTCTGACGACCTACATTTTTATCAAAGGAGTCTCCAAAGAATTTTTATTTGTGCTTATTGTCAATGTTTTTCTTTTCAGTTCTTTATTTATACAGCTGAAGAGGACCACTAAGTGGTCGAAACATGTCCTGTAAGTTTTAATTTTATTCAATTTTGCCTGAGGCATTAATAAAGTATCGATTAGGTGGTTATTTATACTTACTTCTTGATTAAACATCGATACGGTCATGAAATGGACAACTTGTAATCCAACTGTTCGTATCAACTGGTATTGCCATCTCTCTGAATAGATGTCTGGAAAGTACCGTAGCGTCCAACTTCTGCTCTGAAATCAAGCTCTTCAATTCACTTTTCAAATTTAATTGAAGATTTTGTGTCATCAAGAAGCGCCCCCACCCACAGGGTGTAAATTTTTCGGAAACATCTCTTTTGTTGGTAATTCGTCCTTTGAATAGCCACACAGATCGACAACCTGCTGTGCTTTGCTCAGCTACAGCTACTGTATGTCACTTTCATACGGCCTGCCACACGATTTTTCAGAATCTCACACATTTTAATTTTTTTTGCAGTTCCTTTTCTGAACAAAATTCAAGGTTCACATTCCTTCTCCTCGATTCCCGGTCAGGTCAGGGGTTTTTACCTGGACCTGAGGGCTGGCTCGAACTCCACTCAGCCTACGTGATTAAAATCGAGGAGCTATCTGACAGTGAGATAGTGGCCCCGGTCTAGAAAGCCGAGAGGATTCGTCGTGCTGTCCACACGACACCTCGTAATCTGCCGTCCTTCAGGCTGAGCAGCGGTCGCTTGGTAGGCCAAGGCCCTTCAGGGCTGAAGTGGCATGGCGTTAGTTTATTGTATTTATTGTACATCCAAATACTGTGCGTAGTGCAGCTCTGTTTATCAACAGTTATCGTTGTGTTACTGACCTGGCCATCTTCTCTCTAGAAACAAACACACACACACACACACACAGAGCTGATCAGCCATAAGACATAGCCTGCATGGTTGCTAGGTAACGTTGTCTGGCCATCCATCCATATCTTACATCACAGCCTGCACGGTTGCTGGATAACGTTGTCTGATCATTCATCCATATTTTACATCAGAGCCTGCACGGTTGCTGGAAAACGTTGTCTGGCCATCCATCCATATCTTACATCACAGCCTGCACGGTTGCTGGATAACGTTGTCTGATCATCCATCCATATCTTACATCACAGCCTGCACGGTTGCTGGATAACGTTGTCTGATCATCCATCCACACCTTACATCACAGCCTGCACGGTTGCTGGATAACGTTGTCTGATCATCCATCCACACCTTACATCACAGCCTGCACGGTTGCTGGATAACGTTGTCTGATCATCCATCCACACCTTACATCACAGCCTGCACGGTTGCTGGATAACGTTGTCTGATCATCCATCCACACCTTACATCACAGCCTGCACGGTTGCTGGATAACTTTGTCTGATCATCCATCCACACCTTACATCACAGCCTGCACGGTTGCTGGATAACGTTGTCTGATCATCCATCCACACCTTACATCACAGCCTGCACGGTTGCTGGATAACGTTGCCTGGCCATCCATCCACATATTACATCACAGCCTGCACGGTTGCTGGATAACGTTGTCTGATCATCCATCCACACCTTACATCACAGCCTGCACGGTTGCTGGATAACGTTGTCTGATCATCCATCCACACCTTACATCACAGCCTGCACGGTTGCTGGATAACGTTGTCTGATCATCCATCCATATCTTACATCACAGCCTGCACGGTTGCTGGATAACCTTGCCTGGCCATCCATCCACACCTTACATCACAGCCTGCACGGTTGCTGGATAACGTTGTCTGATCATCCATCCATATCTTACATCACAGCCTGCACGGTTGCTGGATAACGTTGCCTGGCCATCCATCCACACCTTACATCACAGCCTGCACGGTTGCTGGATAACGTTGCCTGGCCATCCATCCACATCTTACATCACAGCCTGCACGGTTGCTAGGTAACATTGTCTGATCATCCATCCACACCTTACATCACAGCCTGCACGGTTGCTAGGTAACATTGTCTGATCATCCATCCACACCTTACATCGCAGCCTGCACGGTTGTTAGGTAACGTTGTCTGGCCATCCATCCATACCTTACATCACAGCCTGCACGGTTGCTGGATAACGTTGCCTGGCCATCCATCCACACCTTACATCACAGCCTGCACGGTTGCTGGATAACGTTGCCTGGCCATCCATCCACATCTTACATCACAGCCTGCACGGTTGCTAGGTAACATTGTCTGATCATCCATCCACACCTTACATCACAGCCTGCACGGTTGCTAGGTAACATTGTCTGATCATCCATCCACACCTTACATCACAGCCTGCACGGTTGCTAGGTAACATTGTCTGGCCATCCATCCATACCTTACATCACAGCCTGCACGGTTGCTGGATAACGTTGCCTGGCCATCCATCCACACCTTACATCACAGCCTGCACGGTTGCTGTGGTTACACACATTTCTCGGGTGAACCCCAGCCATGAGACGTATTTATGTCAACAATCATCATTTTCTGATTTATGTAGGATTTTAGCATAATTTTCGCAGTTTGAGTGAATTTCACATGTTATACAAAACACATTAAAGAGAAGTTGGTTAGGGGCACGCGGCTGTGAGCTTGCATCCGGGAGATAGTGGGTTCGAGTCCTACTGTCGGCAGCCCTGAAGATGGTTTTCCGTGGTTTCCCATTTTCACACCAGGCAAATGCTGGGGTTGTACCTTAATTAAGGCCACGGCCGCTTCCTTCCAACTCCTAGGCCTTTCCTACCCCATCGTCGCCATAAGACCTATCTGTGTCGGTGCGACGTAAAGCCACTAGCGAAATAAAAACAGGTCGTGAAGCGCTTATAGGCATTTAGCGTTATATCACTATTGTGAATAAACACCAACCATGACCAGCGTGCTCGGTTCGATTGCCGGCCGGGCCGAGGATTTTAACAACGTCTGCTTAATTGTTATTCTGTTCCTTTTAAAACAAAACATAACACACTACTAACCACCTCAGAAACTTGCTTTCCATATACTATTGGCTTCAGGAAGGGCATCCGACTGTCAAACTGCGACGATCATCAAGAAAATCGGACAGCTATTATCAAAATTGAAGACCATGTTACTGAAGGGATCGCGATACAGAAAGGTGTGACGAAAGGATTTAAAACGTTTGTTTTTGGCAAGTGACATTACCGACGCTATCTCACATGACTCACGCAAGTCCGGTTTGTAGTATTGATGTTCAGTGCCCTGGCATGTCGTAATGACCGCCCCGCCCCTACGGAGATGGTAATCTGTATCACAATACGGCACTTACATTTACAATGCAGAGTAGTTCGACGAGTAAATAGTCATGTTCTTGTCATGTCTTCAGTTGTGCATCCTATTATTTCTTGCGTGCCAGGAGTACGTCATGTTATATCGTATCCTCATGGTACAAGTCACTGATTTAGTTTTCGACAGTTTGCTGAAGAAAGCCATTATTAAAATATCAAAATGCAGCCTGCCCCTATATTATATTAAATTAAACTCAAACTGACATGATATAAAATTGCATATACTCATTATTTATTTATTTATTTATTTATTTATTTATTTTACATTGTATGAATCTACAACATCCGTATGTGTCCCTCCATGGTCTCTGCACAGCTGAATATGCCGCCATGTTCTGATGCTCATATTAAGGAACATCCTTCTCTTCTGTTTGTTACTGTTAATCTTTCCTCCCTTCACGTTGAAACATCCCGTAAATACCACGCAGCCGATATTCGTAAATGGAGCTTGTCATCCGCCACTTCGGGGGTTGGTTTCGTACGTGACCGGTAATTAATTCACACCAGAGAAACAGCGAGGCTTCGCCGATTTTCCGATCACTCGAGGTTTTAGTTTTTCAGTTCCCGTCATATTAGCTCCCACCGAGCTCGATAGCTGCAGTCGCTTAAGTGCGGCCAGTGTCCAGTATTCGGGAGATAGTAGGTTCGAACCCCACTGTCGGCAGCCCTGAAAATGGTTTTCCGTGGTTTCCCATTTTCACACCAAGCTAATGCTGGGGCTGTACCTTAATTGAGGCCATGGCCGCTTCCTTCCCACTCCTAGCCCTTCCCTGGCCCATCGTCGCCATAAGACCTATCTGTGTCGGTGCGACGTAAAACAACTAGCAAAAAAAAAAAGCATATTAGCTCCCATCATCACTGTAATCCTTTCTTTACTTGTTAACTGTTCCTCACAAACAACAAATGCCGTATTGCACAGTTAATGTTGCACAAAATTCGAGTTACAGAATATTCTTAGCTTCAGAGAAGGAAATATTTGCTTCGAGAAATGGAGAAATTCGCGTAACCGAATTTCGGGTAATAGAGAAATAAATACACGTGAAGAATAGAACAAACGGCCGGAAAATTTAAGTTACTTCGAGATACTAAAAATGGAGAATCGACACATCGAGATTCGACTGTACTAATAACAATTTTTAAAAAATATTTATATCGTATCATTAAAGATTTCCGTCCGTTCTTGACTGTCAAAAGAATATATGGTTGGGAACGATAAAGGTTGCCTCAAGATGTTCTCTGGTTGCCATTTTACGGCACTGGATACACTAAAGATGAAATTAGCCTTAATTGCGTAGGATTTGCAAATGATCTGGCACTACTAGCTAATAACCTTAATGAAGCTCGGAATCAAATCACAAGTCTCCAAACTATTGCTGGAAAAATGGGATTAAAAATTTCATTTGAAAAAACTAAAATGATGGCAATAGATCCCGTTTTAATAAGCAGTGTTCTGGTAAGTAGTATGAGCAATATATGTTCTGAAACAATGGGTGCTGCGTCAGCATTTTCCCACGAGGTCATTGACCCCTAGTAGTGTACCTATGCGGGTTGTGACTCAAGGCATTGACCCCCTAGTATAGTAGTAGTGCAATGCTGATTCGCGGATTTTGTATAAGAGAGCAAGCCTAACCTCAAAGACGCCAATTTGGAGGGGCATAACCTCATGTTTTACGGCCAGTTACCCTTCTCGACGTGGATTTCGCATAAAAGAGCAAGCCTAGGCTCACAGTCGCCATCTTGGAGGGGCCTAACCTTACTTTTACAGGCAGATGCCTTTCCCGACGGCAACAGTCGCCATCTTGGAGGGGCCTAACCTCACTTTAACCGCTAGATGCCCTTCCCGATGCCATGTTGTATAGCAGGGCAATGGGGATTCGCATAAGAGAGCACACCTAACCTCAATGAGGGGCCTAACTATACTGGGCCTAGTTTTACGGTCAGATGACCTTCCCGTCGCCATTTTGATCCTCCCGCCAGAGGGGGCACATATGGCCTAACCTAGTTTTATGGACACATGCCCTTTCCGACGTCATCTTGGGAGGCCTAACTACACAGTCGCTATCTTGGGCCCAGTTTTGCGGACGGATGCCCCTCCCGACGCCATCTTCGAAGGGCCTAACTATACAGGGCTCAGGGCTCAGTTTTACGGTTGGATATCCTTCCCACCGCCATTTTAGAGGGTAGATGCCCCACCCATTTCTATTTTGGAGGGGTCTAACTACACAGTCGCCATCTGTGATTTTAAAAGAGGTCAGCTTAAGGCTTTATGTCGCCATCCGACAGACTACTTAGTTGTGCACCTGTGTTATCGAGTGGTCTGCGTATGGCTTTACGTCTCCATCCGACAGACAAGTAACGTATAAGAAGAAGAGGTACACATATATGAAAATGTACAAGAAAGGTCTATAAAAAAGATGAAAAGAGGAAACAGTGCACCAACGGTTCAAATTGTGGTGCACCAGAAATTAGGATCGTCGAAAGTGCATTCCTTGTTGCCTCATGTGGGAGGACAAAGATGTCAATCTAGCTGCTCGCCAGTGTGTAGCCTAATTAATGCTCTGGGGTAAGATGTCAAGGCGCGGTGGATATTGGCGGAGAACAATGCTGAATGGGGTTGCATTACTGTGGAGGAAATATTCATAAGACAAGTTCAAGAGTTGTTTATTGAGTACACGGTTCACTGCGGACACAAGTGCTGATATATCGGGAGTCAGTGCATTTGCTGACACGATGCGCAGAGCATTCTTCAATGCTGGATCTCCGAGCATCGATCTGTCTTTGCATTTTATTTGGTTCATGACCGAGAAAAGTTGCTCGCAACAGCATATGGACCCAAGCGTACACATGAGCTGTGCAGCCTGGGAAAGGTTTCTTGGTGTAGTGAACGATACCATCGTGACAGATCCAGGGTGTTGTAATATCTGTCTTTTAGTAGGGTAGAATTCTGTAAGTATGGTATTTCCACCCTGTTTAGAAAGCCCAGAATAACGGTCGAGAAGTTTCTTCGTATCGACCACACGACACCGCATAATCTGCAGGCTTTCGGTCTGAGCAGCGGTCGCTTGGTAGGCCATGGCCCTTCGGGGCTGTTGCGCCACGGGGTTTGCTTTGGCGGGTAATCATCAGGGGTAACTGAGAAAAGTGTGTTTAATAAACATCGAGCTCTTGGAAGCTCGTTTCAAAAGACTGGAGAAACCTCATGATCTTCTTTAGGTCTTAGGAGGCAAGACGAGTGAATAACGTTAAATCTCTGTTTCGAGTCTGCCGCTTTTCTGTGAACGCTCTGAGTTTATCGTGCATATCTACGTAATAGATCTTTTCCTTGCAATCACGTATTCAGGTGGTTTAGGTGCATTGTTATGCCTAAAAGAGACGCCATGTCCGCTAACCATGTTGGATCAGACAGACATTGCTCCGCCTGTCCTTTCATTTCATGGAAAAGAGCTAATTTCTTAGCGAATAGCAAAAAACACGTCAAGAACTTAGGAAGCGAACGGTGCTACAACTTTCATAACAGATTGAAGTTCCACTGGTGGCCTCTTGATGAATAAAACAGTGAATAGTGACCACGTCCTATGTAACGGGCCTCCCGGCTTAACATAGTGTTATGTATTGATGGGAAACAAGATTGGCAGGAAGCGTATGGCTATCACCCTCCGGCCCCAGTCTCCTCCAACCGTGCTCCGAGCAACACTGCTGCGTACTCGCGCGTACGCATGGAACAGCTTTATCTAGCAGATGATCCGTAGTCTGCACTTCACGATAGTCACACAAAACAGAATCCGCCCAATATCCCCACTTGTGCAGCCTGTTTAGAGATCTCGAAGTCGTCCATTTCTCCATTTGTCCACGTGTTGTCCATTCTCCAAGATGCTCAACTCTAACTCGCCACAAAGTGAGTCTTGCTTGCTATTGTGTTCCTTCAAGTTCCTGTGTGGTCTTCAAGAAACTTTTGCATCAACTTAACCGTGATGGTGCATGTTGGAGTCCATATAGTGGATGAGTTTGGGAATGTTGTGGTCTTCTCCTGGCGGGCTGCTACCTCACGTCGGACATCAGGAGGTGCGATGCCAGTAAGATAGTACAGTTTTTCTCGCGGTGTAGGTCTTAGACAGCCTGTGATGATGCGACATGTTTCATTGATTGCCACGTCCATTTCTTTGGTTAGAAAACACAAATTTGACTTTTCTGCGGGATTTGCTTTCAATTGATTATTTCTGTAGTATTCGTTAATATCTTTCAAAGCGCTACTTAACGTCATTTCAATCTCTTCAAAACTGTTCGCTGGAGCCGCGAGAGCAAGATCGTCAACATAGATGAAACTCTTGAGTTCCTTTGAGTATTGGTCGATCGTTTTATACTGTGATATATATATATTTTGTGGACTTACGTCGCATATCCCCGCATTTCTTTCTAAATCGCCTTCTTCTACTCCTGCTGTCCACCTACTGACTCCCCCGCTCCCATTACGTTAGTTCTATTTCTCGTAATTTCTAGAAAGATAGTATAAATACGTGCCTCCTGCTATTCTAGCTAATGCGCGCGTGAGCTCGTTACTTTTGCCGGACAGAACTGGTTCTCTGCTCCTTCTACTTAAACTGTTCCTCAGGTGAGAAATAGAGAGAGTAATAGTATGTGACGTACGTTCTTTATTGTTTTATTCTTCTGGTTTACTGACGGATTTGGGAGTGTCATCCACTCACAGGCCACTATTCCTTATTGTATATGCAGGTACTACAGACTTTTGAACTGCTGCAGGCCTAAGTCGGTCCTTTAGTGCATCCCAGCACTTCATAATTTTAACGTATTATGGAAATCCTCGTGTGTTTCGGACTCATTACTTCGCGTATGTAATAACGACATTTTCTGTGGTTGTGTGTCTCGGCTTCTTAATTCCCTTCATTCCCCACCCTATCCTTAATCTTATAATCATTTTGGTATCGATTCAAAGTGGATAGATCTCTTCGATACTTCTGTATGAGAGTTTAAGAACTTTACCCTCTATTCCATTAATAATTCTTGTATAACCTTGCTGTATGTTTAAATATTCCCCTTGGAAAATAGCGTTTACTTACAACTAGAATTATAACCTCGTTCTGTGGTATTTTTAAACATTCATTCGTCTAGGTATTTTCACTGAACTTAGTAGATTTTTGTTTTGTTTCATATTGTTAAATAGCTTGTTTTCTTGCCTAATGTAAGTTCCACATCTTATTTATTGTCCAAATACATTCCTCGTGGAATACCAGTTTGTTAAATTTTCATTAGAGATGTATACATATTCCACTTCGCATGCCTATTATTATAATTGTTTTATTATTGCTAGCTTCGTTGCCTGATCTCAGTTGTCGAACTCGAATTCCTCCAGTAACCTGTTGCATTTTGTGTAGATGTTAAAAAAATGCTGATGCAACTACGCTACCTTGAGGTAATCTATTTTTTGCATTCTCCACCTGTTTCTTTTCCTATGGAATTCCACAAAGAACCTTCTGTTTTGTATGAGGTTTCTTATCGTACAGGTAAGCTGATGAGTGATTTCGTAGAGTTTTACCACAAGGCCAGTGGCATAGGCCACTGAGAGATCGATAAGAACAGCACCTATCTTCCGCCTTTCAAAACCATCTTCGATTTGTTGAACCAATTTGAGGACCTGAAACCTTCTTGTTATAGCAAAGAAATAATAATAATAATAATAATAATAATAATAATAATAATAATAATAATAACAATAATAATAATACCGGGCGAGTTGGACGTGCAGCTGTGAGCTTGCATCCGGAATATAGTGTGTTCCAACCCCATTGTCGCCAAGTGACCTATGTGTGTCGGTGCGACGTAAATCAAACAGTAAATAATAATAATAATAATAATAATAATAATAATAATAATAGACTGCAGAAGATCTCGAAAAGTTGCTGAATGGTATGGATGTAGTCTTGGGTAAGGAGTACAAGATGAAAATAAATAAGTCCAAACCAAAAGTAATGGAGTGCAGTCGAACGAAGGCAGGTGATGTAGGAAATATTAGATTAGGAAATGAAGTCTTAAAGGAAGTAGATGAATATTGTTACTTGGGTAGTAAAATAACGAACGATGGCAGAAGTAAGGAGGGCATAAAATGCAGACTAGCACAAGCAAGGCAGAGCTTTCTTAAGAAAAGAAATTTGCTCACTTCAAACATTGATATCGGAATTAGAAAGATGTTTTCGAAGACTTTCGTGTGGAGCGTGGTATTGTATGGAAGTGAAATATGGACGATAACTAGTTCAGAAAGAAAGAGAATAGAAGCTTTTGAAATGTGGTGTTACAGAAGAATGCTGAAGGTGAGATGGATAGATCGAATCACGAATGAAGAGATACTGAATCGAATTGGTGAGAGGAGATCGATTTGGCTAACTTTGACGAGAACAAGGGATAGAATCATAGGACACATCTTAAGACACCCAGGACTTGTTCACTTGGTTTTTGAAGGAAGTGTAGGTGGTAAGAACGGTAGGGGTAGACCAAGGTATGAATATGACAAGCAGATTAGAGCAGATGTAGGATGCAATAGTTATGTAGAAATGAAAAGGTTAGCACAGGATAGGATGGCATGGAGGACTGCGCCAAACCAGTCTATGGACTGATGACTCAAATAATAATAATAATAATAATAATAATAATAATAATAATAATAATAATAATAATAATAATAATAATAATAATAATACCACCTCAGCTGCCGCGTGCAAGGATTTTAATTTGACGTCATCTAGCTGTCTGCTCGTCAATTTCAACGTTCCGTTTTAATTTAGGCCTGCTAGATGGCAGAGAGAACCGGATCTCTCTCGGGCGCCTATGGCTGAAATTCTTTTTTGAATATGTCACCAGATATCTTTTACAAACTGACATCGTTCGACATGGAGTGTCGAATGGACTTCTCTCTCCTTCCTTCAAAAATCGGACTACCTCTTGGGATCCAGAGGCCGACACACTACCACTGCTCTACAGAAGGAGCTTGAAAAAGGCAGCACACACACTTCGCTCGTTAGACAGTGGTCGCCTGTGGGCTCGGCAACTCGCTGCACACGCCTCGCAGGAAGGAAGTCTAATTTAGCTCCCGTTTCTCTCTTTTGAAACTCTTCCCTTTCCGCTTGATCTGTTCAACTTGACATATATTGCTCTGGTATTCATGTAAATTCCACTCAGGGAATCCAGTGAGGTAAGAACGGAGCCTAATACATCTCCAGGTTGATTTCTTCAATAGTGACCAACAAATAGAGAATTTAGAGAAAATATAACCGGATATCAAATCGCCTTGCGTGAAATCCGATCTAGAACGGTTTCTTCGTCATGCCAGAAAGAACTGGATGCGGCTTGTGTAAAGGCATGAACGTCTACTTCACACAATTCTGGAAGGGATGGACCCTAAAGGCCAGAGACAAACGAAGTATCGATTTGTTCCAGATATGGCATTGGCGCAGAATGGGCAGAAAAGTAATCAATATGTCCATCCAGCCCTTCCAAACGTGTCGGACACAATATTCTACAGTTCTTCAGCCTCGTCACGATAGGAGATGGGGAAAATCTTGAGAAATACATCATGGCAGGGAAGTGTGACGGTATAAGACGAGGGGGGAGAGCAGCGTGCAGATGGATTGACCAAATTAAGAAGTTCAGTTCAGCAGACCTTAAAAGAGCTGAATATCATCCAGGATCAAGTCATGACGCTCAGACATGAGTAAACCACTTGCAGAGGACAAGTCTGCTGATTTCCTGTGCATCATCCAGCTTTCAGACTCAGATTTCTCCTGCAGCCACCTCTTAGCGTCAAGTCTGGATGTTAAAAAGCCTTTCCCCCACAGTGACAACTCCATTAAATAAGTATATAGTAATAAATAGAAAAATATCTGTACACACAATTATCACTGATGTGCATTTAGGGCTGTCGTCCAGGTGGCAGATTCCCTATCAATTGTATGCCTAGTCTTTTCTTATGGGGACATCATAGTAAAATTTCTAACTTCCATATTTTTCTATGAATTTTTGCCATATCTTTTTCTGCGGCATTTCTTCTCTGATATAGCAATGTTGTCAACTTTCAGTATTTTACATCTGTTTTTATTTTATTTTTTTGATAGTGGCTTTACGTCGCACCAACACACACAGGTCTTATGGCGACGATGGGAGAGGATAGGCCTAGGAGTTGGAGGGAAGCAGCCGTGGCCTTAATTAAGGTACAGCCCCAGCATTTGCCTGGTGTGAAATTGGGAAACCACGGAAAACCATCTTCAGGGCAGCCGACAGTGGGATACGAACCCATTTTCTCCCTGATGAAAGCTTACAGCCACACGGCAAACTCGCCTGGTCTAAAATGTTTCGAGTAGGAACGTATTTACTTTCATTTTATCAGCGTCGTTTAATAAGTCGATGGCATTATTACTTTCTTTCCATTTGGCACCAAATTTTGCACAAATCTGCTGGATAGTTATTCTAACAAATATCGCTGTCAAATGTTGTTGTTTGACAAATATATAAGCATGTAGAATTTTTTAAAAATGTAATATTTAATTGTTTTAAAAAATACATGTACACACATCATTTCGTAAGTCAAACATAATTTTGAATCACCTTCCACCTTAAAATGGTCATGATCATTTATGTACAAACTATCTAACTAGTACTGTGTAAAGTATCACCTACATCAGACAAAAATTGCATAAGGGACTCTTTTTATGAAGGAAAACATGAAGAATTTGCTAAGAAATAAAATACAAAATAAAAATCTGTGCACTTGACTCACTTTAGAATTGTGCGCTCTTCAGACTTCTTTCTTCTCTCCTCCGGTGATATTTCAATCACCTTCTTCTCCCTCAGCTCTTTGCTTTCACCTCAGTTCCTTCTCCTGCTTTGTTGGGGCGTATCCAGTAGAACTTGGGACAATTAAATGCCAGCCTAGCGCCATTTAAAGGAGGCGCTGTGGACTTATAGAATGGCGGCATTTAAAAAATAAAAGCATTTTTGATAGAGCACACAGCAGGGTGTTTTTTATTGTTCTAAACCAAATTTCGATTTTTTCTTGAAATTCATGAAATTTCACTATTTCACTTAAATGATTTCAAAGAACTTGGATTCAGCGTCATTTAGTTATTGCATCAGTCGACTTACTCACTGTCCAGGTACACCGGTGAACTCGTGATTCGATGATTGAAGTCTTGTGCAATGATGTGACACGAACTGCTGGAATATTTGAATACTGAGTGTCATAGGGCAGGGCAGAGAGCTGAGTTGAATTAATTGCCGAATGTCAACTAAGTTATAGTGCTAAGATTCTTTAAGCTAATAAATAGCCTACCTTCTTCCGTACTAGCTACTTTGGAATTGTGTATTGACTACTTTTTTAATACTGCACAGTGAATGGAAGTGTTCTGAGAGCGAGAGTCCGTATTAGCTTATGATGTACGCCTCGCCTACAGTGGAAGTTCGCCTCCCCGCCAGTGTCCAGTGTTCCGATAATAAATCGTGTGTGTGTTGTCTCACTGATCCGTGAGTGCGCCACTCAGCACTGTCTGCTGCGAGTCATAAGAATCCTGTGCCGTGAGCTCGCTGTTGCTATGATTCGATTCACTCTGACAGTTGAATGAATCGATACACTGCTTCGAATCATATCTCATTAGCCAACACTAATGGCGAGTGAGGGACAAGCACGCAGTGGCAGGACAGTTTACTGTGGTGTATTCAGTCTGTAATGAGTGGCGTCCACAATTCCGCTCAGTCTGCGACTCGGAATACTGGCCAGCATTCCTGCCCTCGCCTATCACTGCTTTAAAGGAAATACGAGAAAGCCAAGATTATAGTTAATAAAATATTAAGCTTTTCATGTCACGTGAACGGAGGGGCGATGCAGATCAGTGATTGATTGATTGGTTGATTGATTGATTGATTGATTGATTGATTGATTGATTGATTGATTGATTGATTGATTGATTGATTGATTGATCGATTGATTGATTGATTGATTGATTGATTGATTGATTGATTGATTGATTGATTGATTGATTGATTGATTGATTGATAAACCTTTACCATACGATAATAATATTAATAATAATAATTTTGTATGGCTATTTCTACCCGAGTGCATCCCTTGTAAGGCAGACCCTCCGATGAGGGAGGGCGGCATCTGCCATGTGTAGGTAACTGCGTGTTATGTGTGGTGTGTGAGTTGCAGGGATGTTGGGGACAGCACAAGCACCCAGCCTCCGGGCTACTGGAATTAACCAATGAAGGTTAAAGTCCCGACCCGGCCGGGAATCTAACCCGGGACCCTCTGAACCGAAGGCCAGTACGCTGACCATTCAGCCAACGAGTCGGACACCATACTATAAGATAACCTATGACCTATTTTATGAAAGGAAAAATTAAAAATAATCAATTTTGGATTACGTCACTTTCGAAATAAGTTATTCAGCTAGCATCATCAATTTTTCCAGACGGACCTCCAGCCGAGAAAAAATCTCCATGGGGAATGTATGAAGACCACGCGGAAAGAACGGACAAGTCCATTTTATTCCGTTTCCATACGTTTTCAGAAGAGCATTTTATAATTTTGAAACGTAATAGCTTCCGCACCTGCTACCAAATTGTTCCCAGAATTCTACACAGCACTGTGCTAGTCTTGTTATCCAATCTGTGCCCGTAATACATAATTACTACGGAAGTTAGACACTCTGTGTCTGTATTTCTATCTGTCTGTAACTATTTCTCCTTGTCTGTCGTATGACTCTCTGTTCATTCTTCATTCAAATCGTTCTAATTCTGGAACTACACCTTCTTTTTACGTTGTGTGAACATTGTCACACCTGTAGATTTGGCCTTGTTTTTCGGACGGATACCCTTCCTGACGCCAGTCCTATATAGGGGAATATCTTCACTATTGGATGTTTCAATGGTAGTGTGTATGAAGTGGAGAGTATTGTGACAAATACAAACACCCAGTTCCCGAGCAAGGGGAATTAACTAGAGGAGACCACGCCAGGAATCGAATGCCGGACCCTCTCAACTGAAGGCCACGTCGTTGACCATTCATCTAGGAGCCGGACTATTGTAATTCTTAAACAAGTAAACCAGTTAATTAATATTTCATTATGGAGTCATCACAGACTTAGGAATGAGGCGCTGTAATAAAAAAGGAAGGGGTCAGTGGAAAGGATAGTGAAGGCAGTTTCCTGAAAAAAAAAGTAATTGTGCAATATACAACCTATGAAAATAAAGTTCGGTGAATGAAGTCCAGGACGGTCGATCCGGCAACACTGGCGACACAACGCTGCACCTGTTTAGCAGCAGGTTTTGACCACCTGCTCTCAACGTTGTTCAGTTAATCATCGTGTGTGTACCGTGTAAGACCTGTTTGACACAGTGCGTGCTTAGTGCGTTGGTTCTGAACTGCGAACAGGAACATGAACGACCAAGAGATCAATGTACAGGCTTTTTTAAGCTTGGCAAGACACCGAAAGAAACGTATGCGATGTTGGTACGTGTTTATGAAGATCAAGCACTGTCCTTGAAGTGTGTATACGAGTGGTTCGCCCGTTTTCGAAGAGGCCGGGAAAGTGTTTCTGACAACCCCCGTAGCGGAAGACCGGCGGCCGCCGTCAGTGACGAAAACATTGTGAAGGTGAGGACATTAATCACGAACGATCGGCGATTAATTGCGCGCATGATAGCGGATGAACTGCAGATTAACCGCGAACCAGTACGACAAATCGTTACCCAGAAGTTATGGAAGAGGAAAACGCGTTCTCGTCTTGTGTCACATCACTTGACTGACGATCAGAAGCAGGCACGTTTAGAGGCTTCACAGAATTTTGTCGAAAAGGCGGATGCGACACCAAATTTCTTGAACTCTATTGTCACTGAGGATGAAACCTGGTGTCTCAGGTACGACCCTGAAACGAAACGGCAAAGTATAGAATGGCGTTCTCCGGGATCCCCTCGTTGGGAAAAGGTCAGAGCTGAAAAGTCACGCATCAAAACGATGCTTATCACCTTTTTCTACCTGAGGGAACGCCGTTGAATGCTGCATGGTACATTGCAATTTTGACCCGTTTCATGAAACGTCTATGCAGGGTACGACCCCAGTACTCACAACAAGGTTCATGGTTTTTGTCCATGACAACGCTCGCCCGCACACAGCCAATATCGTCAAACAGTTCATGGCAAAAAGGGGGTGGTGAAACATGAACATCCCCCAAACTCGCCAGATCTCAATCCTCCAGACTTCTCCCTATTCCCACGTTTCAAACTCGCTTTGAAAGGAAAGACATTTGACGATATTCGTGACATCCAACGAAACGTGACGAGGCTTTTGAACACCATCCCAAAGGAAGCCTTCTTGCAAAGTTTCCAGGATCGGTGATCTCAGGAGTGCATAGGTATGAGAGGGGACTATTTCGAAGGGCAGTAAGGTCACTGTCGTGCATTGTTCATCGATGTTGATAGCACAGGATTATTCACCGAACTTCGTCACACGTTATATTATTTAAATGTTGAAAATAGTGCTAACCAGACAAAGTAGGAGCCCCCATGCTTCAAAAAACGTAAAAGTAAGCAATTTCGTCAATTGTGCCGAGAGTTGAAGGGCTGAAGGCCCAAAAAGGTTTCAAATTATGAGTGTTGGACAGTTCTATCAAACTAAAGAAACGAATTTAGAAAATCGCTTCCGGTCTAAATGCAGTTTCGGGAAAACAGCCTAAATTCGCTTGTTTCTTTACTCGTTTTCC
Organism: Anabrus simplex; assembly: GCF_040414725.1. Classification (NCBI taxonomy): domain Eukaryota; kingdom Metazoa; phylum Arthropoda; class Insecta; order Orthoptera; family Tettigoniidae; genus Anabrus; species Anabrus simplex. The sequence continues at coordinate 145,987,413 of NC_090269.1, read as the reverse complement.
GGCCAGTATCTAATAATCGCGTGATAGTTGGTTCGAACCCCACTGTCGACAGCCCTGAAGATGATCTTGCGTGGTTTCCCATTTTCACTCCAGGTAAATGCTGGGGCTGTGCCTTAATTAAGGTCACCGCCGCTTCCTTCCCACTTCTAGCCCTTTCCTGTACAATTGTCGCTATAAGACCTACCTGTGTCGGTGCGACGTAAAGCAGCTTGTAAAAAAATCATTGACATCCTAGCCAAATTAAGTTATTTACATAATTCTTTCTGTAATGTATTCCTTGGTTCAGCACATACCCTCAGGTGTTTTCTGATTTTTTTAAAAATGCCCACACCGAATGCAGTTATAAGGGCTTAAGTGAAACTCTGCATTGACTCACATTAGCGCTCGTAGAGGTAGAAAAAGGCAAACTTCTAATTTAATTGACGGGATAACAATGATTAAAAAAAGGATTGTAATTTTTAGAAATTAAAAAAAATATGTTCATACTTTATTATACTTTATTTACATAAAATTTGTAGCTCATATCCCTAGGATGTTTTCAACATTGAGTAGCTTCACTGAAGGGCTGAAACTGTAGATTTTAATTTTATAAACATTATGAGTATTGATATACGTTATTTTGTTAACACTAGCAGTTTGAGCAGCGCTTGGCTCGTTCTCGTTGTTTTAGTGTCCATCGTGCTGGGAGTCCCCACGGTCAAGAGGGAGGTCCAGAGCTACCTGATGGCCACACTGCAGAACCTGGTCAACAGTATGAGCACCGAGGAGGCCGCCGACACGCTCATCGTAGTCTTCGTGGCTGAGGTCAGTTTTAATTCTTTCTCTCTTATTTTAGGCAAACGTACACTGAGTTGCCAAAAGTCATGGGAAGGGGTGCCCCATTATAAAATGTGCCCTGTATGACCCCTGAGGGTTGCGGCTAGCTGCGGCGTAGTTGAGCAGTCTGTCACAGACACCAGTGTCATGAAGATGGGAACACGTCGCTAGTTATCCCACTTTGAACGTGGATGATTATCGGCGCACGGCGCATGTGTCATAACTAGAGTCCGGATTGTTAGGTACTGAGAGGTTAGAATGCAAACTTACTTAAGCCAGTAACAAGTATACCCTACACTGTACAACGGTTATGCTATGAGATTTGCAGAGAAATTCCGGTTACGGCCTATAGAACTCCTTGAATTTATGCTAGCCTTCCTACATTATGCTACAACGAGTTGCATGACACTTTCTACAAACCAAATTACTTTGCATTCTAACCTATTACCACCTACAAATCCGAGGTATAGTCATAACATTGCGGAGATTACACGCGAATTTGGATTTCCGAGATCAACAGTGTCGAGGGTGGATCTTCAATATTTCAGAGAGAATGTTACCATCCGCGTAAAACGGCGCACAGTTAGGCCACAGGTGTTTAACGAACGGACATCACGTTGCCTCCGCAGAACCATACTGGGCGCTCGATGGGCTACTGTGAGTCAGATCACCACACAGTTGAATGTTGGGATTCAGGAACCTATTTCTACCAGGACTGTAAGGAGGCAACTGCACCGTTTAGGCTTCACTAGCCGACGACCAACTCGTGTCCCTTTGCTGACACGTCGACATACAGCTCAACGACGTTGCATGGGCCAGTAAACCTTGGCAATGGGCCATGGAACGGTGACGGCGTGTGGTATGGTCCGATGAATCCCGGTTCCAGTGGTATCGAGTTGATGGGCACGTGTGAGTGTGGCGTATGCCCCATTGAGCTATGGATCCTGCGTGTCAACGAGGTTGTGTCCAGGCGGGAGGTGGCTCGGTTGTGGTCTGGGCGGCGTTCTCACGGTCTCAATCAGGCCCCACTGTCCCGTTGCAGGGAGCGCTGACAGATGCCTGTTATGTGGACATTCTTTCAGACCATCTGCATCCCTTTCTGGCCCTAGAGTACCTTGATGGAGATGCCATGTTTCAAGAGAACAATGCGCCATGTCACCGCTGTGTGGTGGCACGCAGGTGGGTGGAGGAGGACTCCAGTAAAATCACGACCATGGATTGGCCCTCCAGATCCCCCGATCTTAATCCAGTCGAGCATTTATGGGATGCGCTTGATGCTGGCGTACGGTCCATGAACCCCGCACCAACTACACAAAGCCAGTTGTGGGTAGCAGTTCAAGATGCGTGAGTTCAGATCCCTCCAGTTTCCAACACCTTGTAGAGTCGATTCCTTGCCGTATTGCTGCCGTTTTGATAGAGCAACTCGTTATTAACATCACATGACTTTTGGCCACTCACTGTATTCGAATAAGGCGCAACTGTAATCGCGCCGTTCTACAGTTAGTGTCGGTGAGTTGCATACATTTTAGGGGTTATGATTGTTGGGATGGCTAGCAAATCTCACTGCAGAACCGTTGTACGGGTAGAAAACATTCGCGCCTTGGTTAAATTCGTTTCCGTTCTGACTTATTCCATACTTATTAGTCCTAGAAGAAATGAAGTGCTCCACACTCCTCGTGACGTAATACTGTGATGTGACGTTTCCCGATACGGGGTCGGGGATCACGTGAGATGTAAGGTTTTGCGGTTGGATGCCCCTCCTGACGCCAATGTCACTCTAGGAGCTAATGGAGATGAAGTTAATTAAAGAGGTGGAAGGAATTTGCTGTGGCATATTATTGGTAACTTCCCCGTCATTTGCCTGCAAGTGAAAATGGGAAACCACGGAAAACACTTCTCAGAACAAGCGGCTGTGGCGTTTGAACCCACTCTTCTCCCGAATGCAGAGCCCTAGTCGCCAGTCCTCTCGGTCAGTGGCTAAGACATTTTAGTTTGGTACGTCGCCGCGCAAATCATCCATGTTTGACCTATGCAGGGACGCTTTATGTTTTGTTATGTCTAAGGTTTGGGTGTTAAGGAAAAGTCATATTTCTTTCCTGAATTCATCTCACACGAAATCTGAAAAATACCTGTGAATGATGTGTCCTTGACCCTGTTTATGTCGCATAGTTCGGCTATTTTTATTGTTTTGGTCATATTTTGCTCATTTTAGTGATATAAGGTCCTATTTGGTCATATTTTGCTCATTTTAGTGATATAAGGTCCTATTTGGTCATATTTTGCTCATTTTAGCGATATAAGGCCCTATTTGGTCATATTTGGAGCACTTTTGTTCAAATGAAGGCGTTGTTTTTAACAAGGTATTCTTGGGGACGGCCTCAGTTCCTGCTGAGTTAACGAGTTCTAAGTGATCCTTGTTTGCTGTGGAGAGGTTGCCAAGCCACTTTCTTCCACACTCTTTCTTTGTGTCGAATGTAGTGTTATTAATAGTTAGCATTATTAATAGTACCTCGGAAGCACAATCTTGAAAGACAACACTGTTAGGCAGGAAATACTCAACAGGACACAGAAAGCATCGAACTTTTACAGTCAAGTCAGAAATTTTCTCTGTGACTGCAAAATACCACAGAAAGCGAAAACAATCATGTAGCACACTTACTTCGTACCAGTCCTCACGTACGGTTTAGAGACATGTACCCTACTAAACAAAGACTTCAGTAGAATCCAAGCAACTGAAATGAGATTCATTAGAACCATGAACCACATTACCTAATGAGAATGAACAGGGAAAGACTTGCCAGAAAATATTTCGACCTTAATCTCGTAGGAAGAAGACCACAGGGAAGACCAAGAAAACGTTGGATAGAGACTGTAAGATCAGATGTGGTGGAGAGAGGATACAAATGGGAGGATGTACTGGATCAGAAGATGTGTGAAGACAAGGAGATAGCGAGCGCTTGTACACCACACCCGGGAAACTGGAGTTAGGAAATGATTATGATGATGATTATTATTATTAATAGTAGATAAATAACTCAGTTTACATCGCAATGACAAATACTGAAGTCAATAAAAATGTTTTCATTTTATCTCTGTCTCTTTTTGTGCTAATGATGTAGACGATTTAACAACTCCGGTTACAGTAGACATCAGCCGCTAACAGATACCGGCCTGCCGCTGGACAGTAGTGGTGTGAGTCAAGGTCGTCATGTTTTGTCCACGAGCTGCGTCGAGTTTCAAACACAGAATTTAAAAATACTGTAGTAGATGTATTCTTTCTTTCTTTCTTTCTTTCTTTCTTTCTTTCTTTCTTTCTTTCTTTCTTTCTTTCTGTCCGACTCGTTGGCTGAACGGTCAGCGTACTGGCCTTCGGTTCAGAGGGTCCCGGGTTCGATTCCCGGCCGGGTCGGGGATTTTAACCTTAATTGGTTAATTCCAATGGCACGGGGGCTGGGTGTATGTGTTGTCTTCATCATCATTTCATCCTCATCACGACGCGCAGGTCGCCTACGGGAGTCAAATAGAAAGACCTGCACCTGGCGAGCCGAACCCGTCCTGGGATATCCCGGCACTAAAACCATACGACATTTCATTTCTTTCTTTCTTTCTTTCTTTCTTTCTTTCTTTCTTTCTTTCTTTCTTTTCCAGAAACAGATAGGTAGTACGTTTAGAAGTCTTGATTGCAAGAAAGAGATGTTCTACGAACGTGCACCAACAGATACTGAAAATCAGATGGCGTCAAATTGAAATGTCTGCACACGGTACCTGAGGCCATGCAGTTGTTATTATTAAATACACAGTGTAATCTGTAATCATGTCTGTATGTGTGAATATGTATAGTACTCATGTTATATCTTATCTATAGTGTAGCTTAATTACAGTATTTTCTATAAGGCATTCGTGATGGAACTATGCATTTAATAACACTGATTGACTAGTGTATGTCACTCAAATGTTTTCTAAAACTTCTTTCGCTGGGCTGAGTGGCTCAGACGGTTGAGGCACTGGCCTTCTCACCCCAGCTTAGCAGGTTCAATCCTGGCTCAGTCCAGTGGTATTTGAAGGTGCTCAAATACGTCAGCCTTGTGTCGGTAAATTTACTGGCACATAAAAGAACTATTGCGGGATTAAATTCCGGCACCTCGGCGTCTCAGAAAACCGTAAAAGTAGTTAGTGGGACGTAAAGCAAATATTATTATTAAAACTTCTTTCCATTTTTGTTTGTATTATAGTAACCTTTTTTTTTGTTTCTTTCTTTCGGTAAATGTGTGATAACTGAATACAATGCGGTATACGGCCTCTGGAATTGGAGCGTAAGCCCTGTTGAGGTATCAACAAATAATCAGATTACGCTTCCTCGTAACACGTGAGAGCTTCTCAGAATTAAATTACAAAACTCTGTATTTGACCTCAGCTAGTATTCTCCCTTCAAATTGTGACGTGAGCCTGGTAACCTTCGTAGGAATTTTCTCTTTATCATTTTTACCCTCTGTACCTCACCATAGTGAGTATAGTGGTGCGATTTTTTTCATTTATTTTACTGAATGGATACAGTGATCCTATTCGCGGCACATTAGAGTCACCATTGTTACGCCGTTTCTATTATTATCGGCACACTTTATCTTGGTGCATTTGTGTACGGGGGTGAGGAGTAAGGAGGGAGCTGTCCCGGTTCCGGTAGTGCTGCCAGCTGAATGAAAATGAAATCTGAATTGAATCGAGAATATGATCGATCGATATGAAGTTTCTAAACCGTTATTATCTTAAGCCAACAACTATGTCACATACACATTATATAACATTTCTCGATGCGAATCTTGTTCCTAGCATGAATTCTATAGTTTGGCTTTGCTGTGTAAACAACAAAAGTACTAGTACGTAAAGTGTACGCTAGGTGTCGCACAACGATGCTTAAGCGATTCATAGTTTGTGTTTCAAAGGTTGCCAGTACGAATCTCGAAGATTGCCGAGGTCGACCGATTCAGCACTAGGGTGTAAATGCACCAAGATAAAGTGTGCCGATAATACATATGTATAGTATGTACTGATAGCAGAAATGTTTCAACGTGAAGAGACGAACCGTTAACAGTAACAAATAGAAGAGGCTATCGGTTAACCGAGGTATGTTTCTTGTTTCACTACTGTATCCTGTCTTCTAAAAGTTACTATAATAACTGGTGATGCCGTAAAATAGAGTTTGTTTGTATATTTTTAAGTACTGTTAAAAATAATGTATTCAGTATTAGTCCGTAGATAGATATGACTCAATTATGTGCTATACGTGCTCTAAAACGGTATTCTCTATATCTCGAAATTTCGACAACTCGCAATAAAATTTAGCTCCCGAGGTGATTTGAGATATCGAGATTCCACTGTAAAAGGATATCTTCTTCAGAAAAGTTGTCTAGGTTTTTCAATTACTTTCGGGTTGTTCTCGGTAACAGGGTCAAATGAGTTGTATCCCATAGGTGGCGATGGGATTTATTTTGATGAAGATCTTCATAGCCGTATCAATTGCTAATCCCCGTAGCAGTTTGATGTCATTCATTGCTATTAATGCCGCTGTCGTCCTCTTTATAACATGTTTCGTGAAGGAGCTTCCGGAGGTCTGCAAGGTTACACCAAGATAATTGAAACCATTTACACTTTTTAGGGGGTCTTGTTCACAGGTCTGTTGGTCTGTGGCCGCAACTATGTCACCCCTCTGAATATCATGTAAACTGTTTTGTCGATGTTTAGCTGGAATTTGTTTCCTTTTGCCCAGGATACCAATAGATTCCAGCATTTCTGTTAAGTCTTTTAAATTCGAAGAGGCGAGGGCCATGACATCTGCATAGGCGTATAGAGAAATTTGCCCTTCAGTTCGCTTTATCCTCTATCATTCATATTATTATTATTATTATTATTATTATTATTATTATTATTATTATTATTATTCGTGTGATCATAGGCACCGATGTTTTCAGGTAGGCTGTAAAGAGCGGTAGCATAAAATTGCATTATAAGAGACAGCTGGTTCATCTGGTTTATATGTAGTACTACCAGATGTACGCGTGCTTCGCTACGGCATTCTACGTAAATTACTGTACACGCAGTAAGTAAGATTATGTTAAATTGCATGTTTCTTAGCCCTATCCGAGAAACAAACCGGGGAGCACCCCATACCTTGTTTCCGATGTAAGGTGTGCGTTCGGGAGTTTCGATGATAATGGCAGGCCCCTTTCCCTAATGCCAATCACAATCGAGTTCGAGAGATTCGATTATAATCGAGAAATTCCGGGGTATCTAACATAAAAAGAATCGAGATACGATAATAAGTCATAGGATCAAAGTTGAAGATCTCTCCAAATTGAGCTGCGATTGTGTAATCTGCTTTGGGAAATGACTTACCGTTGAGAAAGCAATTGTCCCGAAAGGAAGGTCTGCACCGTTATTGAAGTTACCTCTATATTTCGATATTTTCCGGGGCCAAAAGTTATACATTTGAACAGCTTGGAAATGTCGCTTGAACGAAAGAGTGACCAAGCGAAAAACAAAAGTTCTTTAATCTGGAGGGTCGTTTCTCATATAGTGGACGAATTTTACAGAAAATCAATAGTATAAGAGAAAATGGAAGAAAACTGTTGTGGATTTCTTATAAACCCCCAGTCTGTTCGGTGATTGTTAAATCATATGCAATCCCTAGATGAGTATACTTTAAATATGAAGCTTGGTCGAGATCTTCCAGTTGTTTCGCCGTGATGGAGGAACAGACGGACAGACACGAAAGCTAAATCGGATAAATATCTGAAAAATTGGCAAAAGAAACGAAATTACAGACAGCGGATTCCCTACAACTTTATTTATATGGATTTAAAATTCGTCCTTAGTATCTTAGTGAGAGGGAAGACGATCAACTTCTCTACTAATGTAATTATACTGTGAGATAACTTATTTAACAATACGTTCTATAAACATATTCCAAGCTTTGTTTTACTCTCGCGCTGTGCATTTCCCGAGGCTACACGAAGTTTCCGGCTACATTTCATCAAAAGCGGTGATGAAATCCAATCAACCTCGTCTTTTCTTTCTTGTTATATATAGAGCGAGCGCTCATTTGATTTTAGTTTAAGGTCGCTAAAAGATGTAAAGTCGTATTTCATTCTCTCTAATACCTCACTGTTCTATATAGAAGACAGTGCCTATCTTCAAAATGTTTCTTATTCTTTAACATCCCTGCAGTGAACAATAAATAGATCTCAGAATTTTTAAGTGATGCTGTAGCTTTGGGCTCTGTAGATCATACAGTACAGATACTGCATAATATATTTCACAAAATAGATTAAGTCACTTGATACAGATTACAGTATATTGACTGACCCCCGTCTCCAACTGCGCAACCCGCAGGCCTTCAGTGGACGACATCCCCCACGGTCCAACTGAAGGGCCACTTTTTGCCTCTCTAACATTTCTTTAAGTTCTACTACGTTAGCTTGGATGGCAAACGGCACTCAATAATGTTATTGGCATTTCGTCCCACGAACTACTTTTACGATTTTCAGAGACGCCGAAGTGTCGGAATTGAGTCCCGCAGGAGTTATTTTACGTGCCAGTAAATTTACCGTCACGAGACTGACGTATTTGAGCACCTTAGAATACCAGCGGACTGAGCCAGGACCGTTTTCCTGCCAAATTGGGGTCAGAAGGTCAGCGCCTCAACCGTCTAAGCCATTCAGCCCAATGCACTCATAACAACAAATACCGAGCGATTGGCCGTGCGGTTAGAGGCGCGCAGCTGTGAGCTTGCATCCGGGAGATAGTGGGTTCGAACCCCACTTTCGGCAGCCCTGAAGATGGTTTTTCGTAATTTCCCATTTTCACATCAGGCAAATGCTGAGGCTGTATCTTAATTAAGGCCACGGTCGCTTCCTTCCCACTCCTAGCCCTTTCCTATCCCATAGTCAACATAAGACCTACCTGTGTCGATGCGACGTAAATCATTTTTTAATCCACACACACATTCCAGCATCCTACGAATTTCAGACTAAGTGTATAGAGGTACTACTGCGAAATTTCTGAACGGAGGGTTCTTGTTTCCAAGGACATTTCTTAATAGTTAAGAGCAAAGTAATTGAGGTGTGTTCAATTCCATGTTAAAATCTAATATTAGAAATGACTGTCTGAACTTGTGTTTGGTTATTAATATACTGCATTGTTCTTTGTTTTCTTGCAGACAGACCAGGAGTACATCCTGCAGATAGCGAAACAGATAGAAACGCAGTAAGTATAGTTTTAAGACACCAGAAGTCCACAGCCCTTGCAGGATCAAATTCCTGTACTGCAGGTTCATTCATATACATCATCAAATCACACAAAGTTTTTGTTCCTAATTACGATCAGAATCTGTCCTTAATAAAGTTCATCTGACTAAACCCTTGCTCATACGATACTGTAGAGACTGGAAGAACATACGACCAATGTCTCAGATTAACATGTTGAAGAGCAACGCAGTCATAATCTCAGACAACATAGCAACATCTAAAGGGATTGCTCAGACTAATGGCGTGCTGCAGGGAGATCCTCTCAGCCCTCAATCATTCAGTGTCGCCACATAATATAATGTCGTACAAGCGATAAGAGAAGAGGCGGAGAAACTAAGAATATGCTGACGATATGACAATAGGATCAGAAGACAGAAGTACAGAAAGCATTAAATGCTCTGGAGGTCTGCGCGGAAACTAACCATTTAGAGGTCAATGCTATCCTTCCTATATTAACTTATTTGACATTTGTTGGTCATGCTTCCTATCGTTCGCATTACCTTCCCAATTGACAGTTAGTAAATTCAGATCTCCCGCTACAATCACATTCCTTTCCACATCATTTCCACATAAGTTAGCCGATTTTCTTATCAAACAATTCCAAACGTGCGTCAGTGCTACCCTTTCCTGGTCTGTACAATCCAAAGACACCGGGCGAGTTGGCCGTGCGGTTAGGGGCGCGCGGCTGTGAGTTTGCATCCGGGAGATAGTAGGTTCGAACCCCACTGTCGGCAGCCCTGAAGATGCTTTTCCGTGGTTTCCCATTTTCACACCAGGCAAATGCCGGGGCTTTACCTTAATAAAGGACACGGCCGCTTCCTTCTCACTCCTAGCCCTTTCCTGTCGCATCGTCACCATAAGACGTATCTGTGTCGGTGCGACGTAAAGGAAATAGAAAAAAATTGGCTTCCTGAGTAGAGAGAACCTTAAACCTGTTGCAGTGAGAGGTTTATGAGGGGTTTGCCCTTGTCAAGTGGTTCTCTTTCTGAACCTATGTTCCATCGTTTCACTAATTGCGGGCACGAGTTAGTTAGGTCTAGATCACATTTATGGTTTTCTCGAAGCTCTTTATATCTGGATGCAAGGATATAACAAATTTCCTGTGATTGAGGATGGTGCTTTTAAGAGAAAAGTAAGATTATTTATTCAAATGCAAAAAATATTGCTTTTAAATATTAATTAGAATTTAATTTGGAAATCAATTGTGAAGGGCACTGCGGGCGCCACGTTGGACAGGGCTGGAATAGACAATACGTCGTCTCTTAGCTTCTTTTCGATGTTGTCAAAATTGTATCCATATATTCATCTGTGTACTGTGCTTTCCAACTAACTCTTGGCATCGCTTGCTGACAGTCTTCTGTTTTAGTGACATGCACAGAAACTCTGACGTTTGCTTGTTTCTTTTCGGTGTTCATCAAGGAAATGAGAGACGCTACAACCGCAAATACTAAAAGGTGTGAAGTATTAAATGAAAAAATAAACATGATTAACGAAACTATGTTGCAAAAAATGCAACTACTCTTGGACACACTGGCAGCAACAACAGCATGCACAAAAATAGGAAGGAACAAAAAAAGTGAAGAATCTAAAGAGGATAGACTCTTATGTAATAAGAACGGGAGAACTAGGGAAAGTACGGAATGACTTTGGGAAACAGCTTGACGAAGAAAAGGAAGAAAAAGAAGAAAAGGAAAAGGAAAACAAAATATGTTCAGGCAAGAAGAAAGAAAAACATCATCAGCGAAGAAAAAGGTTACAATTGGGTCGAAAGAAACACCAGACGAAGTAGCCGTGAAACGAGCATAGGAAGGTTAGACAATTCTACAACTCTAGTAAAAGTGAAAGAGTTCTTGCAAAAAATGGAATAGATGGTGAAATAGAAGCCGAAGAACTGAGTCTCATGGGAAGAAACAAAGGATTCAAAGTTGGAATAGACATTAAACATCACAAATTAACAGAAGACCCAACATTCTGGCCGAAACCCCGGCTCCATGGCTAGTGTGCTGGCCTTTGGCCACAGGGGTCCCGTGTTCGATTCCCGGCAGGGTCGGAAATTTTAACCATCATTGGAATTTCCCTGGCACGGGGACTGAGTTTATGTGTTGTCTTCATCATCATTTCATCCTCATCACGACGCGCAGGTCGCCTAAGGGAGTCAAATCGAAAGACCTGCACCTGGCGAGCCGAACCCCTTCTGGGATCTCCCGGCACTAAAAGCCATACGACATTACATTTCTGGCCGAAAGGAGTCGTCGTTAGGCCTTTTCGTTTCTAAAGACAAAGAACAGGCATTCAATTATAAACATATAGGAGGAAGAGGCACACTATTGTGGAACATAGAAGGTTTGAAGAATGCAGTAAACATGATACCAGAAAACACATTTGAAGCATACGACTTAATATCACTCACAGAAACGTTCCTGACAACTCAATGGAGTATAGAAAATTTCTACTCCATTCATATGCCAGTCAAGGATAAAGAGGAAGACCTACAGAAGCCATAACGATGTTGATAAAACCAAAACTGTCCCCTTTTCAGATATTGCTCAACTCAAAAAATATTCTGTTAGTAAAAACCAAATTATGTACAGTTTTGAATGTATATTTCCAACCAGAATACAAAGCAGATGTATACTAGAAGAGATCACTTACGCCCTCAGCTTCACAAAAGAAACAAATACCATGATTACAATGGGAGACTTAAACTGCAGGATAGATACACCAACACAAAAGACGAAGATCGTGATTAGCCGCTTAGAAAAGGAAGGCCTAACGCTGCTGAACGACAGAAAAGAAAAAACTTACCACAGTCCAAATGGAACCAGCACTATTGACAAATAGTGACAAGACCTATCAGGAGATCAGAAGAGACATCCCAGCAAGAAGACATCTACCAGTACATACCATCATAAGTGTGGGAAACACGCTCCAAAGGAAGAAGTGCAAGAAAACAAACACTCTATCGCGAGAAATCGATAAAGGCAAACTAAACATGGAAATGATGTTCCTGGCATCGAGAGAAATCAAGGAAGGAAAATTAAACGAAGAATTAAACATAATCGAAGAACAGTTAATGCATGCAGTAGTAAAGAAAGAAAATTTCAACGAAGGAGGGCAAAACCTTGGTTCAACCAAGAGTGCTACAAGGCAAGAAAAGACGCGTTAAAAGCACTTCATAAAGCAAGAACCTCACAAAACACAAGGCCAGAAGATGCTACAAACAAACACTAAACAAGCATAAAAACAACTAAGGCAGAAGAAGAAAAGAAACTCATCCAACAAGCCGAAAGAAATGGTACAAGGCCTTAATGCCGAAGCAACCCTATTTCCCTAGGGACCTCCCACTCGAAACTTGGGAAGAACACTTCAGGAAAGTCCTTCAGGACAGAGAAACACGTCCAACAAAAGAAGACCAAGAAGAAGTAGAGTCAATGGTTCCATTTTCAATAGATGAAGTACGGAAACAAATCACCGACTCAAAGAATGGTAAAGCATGCGGACCAGATAATATTTTTTACGAGCATCTAAAAGAAACAGCACCTGAACTCACGAAAACATGGACAGAGCTCTTCAATGAATGTCTGCGACAAGGAAAAATCCCGGATAAATGGAGGATGTCTACATTGAAGGTGTTATACAAAGGAAAAGGGGATTCCAGGGACCCGAACTCCTACAGAGGGGCTCTAGAATGCTCTCCATTAAAAATTCTGACAGGCCTCCTGGCCAAAAGAGTTAGCAAAATGACATCTCACGCAATCCCTGAACAATAGTTTGGTTTCACCAAACAGAAATCCACAATCCAAGCAGTAAGTTGCTTGCAGAAAGACATAGAAACAGCGTTGGAACTTCCAAGAGGGAAACTTCATGCAATATTTATAGACTTCACAATAGCCTTTGACTTGTTAAATAGAAAACTTATAATGGAGAAATTAGAAAGAATAGTTGGAAAGAACCAAGTAACAAGATTGATACAAAATATCCTGTCAAACAATCAAATAGTAATAGACAGTAGAGTATCCACAACAGACCCTATGAATCAAACAAATGGACTTCTACAAGGCGATCCCTTGAATCCTCTACTTTTCATAATAGCCACCGCAGAAGTACCTAGAGAAAAAGACACAGAAAATGTGAAAATCTACGCTTACGCAGATGACATGGTCATTGTATCACAAAACTTGGAAAACATACGAACAGCCTTCAGCAAACTTACAACATGGGCAGAAAAGAATGAGCTTACTGTGCTATAAATAGTAGCAAAACGATAAAAATGACATTCAGAAGAGGAGGCAGACTAAGGCTCTATAAGATGGGCATGCTTAGCCGCCATTTTGGTTCATACATGCGCAATGGGCCATGTGATCAAACTCCAGTTTGTCCTACGAGCGGTCACTTGGTCGCATTGAACATACAGTATCGCTTTAATCACCGCGTGCAGGGACAGAATAGTGCTATATTAGTGTGGATATTTATTACATAATGATGGGTTGTTCTGCACCTAATTGTAGTAATGTCTCTACTATGGGATACAGTTTGTTTAGATTCCCTTCTGGTCTTTTTATGCCTCCACTGCCTCTGCTACACCTTCAACTTCAACTGCTGACTTAAACCTGCATCCAGCTCCCACTGACACTACTATACCCCTCAATTCAGTCACAATGATCATTCAATATTCAGTTCTGCCCCAAAAGTCCGGCAACAGGAGTTCAACATCCAAACACCACAGTTACAACATTTGTCAAAACGAACTTCAGGTGACAGAATTAATTTGTTTAACGTTGATGGTATTACAACAAATGCATTATTGAAAACCAAGATCTGTGGTAGGCCTATATGCAGACAGGTTTTAAACTATGAGCTTTCTGACTCAAGCTCTGAAACTTTCGTATTTTTTAAAAATTTGGGTGGTCTAAAGAAACCAAATTATGAAGTTATGAAATTAATTTTTAACTGTGAGGACTTCTATAGGGACTATAAGTATTATATAATGCAAAATGGTGCAAATCTTGTAATGGAGAAAAGTTTGAATGATAAATGTACCAATACATGTTCTCCAATGTGCTGTAATTTAAAAGAAAACATTGTTGGGCCCATCTTCAAAATTCGATCCTATGCTGTTGTGGACTTTAACAAGAATGTACGGAAACGAAGTAAAATGTATGGGTCTGCTTCGGAAAAGAAGAGAAAAATGTAAACAAGGAGTGGAATATTATTGTTTTGTAAATACTGTAAAACAAGGAGACAGTAAATTTGTAAAATATTATTTAAATATAATATTTTTAATGTGCTGCCTGAGCAAGTTAACCAATGTTGCAACCGTTTGAAGTTTAATGAGATGAGTCGTGTTGAGAAATCATGCTACTTCTCCTCAAACCAGAGAAATCTCCTTAAAAAAATAAAGTATTCACCACAGCTCGTGGGTCACTCCCCTTACAAGTCACTGGTAACTGATTATCAGTGCAATACTTCAGGTTGGGAGAGAATATTCAGCTATAGAAGTAGTTAGGCCTACTCTATTCCTATTTTCTTCCTGAATGCAATTTATAATAACATTTGTTTTATGAATGTTCGGTTGAATAAACGAAAATCCTCTGTCCATTACAACTGCATAAGCTGATGAGGTACATAACACTCACCAAAAATTATTTTACACATCGAATGTATTTTTTAAAATACTGGTAAATTAAAAAGGGACTAAATTTTAGAAGAAAAAAATAAACTTAAAGAAATCAGTTACTTGGGTGTGTTCGTATTCGTAAATCACATTTCAGCGTTATGTTTGTTCGAAGAATATTTTCCTTGTTATTTCGACAAGATTGAAAATAGCGCTGAATCAATTTCATGCAAGTATGAAATACCGACTGAGATCATATGGTATAAAAATCTTCTATCACAATTTATATATCTTCGACACTGACCGATTACCACGTCAAATTTCACGATTTAAGAATGATAGTAGCCTATATCAATACCATGGCGTCCATCATTTCATTTGACGGTACCACGGTGCATAGCTTACGACCAACCTATTCTACTTATCAATAATATAATAATAATAATAATAATAATAATAATAATAATAATAATAATAATAATAATAATAATAATTTAAAAAACGATTTATCAGTAAGCTACTTTTTCTAATATTTCTCCAGTGGGAGTACATGCCTAGTTTGTTTGTTTATTAAAAGGCTAATTATCAACGACCTCGCTTTTACAATCACCGTCTCGAGTAAAAATTACACAATAATTGACGAAATATACTAATATTTATGTTGAGTAACCGTTTGAGTAATACTGAGAATGAGTATTTTTACAGTATGTTAATTTAGCATTATTTCCTAGCGTGGAGAACAGTAAAAAAAAAGGGGGGGATATACAAGCCTGGGACGGTCACCTGTCTTACCAACGTAGTGCAGGAATGAACCATAATGGCGGGCAAGCATACCTAGTTTTTAGAGAGCCCTAAGGCAGACTATCAGCAAATGACGTTATCATGCATATGAATATTCCGATGAAGAACGTACCGCATTTCAAATGCTTAGGAATCACACTTCAGACGAGTGGAGATGTCTATGACCTTCACATAAAAGAACGAACCATCGCAGCAAAGACGGCAATTAATAGCATAAAGAACCTAAGACAACTATCCTTGTCCACAGCTACCACACTGTTTCGCTTTAAAATTGCTCCCATCATAACATATGGACTGGAAACCATCTGGACACACACCTAAAGAAGAAAAATTTCGAAGACATAGAAAAAGTCAAAGCCAACTTCCTCAAAAGAGCACTATGTCTGTCAAAGTACACATTATCTCGACTTACATTTATGTACTGGCAAGAGAGCAATTTTTCATCGAAGACCTCCGCCTCGACCTGCTTCTACCAGCTACCAAAGCCTACTTGGATGTACTGCAGGAACTCATTAAGGAGAACCAAGAGATATGGCCAGCGTTTTATTCAACGGATGAATTCCCAGGCCTTTCCTATCCCATCGTCGCCATAAGACATATCTATGTCGGTGCGACGTAAAGCAAATAGCAAAAAAAAAAAAAAAAAAAAAAAAAAAAAAAACGGATGCGATGATGTATAGGCAGTGGGCACAAGCCAGATATGATCTACGTCATGTATCGACAAGGTATGTCGTAATACCAATATAAATGGTCCGTTATTGGACATTATATATTATATATTTCAGATTCCCTATGCGAATCAACATCTATATCACACGGTATGCCGTACACGGTTTCCATCATCGGATATAAAAGTCAAAGTCATCTCCCTACAGGCCATGAAGGCCCTTGGAGGGGTGGAAGGTAAAGGCTTCCACTATCCGTAACCTCGGCACTTGATGGGGTGGAGTGGTTAGCTCTACGCCCGGCCGCCTTTGCCCCCAGGAATTACCCTGGTACTCAATTTTGGTGTAGGCTGAGTGAACCTCAGGGCCATATGCACCTCCGGAAGTGGAAATCTCATTTCTTAAATTTTACGACTTCCTGACGGGGATTCGAACCCACGTCCTTCCGGGCGAGCCGAGCACGCCTTTACCGCCTCGGCCAGGCAGCCCCTCATCATCGGATATGCCTAACAGATAAATTCCATGACCCGGACGATAACTGCAAGTGTAAACTGTGACCGATATCGTCTGATACTGTGCAACAAAAGACAAAACTCTTTGACAAGTTTCTGTAAGAACGAAATGCACATTGTGCGAAATGTATCATATTATTATTATTATTATTATTATTATTATTATTATTATTATTATTATTATTATTATTATTATTATTATATTAAGAGAAGTTATATTACTGAGGTTATATTACCGAAAGTTACAGCAACTTTTTACAATCTTCATCCATTTAATATTAACAGGAGTTGCTATTTTTTTTTTTTTTTGCAAAAATAACATAATTATTAATTAAGGAACGTATTTGTGTTGCTCCAGTTCTATGGAGGAAGAAGGCCAGATTATTGGAGAAACCGTTCCCACACTGTCCATAAGTAAGCAGTATCAAACAGTAATACGTTCAAGTTCTTGTTGAAAAGAACCTAATGTTTTCTTTACTTACCCTCAAGGGGGTAACGTCCTCTCTGCTTCCGGCCACGAGATGAGGTGGGGTCAAGAAGATGCGATAGATGAAGGAGATGGATATAAAAGAGATATGGGTTTACTGTGAGTGATAAAGTCATTGGTCTGTTGACTAAGGAGGAGAGCAAAAATTGGATAATGTTTAGTGGCAAATTGTTGGGGTGTATATAAATACTTGGTTTAGACATAACAGCTTCATTCTATGGAGCACAAAGATGTTTATGAAGCATGCAATAAACCAGAGCACCTATCACTAGAGCGCAGAATATTTAGCGCTGTCACTTATACCATTATGGTATTCATCCATTCATATATACCTAACCTCAGTGTTTATTGGTAACACCTTTCATGATAATTATAAATACGTTCAGCAAGTACCCTTTATTATCAGGGTCATTTTATGTGTCATGTCCTCACAGTTGGACTAGATAACATAAAACATACCGTATATGGTACTTTTTTTAAATAATTTGCATGAGGATAAGTTTATATCAAAAGTTTATTTCTTTGAATGGACTGATATTACTAGTCCACTTTTACCGTGTACAGAAACATCCTAATTTTATGTCGCCATGTATGCTTATGCCGGCCCCGTGGTGTAGGAGTAGCGTGCCTACCTCTTACCCGGAGGCCCCGGGTTCGATTCCCGGTCAGATCAGGGATTATTTACCTGGTTCTGAGGGCTGGTTCGAGGTCCACTCAGCCTACGTGATCAGAATTGAGGAACTATCTGACGGTGAGATAGTGACCCCGGTCTAGAACGCCAAGAGTAACGGCCGAGAGGATTCATTGTGCTGACCACACGACACTTCTTAATCTGCAGACCTTCGGGCTGAGCAGCGGTCGCTTGGTAGGCCAAGACCCTTCAAGGGCTGTAGTGCCATGGGGTTTGTTTGATTTGTTTATGTATGCTTACAGAGAGTTTTATTTGTAGCAACATCTTTTGCAACTTTCCCTGCTTCATTTTCATATGTACAAATAGAAAACACATTGTTACTGGTTTTTCTGTTTTCTTGGGGGAACCTAAAGATATGCATTCACTCCGAACCTAATTTGTTTACTTCCCTAAAAGTAGTACTTTTCACAAGCATTATAAATAATAATAATAATAATAATAATAATAATAATAATAATAATAATAATAATAATAATAATAATCATGTTATTGGCTTCACATCCCACTAACTACTTTTACTGTTTTCAGGCACGCCGAGGTGCCAGAATTTAGTCCTGAGGGAGTTCTTTTATATCCCAGTAAATCTACCAACATGAGGCTGACATATTTGAGCACCTTCAAATACCAACTGCCAAGTTGGGGTCAGAAGGCCAGCACCTCAATTGTCTGAGCCACTCAGACCACAAGCATTATAATCCAGGGTCAATTCACAGAGATCACCCAGTTTATCAAATAATCTCAATTTTCACACAATAAGTATGTATATGTTGTAAGTTTTTGTTTACTACAAATCAAATCATAAGTCTCTCTGATTAAAGTAGCATTGAGCATTCAATAAATAGGATGGGAAAAGAACAACTGTAATTGCAAAGCAGTCTCAATACTCTGTTACTGTCAGTTCACAAATAGCAGAAAGCAGAAGCAGGCACAACATCAAGCGAAGAGTCTCAACTGCTCTACCAACAAGCGAACGAGACTGCTTCATGAAACTGCTTCAAGGAAAAAAAAGCAGTTTAACCCAGCTCTACTCTGAAGTTGAAGAGCGTATTAAGGTCGAAGTGAACAGTTTGAAACTGCAGGTTAAGACTGCTTGGAGGTGAGCTAGGACTAGGGGAGGGTGTTGAGAAGGTAAATGGTGATAAGTCGATTCATATCTTCTATAGTGGGAAGTGAGAATAGAGAGCGGTTTTGGGTAGTGGAGGCAACGTGTTCGGGTCAGTTTTTGGATAATACGGCAACTTACTAGGGGAAGTTTTCTCATACATGTAGTTTTATTTGTCGTTATTTTTTGCAGGTTCCCGGACCAGGTAGAGTCCGGCCTCATGGAGGTAGTCTCGCCACCAGCCTCCTACTATCCAGATATGGAAGAACTGAGGATCACGTTAGGAGACTCACCAGAACGAGTCCGCTGGCGGTCCAAGCAAAACCTTGACTTCGCATTCCTCATGATGTATGCTCAACCGAAAGGCACTTTCTACGTTCAGCTGGAGGATGACATTCTCGCCAAGAAGAATTT